>NC_089283.1:4780934-5426807 GCF_963678975.1 Dysidea avara | reverse complement strand
TTTGGTGATAATGTGTGGTAGAGCTGTGATGATTACTTGTACTTGCTGTGTAGGCATGGAGCCCAAGACTAATGGATGCCCTGTGGTTTGGTTGTGTACCAGTAATCATTAGTGATCGCTATGTGCTGCCTCTGAGGAATTTGCTAAACTGGGATGATATTGCTTATCGGATCCCTGAGAGCCAGGTTAGTATGTGTGTGTGGTATGCATGTGTAGTGTGTCTCAACTCTCAAATTATTGAACCAAACAGTTTCCATGTCCCTTCAATTTACTTCCCTAATAGAGCAGTCATTGTATACTTTATAACCTGTTAGACACAGTAGAGATAGTTTTTTGTTATAGAAATGTCATCCATTCAGTAAAATGTGTATAATGTATCAAATAATGACATATATTTCATATGTTGGTAACTGTTTTTATCACATACGTATATTACCATATTAGGTTACAGATATAGTCACTATTTTACAAAACATACCAGAAAAGGAACTGAGAAGAAAACAGCTCAATATCATCAAAGTAAGTCACCAGTGAGATAACAACTTTCCACACAGACAGTTATTTGAGCAGGATAAACTATTGTACTAGTTTGGCTATAGGTGACCTCCCTTGTTTCTCTACTTTTTTTTATTTCTAAATCCCTACCAGGATTCAACATATATATAGAATTGCTTCCGTTATATATATATATATAAGCAATTCTGAATCAAAACTACATAACAAAGATTGCAACAAGCAAGGATAAAATTTGTATCTATATAAATAACTCAAGCTCTAATCGCACTATTGCACAGTATGTCATATTCCATTCTATACACAGTTCTACCAACACTTAACATGGAACCAGCCTCCCCGACCGTACGATGCATTTCATTCTGTGCTGTTTCAACTCTGGCAACGACGTCACTTATCCAGATCACCTCCACGTGTATAATACCACACAAAACTGCACAGGTATCACATGTGCAACTTATGGACCAATGCCTTAAAACACAATAATACAGATATATTGTATAAACTTGTATATGCTATAATATGTATGATTTTTAATGCATATAAAGAGAGTTTTTAAACTGTTTTTTTTTGTATGAAACTTTATAAATCCTGGAAAACTCTTGAGGTGTCAGCCACCAGCTTTTTTCTATGTGAAATTATCACAGTTTGGTGTACCATGTGCCACTAACTATATTATGTGCAGTGACAAAGCAAAATACTCTATTAGAACAGTCAGTTGCAAGTCTGAGAAGTTGTGTACAGAATGAGGGAATAATTGTACAAGTAATGGTCAAAATTGCACTTAGCTCTGCTTTGTGCAATTTTGACTATATTACTCATGTAATTATCATGAAAAATTAATGTGTGTGTGAATGTGTAACAATCATATCGTGACCACTCTATGTAATGTAGTTCTGTGTGGATAGTAACAGCATCATTCTTTCAGTACTTAAAAGGCTTCCTGTGTTGACAAATTAATAAAAGAAAGTTTAGTGTTAGTCAAACTTGATTGGTAATATCTGTAATAAAGTTGTATGATGACAACTACTAGATGCACATCACTGAGAATTTGTGTCCTTGTTACTTCAGAGGTTTATGAAATACAGCTTGAACAGCTACGGCTTTTTCTTGCATCGTTCTCTGGTTAGGCCACTTTTTTGTTAATTTTATGTTTTCAGGGAAACTGATAAACCATTTATTCATCATATCTCTTACATGCACCTGACTCTTTTATTAGAGTTAACTGACTGCTCTATTAGAGTGTTTTGTTAATACATAGTTGGGCAGGGGCTGAAGACCAACCCCAGAGCTAGGGGGGCCATTAAACCTCTAGATAGCAGGATAGTGATTACTTCCATCACATGAGATGTTGAGTAATAAGTAATATTATATTAATTTTGTTGATTAAGTGGTCAGTAATTCTTGGATATTTGATGTAAAGTCAGAGATAGAACTAGAGCTTTCACATATATATTTAATTTGACTCAGCCACTGAGATGACATCTGTTCTGTCTTCTCAAGGTGTCACTTCCTCATAATTGCACAGATCAGAAGATTTGGTTAATTCATGATCTAATTATTATGTGGAATTATCACACTTACTTCAGATCAAACATTGTGTTATAATCATGGAAAGAATCACTTGTCAAGTAATCAACACACAGGCATGCATGCTATTTGCATCATTCTAAAATAGCTTACTAGTGATTGCAAATTTTATAATTCATTGGTTGAATTATACCCTTTGATATAACAGCAATCTACCATCACAAGTGTTATGCCAACTGCCTGCACATGTGGTGCATTGTATCTGATCAATGATAGAAATTAAAGAAATTTTAAACTTGAGTATGTACTTGTGCAATAAAAGAGCACCTCCACAATAGCTGAGAACAGAGATTTTGGTCCATGCATTTTACATCTAAAAGAAGAAAGCCTTCTTTATGCAGCAACCTGATCTAGTTTCCATAGTAACCATGCAGTCAATGCATTAGAAATTACTGTAAACACCAGCACCATTCTCCATGTCCTGTATATACAGTATACATTGTTCAGTGTGTAAACATAAATCAGTGTACCACGCAGTGCATATCACTGGGTAACGGAGATTTACCAACCAAAACATGATAACTGTTTTTCTGTATGGTAATGGCTCCAGTTTTATCATGAAGTTGTCGTATCCCCAGATCCCAGTTACTCAAACAGCGTCAGACTTCAGAGTAGGATGGGTTGACATTACATGATATAGGACTAGTGGCTCTGCTGGCACATCAAAGCTGATCTCAACAAAGAAGAACACAACCCTGTACATCATAGCCAGAACAATGCCATGTACATTCCACTTCTGTATACCGATATAAGCCAGTTTTCTTTTTTGAGGAAAAAAACATAATTATGCATTTGCCTATGTGATGGGAAATTTGTCCTGGAACATAGTTTAGGAACCAGCATAATAGGCTGGTTCCTAAACTCATCTACAAAGTCCTCCAGTGCAGATGAGTTTAGGAACCAGTCTATTATGCTCTACGTATAATGTATTATGCTATGCTACAGTGCTTAAAAATTCAATCTCGTGTCAATTCCATGACATGCGTTTTCAAGGGACAACTTACAATATGGCATATTTCTCTTTACCTATTATGCTGGCATAATGCTTAGGTATACCTAATGCCAGCCTAATAATAGACTACCTGTGTTGATGTTTTTCTTTTACAATTGGTTTTTTTTTTTTTTTGGTATTATAAAGCAACTTTCAGAAAAATTGCATTTTGAGTCATGCAAACTATCTAGTTCAATCCTCCACCTACTGCTTTGTTATTTTGATTGTAACATTGAGTGACATGGCTTATATTTGTCATGTGGTACAATGGATTTTTCAACTTGGAAAGAGAATGCGATCATTCAAACCATCTGGTTATTACATGACTACATCTGGTATATACCGTATAGCTGGATATTTTCAATGGACAAACTATCACAAATTTCATGAGTAATGATAGCTTCATGAAAATATAATCGTGAAATGTTTGAGGTATATCACAGCTATTACCCTACCAAAAACCATTTCAGTCTAGACTTTTGTGAATTTATAAAATCTGAAAATCGTATTTTCACAGTTTCGCAAAAGTTCATCCTAGAAAATTTCCGGCTATGTGTTAACTAATCATTCTAATAATTATGATTAAGATTCAGAACTGAGGCTAAAAAACTGGACTCAAAATATCTATGTGGACATATAGATTAGCTTAGATGACAACTCTCTAGCTAGCTCAGGTTAATTCACCAATGGTACAAAAAAAAAACAATATTGCAGACAGGGATGAGAAACTAATAAGTAGTGACATGACCATGTGTACTTTAAAATCACAATTTCTCCAGTCATATTAGCCCTTGTGTAGTTCACAAGCCACGGGCCACATATAAGACACTGAAATAAAATGATATTGTTGTTGATGTGCATATGTAACATTTTCCAACATGCGTGGCATATTATCAAGGTATACACATGCTACATGGATGATATCCAATTTGACAGAATTTCAAGCATAATCTGGCACCATCCCGTCCTTTACTTGACGAAGGAAGGTTGATAATGCCACACTAACTACCACTTTAACCACAAAGGTCAAATCCCATGTACTTTTCTAGCAGAACAAATATATGCTGTGAATGAGGATGAGGGATAAACCACACAGACCAAGTTCCCATAATGTAGGCATGCCAGTAATGTGTTGACTGTTTATTTAACTAATTAACCAATCTCTTGGATAAGCTAACACCTGTTGAATGTCTTGTAATAATAAGTACCCTTACAAAAACTATAAAATATAAATATATGTTATTTCATGCATCAGTGTGAGTTTTAGTTGCAGTTGTTATACCGGAACTAGAAGTACTTGGCAATAGATCAGCCTTAACAGTTTTGGTTACTTGTGACTCTTTTGTTTGATGTTGTGTATCAGTGTCTGCCACTGACTCACTGGTGGGGAACATATTTACATCATCTGCGGAGCTCGGATCATCACCACTTGTCGTATTCTCAGCATAGCTGGCTGTACAGACTCTTGATTTTCGTAATTCCTCAGTTGCGTTGCTGCTACTACTACTACTCATCTCTTCTGAATTTGTTTGTAATTTGGTAGAGTTAACACCATTGCATTGTGGTAGTGAAGTGTCATGTGGCTCAACTTCTTTCAGTTTAGATTCCTCATTTTCTGAAGCCACTTTGGGTTTAAGTTTGTCTTTTTTGCATAACTTCTTGTGTCTGAATGGAATCTTTGAGTCCGTTTGCTGAGATGTTTCATTGGTGTCGACTGAGTTGCTGCTTTCACTAGCCTTTTCCATCCTCTCTGCCTTTCTTTCAAGACGTTTACGCTCCCGATACCTGTGACGTTTTTGCCTCTTCTTTTCTCGCTGAGCACTTGTCAGCTTTCCGCCACCTCTCAAATCTCCTGAAACAAGCATACAAGAATAGAATGAAGAATTACAAATATATACTTAAACACACACCTTCCATCCCATCAGGAGGGTAAAGTTTCTGTACAGTAAAAAAAATCGTCAAATAGATTTCTAGAAGAATTTAATTAACTTACCACTCCTTGTTTTAGCAATGATTCTCGGACCCGATTTTGAATCACCAACAATTCTTCAGCACTTAACTTGTCAGTCTCAGACAGGACCTGGGGCTGCACTAACATATCTGGACTTACGGCTTGGAATACAGTAAGCGGAGCAATTTCTGTTTGCTCCAGAGTTTCTAAAGTGGGGCTGACGGTGTCCATAATAACTGGTGCAGCAGAAACGATTGGTTGTGGTTGTTGTGTGATGAACACTAACTGATCTAGGGAAATGATCTGCAAGTCATTTAGAGGATCCAACATGGAAGGACTGAAGGATTCTAATGGAAGGATCTGCTCCTTGTTCATCCAACCTAATGTACCATAGCCCGTTTCAACAGG
Source organism: Dysidea avara (assembly GCF_963678975.1). Lineage (NCBI taxonomy): Eukaryota > Metazoa > Porifera > Demospongiae > Dictyoceratida > Dysideidae > Dysidea > Dysidea avara. The sequence goes on along the minus strand of NC_089283.1, from coordinate 5,421,354 downwards.
GGTAATGTCCATCACGCTAACAGGTGTCTCTTCCAATACCGGATCAGTAAATTTGACCTTAGAATTGGCCATAATCAAAGATGTATATGTTGGCAAGTTACTTTCAACTATATTACCAGCAGTAGATCACATAAATTTAAAACTAGTTGACTGCTTACCGTGTCCAAAGTTTTTGGCATACTGCAAGCCTTCCTTATGATCGGCGACAAACCTACATTTGTTGGCAATGTCTTTGTCCAGCTTGCGATCAGAAATAAATTGTTGAATTTCTTGTTGCAACTCAGGACAGTGTTCTGATGAGGTGGGATTTAGTCCAGCAACTTTCTTCTTCAGTTGCATTCCTACATCCCATCTCTCAGCTAATAAAGAACCTTACAGAAGAAACCAATAACTAGCTACACAATTGTTAAATGGTAAACGTACTAGCTGTATTTCTTAAGCTTTCTAGTTCCAGTAGTAAATACTGTTCTCGATTTTGCAAACTACACAAGTAAAACAAACAAAATACTGCAGTGTAGCTCTGTATGAGAGCCATGCATTTACAGAGCTTATAATTGTGGTGATTACAAACACAAACAGTATGTAAAAACACATGAATACCAGTGTTAGATATCAAATGTACTAGCTGTAATTTTGTGGAAATTAGTTAATGCTATAAAAATACTTTTTTAACAACTGAAAGAAAAATTAGTATTCATACGAGTGAAATTTAATTGTCTCAATAGTTAATTGCAAAGACCATTAGACTCAACACAAACCACTGAACAAATACACACTATAGTATACAAGTACCAATTACACATGAGTGATCCACATAACACAACACTTACGTCATTTGCATCTCTCCAAACAAGTCAGAAATTTCACTAGAAGCGTAGTCACAATTCTAATAAAATACAATAGACACATTAATAGATTATTTTAAAAGGTTATAACTGTACCATGTTTAACTCATCATTTAGTCTATCCAAAGAGTTTAAACAACGTTGAATCTCTCTAGAAAACTTTGGCCATGGGTTAGCAGTAGCTCCTAAATGCATAGACACATGTACAAGAGTCTGTACACAGTGTAGCTCACCTGAAGATGAGTGAGATTTCTTTGGTGTGCTAACTTTATCTTTAGCAACTGTTGGCCGTTTCATTGGAGGCTCAGGTGTTACTGATACTGGTGAAGTTATTTTATCTGACTGTGCTAAAAATGAAAGGCTGCTTTGTTCCATATTCTCTAAAGAACTTTTAACTTTGTTCAAAGTATCTGCTGATACATCACTTGTAGCTTTGTTCAAAGTATCTGCTGATGCATCACTTGTAGCAGCTACAGTAGCAGAAGCGCTTTTGTCTTTAGGCTTTTCTGGAGGTTTGCTGCTTGTAGTTTCCTTTTCTTTTACTTCATGAAGATTTTCAGTTTTTTGTACCGGTGCAGCGACAGTTGAAGTGTGGTTGTTATTAGTATTAGTAGTTCTCTGTTGTAATTTGTGCGGTGATAATCCAACATCAAAAGCTGAGACTGGCCCATTTGTGACCACATCATTCTTACTAGAAGACTTCAGTTTATTAGCTTTCTTATTTCTCTTTAATATTCCCTGAAATTACAATCACTGAAAGCCATGCATTACCTAGAATATGCATTACCTTTTTAGAATTATAATCTTTCTCAGCTGTGAAGAAAAAGACACCACGAAAGTTTAAACCAAATTCAATGAGTAAAAAATTGGTGAATAAAATTCAGCTAAGCTCTCCTTTAGCAGGCGAACAAGACAGTATACAAGTTTCACCAATTAGTAATAACATATATAAACTAGAACAAGTTTTTATATATCTCGTGTTTTTGCCCATTGTTTTTATTGTAAACATACCATAGTGTATATAAACATTGATGTTTTCTTTCAAATTTCAGTCTTGTTATTATAATGTTAGCTTGCTTCAAACCACAAGAGATGCTAGTACATAGCAATTAAAACTAGACATGATGGCCAGGAACACACTAATTTTTCCAAACTACTCAGTATTGCCAACAGAGTAGTAGCAAAATCATTGTTAACAAATACACATTTCTCCTCAAAGACAAAGTGGACATTGAGCACCGGATTTGCTACACGATGAGCCAAGTTTCAACTTATAAGCCATTGCAATCATAAGCATCTGTAGATTTTCTTTGCTGTTCCTGCTATTTAGCGCTATAGTGCTATTATAATTCATTGTGAGTTCATTTAATTGTCCATTTGAAGTAAGGAGTAGTGCTAATAAAGCAAATAATTAAAAACAACAATCTACCCATTGACGACTTTCCAAAAATTTGGTCCCTTAATTTACCACTTAATGGCTGGCAATTGCATGATTGAAGTGCATCTTACTAATCTTACAAAGCATAGAATTATTTGGTAACCAGATATCAAAATACTTGCTATAAACTAAGGAGCTTGACTATGTTATTTTTGTGGATAAAGTGATGCACTGAGAGCGTTGATTTACAGTTTGCTTGCAACAATGACACATGAGGTGAAGCACGTTTATCCAGTGTAGTATAGCATGTGACTCTGGTATTTATGAATTTTGGCCTATAGTTTCAGCACCCAGCATTTAAATAGACCTGGGAGTGTATTCTGGGAATTGAGCCTAAGTATGTATTAGAGCCATGGGTAAATACAGTACCAAAAAACCTTTACTGCACATTAAAGACTTGAATTGGTGGTCACACGCAAGGGGAAAGTGCTAAGTATTAAGCATCCATGGTGATAAAAGCAATGAAACAGAGAAATCTATTAACACCTTACGCCATAAGGGCTGCATATTAATTTATATACCTAACCACGGTACTCCATAGAGCTCCTAAATTCTTGTGTAGTTAGTTACACATGTATTATACTTACCTGATACAATTGTAGCTCCTTCTTTACTGTTGCCCTCAGAAGTGCTTTGTTCCATTGTTTACTACAACAGAGAACAAAGCAGAATTCCATTTTATGCCACAGGAAGACATCACTATGGCAATACACATAATATCTGCATATTTAGTCAATACATTAAACTAGTGACATCATCAGTGGTAGTCTAATTTGAATGCATTGTCACAAAACCACTAGTTTAAATAGGTAACAACAAATTCCATTATAACCTTACCAATAATTGAGCTTTCCCACAATAATCTAACCTTAGAAAATGTGGCTGAAGCTAACACCAAAAGTTTAATTAGCACCATTGTGGCAACTTTTGTCTATTGCAATAAGCAGGAGGACTAAAAGACTAAGTGTGAAAAAGTTCTGTATAATTATTGAGAATGGAACATAAGGCTAGTATTATATGATAATAAAAACATTTCTCTTCTATTCAAGGGTTCAGGATATACAAACTTCAGCATGTACAGATTATACAGAATTCTCTTGCAAAGTTACAGGCTTGAATCAAACCAAGAATATTCTTTAATTATGTAAAAAAAAGTTTAATGACCCGGATATTGCTTTACCAGGTAGTTAGCATAAATGTTGTTTGTATATATGATATTTTTGTTCATGTACAAACTGTTCCCATACAACAACTACTTTAAGATACAAAGGTATAGGGTGGCCAGTCATTGTACTCTACCCTGTAATAACAACAGCTGTTTGAAAAGTTATACCAGACTAATGACATCACAATGAGCTAATGGTACTAACACATATACAATAATATTCACATTCCTGATACAAAGCAAAGATTCACGGATACCACATGCATACACTGCATGCTGTTATTTAAAGTCTAAAGTCAATATGTATATTAATAGTCGATCGATTTGACTACCAATTTAATGTTTTCAGCTGCACACATATTGTATCAACTGCTTTCTTCCCAACATTCATTAATTGTATGGTTTCAATTTTATGGCTTCATTTGCACACTTTTTACCACAGCATGTACAGTAGCCATAAATAGTACAAACAAGATGTGAATTTGGTTCATATAAACTTAATTACATGCATTAGTTGCAGATTTATCTTGTAACTGCAAATACTTTGAGAAATTGTTTTAGTTACAGGTTTCTGACTCCCTGCATTCACAGGCTTTAGCTGAGCTTTCTCACAGGTCCCTAGTGGGATAGAGCGATAACACCTGACGTCACGGCAGTTACATAATCACTTCCGTGGGGCAGAAAATGTACGCATGCTATTGGAGTACGAGTTTACTTTGCCTCAGGATTGTTGACACTGTCTTTCTAAATGAATGAAACCACGTTATCAGAAGCAAGGAAGAGAGTAGTATAACAGATATCCAAGTAGTGCAGGTTAGTCTGATCCGTGCTGGGCGAGTTACAGCTGATAATTGTCAAAAAAATGCATGGGCACAAGGATTTTGATGCTTTCAAAAGTACGATAGAAAAGTCCCACAACGTTTATATCGACAAATCGATGTACAATAGTTCATTATTGATCATTCTTTCATACTAAAGCATTGTTTGGTGACAATCTCTTTCTCGAGTTGAGTCCAAAATAACCATTTTATCCTGCAACCTGGGCAAAACCAACCTGATGGCCAAAAAACATTTTTCATCGTCTTTCCCAACTTCTGTTCTATGTCCTGAGTAAGTTTCATGTGGAATGAATTACCAGAAGCCGAGTTGTAGCCTTTTGAAGGAGCCCCACCATTGAATTTGCCCCACGTCTTGCCCCACAGAAGTGCACTTAACGTAATTTTGTGATGTAAATGTTATTGCTCTATAGCATTCACAGAATCAAAGCTTGGCAAAATGAGCCTGGGTGCAATCTGGAATGCTATGTGGCAATCGTGTAATAGCCTATAGCTACAGTGGTTCTGTGTATGCAGTAGTCAAGACTTCTGATCAATGATCATTTTCCAGTTCCTGTCCATCCAACTAGCTACGTAGCTATAATACAGCTAGCAGCCTGCATTGGGTTGCACCCATGCTTCAGTTACTGCCTCTTTGCAAACTGACATTCTTACGTACGGGTAGTACGGTTAGCAGCTGCATGATGAGCATGCACCATGCCGCTAAGCCGCAGAGACCACTCTGAGGTGCCGCGGGTTTGCAACGTTTATATACGTAACACGTTACAAAGCATTATTACAACACAGTACATACGACCCTCCCAAATCTGCGAAGAGTCGTGGCTAGCTAGCTACGTGCAAAGCGGGGGTAGTTAGCTAGATAAAATGCATTAGCTAATTGAGCTATAAATATTTCATACCTCAAGTCGAAATGCCAGCGTTGTAGTCAATCAGCTTGAATCTGCTAACTAGGTTAGCTTCAAAACCGGTAAGTCTGAGGGAAAGTCAAAATAAATCGTTTGCCATTGTCTGCACACAATAAAGCTTCGTGTACGGATTCCGTAAATTAGTGTGCATGAAAATATTAAGGTAGGGAATACAGGTTCGTTATTGTTCAAGTTTTAGAGACACCGAAGATGGAGCAGTTATACCAACAAACTGTCAGGTAACACCTTAGTAGTACATAAAAATAAATGTCAGTTTTTACTAACCTTTGGAGTTCTAATTAATACACACCATATCATACTATTGTCTTTTATCTTTTAGGTTACTACAAGAAACGCAAAAGTTGGCACACGAAATGACAATGTCACCACTAAAAGAAGGCTATACTCGTAAGTGCGAAGAAGAGCATTAGATTTTGTATGACGTCATTTACAATAGCGTATTTATCCTACCTGTAATCGCTAGGTTGCAATTGCGGTAGTTGCGGTCTTGTTAAGGAGACCGCAAAGGATTCAATGGGCATTGTTTGTGTCTACAAGGCATGTTTTACATGTGTCAATTAGCATGAGTGGCACAAGCTTATGGTCTCTGGGTACTTGACTTCCTTCTATATAGGTTTAGCCTTTCAATTCTGTGGTTGTATACAATCACTGGACTGGACTAGTGGACTGGACTGGACTGGACTGGACTGGACTACTGGACTCAGGTATTTTCCCTTTTTAAACCAAATATTTGGGCAACTGCTTGCAAGTATGTTAGTCTCATGTAGTTAGACCACTCCTCCACACATAAAGAAACCCACACACAAACAAAAGAAAGATGTGATCATGCCAGACTTGTCAACATTGCCCAGCTTCAGCTATGTACAGAGGTTCTAATAGTTCTTGCGTGTCAACAAATCTAAAACAGAAGTCACATGCGGTAATTATAGTTTAAAGTTCAAAATGAATCAATTTGATTGGTTGAAATCTTGTGCATGTGATTTCACTTGTTATTGCCGTCATGCAAAACTATAGAACTTTTTTATCAGCTATTGAATAGCAAGGCAGTTAACTGTCACCACTTAATTTAGCTGACTCCATGACTATAACTTGCATGGTTACTACATACACATGTACTGTATGGTTTGTACTTCATGATAAGACAAATAGTAGTCGTACAATAGACATTATGCCAAGAGAGAGAATTGCACACAATTCTAAGATAACAGACAGTGCCAAGTAGACAGATTCACCTGCATATTTTACATTCAATGTAGCAAAGCTACAACCAGTTGCCCAAATATGTGCTAAAATGAAAAACACAAAAAAAAAACTGAGTCCAGTCCACCAGTCCAGTCCACTAGTCCAGTCCAGTGATTGTATAAACCCAATTCTGTGGCAGTTAAATAAGAGAATGATATAATCATGTATGTTATTCCCCTCTTGTACATTGTTGTTGCCATGGTGATGATGCATCCAAATACTAAGGTCTTCTTTGTTCTTAACAGCTGTTGAGCAGTTAGGTTTCATGTCATTAAAACACATAATGTGTTCATAATTGGTAATAGACACGTTTTGATGTGGGATGCTCATTTAGGTTGATGGGTCATTTTCTCAGCAAAGTGCCTTAGGTGTGTTTGAGCAGAATAAAAAAGAATTTAATTTTTTTTTTGTAGGCACATCACCTGTGCAGTAGATAGCCACTAACAAAGCTACCGTGCCACCTGACCCTTAGTCATAATCAGACAGTTTTATGAAACATAGCTCAGTGTTTAGTGTTTCTCAGTTGAGCTGTACAGTAAGCTGAGGATGAATGAAATGGAGTGGTAAAGTAAAAAAAAAAATTAGATTTGTGCACCACCAGAGATCTGTATGCTGTAGTCAAGAAGCAACCTGCTTGACACCAGTCCATTAGTGTCCAACCCGGTGCCTTGGAGAGACCACAGAAAGCTACATACCACATTCCTCAATAAGGGATTGCAGAGACAATATAGGACAAATCCAAAGCTATTAGCAACTAATCAGAATCACCTTAGTATGTGTGTGGCGGATAGCATGTGGTTATGATGGAGTAGTTTGTGGTGGATCAGGTCATCTTGTGTATTATTCTAGGAACAATAAGAAGGTGGTTTTGGCGAGGTGGTTTTCATTTTCATCATAATTGATTGTTAAATTCATTTTCATGAAGTGTCCAGCACATAAAACTCCATTGCAAGTTGCAGTAAAACATTAGTCCAACAGTCAATATATGAGCACTCCATTCTCTGTGAACATTGAACAGAAGTGCCTAGGACTTGTTCTGTATCAGTTTTACTCATAGTAACTAAATTTCTAGTTGTTTGATCGGCATTTGCAAGCCAAGATCCAGTTTGGTAAGACAAGTTTGCAAATATTGTTTTTAATTATTAATAATCTGAATATTTTAGAAACGGTAGACCACTTATTTTGTAGTACTGAATATACCAGAAAGTGGGTCGTGTATATTAACTGCTCATATACACAATGTGGCTGGCTATGGTCATACAGATGTAGTGTTAGTTTCCCATTACTGTTCTGCAGCTCTGGAGTCTAAAGTTAATGAAAACCTTCAGCAGTTGCAGCAGGATTGTTTCCGACTGGAGAACATGGCAAGGAAGGAAGTCCCCACAAGAAGACAGGCTGCCAAATAGTGAGTCAATAGTGATATATACTGTATGTACATGTCTATTAATTTTACAGCGTATACAGAATTGTTTTAATCCTAATGTTCTTTGTTGTATGCGCGCGCGTACCTGTGCATGTGTTGCATGCGTGTGTGTGCATGCGTGCGTGCGTGTGTATGTGCTGCATGCGTGCGTGTGTGTGTGTTGCATGCATGCGTGCGTGTGCATGTGTTGCATGCGTGTGTGTGCATGCATGTGTGTGCAGGCATGCATGTGTGTGTTGCATGCGTGCGTGTGTGTGTGTGTGTGTTGCATGCGTGTGTGTGTGTGTAAGTGTAATGTGTGCTCATTTATGTGTTAATATTTTCCACCCTTCTCTAGTCAGGTGGAGCAGTTAGTAGCAGATGTTAGGATGGTACAAAATGCTTACACATCACGACAGCAGAAGAAGTCTCAAGCAGTATGTTACTCAGGATGAGTATTGTCTTCAGTGTGTTATGTTACAGGAGCAGGCTGCTAGTCAAAGGGAAGAACTTTTATCAAGAAGATATACACCCAACGTGAGTTAGCATACTGCCATGTACACGCACACATGCAACTCCCACGCACATGTACGACACAAGAGTATGCACATTCATACAGTACACTCGTATATATGGTATATGTATTAAACTTGTGCATGATCATAACAAGCACATCCCATTGCACTATAGACTCCAGCCATGGATACTAGTATCACAATAGATGCAGGGATCCAATATCATGATAGACTACAGAGTGCTAATAGTGCAATGGATGACTTACTGGGCAGTGCCTCAAGTATAATTGGCAGTATAACTAAACAAGGAGGGATCCTGAAGGTAATGAACTATTGTGTTCCGTACTACATATGGTATGTACACTGAATGTTTCACTAATATGTGCAGGCTTACCTGTTATATATATATATATATATATAGTGTGTGCATTGGGAAGCATTTCTCTGGCTAGCTTTTAATGTGCAGTTGTTGTTATTTACTATTCATTGTAAACGAAATAGCCTATACTGTATATAGTAAATACACAGTCTGCTGAAAGGTTATAGCCGGTTATTATTTAAAAAACAAGGCTAGAGAAGACAGACAGATGCATTAATTAGTAATGTTAATAGTGCACAGTGATTGTATCATAGGTAAATTATTTTTGATACAAACATACAAACTACACTACCGTTTTAGTGAATAATGTGCAAATTGTCTCTTGGTGAGTAGTGTTGATTTCCAAAACACTTTTGTGGCTAAGTCTAGAAAAAATAACTTGAGTCCTATAACTATTCCTCATGAACTCACCTCTGTACTGTTAAATAGACTACTAAAGGCTATAGTTAGCTGTATGTGCCTCTAATGTGCTAAACAAGACTAGAACCCTGAGTATGTGGTATACAAAGTAATATAAAGCAAATCACTCTAGTGGTTGAAAGAGTTGTGTGGGCAAATTTTATGTGAGTCCACTCAGTCCAGTAATCCAGTTCAGTGAATGGATGGATACACCCACTAATTTGCTACTCTTAACTATTGGGAGCAAAACGCGCTTGTAATTTTTAGAGGTGCACCGATAATCGGATTGGCTATCAGTTATCGGCTACATCAGCCTTTTTTTTTGCATATTGGTATCAGGTTGGTAACATGCATAAAAAAAGCAGCAGATACAGATATCTAATCAAAAACAGCTAAGCTGTAAAAAAAGGTGCAGCCCCAAAAAGGCCATGGTGAAAAAAGATGTGAAATCCAAGGTGGCGGCCAAGAAATGGCTGTGATGGTAGGTTAATGGTAAAAATTTTAATAACAACAATTCAGGTGAATTTGGTCTTGGCACAAAATTCACCTGAATTGTCGTTATTAAAATTTTTACCATTAACCTACCATCACAGCCATTTCTTGGCCGCCACCTTGGATTTCACATCTTTTTTCACCATGGCCTTTTTGGGGTTGTACCTTTTTTTACAGCTTAGCTGTTTTTGATTAGATTTCACTTCTTTTTGTGTTTGTATACCCCAAAGTATGGCCGGCTTTGGTGATTTTCTTTTCTTTACCACAGGAAGAAGAAAAGATGAAGCAGATGTTAAATACTTTAAATATTTCTGATTTTATCAGTAAATGTACAAATTATATATATATAATACATATATTTATTACAGAACACTCTACACACGGTGGTTTCTTTATAACTGAACACTCTACAAAGTGACTTCTAGCTGATATTTCTACAGGGTGATTTGTTTGTAGCTGAACTCTCTACATAATGGTTTCTTCGCAGCTGAACTCTCTACATGGTGGTTTCTTTGCAACTGAACTCTCTACAAGGTGACCTATTCTAGTTGATCTTTCTACAGGATTTGTTTGTACTGTAGCTGAACTCTCTACAAGGTGGCTTCTTCTAGCTGATATTTCTACAGGATTTGTTTGTACTGTAGCTGAACTCTCTACATGATGGTTTCTTTGCAGCTGAACTCTCTACAAGGTAACTTCTTCTAGCTGATGTCTCTACAGGGTCACTTGTTTGTAGTTGAACTCTCTACATGATGGTTTCTTTGTAGCTGAACTCTCTACAAAGTAACTTCTTCTAGCTGATGTCTCTACAGGGTCACTAGTTTGTAGCTGAATTCTCTACATGGTGGTTTCTTTGTAACTGAACTCTCTACAAGGTAACTTCTTCTAGCTGATCTTTCTACAGGGTGATTTGTTTGTAGCTGAACTCTCTACAAAGAACTTCTTCAAACTGATCTCTGTACAGGGTGAATTGTTTGTAGCTGAACTCTCTACAAGGTAACTTCTTCTAGCTGATCTCTATACAGAGTGACTTGTTTGTAGCTGAACTCTCTACATGATGGTTTCTTTGTAGCTGAATTCTCTAAAAGGTAACTTCTTCTAGCTGATCTTTCTACAGGGCGATTTGGTTGCAACTGAACTCTCTACATGGTGATTTCTTGTAGCTGAGCTCTCTACAAGGTGACTTCTTCTAGCTGAACTCTCTACATAGTGATCTTTTTGTAGCTGAAACTCTCTACAGGGTGATTTGTTTGCAGCTGAACTCTCTACATGATGGATTCTTTGTAGCTGAACTCTCTACAAGGTGACTTCTTCTTGCTGAACTCTCTACAGGGTGAATTGTTTGTAGCTGATCTCTCTACATGATAGTTTCTTTGTAGTTGAACTCTCTACAAGGTAACTTCTTCTAGCTGATCTTTCTACAGAGCAATTTGTTTGTAGCTGATTTCTCTACAGGATGATTTGTTTACAGCTGAACTCTCTACATGGTGGTTTCTTTGTAGCTGAACTCTCTACAAGGTGACTTCTTCTAGCTGAACTCTCTACAGAGTGATCTTTTTGTAGATGATCTCTCTACAGAGTGATTTGTTTGCAGCTGACCTCTCTACATGATGGTTTCTTTGTAGCTGAACGCTCTACAAGGCAACCTCTTCTAGCTGATCTCTCTACAGGGTGAACTGTTTCCAGCCGAACTCTCTGCAGCGTGATTTAAACGCTCTACAGGGTGATTTCTTTGCAGCTGAACTCTCTACATGATGGTTTATTTGTAACTGAACTCTCTACAAGGTAACTTCTTCTAGCTGATCTTTCTACAGGGCAGTTTGTTTGTAGCTGAATTCTCTACAAGGTGATTTATTTGCAGCTGAACTCTCTATAGGGTGAATTCTTCTAGCTGAACTCTCTACAGGGTGATCTTTTCGTAGCTGAACTCTCTCCAGGGTGACTTCTTCTAGCTGATCTCTCTACAGGGTGATTTGTTTGCAGCTGAACTCTCTACATGGTGCATAGTTTCTTTGTAACTGAACTCTCTACAAGGTGACTTCTTCTAGCTGATCTCTCTACAGGGTAATTTGTTTGCAGCTGAACTCTCTACATGGTGCATAGTTTCTTTGTAACTGAACTCTCTACAAGGTGACTTCTTCTAGCTGATCTCTCTACAGGGTGATTTGTTTCTAGGTGAACTCTCTACAGGGTGACTTGCCTGTAGCTGAATTGTCTATCAGATTAACTGGTTGTAGCTGAATTCCCTACAGAATAACTTGCAATGTAATATAATTCTTTGATGGAGTAAGTTATAAACGTAGCCGAATGCTCTATTATGGTGACTGTTCTATTAGAGTATCTCGATCTCACATTTGCAACACGTAGTTGGCTTTCGAACATCAGTGGTTTGTAATCCGATTCTTCTGTACTACTGCAAGGACTTTCTATGATGATTATTCCAGCTACACACCGATTTTCAGCTCATTGCTCTAAGCGGTTTGCCTGGTAGGCGTGAAAACTAATAGTTTTTTTATTCATAAAAATCGATTACATAATTGTGACACAGGTTTTTGTGTCATATCTCCATGGTCTTTATCTTGATTCTCTTCAAACCACAAAAAGGCACTCCTACGATGGTTACTCCATCTACATATCAATTTTCTCATTCCTCCAAGTGGTTTACCCTGTAGGCGTGACAGACCTTCGACCTTATTTTATGCACATAATTGGTCATAACTCCGTGAATGTTCATTGGATTCCTACCAAAGTTGGTACTGAGATCCGCCTTAATGAGCCCTTCAAGTGTGCCAAATTTCAGCCCGATTGGAGCACGCATTTGTGTTTTATGGCAGATTTTGCGAAGTGTGCGAAATGAAGAAGTAGAAGAAAAAACGAAGAAATTAAAACGAAATTTTGTTCGCTTGTATCTCGGAAATGGCTGGACCGATTTTCTTCAAATTTGGTATGTAGACTCCCATAACTGGCCGGCACGTCTGTAGCAAATTTGGTTCCAATCGGATAAGGGATCACAGAGCTACATAGGTGTGAAAATTGCGTTTTCTTTCTTCCTGTTAATATACTCAAGGTGTGGCGCGCCGGCTTCTTGGGCCGCACGACACACTATCGTGTGTCTTGATACATAAACTTCTATTTATGGACACTCATGCTCTAGTAATATCCTAGCAGTGTATGTTTATGTAGTGTCAGCTGTTGATTTCAGTCCCACTCTGTCCCTATTAACAGAGAAAATTATTAGAGAAAATGTCCATGCTACCATATCGGATCAGCTTTGTATATCAGCTTTATATTTATATCGATTTTATCAGAATATCAGCTTAAAGTCTTATCGGTGCACCTCTAGTAATTTTGGTGTTAAAAGTAAAAATAAAAACACAATAGTTATTTACTTTTAATACATGCACAGAAGAATAATGGCACAAATGTTAGCATTCGTACAACACACAACATAAAATTCTATATCGTGGCATCCCTACCGATCCCTTTCCTACACAGTATTGTGTACGTAGTAAGTTATTTTAAGGGGGCAGTTGCGTTTCAGTTTTGTTTATGAAATAAATAATCAATCTGCTTCAAGATTTGTGAGCTTTAATCGTCACCATGCACACTTCATTAGGCCCTGTACGTGCTTAAAAGACATTGTGAGTTGTGCCATCGTGCTCATGCAAGTCTTTGGTGTCACATGAAAATGAGCCAATATGAACAAAACTTAAATGGGATTCCTTACATTTGATTGGTTGTTTTAGCAGAATTCAAAAAATCTTATGACTAAGGATACACAATCCACTGTATACTGTTGCAGTGGCTCAGAAATTTCTTTTCTTTTTGTTAAAACTGATGTGTTATTAATTATTTCCTCTCACAGGGTGCACATCGTCGCATGTTAGATGTGATGAATACATTAGGATTATCCAACACTGTAATGAGATTGATTGAGAAACGATCAGCACAGGTGTGTGTGTGTGTGTGTGTGTGTGTGTGTGTGTGTGTGTGTGTGTGTGTGTGTGTGTGTGTGTGTGTGTGCACATGCATGTGTGGTGTAATGTTTGTGTCATGTAGTGTGTTTGTATGCAGCATGCATGTATACATGTACAGTCTACCCAGCTGTAAATGGGGACCTGGTGGCTTGGTGTCAAGTGTAGGGAAACAGCCCACCCAGCTATAGCATCAATGGGTACCTGGTATTAACTGGGGAAGCAAATGCCAACTGCCCATGTCTCACACAGCGGGTAAAGGACTTCGGATGCCTACACCTTCATTAGGTACAGCCTCATGCAGGTTACTAGTCCTGCCCCAGCTTTGCTGACTCCTAGCACCTGACTAGTGCACAGGTGTCTCAGTGCTAGTTCACTGGGTAGGCATGACTGTGCTTGCACTGCAGCTGATTGCTGTCTGTTACTTTGCTTTTGTGTAGTGCAGTTTGTAGTATAGAGTATTTTGTGTATTTTTGTGTTTAACTGACTGTGTAAGTAGACGAGGTTGGTAAATCTCTCATGAAATATATGTCATTGGTAGTGTTTAGTGTGTAATAAGCCATGATGATGTGTGGCTGTGATAATGTTTGTGTTTTACACAAGTTTTGTGTATCATTTTAATTATTTCTCTGTCTCTCCCTGCAGGATAGAGTGGTATTTTTTGGAGGAGTAATTGTAACTTTAATCGTCATGTATATTGTTATCAGATATGCTTTATGACAAAATTAATTTCAATACATAATCGAACTATTCGAATGGATACCATTCAAACAGTGGAAATCTACCTCAACAAATGCATTTGTTGGTAGATCAGATTGCTGAGAGTTGGTGCTGATTTCAACGGTTTTGGGTGGCTTGGAGCTAAATCCATTAGCTTAATGTTGCGTCCAGCCCTCCCGCAATGCCATGTTACTTGGAACGCATGCGTGTAAGGAAATTTAAGTGTGGGCGGGTACTCACTGAAGGGAGGTGAACTTTGAATCAACAGTACGCCAGGTCTACGTAGGCGCTATCAGAATTGCTAAATTCTACAGGTGTATTTAGCAATGGATAGCAGCGAGCTACAAGTGCAGTTAGAAACGCGGGTGAAGCGCCGCGTCTATCTTCCAGAGGGTGAAGACCAATATGACGCCGCCTCAAAGCCTTTAACAGGTGAGACCAACGCGCAATAAGATAGGTGTTTATGTGTGTGTAGTTTGTGTAATCAGTGGCGATGGAGAGTGTATAAAGTTGAGGTGGTATTAATTAGAATATTACACACATTTTAGATGTTGTACTGGATGATGCAATCGACTTACCTACTGCAACTACTGACCTGAAGTCTGGCTTCGTGTCAGATGTGACAACGTGAGTTGAACTATACTAGCAGATAATCAGTGTTGAATGTGTCTTTGTAGTGATGCTGGCCTCTCCCCATGTGCTGTTATGTTGGGCCTCCTCTACATACACAGACTGGTACACAAGAACCCCGGCTATGTTACTGCCACAAGTAGCAGAGATATCTTCCTGGCTTCAATGGTAATCTATTAGTAGTGACGTGTAGTGATTTGTATGTCAGTATATTCATACATGTCATGTTGTAATTTAAGAAATTTGGTAGTTGACTTAAGTATGCTTGGTATATCATTCCAATAACAAAAAGCAACGTGAGTAGACTTATGTTAAAAACACCATGTGCTCTACATACATCAATATTGATACCATATGCTTGTCATGTCTCTGGCATGGCCGGATCAATATTAATTTTAATTAACCATGTATTAGTTGAGAATACCTTTGCAAGAGGCTAGAGCCAATATATTTACCCATCACAGACATGTGTTATGATAATGCTGTGTGTACAGATGATAGCCAGCAAGTATTTGAATGATGAAGGAGAAGAGGAATCATTGTTGAACTCCGAATGGGCTAAAATAGGTCAGGCTGGCATGTTTGTAACACATTTGTATGACTTGCAATTTGGCCCACAGGCAGGAAAACTAAGCACTCTGTTGACTGTTTGGAAATTGAGTTTATCTCGGCATTGGTAAGAACCCTGGTTTACAACTAATTATGAATATTTTTTCTTGCCAGGATTGGGAGTTATATGTCTCCCTACAAGAATATATGGAGTTTATTGCAACCATTGAAGGAAGGTGAGGTAGAACCTGGGTCTCTTCTAAAGCAAGTATTCATCATCTTTATAGGATTGCCACCTCTCAAATGCAGTGGAGAGGATGGTCCACTTATTCTGATATGGTGGCTATTTGGAACTGGCTAGACACAGAGCAAACCATGTTTAACTTTGTGACAGAAACTACTAAGGTGTGTGAGACTAAACTGTTTGTTATTTATTTAACTGTGGTCCACAGCTTATTTTACAAGGGACTGTTGTGTATATGATGTGTTTCACAACATTGTTTGCATTGTCAACTGCTGTAATTCATTGTCTGGAGCAGTCACATACCCATGCCACACCTCTTCCTGAAGTGGTAACATCGGACTTTTCACCAGTGGACTATTTCCTTTACCATGGTAACAGTTTGAAATCGTCAGCATTGTTTATGGACACTCCTGCTCAACTTGGATTAAATGAAGTATTTTTACCATCAAGATTTCTCCAAAGACACTTTTCAGATTCTCATGTTCATCATATTGTTAAGAAGCATGTTACAAAATCAAGAGTGTTTAATGGACCTAGTTATGACAGTGTAGACTTGTGGTACTGGGGTATTGCTAAACATGTGTGGAACTCGATCAGTGACTTATATTCGACTCAATTTGGTTTCAATTTGAAGCACAGTGCTTATATGGCTAAAGAATACTTACAGGAAGCTCTTAAAGTGGAAAGTGATATCCTGATACACATATAATCCCAAACATGAGAGTTCACCTGATACACATAATAATCCCTAACATGAGAGTTCATCAGTTGTTTGCTGTTAGTAATTGTGTATTTGAGATTTGTTGTGAATTATTGAAAGCAACTGCATACAAAAATATATTACAATTTTAATCTCAATTTCATACGTTTTGGTGGTCTAAGGAAAGGGTTGTCAGTACTTGTCTCTGCTTCATCTTTTTCCTCCTGTGAACTTGTATCATCTCCAGTTGTTGTGGTGGTATCCATAACATCAATACTGTCTTCATTACTGTCAGGGAGGACTGTGTCTGAAGACAAAGGAGGGGGTGGAGGGCTTAACCGGTCTTCATCAGTTGGCATAATAGCTGTCAGGTAAACTGGACCAGGCTCGGGAGGCATGGGAATTATCACTAAGTGTGATAAGGATAACACAAATGTAGAAGTAGCAATTCACTGATTACAACATTCATTATACATGTCACTACACTTGGTACTTACGACAGGTTGACCCAATGGTGGGGTCTGCACCACTAGCTAGTACCCTGGAGGGTCTGGTCTTAGCTAAAAACTGGCTCAGTCCTCGTCTGGTGCTCTCTTTCTGCATGGCCAGTTGTTCCCTAACTTGTTTGTAGTCCATATTAGGCTTCAGATACGTCTAGAATAAAAGCCCACACTAATGAGTACAAATTAATAATCAAAGGGTGATAGAAACATGCAGACTTTCCATATCATATACTTAGAATTGTTGTTAAATGTTAGGTACATTATATCATGACCTGGCCCATTTTAGCAATGCATTTCCAACTAAAATTGACAAGGAAGTATTTCGTCTGCAACAAAGTTGGACCACATGCATGATTCATCCTACCAACCGAATCAGTGAAGCTCCAATTGTAAGTCTTCTCAGGTAGTCTTTGAGATGCCAATAGAAAAGTTTTGTATGGGCAGACCGCTTTGTGTGTGTGTGTGTGTGTGTGTGTGTGTTGGGGTAGTTTTCCCTATCCCAATACACCAGTCTAACTGTGTGAGACTACAATTAACTAGTTTCGTACATTGTCTCCCAAATCTCTACGTAAAGACTTACTGGTGTAGAAATGAAAGTGTGAGCATCTGGCAGACTGGGTAGGTAGTCAGGCATATTTGATGAACGTGGTAGTTTAGGACCAACTGGCATCCCTTTAGGAGACTGAGGTGGATAATTACGTAACTCTGTTGTGAAACACAATTAATAAAACATCACCTCCTGTGTTCTTACGTCTAGTTAGGTGTCGCTTGTTAGGGCGTTTGGCATACTCCACAAGAGCTGCACTTTGGGGTCCCCCAATTGCAACTAATGACATGTGGACGTCTGCAAGTGTTGGCTGTGTCCTAAACGCCACCTCAGCATAAGCTTGAGACAATCTACCAATCTCTGTAATGTCTAAATAGCAAGTCGGTGCATGGAAATATTAGAATACAAAACAGCTTACAGCTTTGTATCATTTCTGTAAAGGTAGCCAAGGCATTATCTGTAGCACTACCGTATCCTGCTTCCAAGCACAGAGCGGCCACAGCTACGGTGAGCGCTTTTCTACGTGCCACATAAGTATCATCCATTATCCGGTTATTATAAAATACGGTAGTTCACCTCTCCGTATGCTCAATGTTTAACCATTCTTGAAGTATGGAGCATTTGGTGGCAGCGAGAGATTATGCAGCATTAGCGAGACGTTGTGAAGATGCTGAATTAAAGGTGTGTTCCATACTTTAGTACCTGGATGTGGAAATTGAGTAAACACGTTGATTAAAATATATTTTATAGGCGCCTAATGGGATTGCTTCTCCACAAGTTTACCAGTATCTCATGGCAGCCTATTTGTTACAAAATGAACTGTACGTTATGTACAATAACCCAGTGATCGTGTTTATAATGACAGTGTGTCAACAGGGACCATGCAAAGTTGCTCTGGGAGAGAACACCACCTGAAATAAAAGAGGTGTCCTGTTTTTGTTTACTTCTTGTTCCATTTATCATGTACCTGTTACACAGACTTACACTGAGTTGGGTGGACTATGGGAAATAGGCAAGAAGTTATGGAAACATGAGTTCTCTGAAGTGTATCAAACAGCTAGGAAACATTCTTGGTCGGATGCTATTAGACCATTGGTATCTGCACTTATTGGTGGGTCCGCACATATCGTGTATGTCTCATAACCTACTGTGTGTGTTTTAGAGGCTACCAGAAATCGTGTCCTAGTACTCATTAGTCGTTCATACACAAAAATCAAACTGGATGATGTAGCTTCACTTACAGGTTTATCTGGTTCTGACTTAGTACAAGGTAATGTTGTGTGAAAATGTATATGTTTGTGTGACACCTCACATCTATGCTTGATATCTAAAGGACAAATTGTATGTGTACATCCTATAGCTATTTGGAAGCAAATGCCCAATTGTCTCTAGTGGTCTTGGGGTCATTGTGAAACTTTGGGTCTCACTCTGTGAGACCTGGATAGTCCTCCTGCGGATTACTAACCCTGCCCCAGGAGGATTTGCATGCTAAATCCTAAAGTGCCTGAGTGTACAGGCATCCCAGTGCTGGCTCACTGGGTGGCAATAGCTATGTTTCACATGGCTAGCAGAGGAGGGAGCATGTGTAAATAGATGACTTTTTTTTTTACAGTGCTAAACAGCAGAGGTTGGGAATATGATGGAACAACTAATCTTTGTACCCCAAAGCCAACTGGTAATTCAAAATCTCATAATGAATTTTATATCATCAGTTCATTCTGTAGCTCCAGAAAGTGTCCAGCCAAAGCCAAGCCAGGAGAAGTTAGCAAAACTTACAGAGCTTGTATCATTTTTAGAAAACTGATGTCGCTAATTATTATTCAAAACGTTTTTAAATTCTCAATGATTAATAAAGATTGTGTAATAATTTAGAGTTCAAGAAATAGATAGGTAATTAGAAATAATTCATCAGGTCCACGTGGGTGATGCCTGCATTCGCTCCACCAGAAAATCAGCCAATAGTAGGCCACTGGGGAAAGCCTACCTCTACTTTGGACTTCTGCGAGGAGAATTATGCTGTGAATTTTTATATCGCGGAGTTCTGTAAGCTTATAGAAAGCTGCACGTCAATGGATATACGAATGATGTCTCAATGCAGGGAACACCATTACAAATATATCAACAATAATTCTTCCACTAGTCGGAGCAATCACCTCTTGGAGAGGTGGGCTGGAGCGCCGCTACATCGCCTCCTATGTCTTACTAACTGGTGAGGACTATTAAAATATTAGAATCCGGAATTCCGGATATCGATTTCTTTTTTGTAGTGGTTGGAATTGGATCGTTATTATTCCATGGATCACTGTTGTATCAGATGCAGGTAGAGAATGTTCTAATAAATAGTTTGTATTGATCAGAGTATAGAGCTGAAAATTTGTTGCCATATAACAGGAAATTTTGATGATAGGAATTTTTTTAGTTCATCAAGCACCTCAAAAGTCAGTGTTTAGAGATCTGTGATTTCTTGCTTTTGTCAATTCGTCAGTAGTGAGTTAGTCAAATTTTCCTTTTGTCAGTATTTCCTGTTATATGGTATTGTACCTCTGTTTTTTGTTAGATAATTTTCTGATGTGAAAATTTACCACGAATAAAGTCTAATGCAAAACTTATGTGAAAATATTTTACTCAAGCTTTCTTACACAGCTAAAGCAGCTAATATTTCCAAATATTAACTGTTTGGCTTGACTTTCAAATCTACACATCAAAGAATGTGCTGACAACTCGTTTATCCAGATCCCATTTATCCGGATTCTCGGTTAACTGAACTACAAAAGTGACTGCTCTATTAGAGTAGTGACTGTTCTATTAGGGTAGTTGAATAATACTGATGTTTTTACCAATCTTCTTTAAGGTTATTTATACACAGTTTCAGAGATATGGATTTTTCAGACTTATGGACCACCCCTGGTCCCAAGGGGTTTGAAGTTCCACTGTAAGACACACCAGAGAGCAAGCTGACTATCTTACCTCCACGTACAGGCAAAAACAAAATTCAAACAAAACTGTCGTGTACTATTAAAGCATCACTTTTAAAATTCTTTATTAGGACATTATACAGAGGTGTATGTTTGAGTAACATCACGTTAACAGGATGACAAAGTGAAGCTGTGGAAATGAAGTTGAAGGACACAACACAACGGAAGAATGGTACGGTAGAGCAGACATAGAAGGATAGCATTCTACGTTTTGCTAGTCACACCAGATTGCTCCAGTTGACTATTCCAAGTGTGGTGACCTTCCTAGCAAAGCAGCTTTAGCAAGATGATGGAGTAGCAACCCATTCTGTGTGTCCCTGTTGTGCATAAGAGTGATGTAACCAATGATAAACATCACTAGCATAAGACACCATCTTTGAGTTTGCTTATAATGTTAGCAGTGTACTAAGTTTTGTACTCCCTTGTCCATAGGATTTGACGAGCTCCTGATATCTGCAAATAATCTAACAGAGCAGTCATGTAGAATAGTTTCGTTCAATGTAATCTATCATATAAAAATTAGATTTGTGAATTGTGGTATATACACACTTTTCATGTTATTCACCTTGACAGAAGAAGCTACTAACATGATATGGAACCAGTACCCTAGTAATGTTTAACTGAATGTAACTCCTACTTTAGCTTCTGGATGAGCTACCAATGTTGTTTACTGCAGTGCAGTTACTCTACTGTCTGTAGGTTAACCATATAAGGTAACGCTTTATTTAATAGCATTTTAATCACTGTAGTCTCAACATGGGGGGACCACATGGCAAGCAATCTCTGTTTACAACCATCTACCTCAGTGTGTTGTACTTGCTAACAGCCATTATATCAATAGTAAGTTTACTCCAGTGTTTCTGTGTTGTTTTGTTGCATTACATGTCCTGTACAGGCATATGTAGTGGTCGGGAACCCTGTGTTTCATCAGGTGGCGTTTGGCATGATAATGTTAGCAATCTCATTTGAAGCATTGTATGTGTTAAAGTGAGTAGCACTTTAAGACATGCACTAGAAATTTACTCACTTCATATACAACTTATTTGTGACTGTACGTATGTATGCCCTGAAATAAATTTTCTTAAAACCTAGCTGAGGCTAGCTCAACTTTTGTAGCTAATAGACTACTGTAGACCAGTTAGCCTGCAGTAAATGTGTATTCAAACAGCTTTGCTCTTGGTTTTAAATTTTGCCATGTAGGAATTCTGTTTGGCTACTGTAATAGAACACACAGTGAAACGTTTACCTTATTGTTCGCTGAGTGTTCAGTAAATCAAAACTGTTACATTATTTGGGCAAATTGGCCACAGGTGAGTCTATTATTTTATTTATTGCAGGGCTTATGTCCACTGGAGATATTTAAGCTGGACGTGTGTAGCATTTGGAAGGTGAGTAACTGAATACTATTTTGTATCCAACCGTGTATTAACACCTGCTTCCACTTAGTTGCTGGGGTAACTAAGCCGCCATTTAGTCACAAACTATAGCATGTATTAATGTTTGGATGCTACGTACAGAAATAGAATTTCATTCTGTATTTCATTCTAGAGGTAGAGGGCATTACAGCAAAACTAAATGCCAGATTTTAAACACCCAGATAGTTTCTAACAATTTTGTGCAGTGGCAAAAGTGGCAGCATAAAATGCAGGTAGTAGGGTGTATGCAACACAAATATAAAGTTGTCCAAGTAAATAATACCTGAATGTCAGTTTGTATATTATACAGTACCACTCAAATGCAATGTCGTCTTGCTAGTGATTAAAAAACTAACTAACTAACTAAAGGGCGTGGCACCCATTTCGCTTGCAATTTTGTTTGGGATGAATACTTGCCCTTTAATTAGCAAGTTTTTTAACTGCTCACACTCACTAGACAACATTGCATTTGAGCAGTACCGTACAGTACATTTGAGGTTAAAAGATGCTGTAAAGAAAAGAAATAAATTCAAGAAAATATTGTAATTGTGCGTGTGTTGTTATTACAGCTACATTGTGGCATTCCTTATATGGTTACTGGATAATAACTACTGCTCTGATCTGAGGTGGGTAGAAAGTAACTTGTAATACAGCAAATTAAATTTGTGTGTGTGTGTTGTGTGTGTGTGTGTGTGTGTGTGTGTGTGTGTGTGTGTGTGTGTGTGTGTGTGTGTGTGTGTGTGTGTGTGTGTGTGTGTGTGTGTGTGTGTGTGTGTGTGTGTGTGTGTGTGTGTGTGTGTGTGTGTGTGTGTGTGTGTGTGTGTAGTTAAGTGGTTAGAACACTGGCCTGGTTATCACAAGGTTCCAGCTCCTTGATGCCTAGTTGCTGTTGTTGTTTCCTTAAGCAAGAAACTGCTCCAGTCTACCCAGCTATATAATGGGGACCTGGTGACTGGGGAAGCAAATGCCCAACTGTCTTTGTCTTGCTTAGCAGCGTTGGAGTCAATGTAGAACTTCAGGTCCCGTGACCTTTATTCATGAGGGTTGGGCAGCACTCCTAGTTACTACTCCTGTCCCAGGAGGATTAGTCTGCACAGAGTTCAGACTCAAGTACCTGAGTGATGCTCAGACATCCCAGTGATGGTTTGCTACTGTGTTTGCACAACTACTTTTCCTTTGTGTTTGTATGTGCAGACTTTGTATACACTTTGTATACATGTTTGTAGGCACGTCTTTGTATGTGCATACAAAGACGTGCCTTTTTGCCAACCACAGCAGCTACAATGTAACCCATTACTTTCTCCACTACCGCATGGTGTTGTTGATTCATGGTATGGCTTATGATGACTCATAATTTCTGTAGTGATCCCTACTCAAATGTGTTCTTCCTTGTGCTTGTATTGTATTATTGATGCTAAGGGTTTAATGACTGATATGTTTTGTATTCAGGAATATGAGGGCTGATTTAGGCCATCAACATCCAATATCTGTCTTCTCTCAGTTACATGGCTGGTGGCATCTGTTAACTGGGAACACATCATTTCTGCACATCCTCATCAGGTAAAGAAGTTTGTATGTGCATTTAAAGAATTCAACACGGTGATACTTATATATGATTATCCCTTAGACACAAATAGTATTTGTGTTGACTAAAACTTGTAGTTACATTTTTGTCAGCATACTGGACTCGTGCCTAGATTGCTGTAGTTTTATTACTTTATTGTGGGCTAATCTGGACTTCTTCAACATGTGTATATATGGTATGGTAAAAAAGGCCAAGATTTATCAATACATTGTTTCCTAGACATCTATGAACTGGTGAGGGTGGGAGGTTAATTGAAATTCATTATTTAGTATATAGCTAAAAATGAAATATTTATAAAATGTGTAAAAATAGGATATGCGACTGACTACAAGAGATACATATTGTTCACATTACGGGTTTGTTTATCTGTGAGTTATGATGCACCATTCAAGTTTACAGTAAAGTGGTCCCTCCATTATCCGGCCATCAATTATCCTAACTTTCTGTATCCAAACTATGGAAATGACTGTTCTATTAGAGTATACCTAAAGTGTATGTTCTAATAGAGTATTATAATGCTCTGTATATAAATGTATGGGTCTTGTTTATCTGAATTTTTCCATTATCCAAGCACATGTACACCTAGGGCCCTCGGATAATGGAGAAACCATTGTAACAATAAAGCTAATTGTGGGGATTAGACATATAGGCTTTGTAACAGGTGTTACACCAAAATCCTTGAATTCTTGACACGTCATGGTACATAGCTATTATGCTGCAAAGCAGTAGCTTATGCATTATTATTCCTGTAATGTGAACATCAATGTTGTACGAATAGTTTTTTTTTTTTTACTCTGTATACTTGTCAAGCAGAGGCGTAGCTAAGGGGGGGCATTTGCCCCCCCATTACTAAATGATTTTTTTTTTAAACCTTCGCCACAAGTTTACCAGTATTAAACTGACACGCAAATGACTGTAAATTATGTACACTACTACGCGGTATCACCAGGGGTTGCTAGTGAATGCGCACACACAACATTCAACTCGCTCGTGGATCCATCAAACGAAAATATTAGAGACATACTTCTATATTTAGCCTAGATTACTCGCGTGATAGAACATTTTTGAATCTAAAAAGAGTAACCCGCTTCTCCGCGGCAGGAGTCACAACTTACAAGTGACAAAGGAGACCAATTCACGCTACGAACCTACTGCCTACGAGATGATAAAGTGTTAGCTAAATAAATGTACCAAGTTTATTTTATTGAGTCGATCACACTGGATCTTTGTACGTACGGCAGTGCAGTCTGTTTTTACTTTGTCAGTCAGTCAGTCAGGTGGATCAGTCAAGCTTACAAGTTCTTCTAGCAAGACAGGTGGGATTTCGTGCAATACATGGCATTTGAATTTCGCCGAGTGAAGTGAGTGAATACGTCATCCTGTCAGCAGTGTGCTAGGACTGCAGCACAGGCTGTGGCTAACGTAAAGTAACCTGTATTTGCACTAAAGTATTAGCTCTACGGGACTGTGAATTTGTTGGAGTACAGTTGTGGCACGTGCGATTATGCTCGACGAATATAGCTACCTCGATTGGAAGCAGTCAGTACTGAAATAGTTACGTAGCTAGTTATTTAAGCTGTAATAATACAACACCGTATGTTGGCTAGCCCACCATTGGGTCATTAGCCTTTTTTGCAATCATGAATGATTTTGAGTGTTTCGTGGGGGCATGCCTGCCCCTCCATCACCTTCTGGCTAGCTACGCCCCTGTTGTCAAGTACTCATGATTGTTCTATTAGAGTAGTATGTAGTAGACTGCTCTAATAGAATATTGACTGACTGTTCTATTAGAGTATCTCGATCCTTTTTTTGTGAAATTTACTGACTTCAGATTTTTATATTTATTGCAAACTGCTGGAATTATTCTTCCAATGAAGTTATTGAGAATTACAATGTATTTAGAAATATGAAATCCACTATAAATACTGATGTGGTAGCCAAAAATAAATGCAAATGGTGGACAGGATTCAAAAGAAAGAATTATTGGCCTAATTAAGGGAAGGTTTGGTTGCAGTCTGTTAGATTGACATGTATACATCAGCTAATAATATTTCATGCTATTTTTTCCTCAGTTCAAGAGTGAGGATGACATACTTGGGCTACAACACAAAGATTAAGGTGATGTGTTGTTTGTGTTTATTGTGTACTGTACATTTCTCCCGTACAGACCATCTGTGGAATTCCTTACCTGCAAGTCAGCAAAGAACATAATTTATAACTGCACAATGATGACATACACTACAATCTAAGACAACAAAATGTGTCAAACAAAATCTTCTCTGCTAGTATCAAGATGAAACTATTGACTACTCTAATAGAACACTGCATGTACTATTGTACAATGGTATCAGTGTGTGTTGCATGTCCAGCTACACCTGTATAGAGGTGACAGTGCATGTTGCAGCCTTCACAAATCATGAATCGATTGAGTACATTATGCATGTGTGTGTCTAGTTCTAAGTGGCTGAGGTTGGCACTACCAGTCTTTATTATATTTTATAATTGTAAGACTCATATGCATGAGCATAGTACAATGATTAGTTACAAATTAAATTAGAATGTAAGTAAGTAAATTAATTAAGTATAAGTAAGTAAATTAATTAAGGATAAGTAATTGAAGAGATCACTAGTGTACAAGTGTAGAGAATTGTTGTAGAGTTGGTGCATTGACAGTGACACTTTGTAAAGCATTCCACTGAGGGACTACTCGTGGAAAAAAGCTGTACTTATAGCTATTAACTGTTGAAGATATTGTAACAAATCTTTTGTTGTGACCTCTAGTGATAAGAGAGTTTTTAATCATGCATTCTGGGAGTGAAACATCTATTAAACCATTTAAGATTTTATAAAGAACACATAGAAACTGAATATCTCGTCTCTTCTTCAAGCTGTCCCACTGTAAAGTTGATAACATTTCACTGACACTGCTGTATCTGTTAAAATTGGACATTACATATCTAGCAGCTCTCCTTTGAACAGATTCTAATTTGTTAATGTTGGTATAGGGGGACCAAACAAAAGCTGCGTACTCCAAAATTGGTCTGACATATGTACAATAAGCATCAAATTCCTCTGACAGAAATGAGTGTTTCTTATGAATGCTAGGGCAGAGTTAGCTCTGTTACAGATACACTCAATATGCTTGTTGAAGGTAAGTTTACTGTCTAATGTAAGTCCTAATATTTAGCTTCCTGTACATGGGTAAGCATTTGATCATACAGTGTGTATAGTGTGTGACAGTTGGATGCACTTTGTGAGTAATTGTTAAAACAACACATTTAATTGGGTTAAATTGCATAAACCATTTGTTTGCCCAATGTTCCAGACAATGTAAATCATTCTGTAGGCAGGCTGTAGGATATCGGAGTCATGCTTAGAGTGAATTTGGCAATACAATAGACAGTCATCTGCAAATAGGCAACAAGTAGATTTGATACAGCTGGGTAAGTCATTTATAAAAACAAGGAACAGTAAGGGGCCGAATACAGAACCCTGAGGTACTCCACTGGTAACATTGACAGCTTCTGAAATAGAACCATCACAAACAACTTGCTGTTTACGGTGGTTAAAAAAGACTGAATCCAGTTAATTGTCTCTCCAGTAATTCCGTAGTACCTTAACTTTAACAGTAAGAGTTTATGGGAAACTTTGTCAAAAGCCTTGCTGAAATCCAGCAGTATGCAATCAGTTTGTGCATTGTCATTTAAACTGGACGCTAAGTCATGGACGGTTAATAGTAGTTGAAGATCAGCAGAGCGTTTTTGGCGGAAGCCAAACTGATTGGTTGAGAGGATATTGTTACGTTCTAAATGACCCATCACATGCGAGTAAATAATGTGCTCTAAAGTTTTACATAATAAAGAAGTGAGTGAAATGGCCCTGTAGTTAGCTGGGTCGGATCGTGATCCTTTCTTGAAAATAGGTGATACTGTTGCTTTTTTCCAATCTGTAGGGATTATGCCTTGTTTAAGGGAAGCTGAAAACAAAATGAACAAACATGGAGTCAAATTTGTACCACATGTACATACTGTCAAAATCTCATAGCTAATGAATCTTATATCATCAGTTCTTTCTGTAGTTCCAGAAAGTGTCCAGCCTAGGAGATGCTTGCACTTCGCCTCGCAGCCAGGGCTTGCATCAGTTTTAGAAAACTGATGTCAAATATAATTGAAATAGATAATGCTAGCTAATTGAAATAGAGGTAAATATAATTCGAAATACATTCAGCTCAAGATGCCCGCATTCGCTCCTCCAGAAAATCAGCCAATAGTAGGCCACTGGGGAAAGCCTACCTCTACCCTGGACTTCTGCGAGGAAAATTATGTCGTGAACTTTTATATCGCGGAATTCTGTAAGCTTATAGCTAAAGAACTGCACGTGTATGGATTTATTCAATGCAGGGAACACCATTACTAATGTATCGATGATAATTCCTCCACTGGTCGGAGCAGTGACCTCTTGGAGGGATGGACTGGAGCGTCGCTACACCGCCTCCTATATCTTACTAACTGGTGAGGAATTTACACGGATGGCTTTGTTATCTGCTAATAGTAGAATCCGGAATTCCGGACATTATAGTTTTTAAAAAGTTTCTTTATATATATATAGTGGTTGGGATTGGATCATCATTATTCCATGGATCACTGCTGTATCACATGCAGGTTAGAAAATGTATAAGTCTTAGGCCACTCCAAATAAATTTCCTATTTCCCGTCCTGACTTCAGGCATATTTGCATGCGGGCGGGTGGTACATTTCCATTATTTTATTGTGAGATTGGCAGCTTTTCAAGCTGTTATTTTCCTGGCACAGCTATAAAAGTAGAAAAGCATGTTCCTTCCTTTTCAAGAAAAATAACACATGAAGTTTGTGCCGACTTGATAGCACTGCTGACACATGAGCTGCCACTGTTTCAAGATGGCTTTACTAAGCCTGTCAGTATGCAAGAATAACCAGAAAATAATGGAAGAATACGGAATAATGGAATATTTAGAGCTAACAGTAACCAGATGCAGGCATTGGACGGGAAACAGGAAATTTATTTGGAGTGGCCTAAAGTCTCCAGCACAACTGCCAAGTACATATACATATACAGTTTGTATTGGCCACTATTTTGGTGATTCTGTTTTTCATCAGATGTAGAGTGTGGGCAGGCGGGTCATTACCATTATACCTAGTACTTCCCACAATATAGCTAACTAGACTTAGACTCTATTTAGGCTGTTTTGGGTGGGTAATAAATCTCATATACTCCACCTTGTTTTCTAATATACTCCACGTCTTCAAGCACAATATAACATATGCTCAAAATCGGGTTTGTCCAATCGCTATGCGTTGTTCACGTGCAGTGATTTAACGAGCGCGATTATTTAGTCACGTGAGGACGCATAGTTGCTATGGCGTTATTATTATCGTAAGAAAACCAGCCGCTTTAGCCGAGCCTACAGCAGAAACAGCCATGGATGAGGTAAGTAATCTGAGTGTAATGTGAAATAGAGTCTAAAGCAGTTATACGGGCACAATGTGGAGTCTATGAAATTTATAAACCCTCAGGCCCTTAGTAGCGCCCTCGCTTCGCTCGTGCGCTACAGCCTGGGCCTTCAGGTTTATAAATTTCATAGACTCCACATTGTGCCCGTATAACTATTATTTATTTTCATACCTCCAGGGTCTGATAACAGGCAATTTGCTAAGTTAGCTAACTCAACATAGTTTGGAAACTATCTTCTTTAGATATAGGCGTCCTTCGTCACATGATCAGTTCCACTCGAGGATCAGCTTCTTACTTGTAAACTTCATTGCACCAATCTTTCACATTCTCTTAGCTACAACGCACAAAGTTGCTACTGTATAAGTGCAGCAACTTGAAACTGAACTGCACAACCTCATATTTGGTTAATCAGATGAAATAATGGTTAAATCTTTTATAATGGGGAAATACATGCGGCAGTAAAAATACATGCGGGCGTTGATGATGAAAACAGAAAATCATTAATAGTGGCCTTAATCAGAACATAGATTTTAGAGATATGTAGTACTGCCAAGTCAGGAGAAATTATCAAAAGATTTAATCGGATCAAAGCATCAGAAAGAGCAGACTACAGCATGCTAGCTTGTGTACTGAAATGCCTTTAATGCTGTAGCTATTGGCTTTTAGCGAAGACAATCAAAGAACGTGGCTACATATCGCTATCTTATTATTGTAGTTATTAGCATTACAAATGGGTCAGTTCATCTGGGTCACATTTTGTCCAGATCAAGGTGGGTCTCATCCATTTTATTGAATACCTGTAGCTGGGTCTGACCTGAATGAGATCACATATGATCATAAATAACAAATTGATTTAGATTTTTTTCCCGGGTTAGATGGACTGTCCTTGCCTACCACCCCTAGCACTGGCTGTCAAGTGCTGGACAGCTGGAGGGTACCAGCTACTGAAACAAATCAATCGAGGATGCCAGACTCAGGGCGACCCTCGGAATAGGCCAGATCGACCATAGATGGTATCGGGCGACTAGTCGATGACCGATAACCCCGTAAGCATATCACAGCAGACCTTAACAAAGAAAAACACAACCGACATCGAACCCAGAATAAACAATGACTGTAATTCACATTCCACTTCTCAGCCAACATAGAAGCAAGTTTCCGAAATACAGTAGTTGCAGTAGGTCCCATGCCTCCAGTGGCTGCAAAAACTAATGGAAAGCTCTCTCCACCTCCCGAATCCATTCATCATATGCTCGATGTTTCTCCTATTCATGAATTTGGTAGCACCTTGGCAGTGGGGAGCGAGAATAGGAGCGCGCAAAAGGATTAAACACCCTAACGTCAAAAAATGTACGCTGCCTGTTCCGACCCCAAAAGTCCCTAGCAACAATATCAAGTCGAGCTCCATCTTCTCTGTTGGCAGTAGCGTATCGGAGAGTTTCAGATCTATAGGAAGAAGAGCAGGCTCAACACTGACATCACAACACACCTCACTCAGTAGACTCGCAGTTAAGTCACGAACTTCATTGTGGCGAATAGATGGAAATCCACCACACGGACAACTAAAAGCATGCTCCACAGAAAATAACTTTCCACATGCACATGTTTGCGGCAGGTTCACTGGTTGCCAGCCAAATCTTAAACATAGGGCATCACAAAACTCCCCTTTGGGTACAGCAAACCCATGCTCAGCAATTGGAAGGGTTGTTAGCCAACATGATGCACATTGCTCTGAGATGAGGCAGCTTCAAAGGCACGCCTCAGGTGTGGAGACAAGCGTTCAGAAAGCAAGCCTGCCTGAGCAGATAGATCATTGCGGCAAGAGACCCTCAACTCACGTTTGCACTGGTACATCTGTTAATTGATTTTGATGGAAATACAGTTGTACATATTCAAGAAAGTTATGTGGAGCCTTGCCCACCATTTGGGAATGTGTTTTACTGCCTAGAGATAAGTGGAGCTACTCCCACTTATCAGGATTGAGTGTTATTGGATATAGGCAACTAATTTGGCATCAAGTTAACCCACTTTTGGAAATTATCCAGCTAGTTACCTGCAGACTTACATGTAGAGCAGATTATAATGGTCGGAAATCGGAAATTTACCGACCAATTAACTTAAAGACTGCCCAATTACTAAACCAGCCAAGGATGGCCAACCATTTTGCGCTAGAAAGATAGATATACTCTAATAGTACAGTCAGCTACTCTAATAAAGCAGTCGAAGTGCTTCTAAAATATTGCACCTAAAAAATCTTAAAAACAACAAAAAAATATTCCATTGGGGAATTGAACCTACACCCTTCTATTTGTTGTGCACTTTTCTACCACATGTTCACATACTCTTGAAGTGACTTTTTAAATGTCTTGCAGTATGGTTAGAATTATGTTCATTTACTTCAATACAGCTCATGCGCTTAACGCTTTCTCTGTCCCTGTTCAAAATTCCATGGAGTGCAGGTGCAGTGATTTTAGTAGCTGTATGATCACAATATAAGTACTGTAGTTGTAGTGTAATATGACTGTGGGTACAGTTCACCCACAGACCTTCAACGTTTTCTGGGTTGTATTAGTCTATACTAATGTATACTCATCAGTGTGGCTTGCAGTGCATGGCCGCTGAAGGACTTCAGTGTCAAAATTAACTGCACACACTGTTATAGACAATTTATCATGTGATCTTTTTCACCTTATAATTACTACTTTTGGCTGTAGCACAAGCCCTACAGACCTTTAGTACACCATATGTACTGTCATATTTGTACCTCTGTGTGTGTGTGTGTGTGTGTGTGTGTGTGTGTGTGTGTGTGTGTGTGTGTGTGTGTGTGTGTGTGTGTGTGTGTGTACTATAAAGCATTAATAAATAAATAAACTCATTTGTGATCTCAGAGCTTTAAAATCCAAAATTTTCTTGGGATACATTCCCTGAATCCCCCTATCTTGGCATGCTGCATGTGTGTTTCACTTTCATTGTCATACAATGTCAGATCAACTATGACTTTGATCTGACATAATAGATCAACGAAGACTAGTTATAATCTGCTCTGAGTCACACCCACTAATCAATTGTTCTTTAAGTTTGTTGAAATACTTCATGGTTTCTATTTCCTCTTGTAGACAACAGTGTGGTAATCTGTGCTATAAATCCAAGACGTAACTAGCAGATTGGAGCTTGAAACTTGACTTTGTATATCTAGTTCTTGATGCATGCCTAAACAGGGTCAGTTCCCATCCGGATTATACTATTCAGGTCAGTGGGTTAGTAGTACTGGCCCAGTTACAACCCTGGTAGCTACTGTATGTGATTGAGATACTCTAATAGAGCAGTCACATAAAATAAATTTCATCAATACACATACATATTATTTTATATTTGTGAATTGTAGTATACGCACTGTTCATGTTCACGTTGGCACAAATGCAGAACTATCCAGAATTAGCTACTTGCACATATTACCATGGGAACAGCTGTACACTTATCCTAGAATTGCTCAACTGGATTCATGAATGTATCACTCCTACTTTAGCTTCTGGATGAGCTACCGATGTTGTTTACTGCAGTGCAGTTCCTCTACTGTCTGTACGTTAACCATATAAGGTAGTGCTGTATTTAGTAACATTTCAATCATTGTAGTCTCAACATGGGAGGACCACATGGCAAGCAATCTCTGTTTACAATCATCTACCTCAATGTGTTGTACTTGATAGCAGCCATTATATCAATAGTAGGTTTACTCCAGTGTTGCTGTGCTGTTTTGTAAGATGTCTTGTACAGGCATATATGGTGGTCGGGAACCCTGTGTTTCATCAGGTGGCGTATGGTGTGATAGTGGCAGCAATCTTGCTTGAAGCATTTTATGTCCTCAAGTAAGCAATGTGTTAAGACATGCATTATATTGTGAACGAAATTCATGACAAATTATTTGTAACTGTTGGGCATCTGAGCTAGCTTGTACATCCATCATATTTGTCCCATACATTTTAAATTCCATTTTTTTACAGCCTAGCTGCATGAGGCTATTTTCTAGCAGTGAAATATAATATCTAGTTCTATACACCAGCTAATTCGAACAGCTCTGCTTTGCCATGAAGGAATTCTGTTTTACTACTCTAATAGAACACACAGTTTTGATGTATTGAAATGTTTACTTTTGCCATTTTGAATTGTTTGTTAAGTGGTCAATAAACCAATTGCAGCTGTGCATTTCATCAATAGTTTTTACATGACTTGGTCATAGGCGTTTTCAATGTTGCTAGTGTTAACATGTAGTGATTTGCATTATTTAATGTAGGACTCATGTCCACTGGAGATATTTAAGCTGGGCATTTGTATCATTTGGAAGGTGAGTATCTGAATATTGTCTTGAATTATGACCAATCCTGTATTAACTCCTGCTCCTGTTGTGTAGTTGCCAGTGGTAGAGGGAATTACGGCAAAACTAAATGCCACTTTTATTTTAAATAAATGCCCAGTTAGTTTTCTAACAATTCTAGATCTGTACGATGGAAAAAGTGGAGAAGCAAATAATTAAGCATCCTAAGGTATGTATAATCTACTTTCAGAACAAAGGCATCAGAGTAGGTGCCACCGCACATTTTGGCTAAAAACTTGATGAAGCCTAGTGAACATGCAATACTTAATGGTACCAATTAATAGAAATGACACTTATGTCTTTCACCCAGAGTAGCTTCATGTCCACTTTCCTGTATTAAACACCTCTAAAAATAATTACTGTTTTGGCTACTTTGGAAACATTCCTTACAGCTTATGGTTTAACAGTATTGCGGAGGCTCTTTTTGGTCAGTGTCCAGTTTTATCCCTAGTTAGTATGCCTTAGCTAACTTTGGCACCTTTGATATTTGTACAGAGGCAGTCTTTGTTACAAGGTGTCCTTAAACATTTAGATTCATTATCAGTACTGCTTTTAGCATTGAACACTTGTCAAGTAACCAGCTAGTACCCAATATAGCCCATATTTGCCTCCGAATAGCATCTCAAAATGTGAAATTTTTGATTTTTTTTCTGGGAGAGCATCCATGTCCCCAGACCCCCCTTGGCTAGCTGCCTTCAGACTGAGCCTTACCTGTTTTACTTTTACTCTGACACCTAGAAAAGTTGCTACAAAGACATAAAGCCTGCCCAGCCACAATTCGAGACAATATTGTAAGTGTGTATATGTGTTATTACTAGTGTCACTTTTACAGCTACATCATGGCTTTCCTTATATGGTTACTGGATAATAACTACTGCTCTGATCTGAGGTGGGTAGTACAGTACATTTTTTTTCTGTGTGAGTGCACACATGCATGTGTGTATTTGTGAATTTGTGTCTGAGGAGTGCACCAAATCACTGTGTTTGTGCCTTGCACTCATCTAGTGCCTGAATAACAGGTTTAATTAATTTCAGTGGTACTGTTACTATTGACGTGAAAGCAGTGACCACCACACATTATCACCGTGAATCCAAGTTCTCCATAATGGCAGCATTTTTCTAATCATGAAGCACGTACCATTGTATTCTGCATTACATAATGTCTCTTCCTCTATTTTTGTACAGAGACCATTTTATTCAGCTCATGTAAGATATTTTCAGTAATTGTGCAATACCTTTATGCATGTGGGTTTTCTCCTTGTGAGCCTATGCATGAAAGTGAGCAATAGGCAATATACGTTAAGGTAATACACTGGTAGCTGGTGATAGTGATTAGTATGGTACATCATTTGGGGCTAAGGGTTTTGTGAACAATTTCCCCCTTGGTATTTTTGTGATATTTGTGTTCAGGGACATGAGGGCTGATTTGGGCCAGCAACATCCGATATCCGTCTTCTCTCAACTACATGGCTGGTGGCACCTGTTAGCTGGGATTGGATCGTTTCTGCACATCCTCATCAGGTACAGAAATTTGTATGTCTCTGTGTCAAGAATTCAATGCAGTGATAATTATATAAATTTATTCCATGAAATGTGTGCTTACCAACTAAAATGATACCAAGGGTTGAGGAAACCGAAACTTGCAGTTTAACTAATTAAGCATAGAAACTTTATACCTTAATTTACAAAATTCCTCTTGTCACATGGAACAGATACTAACTCATTGACTCACCATCCGATGATGGATTGTATAGAGTAAAACATGGCTACTACCCAATGCATACAGAACTGGGAAAATTATATTCTTTATTACTTCATAACAAGTGACTACATCAACCCTTAAAAGAGTAGACCCCTGTATATTGTGCAAGTACATAACAAAGGGCTAGGGGAAATGGAGCTCTTCCTCTTGTAGAGATTGAGATAATTAGAGCGTTCCCACTCTCTAATAAAGCATTCGGGAATATACCTGGCAATGTTTCCAGATTAGCATAATTATCATCTTACTGACCTGCTGGGTGATTTTCCTTTTTCTAATTCAGCAAAAAAAAACAACAAAAAAAAAAAACTGGGATTTGTGAATAGTTTGACATGTGCGTAAATGCTACTTTAGTGATTAATGTGCATTTGATGGTTAAGATAACTTAAGAATGTCGAATACTATATCAATCATGGTGAAATTTGACAGTTCACAAAGTAAACACTACATATATACTGGGGCTAAACATAGGGTATTTGAAACTCAATGAAAATGCTTTGAAAATGCCAATGAAAACCCAATTACAAAGAAATGTTTTACTGGCTTTTCATTGATTATTTTCAAAGTAGTTTAATTGAGTTTTCATCAGTTTTTCCTATGAAAAACATTTCACTGCATTTCATGACCACTGATGAAAGCAACCAATGAAAACTTCACTTTTCATGGAGTCTTTCAAAGGTTTTTCATTGGTTTAGCTCCAGTATAGTGAAATAGGCTGATATTTCAGCCAGATTGTATGGCTGTAAACAAAGCACTGTAACTCCCGTACAGTATGCGGTAAAGGTATGCAATTCATACCATTGTATCCATTATATAATAAGGAATAAAACAGTACCTGGGATTATATCCTTTGGCAAAAGAATAAGGCCAAAACTCACAATGAATATAATCTGTCACAAAATAGGCAAATTGTTGCATATAGCTATACCATCAGGAAACAGTAGATAACATCTTCACAAGCCTCAGAGATGGGGATCTCAGCAAGGGATCTACAGGATTTAGATACCTGTAAGAAATTCAAGTGTTTCATCTTTCTATGGTCAAAGCACTACTGATGCGGCCTTATTGATAGGAGTGGTAGAATAATGTCGGGCACTAGCATTAAAGATGATTTTTGAGTATACTGATATCATAATGCTCAATTTTGTGAGCATGATGGCACGACCTCACCAGTCATGCATATAGTCTGTTAAACTACTTTATTGTGGGCTTATTTTACATCCATTTAAGCTATTTGGCTTTAATGTTTTTCTCCAACATGTGTAGAAAAATGTAGCTAGCTGTAAGTATCCATTAATAAATGTGATAAAATTATACATTAAGATACATGCAGGTAATCACTATATGTGACCCAGTCTGAGAAAACCGGGCTTATCGCCTATTTAAAAGTATCGAGAAATGCCAGTTTTAAGTATTTATTGTGTTGTAGCTTGCCAATGGTTGAAGCTATGTGTACCAAATTTTCACACGTTTTGCACCAATTTCTTACCTTCCAGAGCATCCACTGTGCAAAACAACTAAGTTTCCCGCCATTTTAGATAATTTTTAAACCGAGGTTGACTGTATCGGGCGAGCTGCAAATTGGGTGGGAGGTGGGGGCCCTGGAAGGCAGGCAAGATGGTGTTCAAAAATTGAAAAGGAAGGCCAAGGGATGAATTAGGCCAAGTTTTGGGCCATTGAGGTCTCAAAACTGGCTAAAATGAAAGGAAATTCACAGCAGAGGTACTTATTCAACACCACAGAGCTGTACAGCCACATACAGTCATCCCCAGGCTGACCAGAGCTCCATTAAGGCCCCACACCACACAAACGGATCACCACTAGGCTTGGGAAAAGCAGCCAGCAAAACCAGACCACTCAAGTCTAGCTGATTTCGATTGTGGAATTAGATAGTTTATTCATGTAGCTTGTGTCCTGGGTGAAAAATCGAATCTGCTGACATGGGCGATACGACCAGCTTTCTCAGACTGGATCACATATTATTGTTATCCAAATGTGTAGAGCTTTTATCTACTCTATTATAAAGAAAAAGAAATTGGCTACATAGTAGCTATTACAGTCCATTAGTGTAACTTGTATAGCTGTACATCAGCCGAGATTATTTTGTGCTATCATTTTCCAGTTCAAGAGTGAGAATGACATACTTAGGCTACAACACAAAGATTAAGGTGATGTGTTGTTTGCGTTTATTGTGTACTGTACATTTCTCCCATACAGACCATCTGTGGAATTCCTTACCTGCAAGTCAGCAAGGAACATGAATTATAATCAACGCAGTAGTGACAATTAAAATTTTATGAAATTTTTGACTACTTCAATAGAATACTCTAATAACACTCACTACTCTAAGGCCACTCCAAATGAGGATGTAGTTTTCCGCCCTCCGCCCGCATCACGTCTGAGCACCCGCATTAAATGGTCATTATTACTATATTATTGTCCTTATTCTCTAATTATGAGACGATAAGGCAGCGCCCCTCGTGTATGGATCTGTGTTAAGTCTTCTGTTATGTGCTGAAACTATGAAAGAATAGCTGTAAGAGACCTTGTAACCGGCTGCATTGGTCATTTTGCAAAGCTGTGGAAAGTTGAGGAATTTCTAAGTATAGAGCTAAGTTTAGCAATGAGCTAGATGATGGAATGTCAATCTCTGTACAGCTATCACATTAGATAAGTAGTTATAGCAAGTACTCAAGTGGCAATTAGAAATAACATAATGTCTTAAGCCTTGGTTTTTAGCCAGACAAAACAAGCCTAATAAATACTGCTTTCATAGTTGCTATAATACTATATTCTGTTCGGATTGTTTATTGCCTGGAGCTCAGCATTCTAAAGCAGTGAAATTTAGTAGACTGCTGCTAGGCATGTGCCTCAAAGCCCTTTGGTATATGCTGAAAGAATGAATGACACACAAACTGAAAGATTCTATAAGATTATGTGAAGCCTAACTGAGTATAAGACGCAAAAAGTCACAAGCTCAAGAAGTGTGTCAGCCAATGTCCTGAGACTAGATGATATCTCATTCTCTGGCTCTTTTTCCAGTCTTGGTCAATATAAATGACATTTTCACTCAAGTAAGTTGTAGAGATTGTATATTTGTATGTAAATCGGTCTGTGTAGCTAGATCTAGACCTGCCAGAACAACTATATTCAGCTGATAAGTTTCAGTTGAAGCATTATGTGTAACTGCTCTGGTTCAGTAGCTCCAGAGTGATAGCGTATGTGTGAAACTTAAAGAAGAGTATGAAACAGTGCTGTGCATGTAAAACTGAGCTGCAGTAGATTTTTAACTTCATTCCATAGTTAGTTTTGTGGCTCAAAAGCTATTGATGTAATAATGAATAATGATAATAAGCCTCCCTCTCTCACCAGATTTTCAAAAAGCTCGGACAGGAAACTACATTCTCATTTGGAGTGGCCTATTAACAGAACTATCATTTGAAAGTTCACTGAGATTCCATTGTAATTATAACCTTGTCAGTATACACCATTTTGTTTGTTAACATTTTACTAGAATTCAAGAAATACACGAATATTTTGAAATATAATCGTCTAAAATTAAGTGCGCGTGACTTCAAAATGCCTGCATTCGTTCCTCCAGAAGATCAGCCAATAGTAGGCCACTGGGGTAAGCCTACCTGCCCTGGACTTCTGTGAGGAAAATTATGTCGTGAAGTTTTATATGGCGGAATTCTGTAAGCTATGATCTTATCTTGTACAATGATATGTGAAGTGTTACTTTATTTGTGGTGTACTATGTGTTGTCGTGTAATTGTTGTGTTGTACTATAATATATTGTTTATATAACTATTAATTTTGTAGTTGTAAATTTTGTTTTTGTAGCTAATTACTTTATGTACACTCTTGTATGGAAGAACGGAAATGCCGAACATTGGAGTTTAAATAAAAATCAAGCAATCAGCTTATTGAGAGCGGCACGTCAATGGATTTCAATGTCTCAATGCAGGGAACACCATTACAAATGTATCTATGATAATTCCTCCACTGGTCGGAACAGTGACCTCTTGGAGGGGTGAACTGGAGCGTCACTACACCGCCTCCTATATCTTACTAACTGATGAGGAACCAATGCACAGGAAAAGGCACAATGAAATTCTACATAAAATTCTACAATAGGTTTATTGCTCTGTAGAATTAATGCTGAATTGAACAGACTATAGCAACAAGAATTATGCCAGATTATTCTTGTTATTATAGTCTGACAGAGCAACTAAACCTATTGTAGGATCATGTGTATTATTCTACTGTAACTTTTCCTGTGATGGCCAAGTCTTGCCCCCACTTTGGGGCGTGACTACCGATGACCGGCTTTAGAATGTGAACTTTGAACTTGTGAGAATCCGGAATTACGGATATCGGTTGACGGTTTTACCTAGTCTTATGTATATATAATATTTTTTGTAGTGGTTGGAATTGGATCATCATTATTCCATGGATCACTGTTGTATCACACGCAGGTTAGAGAAATTAGAGGATTAAAAATGTGTTGATATCATTCAAGTCATGTGGATCTGCTATATATAGCTACTTAGCTACCGTAGGTTATTTTTGAGGGCATGATGAATGAATGATCTCACTAGATCCCTGTTGCCTGCAAACAGCCTGTAATATAGTGTTCTGAATAATTGGCAAAGATAGCTATCAATTTAGTGGGTATAGGTTAAGTTTTCATGTACATAACATCAACCACAAGAATTGTGATATAGTTTACCCTTGAAATTAAACAGCTGCAGGGACAACTCATTTGAACAGCTCGGTTGTTTGTGTCCTGTCCCTAGGTGCAGCAATAAAATAGCTGACCTGGACTAGTATCTCAATCTTGAAACTTGTGGGGGCTTTGAAATATAATTGGAAATGCCCCTAGCTATTATTCTGCTATGTTTATGTATATGGCTAATGCAACACTCAATTTTTTTCAATGTTCTCTATTATGAGTTCACGTAATCTATAAGTAAAATTTATGGCCAATTGTCTTGGCAAATGTTACTTTGTTCAGTACACAAAAGTAGTTCACTTACCTGGTGGTATACAACTTATAAAAATCTTTTCTTCAGCTTCTGGATGAGCTACCGATGTTGTTAGTTCCACTACTGTCTGTAAGTTGACCATATAAGGTAATACTATATTTAGTAACATTCTAATCACCACAGTCTCAACATGGGGGCACCACATGGCAAGCAATCTCTTTGGACAACCATCTACCTCAGTGTGTTGTACTTGCTAACAATCATTATATAAATAGTAGGTTTACTCCAGTGTCCAGTGTTGCTTTGCTGTTTATAAATTGTCTCAAACAGGCATATAGTGGTTGGGAACCCTGTATTTCATCATGTGGCATATGGCATGATAGTAACAGCAATCACACTGTATGTCCTTAAGTGAGTATGACATGATGATAGTGAATAAAACTATTTCAAGGAAGTTTTTTTCATAAACATTTGGTTATCTGAAATCGGGGTCTCATTGTGAATACAATAAGAAAATGTTAATGATGATAATTTCCTTTGATGTTAAGAGACTTACTATCTAAGATAAAAACTGTGGTGGGGATAGGTAATAACCCATGGTCTCACCTTTGGTTGAATGAAAATTTGGAAAAAAAACTAGCTTTACTGCTAGCTTTTGATGGGCCCCCCCTCCCAAATTGCTATGTTTCACTGTCTAAATTTGGTCATTATTATGACATTTCTCCATTATTCCATCATCTCAGTGATTAGTGATTGATGAACTAACTTACTTACATAGCTAAGCCTAGAGGAAAGATGCGCTGAAGAACCCACCTCACGTCAGTGGGAGGTAGCTTTGGTTCTACTAATTATAAGATAGTGGGGTATTGATTACTAACAGATCAAAATACTGTAATTTTCAGTCAACTCTAATAAAACAGTCAGGTGTGTGTAACATTGTAATGAAAATAATGAGCTGCATTGGTTTAGGCATGAATTAACAATAAGTGGCCTTGCTTTCTCCGATGCAAGTTGGATGTCATTGGCATTAACATGTTGGAGGGAACAGTAATGTGATGATGCCACCAAGCTCAAAGGGGTAAAGGTCAATGCAAGTGGCTATAGTTTACACGTTTCTCTATTTCTAGCAAAGATAAGATGTTTGGATTAGTGAGCTTTGTTATTGTTTACACTATATACTCTAATAGAACACACGATTGTAAAAAAACTGGTTGTGTTAATAAAACTACCATATTAATTCCATAAGTTATGGCCTCATTCCTCCTCATTATTGAGCATACATTGTTAGACCAATATCTATGTCTCTTTATGGTTCAATTAAGAAATGAATATTCCTAATTACACTCTTTGGTCATAAGAGTGTTTAGCATTTTAATAAGTGTTAGTGTTAACATGTAATGGATGCTGTTTCTAGGGCTTATGTCCACTGGAGATATTAATCCTGGGCGTTTGTATCATTTGGAAGGTGAGAATATCATATTGATTGTCTCAAGTTATGGTCAATACCTTGTCCTTTTTTGTTGCCAACATCCACAATGTTAAACAATGGCTATAGATTTGAATAAATGCCTGGCATAGACATGGTTTTTAACAATATTATACTACCAACAAAAAGTGTCCTGTGAACTTCTTTTAGCTGTGAAATGTGAATAAAGAGAGCACAGAGCAGGACTATAAAGATGGCTAAAGAAATGCCAATCTTGTTTTTAGGCAGCAGCAGCAGTATCGCCATGAACAGCTGAGCAAAAACTCACACATGTTCACACATTAATTTAATTGCTTCTCTGTTATCTACGGTAACAAAGGAATAGACTTGCAAAGTTAGAACAAGAAATTTAATTTGTACAGCAATTACAAGTGTGTAAGTAATTGTTATCTGAAACAGGCTTTAATGTGGGACTTGATTCAGTCTGTTCACTATGAACAGACAAATCTGTTATTAAGGGATTGGTAGGCTTGAATCAATACATCATCGGATTTGCCTGATCATGGAGAGTATTATGCATCTGTACAGTAAAGTACACATGAGCTACAGGCCTTGTTTACAATGCAATTGCATTTCCTGATTGGAATGTCCTTCTTCTTTGTAGGAAAAGCTATACTGAATCGCTAAAACAACATAATTTTAACGAAGTGGCTATATTTACGGGCCTGTAACGTAGGATTTTTTTTGCTATATTTATGGCATTCCTAAGTGCGTATGTACAAGCATCTCGTGACTTAGTTTGTTACATTTTTTGGCTGTTGATTTAGCTGGTCATTGCTATTTTTAAAAAAAACTTAGAAAAAGTCGTGACACAAAATGGTATAAGAAACAAAGAAAAAAGTGTGATGTGACTGAGGCTCGAGCCCACGCATCCAGGTTTGGAGTACCCACACTTTACCACTGTGCTTGCTGGCTACTCCTCTTGTTTTTGTAGCTATTATTTAAATGTATAAAATATTATATAGTCTAACCCATACCAGTGAAGAAGAAACCAAAGCTGAACCCGACCCTAACCCTAACGTTAACCTGACGTTTGCCTGTTAAACACAATGATGACTTTCACTGTCTGTATGAAGGGGTGAGTTTGTGGCGAGCTAGGGTTGGCCCGGCTTCACCGGGATGCTCGCTCCAACCTTAGCTCACCTCGAACTCACCCAAAACTTACCTTCATACAACTAGTGTGTTTGATACTCGAGTTATACAACAAACGACCAGCTAAATAAATATTTGCACCATGACCGACTAAGTCACGAGATGCTTGCACATGCGCACTTAGGAATGTCGTAAACATAGCAAAAAAAATCCTACGTTATGGACCCATAAATATAGCCACTTCGTAATTCTAATGTAGCACATGCATTTTTTTTTACCCAGTGAGTTTCAATATGTTTTTTATGGCAGACTGAATGGTGGGTTTTCATTCAGATGTTAGAAACAAGAGCAAATTAAGGAAACTTTGTGCATGATGCATGACTGCATGTTAACTAACAAACCAAATTGAGCATGTGCTCAATGTACTATCCTTGCTTCCCTACTATATACTTTTATGTTACATTAATGACTGCCATAATCTTGTTAAGTTGGACTACATGCTGATGACACCATCTATATCCAGATAAAAAGTGTATAATCATAATCACTTGTAAACGAATATGCTATGAATAGCATACCACTAAGGAAGTGTTATCAACAA
The DNA here is from genome assembly GCF_963678975.1 of Dysidea avara. Lineage (NCBI taxonomy): Eukaryota > Metazoa > Porifera > Demospongiae > Dictyoceratida > Dysideidae > Dysidea > Dysidea avara. Next base: position 5,378,085 of record NC_089283.1, on the reverse strand, counting down.
AGTAACAATTATAAGCGATTTATCATGGGGTACCCATATCAACAACACTTCTATAAGGCTCTATATCATGCTTTCAAATCTTAACATTCCTGACCATTATTTTTGTTTCATCTCAGTTTTTCATTTCTACTGTTTCCACAAATGTCTAAATGTGTCTGCAAATCAGTAGTAATACAACTACTTTAACTAACTATGATATATACTTGAGTGCAATTCAGGAATAATTGTACCAGTGTATTGCAAAATTGCACAAGAAGCCAAGTGCACAACTTATGCACTTATTCACTGTTGTGTAAAAATTTGTGGGATTGCCACTTAGTGGCAAATATATTAATAACTACAATTCAGGTGATTGCCTCTTTCAATTCACCTGGATTCTTGTGTTAAACATTAACCTGCCACAACAAGTTGCCACCTTGGATATCACATGTCTTCACCTGGTTTTTGGAGGTTGCACCCTTTATTCACACCTTGGTATAATATAACTTCTTTTGTAATTGCATACCCCAAAGTTGGCCATATAGGCCGGCTTTGGGGCTTCTTGTTTTACTACAGAAGAGTGCAGATTTTTATACGTGGTGTATATGTCCATCTGAACTATTGACATTTTGTACTGTAAAATGAACTCTCTATACACATGTTGACAAGGTAGCTGAACTCTCTAAAGGGTGACTTGTTATGTAGCTCAACTCTCCAGAAGGTGACTTGTAACATACAGCTACAGGGCGACTTGAACTCTCTACAAGGTGACATGTAGTTGGACTCTCTACAGGGTGACTTCCGAACTCTCCACAAGATGAAAAGTAGCTGAACTCTCTACAGGATTCTACACATGGTAACTGCTCCAATCTGATAAGTGAATGTGTTACAATACTTTCAATAGCACCTTGATATATCATTTTGAAACATGTCAAGTGATTAGCCAATAGAATTATTGTTTATCAAGATCCCTTAACAAAATCTGTAACACTAATTTGATGGCTAAAATGGTAAAATGGTATGGAGTGATTTTATTGGAAGCACATGTCCAATTTGCATCATAGCATAGCACTTAGCAGTGACCATTGCTAAGGTAAACGTCATTTTGGTTGCATAGGCAATGGTTGCTAAGCAATTGATCTTTTGTTATTTTGAATTTAAGTTGCTTAGTATTAGTTGCTGTGTTGTCAGACTTGAGATGGCTGTGGTATTCGGGATTAATAGTTCCTGCATTGTACATAGTACTTGACTTCACCTTGCATTACTTTACTACTTCCTGTTTACAATGTTCGCACTAACAATCCTGAATACCATAGCCAGTCATCCTATTACACATACTAATAGGGTGACTGCACTATTAGAGTATCTCAATCACACAATTGCTTGGTTTTGCATTATTTTGCACACAGCTATAGACAGCTGTTCACAGTGCTCAAATTTATTTAATTGTGGTAATCATTACAAACATAAGCACATAATACATGTAACCATTATACTTGTAATGATTGCATCTTAGTGACATGATCTGTTACTGAATGACTTGCAGCATCAAGATGAAACTGACTCTTCATTTTGTCTCCTTTCTGTTGATAGATTTCTGCTGCCAACTGATGTGCTTTTATACATATGCTGTTCTTGTAGCGTGAAGTGTTGATTCTTCTAACCAGCTCATCAAACACCACATCATAATCATCAATCTCTCTATTAAACAATATATTCCTTTCCTTGCCTGTGATACCAAACTTTTTATCATACAATAAGCAGTCTAGGTGAAGTTGTAGAGCTTCAGTCAACATCCCTAAATTATCTGCATAAATCTTAGCCTTGTCTACAGAAACATCAGTAACATGTGGATTGTGCTGCTGGCAAAATGATTCATGAGATGCCAAGAGTGCTTGATCCAAATACTCGATGGCTCCTGTCCACTTTTTCTGGTCTCGTAGAATGCGTGCCATAAACTTGTAGGCCCAAGGTGAACTTCGGTATATCCCAATGACTCTGATCACTTTAAATGCTTTTTGTAAACACTTGGTAGCCTCATTGTGTTCATTTATACACCTGTATGCCTCACCTAACTCACCAAGAATTGTAGATGTATCATCGTGTTCACTGAGGCCAAGGTTAACTAACATCCGATATGAGGCCAAAAAGCATTGGATGGATTTCTCGTATTGTTTTTGTCGAAGCAATGCTGAACCAATGTTATGGTATATCATCATTGTTTCTGGGTTCTCACCTAAGCTGCTTTCCTGAATGGCCAGTGCTTTGTAGTAATGGTCTACAGCAAGTGCAATATTTTCCCGTCCTGTAACTCCTAACATTCTGTGTGCAAACCCCAGCAGCCTGCTGTTGGGAGAGTTTTTCACAAGCCACTCAATACTTATCATAATAAAGTGAGGGGCTTTCTTATAATCTCTTTTGATCAGATATAAGAGACCTACGAAAACACACAGCAGTGCTTCTGTGTCATTTGTGATGGTAGCAACATCTCCATTATACTTGTGCAGCTCTTTTTCTGATGCCTCTTTCACTGGGACCACTCTTGAATCTCCTTTGAGGCCAAGTACTACAGTTGTAAGTAAGTGAATGAATAATGATTGAAGAGAACCATATCCATGTAGTTGCTGGGCTAGCTCTTTGCATTTACTCAAAAAGCTGACAACATTATCATGATCCACTGAAGTACGAAAGAAGAGAAAAGATTCTTCCACAAGTCGCAGCACTGTGAAATGATGCTCCTTAGGAATAGGCCTATTCAGGACATAGACAAGGTTCATCCGTTCATCATTGAAATCTTTTAAGGCACGTTTGGCACCATCTTTAGACCAATACATGTTACACAACTGGTCGGACATCTCAATGTAACATTTTGTGAATGACTGTTCTGCCTTCTTCCATGTCTCATCTAACTGTGGATCACTGGTAGAAGTGTGCTCCAAATAGGATTGTATTAGTGGATGAATTTGTAGTTGTTGTGATGAAGGATTGTAATCTAAAAGACTACGATTACAAAGACTTTGAATTGTACACTGAATAGCTCTTTTAGTTGAATTGTCTTTATCTTGAAACTCTACCACTTCTGTTAAAACTTTAACAGCAATCGTTTTCTTGAAGCAACCTGGAAATACTCCTAAAGCAGTTAGCACTTTAGAATGATCATTATTTAGCTTGTCAATAGAAGTCTTTATTACTGCCTGAATTTGCCAGTCATCTGTAAATGCATCATCTCGCAGGGTATCCATTTTACCACTTCTAGAATTCTCCATATCTGAAATTAGTTCAGCAGGTTTACAAAAACCTTCATGTAACAGAGACCCAATTAGTTTTAATGCCAATGGCAGACATCCACACAGAGTAGCTATTTTATTAGACTCCTTTTCATGTACATGTGGTGACAATTGACATATCATTTCTGAAGCACTCTCCAAGTCAAGTGGTGAGACCAAAATGTTACTGATGTCTAGTGAGGGGTCACCAAACTTCTTGCGTGAAGTAAACAGTAAATAAATATTCTCGGATGTATTCCGCATTTCTTGAATCAAGTGAACAAATCCAATTTGGTTAGATTCTAACAAATCATCCACATTGTCCAAAACTAACAACAGTGTTTCTTCACAGGGCTGCAGTTGTTTGATCCATGCTAGTAGCCTCTTCTTAGCATCAGTTTGATCAAGACCACCCACCGACAATTCCTTCAGTATCAGCGACGGAACATCACTGACATTTTTGATACTTCTCAATGGAACATAAACAGTGGTCATGTCAGACAATGTGAGAATAATTTCATGAGCTGCAGCGATTGCTAGTGTGGTCTTGCCAATACCAGGGAGTCCAGTAAGAGTTACAAAGTATTTTCCATCTTGAAAATTCTTAACAACTTCAGCAATCTTATCTTGTCTGCCAACAAACACTGGAGGCTTGCTTGGTAGCACATTACGACATCTGTTGCCTAAAAATGTTACAGCATGTACAGCTAGTCAGCTACAAATCTACTACAGCACTTGCTTACGTTTCTGGTTATGGGTATGTTCTGTTTCTAACGGTACCTTCCTTTTTCCAAGGAAAACGGCTGGTATTTTTTGATTTTGTGCTATGTTCACAATAGCTTGATCCGTTTCCTGCAAAAGTACACAATTGTTTCACAAATAAAGACATAGTGGTATGCATAAGTTTGTAAATTTCTGACCAGGGACCTTATTTGAAGTGTAGCCATTAACGGGTACTACGACATATTCTATTAACTACACACAGGAACAAATCCAAGTATAGACATCTTAAGACAATGCTTAATTTTGCGATTAGCCAGATAGCACATTTATCAAGGCACTGGATTCATTACAACTTTACAGCTTACACAGGTATGGTCTTTCTATACCGCCTGTCGAATCCCTTGTGACAAGGAACAAAATGGTAGCAATCAAGGGATGAATCAAGCATTCATTCAAGAAGTCTGTAGACATGATGAAATACCTTAATGACACCAAAACAAGAATTTACTAAGTTGTGATCAAGCAATCAATGTGAAATTCTGACAATCAAATTACTTCATGCTGGTCACAAGTTTGGAGTGCACAAGTGACTCCCTAGTCTCAAGACAATTTTGAGTGACTCAAGAGTCCCAATTAAAGTTAGTCTGGTGGCACCCGCCATTCTACAACAGGGGGCCCGCCAAGCTAGTAGGAGCACTAGATACAGGTCCATCTCTAGAGAGGGGTATGGAGGGAGTTCTGACAATCCACCCTCTTTTAAAAAGGTCTACAATTTACTAGTGCACCACACTCAATAGAAAGATCTAATATATAGGTCAAATACTCCAATATAACAGTCAGTTAATCTCAACACTATATAATTACAATAATTCAACAAAACTGTACTGAATTACAGGGGCATGCCCCTAATTTTTCACTAGGGGCATGCCCCCAGACCACCCCCCCCACTTTTGCGTGGTAAGGTCAGCATTTACCAATTCCTTGTTTCCTGTCCACCGTTTGGCTGACACATCAGTATTTGACTGTCTCTGGGAAACCGGTCTTATCGCCCATTTAAAAGTAACAAGAAACGGCGGTTTTAAATATTCAGAGTGTTGTGGTGGTAGCTACGTGTACCAAATTTTCACACGTTTTACAACAATTTATTACATTCTAGATCATCCACTGAAGCAGTAGTCAACAGCAGCTAATTTTCCTGCCATTTTAGATAGTTTTTAACCAAGGTTGGCTGTATCAGGCGGGCAAGATGCTGTTTAAAATTGAAAAGGAACGTTTTGGGATGAATTAGGCCAAGTTATGGAACCATTCAGGGCTCAAAACTGGCTAAAATGAAAGGAAATTTACAGCACAGCCAATACCATGGAGCTGTACAGCCACACACAGCCATCTCCTGGTTGGCCAGGGCTCCATGAAGACCCCAGACCACTCGCACAGCTTGCCACTGTGCTTGAAAAAAGCAGCTAGCAAAAGCAAACCACTTTACTCTGGTAGACTGCGTCAGTGAAATTTGATAGTGCATTCATAAAGCTTTGTGTTTGTGTGAAAAAATCAAACTTCCTGTCTTGGGCGATAAGGCCAGTTTTCACAGATCCAGTCACATTTATTATGGATTATATTATTTCAAAATATATTTGTAATTCTTCATAATTTTATCGGTAGCAGAATAATGTATGCAACTAAGCTGCTTGAAAAAAGGAATCACATCTGAAGTCAGTGCATTTTACAAATGACAGATCAAGATACTCTAATAGAACATTCAGCCAATAGCAAAAGCAATCTACGTATAAAATTGATGTGTAATACTGATGCATACGCTACTGACTAATGTGTCAGTGCTTACACCCATTACGAAGCTTATATGTCTGTTCTCTAACTCTACATTTCTTGTGAACAGTGTAACTAACAAATTAGCAAACTCTCACTGTGAACAATATCTCTTGCAACTATTTTCACACACCAATATTCATTATTTGTAAATAATGAATAATAACCTCTGGATCACCCCATTTATAAAAAGAGTAATGAATCATCACACCCGCTTATTATATCACAAAGCTAAATCTCTTTAAACTGAAAAGGCCTGGAATGACCATCGCACTTTAAGGAATAAAATTACAAACCGTATCTGAAATTCTCATATCAAACAACCTGTTAAAAATAAAAAATAGGTAGACAAATCACAAAAACTTCTGGAAATACATAAAAATATCCGTAATTGGTATTCCTCCCCTTAATGACAATGGTAACACTGCCAACAGCTTCAAAGAAAAAGCTAACATCCTGAACAGCAAATTCCAGTCCATATTTACTTGTGAAAACACCTCTGATATACCAAACTGCAACAGTGTTCCCTATCCTGTAATGCCAGACATTACAATTTCATGTGATGGTATACAAAAACTCCTAGACCCAAGTAAGGCATCTGGACCTGATAACATTCCTACCAGGATTTTAAAACTTTGCGCCAAAGAAGTTGCTCCAGTTATATTTATTCAATCCTTAACTCTTTCTGTAAGTAAGGGTCCCATACTGCTGATGTATACTCTAAGAGTGGTCTCACTAGACTGGCATAAGCTACACATTTAGTATCTGCAGAACATGTGCTTAACAAAGTTTAGTGTCCTGGTTGCTTTAGAGGTGACTTTACTGATATACGGTGAAAATGACATTGTTTAGTCAAAGAGAATTCCCAAATAAAGATGTTGGGTAACAACATGCTGTAAACAGTGATCTCCAATTAAATAATTTGAAGAAGATACTAGTCTACTACAGGTAATGTGTTTAAATCCATTTGCCAGGTTTGAGTCCATAGTTAAGGTCATGTTGTAGTATTAATTGATCATTGGTGGTTCGATATAATATGTAATCATCTGCAAAAAAAAGTCATAACTGAGATGAAATACTATAGTTGATGTCAGTATAACAGAAACATCGGTGGTCTGAGGACAGTTCCCTGCAACTCCTGATTAAACTTGTATGAGGTTTGAGTCATATTCATTCAAAACAACATGCTGTGCTCTCTGCGTCAACCAAATTTTTATCCAGTCATCTTTGATTCCATAATAACAAAGCTTATTTAAAAGTCTACAATGTGGAACTGTATCAAACGCTTTTCTAAAGTCAATAAAGATGGGAAGTGTGATTCATGGTTAATCTTCAACAACTGATATTAGTTGAGCCTCATTTGTTGGTATTCAAGTGCTCTACAATGTGGTGATTCATGATAACTCTTGATGATATGTTCTAATATTTTACAGCAAACTGAAGTTAAGGAAACGGTAGTTGTTGGGATTGCTTGCTTTTGTCCCCCTTTTTGAATACAGGTGTTATATTAGCTTTTAGCGGTATTTGGAAAAGTAGCTAGGAATTGTTAGGACTGATGAGGGGTAAACAATACCATAGAACAATTACATATCGTTGGTATTGGAGAAAAGGCTGTTGTAAATCTGCTAACATATAGATGAAATACTGCTGTTATATCTGTAATCCAATGATATTTTGTATGCTTTGGGACAACACTACCTATCCCACACGCCGCCACCACCCTCTCCATTTTGAGATTCCTTTTTCCTGAACAAATTAAGCTTTTTTCCACACACAATCTGAACAAGTATTTTGGCTGTTGATATTTAGTCGGTCATTGCAATCTTAAAGAAAGAAAAAAAACTTGGAAAAATTGTGACACGAAAAGGTATAAGAAATGGAAAAAAAAAGTGACACAAGGTTTGGAGTACTTATGCCCTACCACTGTACCACCGGTGCTTGCTGCTGGTAATTGTACTATTTAAATATAAAATACTACTAACCAAGAGTTCACAATATTTAAGGGCGGGATATATGAACTCTTGCCCCCCCATCAAATAGTATGAACTCTTGGTCTAACCCATTCCCTAACCCTAACCTAACAGCTAAAAACCATGCCCTGATCCTAGTTGCGCATCTTCCTAATCCTAAGAGGACTGTTCCTAACCCTAGAAGTACTGTACCTAATCCTAGGAGTGCTTTTCCTAACCCAGCTAGGAGTGCTGTTCCTAATCCTAGGAGTGCTGTTCCTAATCCTAAGGGCACTGTTCCTAATCCTAGGGCACTGCTCCTAATCCTAGGGTGTTGTTGTCCTAATCCTACTTAACTATAGGGTCGAATTCCTAATGTTCATAATATCAGGAAGTTTGGCTCAAAAACGGAAATTTCAGGCCAGCTGTGGGTGATTTGTCCAATTACAATCAAAGTAATTTAGCAGCTGCAATTATTTTAACTTGTTATATTTCATTGATGGCTTTACTGCTGCTGTTTTTTCACTTTCGTAGGTTTTGAGACATTTCTGCTTAAAGGAGTCGTCAAAGGCTGTCTGTGCTGCGTAGAGTGTATTCATCACAGGTATACTGGATCCAGGCCGGAACATTAGAACTTTAGTGCGCATACAGTTACAGAACTTCTTTAATAAAATTGTTTTAAAGCTCTGTATTAATTCTAAGGAGTGATTTATAGTTCAAGCCTTGCTGAGCGTTACTAGTCAGACACCTAGCCAGACAGAGTCCAAGCCAAATCAAAGCAATAATCTCACTCAGAATCACGCTCACATTTAACCTCAAACTTTGCCATCGTTTTGACAAGTGATAGTTTATGCTATAAGTCCTCACTATGGCTTGTTGGAATCGCTCAAGAATAAGCTAAACGAATCTAGCAGTGAATCCAGGATAATCCAAACGTGTCACGACATATGAATGAATCTATTAGAATTATCAAAATGCCCATTGGAAATGTATTGCAGATGATTATGTTCCTTTATTGCGAAAATGACGAGTGGAGTTTTTGTGTACTGAGCTTCATTTGGTACCATCCTGTTCACCAAGAGTTGCTCTTTCTTATGGTACTTGCGAATCTGAAATTCGTTTTTTGAGTGAAAAGATATGTGAGTACAAAGTGTCAGTACAATAGAAACTATGCAACTCGATCATAGTGAACAAGCCGGTGCAGCTGGACCAAATCTCTGCAAACTTCTTGATATGTATACAACAACAACAACAAATGACCAGCTAAAATATTAGCACCTTGACTGGTGACCGCTAAATAATTATAATTTGATTGGCATATATTTTGTGATTTGTAAATTGAATATATCAGTTTGTTTACAGTACTCATTATCATAATCAGACACTTACACCACATGAACCCCACAAATTTAATCGTCCACTTTTCTATGAAAAGAACCTCCACTGAAAATCTTGGTTACGGGCCTGAGATATTAATGACCTAGCTAGCCTATACAACCATACGTACCTCCTCTGCTTCACCGCCACAGAAACTTCGTTCCAACATGTCTGCTAGTTCTTCGTGTGATAATTGGCCATTTGACTCCTTTAGACATTGCAGAAAGGCCATAAAGTCTTTGCTTGTGGTTCCTTTGCCCATAAGCCTCGCCAGGAACCGTTCGGTAAGTGAACGAGCGTCCAAAACAGTGGTTGGATTGGACAGCCATTCTTTTTCTGTTACTAATCCTTTGGCATACAGATAAGGTAGTAATTCATTTAAGTTTATTCCGTTCAGTAACAGATCGATATGTCTCGAAATGATTAAACCGTGAGACGAAAATTCTTCCATCGAGGAGCAACCGCAAACTTCAACCTTGAGAAACAGGAAATTGCCCCCGGTCCCCTTTGCGGATTAATATTCGGGTGGTATTCTTGTTTTTGCGCAGAGAACCATGGATCGATGGATACGTACACAACAAACAATATAACGAGAGAATTCCAGTGTTTGAAGTTCAGTGTTTGCAGAACCTTTAACTGATTGTGTAAAACCTGTATCGATCGGTTTATGCACAGATACTATTATAGTATCTGTATATGGCTCGGTCGATGATAGCTAAAAAATATGGATAAACTTTTGTCGATTGACCGAGTAAAGGATGTCATACGAAGTAGCGCCAACCTGGACGATGTTGGTGCCGCCGAAGCATGGACTGCTAACGCCGCCGCCGCTAGAATTCCAACACTTGTGTGATAGAAAAGTGCACCGGGCAAAGAGATTCGACTAGCTACCTAGTCGATGAAGTGTTACTCACAAAGGGGGAACAGTTTGGGAAGTTCACACAGAGCCTAAAGGAATAGGACCAACACATAGGTCACAAGGATGTTTTACTAGTTGCCAGTAGACAAAAGGCCAAAGATAAGCTGACTAAATGGTGGTACGATTGTCAGGGGATTGTCCCAGATTTCACAGCCGGGCCGAGAGTCCATAATACAACAGTTGCTTGAGCAGCCGAAAGACAACAGTGTTCAGGTGCATTGTACTGATATGTGATACGCCAGCTGTTGGCAAGTCATACTGATAGCTAGCAATGGTTGTCGGTTTAGAGATGCAACGAAGATTAGGCTGTGCTCTCACATACCATAATTACATGGGTAAGACAGATGGTTTGTTTGCTGATGCTGATGGATGGGATCATCACTGCTTGATATTAGATAATATTGATATATAGATTGTTGTGTAACTCACAACACAGGTCTGTAATGAGATGTCATTGTTACAACAAACTCTTGCTCGTTATCAATCAATGAAAGTGATCACAACCTCATGTAGGCTGTACAGGGATGGTCACATGACAGTGAAGGGGGTACGAGTCTTGAACCTTTCAGTAATACAGTAAGCACTTCATGCTTGTCAAGTAACTTTCACAAAGCAAACAATGTTGGGCCTGTTGTAGAAGCTTGTGCAGGAATACCATTAACTTTAAGATGTGCTGTTCAAAATATTAACGATTCCCAGCAATTCCATGGTTGACATTAAAGACTTTGGTAGCACTGATGATATTCTTGAGTTACTTGAAGTGGAATTGTTTGGCTTACAGTCACCAAATCAAGTACAAGCTAGGTTTAAAAACAATTTTTCTTTGCTAAATGAAATGCATCAGAGAATCTTGAAGGAAATAGCAAATAATGTGACTAAATTGCAGGATCTTGAGATGTTCTCAGTCTTTACAACCTGGGTTGGTTGGAGTTTGATGATGGCACAATTACATTTTCAATGAATACCGGGCATATACCTTGCTGCAAATGTTTCTTTCAATGGTTTCTTGTTCATGTGGCCTCCAGCAGAACATACATTACAGATCACCAAGGGGGCTAGAGGCTAGTCATTGAATTTGGATTTCTGATTTCTGCATACTTGATTGAAGGGTACACAAAGTGACATGCCATTAATCCCAAGTGTGTATATTTTTTACATATGTCTACTTGTGCATTGATTTTATGTCCCTATCAAATTCAGCCAAAGTGTTATAAACACTAGCCATATAGTACAGGTACCTATGCCAGTGCCTAATATTGTGTATCAATCAGAAGTAGATCAGTCCTGCATCTTACGCTGAATTTTGGAACTGGCATGGTTGTGGTTTATGAGTCTCTGATCTTGACTCGAAGTAACGTAAATGGGGAAAGTTTCATTGTGCAAAATTTTCACATTTTTTGCAGTTTCAAAGCAAATCACAGAAGCTTCCCCTCAATAATTTTACTGCTATATTTTCGTGTTGTTTAAACTTTACCGTGAAACTTTTACCGCAAATAGTCTTGGTAAGTCTTAACTACAAAACTTTTTCCCAGCAAAAATTTTCCCATTTACAGTATAACAATAATCATCATTCATGCATACAAAACTTACTGTATAGTTTTATTCATAAAATAAATGACATGGTGAGCAATGCCAGTTCTGTTTTTAAGTCCATATCACCAATGAAACCAGGTTGGTCACGTTTTGTCCTTGTCATCCAGGTCTGACCTGCTTTATAGATTACCCACAGATTGGATCATGTATAATATGTTAATGCATCATCTGCTGTAGCCCAGCTTCTTTCATGATCCATGCATGAGCCATGCCCACTTATCAGGACTAGTGTCTGTTGGTATATGCCAACAGTATTGCATTTTGTAGGAATGCATGAATCCATGTCCAGTCCACAGGCTTATGTGTAACCAAGCCCATGCATTAATCATGTATGAGGCATAGTGTAGTCTTGCAAAAGACCAGCCTTTTCATAAACTGCACCCACTTTAACATCAGGAATGTGTGATATTGTTTGTAAGCATACATGGAGCCACAAATACGGTGAGTTGAAGCCACACCCACTTATGAATGTATCTTGCTGTCTGTAAACTTGCATGCAACAAACTTTACCTATTTAGTTTACATATAGCTACCCTTGTACTCAAAAGAGATTGCAATAGTGTTTCCACAAACCCCTAATAGAACAGTCACCTAAAAACTACCTTAGAAAGCTGACTTGCTCATGAAACAACACTCAGAAGAGTTATTATCAGTCCCTGGACTCAGATAAATCATGACATTGCAGTAAATATTAACTAGACAAAATTTGGAGACATTTAAAGAAATTGCGACAATTTGTTCATTATAATTATTATTTTGCTTCACGGGCCTACGGTAAACTTTTGGATGAACAACTATACAGCAACCAAGTACAATAATGGATTGGAGTAGTACATCATGTCCAATTTGTAAAACATGAGTATATACCTCTACTGCACATTTTGATTATAGAATCTCCACAGCACAGTATAGGCAAGAGTTAATAATAGTAAGGAGGGACTGTACCTACTATTATTAACCCTTGGTATAGGGATAATAACTTCTTATTGTTTTACAGTAATTGGACATTATATACAACTTTGATCCAGGTTCATGACCATCATACACCTTGCAATCATGCGAAAGGTCAGCTGTATCTTCACGAGATTTTTTCACATCTCTGTCATAAATGCTTTGGTGCTTTCAGCCAATTTCATACGTGAAGCTGTCACAAGTTATAATATTCATCAAGGTGAGCTGCATATCTTGTTTTCTTTTATTTGAGAGTATATCATCTTTGTGAGCTTCATGACATGCTTTATTTTTCCCTTCCTTTTATTCCTCCTTGCCTCTTCCTTTGAAGGCATTATCACTCCAATTAATGCCTCAGAAAACAATAATAACAGCAAAATCCTTAGCTAACGTACTATTTTGCTAATACACAGAATTAACGTAACAAAATTCTAGAATAGTGTTGGTCACAGCAAAGAAGTGTACAGTATTTAGAAACGCAAGCAGTTTTTAACTTTGCTGGAAACAAACACTTATCTCTAAACAATTTTCTCTTACATGTGACTAGAACAGCTGCTCTGTATATCCAAAACATTGAAAATACGTGTATTCCAATATGCTGTAATATTAATGTTGTGTGACATGTATGCCCGTAGATGGAAGCCCTACTATTGACAGAGAACCTAGCTTATCTGGTGACTATGGTAAAGATGAATAAACAGTAAAATGCACACATTATATTTTTATCAATATGCCGAAGCTTTTCTTAAATCAGTTTGAAACATTTCTGTGAAAGAAGTAGGGCTGTAGCTGTAGCCACTTTTTTGCTATGCTTGACAATGCATCAGTTAATAGGTAGGCAGGCATTCAGTCGACTCGGAAAAAAATTAAATTCTTTAATAATTTGATGGAAATCATCTGAAGACACTTTTGGGCTTGATTTTACCCAACCAATACTGTCATGCTGTTGTGATGGGAAATCAAGGTAGGTTTTTGGGTGATATTTTATCATGGCTCCGGACACCAAAATATCCCAAATACAGACACCATTATCACCAGTGGTGGCCGTATTAGGACATTTGGTGTCCTGTGGACATTTCAGTTTTTACAGTGCAAACTTTGCTCGTCCCTACTATATACAGTACTACCATACTATAGTGTATAGTGATTACTCTTGTAACTTTCAAATTAAAACTGTGCTGTATTGTCTGGCCAATAATAAACAACCCTTATGTTTACCTTAGGCAATCAGAAACAGTGAAAATAAAAGCAAAAATAGAACTTCAAGACCACCTTACCACTTCTTTACAAAGACCATATTATAATTGGTCTTAATGACCTCAAGACCACTTCCTGGCCACTTTTTTTTACAAACACCACCTCTTTACAAAGGCCACTTGTAACAATAGCTAAGTCCCAATCCATGGCTTCAGTAAAAGGATGCCTTGGTCAGCTCAGAAAAGCTAAGCACTAAAAGTGATCATGAGACTTTTGATACAGTGGATGACTGAGATTATATGTATAGTGTATATAAGTACTACACTTCACTTATTTAAGTATTAAGAACCTGCAAGGAGGCTACAGAAAGCCTGTAACTTGTATGGACCGAAGCTCCATGTAATCGCCACACACATTATGTTATATCACTGACGTGGATGGTGTGATCTAATATTGAGAAGTGTGGAGCAAAAAATGGTGACCATATAAAATTCCATACTCGACATCATGGTCTGTTAGTCACATTAGACATGTTTAAGACCTGGCCACTATAATTGGGTGGACTTATTATGAGGTCATGAGGTGTACATGTGTGTTTATGACACACTTGACTGATTATTCATCATTACATGTGGTCTTTGTAAAGAGGTGGTCTTTGTTTTTAACCTGTTACTGTATATAGACAGAGGAATGGAGTGATGATAGCTTCATGAAACTATGTTTGGGGGTAAAAAAGTTGCTTGAAAGTAATGAATAATTAAAGACTCTATTTGTGCTATGGTATTTTACTGGTACCACCCAATTAGCTGTAAATCCAGTTTGTTAAAGACATGTATGTACTTTGGATAGTGTGTTATGTACTATACGGCAAAGACAAAAGAGATCAAAAAGACAACATTTCAGAGGACTACTTTAATTCACTACAATGTGTAGACAGTATCCAAACAATACATAAGATATTATTTTATAGTGTGATTATAATAAGGTGATTGTGTTTCTGTTAATTATTTCGTCTAGTGTATTTCCATGTAGAAAACCTCAGGGATACTTAGGCAGATCTACAGAATGAAGTCTGTAGAGAGTAGACTGCACATCACACTGCAATACAGTCAGCACTGGAAGCAACTACACCAAGTGTCATACTTACTTGTATTTTCGTATTTTACTACTGTTTTCAAATCATTTGGTGTAACTATATACAACATTATTTTACTGGTGCAGGACCAAGTTTTTTTAAAATCAATTAAAACATGGCAATCTTAATTAGATTAAATATCACTTGAATTTATCATTTCTTTATGAGATGATTTTGTATTTTTGTTCCAGGTTACTTGCAGCATCAAGATGAAATTGACTCTTCATTGAATCTCCTTTCTGTTGATAAATTTCTGCTGCCAATCGATTTGCCTTTATGCATACACTATACTCGTATTGTGAAATGTCAATTTTGCTGGCCAGCTCATCAAACGCTACATCATAGTCATCAACTTCTCTGCTTAACAATTTGTTTCTTCCCTTGCCTGTGACAGGAACACCAAATTGTTTGTCATGCAGCAAGCAATCAAGGTGAAGTTGAAGAGCTTCAAGTAACATTCCAAGATTGTCTGCATAGATCTTAGCCTTGTCTATAGAAATGTCAGTAACATGCGGATCGTGTTGCTGGTAAAATGACTCATGAGACGCCTTGAGACCCTGATCCATATACTCAATGGCTGCTGTCCACTTCTCCTGATCTCGTAGAATGCGTGCCATAAATTTGTATGTCCAAATAGAAGTGCGGTACACTCCAATTTTTTCGATCACTTTAAATGCTTTTTGTAAACATACAATGGCCTCATTATGTTTGTCTGTACACCTATATGCTTCACCCAATGAAGTAAGAACAATGACAGTATCCTCATGCTCGTTGAGGCCAAGGTTAACTGACATCCGATATGAAGACAAGAGGCAGTGGATGGATTTCTCATATTGTTTCCCACGTAGCAAAGCTGAACCTATCGTTAGGTATATAATCATCGTTTCTGGATTCTCACCCAAGGTGCTTTCCTGAATAACCAATGCTTTATAACAGTGGTCTATTGCAAGAGTAGTGTTCTGTTGTCCTGTGACTCCGAACATTCTATGTGCGAACCCTAGCAACCTGCTTTCGGGGGAGTTTTTTACAAGCCACTCAATACTTAGGGTAACAAACTGAGGGGCCTTGTTATAGTCTCTCTTGATTAGATAAAAAAGACCTACAAAAATACACAGCAGTGCTTCTTTATCATTTGTGATGGTAGTAACTTTCCCGTCATACTTCTCCAGCTCTTCTTGTGATGTCTTCATCTCTGAGACCACTCTCATATCACCTTTAAGACCTAGCACTACAGCTTTAAGCAACTGAAAAAACAATGACTGAAGGGAACTATACCCATAAACTTGCTGGGCTATACTTTTGCAGTTACTTATCAAGCTGCTAATATTTTCATGACCCATTGAAATACGAAAGAAAAGGAAAGAGTCTTCCAACAGCTGCATTATTGTGAACTGATGCTCCTTAGGGATGGGCCTGTTCAGGACATAGACAATATTCATCCTCTCATCATCAAAATCTTCCAAGGCATGTTTGGCGCCATCTTTAGACCAGTACATGTTACACAACTGGTCACACATCTCAATGTAACATCTTGTGAATGTCTGTTCTGAATTCTTCCATGTCTCATCTAACTGTGGATCACTGGTAGAAGTGTGCTCCAAGTAGGATTGTATGAGTGGATGAATTTGTAGTTGTTGTGACAAAGGATTGTAATCTAAAAGACTACGATTACAAAGACTTTGAATTGTACGCTGAATAGCTCTTCTAGTTGGATTGTCTTTATCTTGAAACTCCACCACATCTGTTAAAACTTTAATGGCAATGGTCTTCTTGAAGCAACCTGGGAATACTCCTAAAGCAGTTAGCACTTTAGAATGGTCATTGTTCAGCTTGTCAATAGAAGTCTTTATAACTGCCTGAATTTGCCAGTCATCAGTAAATGTGTCATCTTTCAGGGTATCCATTTTACTACTTCTAGATTTCTCAAGATCTGAAATTAGTTCAACAGATTTACAAATACCTTCATTTAACAGAGACCCAACTAGTTTGAGAGCCAATGGCAGACATCCACACAGAGTAGCCAATTGATTGGACTCCTTACTGTCTACAGATGGTGACAATTGACATATCATTTCTGAAGCACTCTCCAAGTCAAGTGGTGACACCAAAATGTTTCTGATGTCTAGCGAGGGGTCACCAAACTTCTTGCGTGAAGTAAACAGTAAATAAATATTCTCGGATGTATTCTGCATCTCTTGAATCAAGTGAACAAACCCGACTTGGTCAGCTTCCAACAAATCATCCACATTGTCCAAAACTAACAACAGTGTTTCTTCACAGGACTGCAGTTGTTTGATCCACACTAGCAGCCTCTTCTTAGCATCAGCTTTATCAAGACCACCCACGGACAACTCCTTGAGTATCAGTGACGGAACATCACTGACATTTTTGATACTTCTCAAAGGAATATAAACAGTGATCATATCAGAAGATGAGAGAATTATTTCATGAGCTGCAGCGATTGCCAGCGTGGTCTTACCTATACCAGGAAGACCAGTTAGAGTTAAGATGTGTTGTCCACCTTTAAAATTCTTAACCACTTCAGTAATCTTATCTTGTCTACCCACAAATACTGGAGGCTGGCTTGGTAGCACATTGCGACATCTTTTCCCTATGATAAACACCAACTAATCTACCACAACATTAATTTTGCTTACGTTTCTGGTGCTGAACATGTTCTGCTTCTGATTGTGCCTTTCGTTTTCCAAGGACAAATGTTGGAGTTTCTTGTTTGTGTGATACAGTCATAACAGCTCTGTCTGTTTCCTGTTGATGTAAACAAGTCACTTTGCAAACCCGTGCAAACCAAAACATACCTATATGCATACAGAAAACCAACTACACTACACAGGTTTACATAATAAAGCCACAACATAATATTTTCTCCGTGCACTAACCACTTATCCTCGGATATTATAACTCGAAACACTTATAATGTACGTAACTAAGTAGTAAGTAATCTCAACTGTACGTATATGCATGTAAATAAGTAGTGTATATAGTCAAGAGTTCATAATATATTATAAACTCTTGATATAGTGTAATGTCGACAGTGGCTGTTGGTACCTGTTACCTTCAGACCCTTGGTGTGATTACACCATAAAGCTTTAAATAAATAAATAAATTATCGTTAACGGAGTTATAGGTTAAACTTACCTCTTCAGCACTATAAAAACTTCCCTCCAAAGTGAGTGCTAATTCTCCGTGTGATAATTGACCAGTCGATTCTTTTAGACATTGCAGAAAGGCTTCAAATTCTTTGTGACTGCTTCCTTTGCTCATAAGCCTCGTCAGGAATCGTTCTGTTATTGAACGAGCGTCCAAGGCGGTGGATGGATTGGACAGCCATTCCTGTTCAGATACTAATCCCTTAGCATACAGATAAGGTAGTAATTCACTCAAGTTTATTCCACTTAGCAACAGATCGATATGTCTCGAAATGACCAAACCGTGTGGTGAAAATTCATGAAATTCTTCCATATCGCCTCAGTGCTTCAAGTGACCGCTATAAAGGGGAACCACCTGGTAAACGTGCACGTGGTTTCATGCGTCCTAGTGATACGATCGAGCGAGCCGCGATCGAGCGTGCGTGATGGATAAACTGTTGTCGGTTAACAGAGTAAAAGATGCCATACGGAGCAGTGTCAACCTGGACTATCTAGCTCCTATGTTGTTGAAGCATGGATTGCTGACTCCACTAGAATTTGAACACTTGTGTGACAGGACCTTTGCCGAATCCGAGAGGATCGACTACCTGATTGATAAAGTGTTAATCAGAAAGGGAGACCACGTTGATAAGTTCACACAGAGCCTAAAGGAGGAGAACCAACACACAGGTCACAAAGATATTTTACAAGTTGTAGAAGAAGTGATAAAGTTGTCAATGCTTAAGAAAAGGGAGCTTGAATATGAAGCAGATGGAAGCAAAAGGCCAAGGATGAACCAATCAAATGGTATTAATGGGATTATCAATGCTGTCTCTGATTTCACAGGCCGAGAATCCATAGTACAACAATTGCTTGAGCAGGTGAAAGACAACAGTGTTCAGGTACATTGTATATGTGGTATGCCGGCTGTTGGCAAGTCACAGCTAGCAATGTTTGTTGGTTTGGAGATGCAAAAAAGTTTTGGCTATGCTCTCATTTACCATAATTACATGGATAAGAAGGAGTTTGATGATGGCTTGTTTGCTGATGCTGGGGATCATCACTGCTTGATATTAGATAATATTGATGGATTATTGTGTAACTCACAATACTGGTCTGCACTGATGGCACTGTTATACCAAACTCTTGCTCACTACAACACTATGAAAGTGATCACAACATCTTGTAAACTATACAAGGATGGTCATGTTACGGTTAAAGAATGGAGGATTCCACCCTTCAGTAATGCAACCAGCATTTTGTACTTGTCAAGTAAACTTGGTAAATGTCCAGACAGAGATTTCAAACCTGTTGTTAAAGCTTGTGCAGGGGTACCGTTAGCATTGAAGTGTGCTGTTGAGAATATTCAAGATTGTACCTTTGATATAGATGACTTTTGTGATAGCAATGAAATTCTAGATTTACTAGAAGTAGCATCATACGGTTCAAGCAATCAAGTAGTAAATAGATTTGAGAAGAGTTTTTCTTTGTTAAATGAAGGCCACCAGAAAATCTTGAAGGAAATTGCAAATGACACCAATAAGTTACAGGATGTTGATTCAAAGATTAAGCGTTTACTTTACAATTCAGGGTGGCTGGAATCATTTAATGAACACATGGGGGCATGTGCTATGAATGACTTATTACATTTATTTCTAATAAGAATTTCCTGATCTCCAGTAAAACATATGTATTCCTTTGTAAACTTGCAGTCCTTCTAGAAATTTCCTTCACCCTAAAAGTTTGTTGATTCACGTTATGGATGAGAGCACACACATTGAAGTGATGGAAGGTGATTTGTCTTCACCATACCCTTAGATCCCGAGTAAGTTTCTTAAGTGTACTGGAGCATGATGTTTATATTTGATCTTTGCTAGTCTTGCTGAGAAATGTAAACAAGAAGGAAACAAAGCATACAAGTTGAAGGAGTATGATAAGGCTAAACAATTTTACACACAAGCTACAGGTACGTGTTCCTGATCCAATGCCGGGGATTTACTACAATGACTGCAATGTACAATTTTATGCCTAGCATATAGCCATTGTGGTTTCTTACATTCATGCCAGGCCAAGCTTTGTGTGTACTTGGAAATTGAAATTAAAATCAGCGCAGCTATGTATTTCATAACTGGCACTGACACTTGTCACATTTACCTGCCCAAATTAAAATAGTGACTTAAAATTAACATAATGTATGCTAATGGCCATTGCTTTATAGTTTTGCCAGAGAGATAATGTATACAGGATATTTATATTCAACATTGATACTCATACCCAGTTTGGTATAGCATGAAATATGTACTGTTGAGTTTGTAGCATGCTAGCGTTTAAAGGGAGGAGGGAGTGTCTAGGTCATTTTATGCCAAGTGACACAATTGATGTTTATGTTTGAGAATATTTTCAGCTGAAGAAGTTCTGTTGCAGTAAAAGTTGATTTGAAAAAAAAACAACAGTAAAGTGCATGCATATTATTTGCAATCTTCACTAGTTTTTGTACATGTGCTCCACACAAGGTATAATGCTTGTGAATCTGTTGGAAATGTGTTGTGCTGGGATTTATTCCTGCAAGACTAGTAAATCTTAAGCACAAGGTGTGTTCCCCAGGATTGGTGCTAATGCTTTGCAACAGATATAGTACCAAAACAAAAAAAATAAACTCATTGCTGTACATGAGGTAGGGTTTACGTATGACATCACAGTAGGTGATTCTTCCTGTTTAGGTAAGAAAACAATTGATAAAATCTCCCTAGATTTACTAGGTTACTGGTTTTCCCATGTTCTTTCAGTGCTAATGAAATTGATTTACAAATTTTCTACTGGTATGTACTGTTTACAGAACATAATCCCAACTGCTATAGCAACAGAGCAATGCCAGTTATATGTTTAGAAGACTACCCTAATGCATTAGAAGATTCCCATACAGCTGTTAGTATCTATTGTTTATCGTGTGTTACTGGTTGATATGGCTTGTAGGGATATCTAAGAGCTGGCACAGCATTGGGGCTGGATCCCCAACTAGCACTCAATGCATGTACTAAAGTGTTAGAATTCAAGAAGCAAAGTTCCAGTGCTTCTTATCTGACTTGATTGGGTTGACTTGCCCTTTTTGTTTGGCAGATAAATCAAACTAAACAGTTACTACAAGAGCATAGAAATGGCAAACAATAATGTTGAAAAGAGTGACATATGTTTATGTCTAGATGTGTTCATGTATACACACACACACACACACACACACACACACACACACACACACACACACACACACACACACACGCACACACACACACACACACACACACACACACATGCACACACACACACACACACACACACACACACACACACACACACACACACACACACACACACGCACACACACACACACACACATGCACACACATACACACACATACGTACCATACATGCACATAAAATGCACCCACAATCAATACACATGCAAAAAACCACTATGCACAATCATGCCACACTCACACAATCACGCTGCACACCAGTGTTTATTCTAGGATTTCTCCTTTTGGGGGGAATCAGGGATTCAGGGGGTGACCAGGTGAAAGTCTGTTATATAGTTGTCCAAGTTCACAACTATATAAAACAGTTGAAACAGTTACCAAACTGGCATTTAAGGCTCATGAGTGATGGTTTTAGAGTTTTTTGTGAAGTCAGTGGTAGAGCTTGATGCATGAGTGCATGGTAGTGATGACATAATGGTGTAGATGTCTTCCAAGAAATAATTTAAAACTTAGGGTGTTTGAAATTAAATACCAAGGCATTTGAAATTAAATACCAAGGCATTTTCATGGTTATGGCAAAACAACAAGTTTTATTTAATATCAGGCTTTCTGATATTATATCTGGGGGTAGTTAGGATGGCTGTGCATGCCATTTTGATTGAAAGTAGAAATTTTATAAAATTATATACACTTGTTGAGATGGAATTTAAGGACAATGTTGAGAGTTAAGCATGCTTTTTTTCTACACTTGGGCTCTCAGATATTGAATAGCTATCACTATAATATATACTGAGAACACTTTAAGGTTTGCATTTGCAATTTTTAACCTGGGAAAAATGTTGAATCTCAGAGCATTTTTGATATGTTTAGTGTGTCATTTTAAAACAAGCTAAACTGTAGTAGTCACTCACAATTTTAGGGGGTGAGTCTGAGATTTTAGGGGGGTAAAGTTTCCCCCCTAACATCCCTAGAATAAACACTGCTACACACGCACACTATACAAACACAGTACACACATTCACACACTCATCACACTGATCCATTAATAGTACACAGTTTATCAAACTTGTTTCTCACAATAGTATCCCCATCTTGTATCCTCTACAAGATCAGGAAGGCTAAGATGATGGTGTACTTTGAGAAGTATGGGGAGGCCACTGTTATCTGCAAGTAAGTGATGTTGGTTCAGAGTTAGCATGAAGATTATTTGTAGAACTTGAATTATACTCAGAAAGGCTATGCAGTCTCTTAATTTTATTACTTACACCATGTGACACGGACAATATATATGTTGCACACGGATTGGAAACATGCATATAAAATGTATTACGAATAGTGTACAGTCCTTGTAATACAATGTCACAATGTTTACAGACTTTGTAGTGAAGACTAGTGTAGAATAACGCAATTCTCTCACAGTTGCAGAACGTTTTTGAAACTTATACAGCCTTTTCGTCAAGTAGTAGTGTCTTATTATCATCCCTAAAGTTGTTTTGTTATTGCGTGTTGCATAGGTTAACAGATAACTACACTGTTTGTGGTTGTTACTCTGGTATGTTTATGTAAGGTAATCTCTGACTAGGTGATAGGAAAAGAAAGGATAGCAACTCAATTTAAAAAACATACTGTGTTTTATTTCTATTAAAACCTGACATTGGATAAGTTGTTGCTGAATTATTGAGTTGATGAAGCACGAATGTAACGGAATGTTTGTGTAGGCAGTGGGAGCATGTACTTACATACACTTGGCACATGTGAAAGAGCAGTATCTGTTCTATTTCTTTAGCAACACAACGTGGTGAGTTGGCATCGTGTGAAGCTACATGACAGTGAAATGTTCAGACAACCATGCACCTAGCAACAGAAACTACCAATATGCACTCACAGAAACTCAAGTGGGGGCTCTTCATTCCATTACTATACACTAGAAGAATAAGTACTAGAATCAGTTCCGTATAAAATATTGGTGTAAATGGCTAGCTTCACCATGAATTAAGTTTTCCCCGTAAATTTTATTGCAAGGAATGTGTCACCGTTTCATGCAATTTACAGAGTCGTTTCCAATCCATGTGCAACATGTATATTATCCGTGATCTGACCACTGTCTTTTCTTAGTGACATGCAATAAAACAACTTTACATTATCAACATAATGATATGGGATTGTGGAATTTTAGTTGAAGTAATATTTCCCCATATCTGCTTATTTACATTGATGAGGGACTGCTCCAATGCTAATTGATACCATAATTTATGTTAAAGCAAGAGTTCTAGATATATATGTGACCCACTGAGCAAAAATCCGACTTGTTTGCATTTTCCTCAAATTTCATTTTATGTTGTCTAAAGGGAAAAACCGATGGACTGCTAAAGTTTCAACCATTTCTGGTAAGTGGTTTTGGAGTTTTATGTGTAGTGATAGACAACAAGAAGAGTAAAACAGTCGATTTGTACAGTGCTTATATGGAAAAAAATTACAGGCACTCGTTTAATTGATCAACTCTCAAGTGCAGTGGGCTACAGAGTTGGGACTTGTGCCATTCTATTCACCATGAACTGGGACATTCATCAAGGTATAGTTTGCGACTTAAATACACTCATGCTATCAAGCAAGAAGGCTGTTCAAGCTTAAAACGGTGACGATACAGTTATGTTTTACTTTAACATAAACAAACACACATAACTTACGTTTGCTCCATGGTACAGAAATGAATAAAGATATTCCTACTCTCCATGAAGAGGTGAATCCACTGCTACATTAGATTATTCGATTTGAGTCTTCCTTCACTGTTTACTGAAGCAATTAAAATGTTGCATAAAATTATTTATGTAGCATGCGTTTTTACCCAATGTATTTCAATGGCATTTATCTCTAAAACAGAATTATACAAACAAGTTGGGTTTTCGCTCAGTGGGTCACATGTATATATACTGAGGAGAGTATTCTCATATGCCCCTGTGGAAGGGAGTATCGTGATGTAATGACAGGGTGTTGTGGTTTGTGACATACAATATTCAGGTTCGCCCCATGATACTGTCAGCATGTGTCCAGTCTAATAGCTAGTCTGGCGCCGCCAACCCTATTTAGGCGCTTATAAGCACCCCAAAAATAGGGTCTGATCTGTCTATAATCAAGGACTTGTGCCACCGTTACCAAAAACTGGTGCGTCCAATCAAATCGCAGTATTGCCAATTAAATGCATTGTGGCCCTGGGACAAAAGTCACGAAACAAAAGTTACATGAGTTCTTCTTGTATCAGGGTGAATAATCCAGGGACGATTTCCCATTTATTATTCGTGTGTAATGGACACCTTCCCTCGGAAAGTAGAAATATCGCCTCCACAGCCTATACATCAATCGCCCATAGAAATTAACTAATTGAAATCCCTAAAGTATCACTGTCATGATTGGATTCTTTGCTATTCGTGATCTCTAAATATGTTTGTTAATACGAGCCGCAGTGTAATTATGCATTCCTAAGCACAAGTCCTGAATTCTAGACAGACCAGACCCTATTTTTAGGGCGCTATAAGCGCCTAAATAGGTTCAGCGGCGCCAGACTATCTATTAGCCATGAATTGTGACTGTTGTATTAAAATGATGTGACTTAGTGAGGGTGCTGCTATATTAGAATGCTTTGATCTCTTGCTGTTTACATTGAGCTGCTCATGAAACTGATACAGTACATTGTTGCAGGATGTGTTAGCAGCAGGGGTGGTGGAGCAGTCCAAAGATTGGGGTGGCCAGGCCAGCTGTAAGTTGAAGACCAAAAAAAAAAAAAAAAGAGTCACTGCCTGCTGACAATAGCTGCTCTCCACCAATTATATCTCCTTATTTATAACTACACATATGTAGCTAAGTAGCTTGCTACACTGCTTTTCTGAATACTGTGACTGCTCTATTAGAGTATCCAGATCTTGACTGTTCTATTAGAGTATCCAGATCCTGACTGTTCTATTAGAGTATCTCGATCTTTTCTTGCAAACAGTGTCCCATAAAAGTGGGGGGGCCATTGCCCCCCATCTCCACCACCTATGGTTAGCAGTACTTTAGTGAAACCATTTATTATACCTGTGGCTATCCATGCATTTCAAGACATCTATTACATACATCTGTTCTTAGTATGGTTTTTGGGATGGTGGAGCAGGTCAGAGTGTGTTTATGGATGGGGGGGGGGGGGGGCACTTTGGCAATGAAAGTTACACAATGGAATTTGAAGCATACAACAGACATGGTTGCTACAGATAAATTGAATGGCTACTAAATATAATGACTTCTATTATAGTGGTTAACTGCATTATTAGGATATTTAGATCATTTGTTACAAGCATTAAGTAGGGGAGGGGGATTAAGGTTCACCAAAAAAGACAGCACATTAGTTAGTAAATGAATGTTAGGAGGCACTGCTGGGTACATGCTGAGAGCACTTTATGTTGTCATGATACCTGCTAGTCAGAGAAGGTTGATCACAAATAATGCAAAGATTGGCAATGCATGTGATTGTCCAAGCTTCCAGTATTGGTAATTCATTCACAATTGTGGGGCTTGCATTTTAGGACAGCCGAAAGCCTTGTATTTTTAATTGCTTATAGCCAGTGTTGGGAGTAATGCGTTACAAAAGTAATGCGTTACATAATATTATTACTTCTGTGGTAACCAAGTAATATAACGAAATACGCTATAAAAACAGGTAATATAACGAAATACGCTATAAAAACAGGTAATATAACTCAAGTTACTTTACTTACAAATGTAACACGTTACCTAAGTAATATAGTTACTGTAATGAATCTAATATTACGTAATATTATTACTACAAGTAACGAAGTTACTAATCTCGTTAGTGATCCACTGAGTAACGCCTAGCCACAACGAAGTAATGAAGCCTACTGAATGAAGCTTATTCACCAGCTTCTTACTTATAACCAAGATTTGTACATTGTCCAACAACGCAATCATGTCACATGATAGGGTGGTAGTTTCACACGTGACAGCTTAAGGCTGTGGATACAAAGTAATATAATATGTAATATTATTACAGTTACTTTATTTTATGGGTAATATGTAACTGTAACTAAATAGTTCAGTTGCAAGTAATATGTAACTAGTTACTTTTAAAAAGTAACTTTCCCAACACTGCTTATAATGATGATGTAATGCTTAATGATAATGTACATGTGCTTGTACTTAATCGAAATGTATTTTGTATAGGCAATTAGGTTTTGTTACCACCAGTTTTGGAGAGCCACAATAATCCATTACCACCTATAAACAGATACGCATCAAGTGTACATACATTTACTGTGTGTAGAATAAATAAAAACATTTCCATGGAATGAATCCAATATAACTGGCTCAATTGAAGATAGATAAGTTATTATGAGGTGAAGTGGTGTAAACACTGCATATATACATCACTGACAAGATTATCAAATTAACATCTGTTGGTGCATGCTAGCAGACAACTGCATTATTATTTTTGCTTGCATGATTTCCTTTTTGAGTGTACATGTTTACTGTATGTTTGTATGTAGGTATGTATTCATGAACTACGTACTAAATTTAGATTGTCTTTGTAACTAGTGAAGCACGTAATTATACTGTATGTATCATGCCAGGCACAACTGTGTTATGTGAATATGAATTCAATGAACAATAGAACAATTAAAAGACTAGACCAAACATGCGTGGGCTATGCATGTTGCTTCATTAACTGGACCCATGCACATAATCTTCAAAGGACATGCAACATTTGGGTGGGCTGGCAGTTGATGCTGTAGAGATTATCATGCCAATTGTAACAGACTTAAATAATTTGCTGTTTTGGTAACTTCATGCAGCATGTGGGTTGACAAACATTCTATTACAACATGAAAATTGATAGCCATCTTCAATTGATAGCCTTCTCACAGGTCCTTAGCGGGATAGCATTCACAGATAAAACCATTGCTGGTGAGAAGTCAATGTTTAAGTACAGGTTGAATGCAGAGAAAATCTCAGATCCCAGTTGTTGTGGCTCCTTTGGCGCATACCTAGACTGCACATGCCTAGACTGCATGTTGCTGGGGATCAAGTCACCACTGGGTCTGGGATTTTTTCTGCATTCTTCAACATTTTAGTTACATGTTTATGACTCCCTGTATTCACAGGCTTTACCTCCTTACAGGTCCCTAGTGGGATAGCATTCACAGAATTACTATGATGTACATACATACTTCAAACTCCATCAGCCAGGCATATGAAATCATATCTACCCTGCACGTATGTGAAATTTTTATGTCCTTCTGATGTGGAGACTGTTGTATCCATGGGAAGTTTGTTATGAGAGGTTCCACTGTATAGTGATTTCTTTGTATCACATGCATTAATGCTGTTAATGTTTTAAATGTTTGAACATTTTTGCTGCTAATGCATGGATATCCCAGATCCTGCATCTGCTGTGCAATTCAAACCCACTTCCTGCAGCATGGTTGCTCCCATTAAACCACAGTAAAATTAAAACCAAACAGAAGAGTTGGTCTTTCTACTATATTAGACAGAGGAGTGAAGCCATTATATTATATATAGCTATTATGCCAGTATAGGAGGGAATTTTCAAACAGGATGCAAGGTTTAGTAGTTGCATAATGGGCAGTATTAACATGTAGAATCCCCACTATACATATACAAAGTTGCAATGAAATTAATCACGAATTTGATAGATTGAATGCATCAATCATTGTGAGAATTCACATGTGTGATGATTGGAAACACTCTGAGTTTGAATTTGTGGTTGAATGGCTCATATTGTCAAGTATTATTATTTAGCACAAAATGCATTTCAATGGCTATATGGGGCTTAATGGAACACGGAAAAGCATGCATAAAAATGGGTGTAACTAATCACTGGACTGGAATACTGCACTGACATATTTTTGGTTTTTACATGTTCTGAGGTTGGTTTTATTGAGTCTTGCTAGCCAAGGGCCTTCAGAAAACTTGCAGTCTGCTACTAAAATGATGAGTGTGAGGAGTGGAGTAAGCAAAAACTGACTTCTCACTACTTGTTATGCTCTACAGCATTTATACACTTCTTAGTATTGTATTTTGGAGATTGTAATATAGCAATAGCAAACCAAAAATCATTCTTATTTGTGCTACCTATGATACAATGCATCCTTGAACTACATAGCTTAGACCCCTGGGACACAACCTATCCTTCCTAGGACTATCTATTGTAGCTAAATTCGTTCCTACATGTAGCTAACATACAAACTCATTACATAACTGTAGGGTTATTCTGCTATCATGATTAATTCTTACATGTGCTGGTTGGCATACTATAATAATTATGTGACCAAATTTATTAGCACCGTACAAGCCTGCTACTATCTCCAAGACTTTATCATTGGCTAGCCATAACTAGCACATTCCCTGCAGCATACTGATAAGGAGTATAGGTATATGTACTGTAGAAAAGCATAATAAATAGAAGTGAAATCACTTGAAGTCAGTTTTTGCTTACTCCACTCCTCACACTGTTCATTTTAGTAGCAGACTGCAAGTTTTCTGAAGGCCCTTGGCCAGCAGGACTCAATAAAACCAACCTCAGAATGTGTAAAAACCAAAAAAAATGTCAGTCCAGTGATTAGTTACACCCCAGAAAAACATGTAAGCTAATATTTTCTGGCAAACATAATAAATAAAATAATTATATGAGACTCAATAACAATACTCTACAACAAGTATGTACAAGCACATAGCTACATACATGGTGACTATTGTTGTAGAGCATTAGCTATTATCTGGTTTCATATTAAGGTTTAATGGTCACTTCTTTGTGAGATAATTTTGTTCCAGGTTACCTGCAGCATCAAGATGAAATTGACTCTTCATTGCATCTCCTTTCTGTAGATAAATTTCTGCTGCTAACTGATGTGCTTTTATGCATACACTGTACTCATATTGTGAAGTGTCAATTTTGCTGGCCAGCTCATCAAATGCTACATCATAATCATCAACTTCTCTGCTCAACAATTTGATTCTTTCCTTGCCTGTGGAGGGAACACCAAATTGCTTGTCGTACAGCAAGCAGTCTAGGTGAAGTTGGAAGGCTTCAGGTAACATTCCAAGATTGCCAGCATAGATCTTAGCCTTGTCTACAAAAATGTCAGTAACATGTGGATTGTGCTGCTGGAAAAATGACTCATGAGACACCTTAAGACCTTGGTCCATATACTCAATGGCTGCTGTCCATTTCTTCTGGTCTCGTAGAATGCGTGCCATAAACTTGTAGGTCCAAATGGAAGTGCGGTAAGTACCAATTACTTCAATCACTTTAAATGCTTTCTGTAAACATTGAATGGCCTCGTTGTGCTTATCTGTGCACCTATATGCTTCAGCCAACTCACCTAGAACTATAGAAGTGTCTTCATGTTCATTGAGGCCAAGGTTAACTAACATCCGATATGAAGACAAAAAGCATTGGATAGATTGCTTGTACTGTTTCTGTCGTAGCAAAGCTGAGCCAATGTTATGGTATAACATCATTGTTTCTGGGTTTTCACCCAAGCCACTTTCCTGAATGGCCAGCGCTTTGTAGTAATGGTCTACAGCAAGTGTAATATTTTCTTGTCCTGTAACTCCTAACATTCTGTGTGCAAACCCCAGTAGCCTGCTATCAGGAGAATTTTTAACAAGCCATTCAATACTTGCATTTACAAATTGAGGGGCGTTCTTAAAATTCCTCTGGACAAAATAAAGGAGACCTACAAGCACACACAAACGTGCTTCTTCCAAATTGGTGATTGCAGTAATTTCTCCAGCATAGGTTTTCATCTCTTCCAGTGATTTCCCAACCATTGGACCCACCCTTGTGTCTCCTTTGAGACCAAGTACTATGGTATGGAGTAACTGAAAAAACAATGACTGCAGGGAAGCATACCCATGTAGTTGCTGGGCTAAATATTTGCAATTGCTCAAAAAGTTGATTAGATTTTCATGACCTAATGAAACACGAAAGAAAAGGAAAGATTCCTTTAACAGTTGAAGGACTGTGGTTTGGTGCTTCTGAGGGATAGGCCTGTTCAGGACATAGACAATGTTCATCCGTTCATCATCAAAATTTTCTAAGGCACGTTTGGCACCATCTTTAGACCAGTACATGTTACACAACTGGTCGGACATCTCAATGTAACATCTTGTAAATGTCTGTTCTGAATTCTTCCATGTCTCATCTAACTGTGGGTCGCTGGTAGAAGTGTGCTCCAAGTAGGATTGTATTAGTGGATGAATTTGTAGTTGTTGTGATGAAGGATTGTAATCTAACAGACTACGATTACAAAGACTTTGAATTGTACGCTGAATAGTTCTTCTAGTTGGATTGTTTTTATCTTGAAACTCCACCACGTCTGTTAAAACTTTAATGGCAATGGTCTTCTTGAAGCAACCTGGGAATACCCCTAAAGCAGTTAGCACTTTAGAATGATCATTGTTCAGCTTGTCAAACGAGGTCTTTATCACTGCTTGAACTTGCCAGTCGTTTGTAAATGCATCATCTTGCAGCATATCCATTTTGCCACTTCTAGATTTCTCCAAATCTGAAATTAGTTCAACAGATTTACAAATACCTTCATGTAACAGAGATCCTACTAATTTGAGAGCCAATGGCAGACACCCACACAGAGTAGCCAATTGATTCGACTCCTTACTGTCTACACGAGGTGATAATTTACATATCACTTCAGAAGCGCTCTCCAAGTCAAGTGGTGACACCAAAATGTTTTTAACTTCTAACGTGGGGTCACCAAACTTTTTGCGCGAAGTAAACAAGAAGTAAGTGTTCTCAGATGTATTCTGTATTTCTTGAATCAAGTGGACAAACCCAATTTGGTCAGCTTCCAACAAATCATCTATGTTATCCATCACAAGCAACAATCGTTCTTCACGGGGCTGCAGTTGTTTGATCCAAGCTAGAAGCCTCTTCTTAGCATCAGTTTGATCAATACCACCCATAGACAACTCCTTGAGTATCAGCGATGGAACATCACTGACATTTTTGATACTTCTCAAAGGAATATAAATAGTGATCATGTCAGAGGATGTGAGAATAATTTCATGAGCTGCAGCAATGGCTAGTGTAGTTTTGCCTATACCAGGGAGACCAGTAAGAGTCAAGAAGTGACTTCTGCCTTTAAAATTCATAACCACTTCAGTAATCTTATCTTGTCTGCCCACAAATACTGAAGGCTGGCTTGGTAGTACATTGCAACATCTTTTCCCTAAAAAATATGATAGCACCAACTAATTATTTATTTATTGTTAATCAGCAGGACCCTCCAGGGGTATAATGCTGATGTGCAATTACATGTGTACAATTTCAATTAGTTACTTAACTACCACAACATTTGTTTACGTTTCTGGTGATGAACATGTTCTGCTTCTGAGTGTGCCTTTCGTTTACCAAGGACAAGTGTTGGAGTTTCTTGTTTGTGTGATACAGTCATAACAGCTCTGTCTGCTTCCTGTTGAGGTAAACAAGTCACAATGCAACTTATGCATACAGAAAATTAAATTATATCACCAAGTTTACATAACAAAGCCGCAATATAATTATTTTCTCCGTGCAATAACCACATATCTCCGTATGTCATAGTTAACGGATTATTTAAATACGTAAGGAGCACTGCAAACCTACCTCTTCATCACTATAGAAACTTTGCTCCAAAATAAGTGCTAATTCTCCGTGTGATAATTGACCGCTTGACTCCTTTAGACACTGTAGGAAAGCTTCAAATTCTTTGTGAGTACTTCCTTTGCTCATAAGCCTCGTCAAGAATGTCGCTCCGTAACTGAACGAGCGTCCAAGGCGGTGGATGGATTGGACAGCCATTCTTGTTCTGATACTAATCCCTTAGCATACAGATAAGGTAGTAATTCACTCAAGTTTACTCCACTTAGCAACAGATCGATATGTCTTGAGATGGTTAAACCGTGAGGTGAAAATTCTTCCATCTTCAAGTGACCACAGTAATAAAGGGGAACACCCAACTAGGTAAACGTGCGTAATTTGATAATATAATTAAATGTAATAATTATAATAAAAATCGTGCACGTGTTTTAATGTGAATGATACGTGCATGCGACTGACAAACTGCTGTCGATCATGTCGATTGTGATCGCGTCAACCTGGACTGCCTGGTTCATTAAGTTAAGACTTTTAAATTTACAGTAGCCGCTACATGCTAACTGAAGTGAAACTAGCTACAAAACACTACAGCAAAGGGAGTAACTAGCCACGGGGGAAAAAGGAAAGTCATCATCTAACCATGCAACAAAACACACCATGAAAAATAAGCATTAATTAACTAAGGCCACTCCAAATAAATTCTCTGTTTCCAGTCCACCGCCCGCATCTGGTTACTATCAGCTCTAAATATTTCACTTCTTCCATTATTTTTATTCTTGCATACTGACAGGTTCACTTGAAACACTACAGTGTCAGCTCACGTGTCAGCAGTACTATCAAGTCGGCACAAACTGCTATTTTTGCTAGTACTGCTGACACGTCTGGGGACGAGACTATATTTTTGCAACTTAAAAAGGAAGGAACAAGCATAAGCATGCTTTTATGCAGCTTTTTATGGTTGTGCCAGGTAAATAATGGCTTCAAAAGCTGCCAATCTTATAATGAAATAATGGAAATGGACCGCGCGCCCGCCCGCCCGCATGCAAATAAAATGCTTGAGTCCAGGATGGGAAACAGAGAATTTATTTGGAGTGGCCTAAGAGTTCAGCACGAACCTTGTAGAGCCCAATATCATAAAATCATCCTGGCCGGCATTGTTTGTCCATAAACACACTGAAAGTTGTTGATCAGTGCTGTAAGTTCCCTCAGCAGCACTGATACCACCAGAGGTCATCAACATAAGCTTTCCAAATTTCGATCTTGGCTTGTTGTCAGGCCAGCGACTTCTTTACTAACAGAGTTGTTAATTATTGTAATTCCCTACCCAGTGATGTGGTCTCCACAACTTCGGTAGCAGTTTTTAAGAAACGCCTAGATGATTTTTGGATAGATATGCATGGGCATACTCAAAGGCCTGCGGCCTAACCTATAGAAGACTGGTACTGCTATGGTAACTGCCCATTCAAATAATAAGTTTCTCCTAGACACCTTGGGTGGAAAACCACTACGAGTAGTGGTAAGATCAGTAATATGGATTTAAGAATTGACAGTGCTATTGTACTAAAGCCTAATTAAGTTGATTAAGTGTTAATCAGAGACCACATCAATAAGTTAGATAGATAGATAAGTTAGATCAAGAGTTCATAATATATATATTTAGATATATATGTTATGAACTCTTGGTTAGATTGATAGATATTTTTAAATTCTACACAACTGCTGTAATAAAACTGTAGTGTTGTAGTTGCATTGTATACATAGTCTCCTGCAAGGAAGAACGGCTTTATAGCTGATACAGAACCTAAACTGAGGATGAGGACCAACACACTGGTCACAAAAATAAAGAAGTTGAGAAAAGGGGGCCATAGACTGTTGTGACAGATGCAAGCAAAAGCCAGAGATGGAATAGCTAACCAATCAAATACACGTAGTATTAATAACTAAGAGGATTGTCAATGTTGTATCTGATTTCACAGGCCGAGAGTCCATACTAGAACAATTGCTTGAGCAGCTGAATGACACATATGCTGACTTTTGGCAAGTCACAGCTAGTTAGAGATGAAACAAAGATTAGGCTATACTCTCACTTACCATAATTACATGAATAAGATATAGTTTGATAACAGCTTGTTTGCTGATGCTGACAGATGGGATCATTGCTGGATCACATTGATGGATTGTTGTGTAACTCACAATGCTGGTCTGCACTGATGGTACTGTTACACCGAACTCTTGTTTACTATAATACTATGAAAGTGATCATAATATCTTGTAAACTGTACAATTAGGGTCACACTACGGTTAAAGGAATGAAGGTTTCACCTTTCGGTAATGCAGAAAGTATGATGGAGATTTTGGCAAACCTGTTGTACATAACGTTGAGTTCAGTGTGCTGTTGAGATTGTTCAAGATTACTCCATTGATATATATAACTTTCATGATGACAATTTTTTAGTAGTGTTGTACAATTCAAGCAATCAAGAAGATTTTTGTAGCTAGCTATGTACGCTGAAGTTGAAATAGTATATAGCGGCAAGCATCCAAAATTAGCCAAATTGTGCACGTGCACTTTTTCATAAAGCATGAAACTTTCCACATAAACAGTATTCCTCATAACATGTATTTTTGATATAGTGCCATTGCAGATTTGACCTTTGTGGTCATTTTTTGCACAAAAGTTTGACTATTTCTGTCTTTCCGCTCCGGCCCTGAGGCATTAATTGATCTCCCTGAGGTATTAATTGGCATGTTAAAACATGGTACCAAAGTAAAGATTTTGTTGAATGAAACAACTTGGCTTTTATTTGAAGTTAATAGGTAATTCCATTTTGAAGTTTTTAACTGCAAAATTCTTTGAGCTACCTGTCCTTAGGGTGTAAATTACCCACTGATGGGGAGCCAGTAAATTATCTCAAAATTCATGGGCAATTATCATAACTTTGGAATGAAATCACCTATTAGCTGCCGCGGTAAAGTTGTTTCATTCAACAAGATCTACCACGTTAATTAGCTAATGCTTCAGAGAGATAAAGATGAAAATGATCAAATTTCTGAGCAAAAATGGCCATAAAGGTCACCAAAAATCAAATCTGTGATGGCACTATATCAAAAATTTATGTCACGAGGAGTATTGCTTATGTGGAAAGTTTCATGCTTTATGACTAAAAAATGCATGATTATTGTGCTATGCTGTTACGCTAAACTGGATCCGTTTGAAAAACGAAGAGTGGATCATAGTTTTTTCATGAAAGAATTAACATTTCAGCCAACCAGATGATTACTGGTGACAGTAAAAGTGTCAACAACAGACCATACAAGTTTCCCGGTTGTAATGGATATTGTACTTTATGGTTTACCCATGTATAAATCCCCTAGGAAATGTAAGTTATGGTGGGAATTTTGGTTGACCATAAAGATTGTTTCAGGCATTTGATTAAATGATAGTTTTGGCAGGTCAAGCAGTACTACAAATGAACCACATTTTGCAAGAATTACTGACATCCACGAGTTAGGCCACTCCAAATAAATTTTCTGTTTCCCGTCCACCGCCCGCATCTAGTTACTGTCAGCTTTAAATATTCCATTATTCCGTATTCTTCCATTATTTTCCGGTTATTCTTGCATACTGAAAGGCTCAGTAAAAGCCATCTTGAAATAGTGTCAGCTCACATGTCAGCAGTGCTGTCAAGTCGGCACAGACTGCACGTTTGTGCTATCGTTTTTGCAACTTGAAAAGGAAGGTACAAACTTAAGCATGCTTTTATGCAGCTTTTCCAGGAAAAAAATGGCTTGAAAAGCTGCCAGCATCATAATGAAATAATGGAAATGGACCGCCCGCCCGCATGCAAATATGCTTGAGTCCAGGACGAGAAACAGAGAATTTATTTGGAGTGGCCTTAGCTATTGAAGGCAGCTCAACGTGTACATACTATAGATGAAAGTCATCAGAAAGTGTTGCAAATGACGTAATTGTTGATTCAAAGACTAACATTTTACGTTTCGGGGGTGACTCGAACACACAGCACTGAATGACTTTCAACTGTACTTCATTATTTCTAAGGGAATTTCCCATTCACGTGATCTCCAGTAAAACACGCGCGTGTTCAGTATTCTACCCTAGTAAACTGCAGTCCTTCTAGAACTTTCCTTTACCAAAACTTTTGTTGATTCACGTTATGGATGAGGGCACACACGTTGAAGCGATGGAATGTGATTCGTCTTCACCCATAGATCCCGAGTAAGTTTTTTTAGTGTACTGGAGCACGGCGTTTACGTTTGATCTCTTTTCTAGCCTTGCTGAGAAACTCAAACAAGAAGGAAATGAGGCGTACAAGTCGAAGGATTACGATAAGGCTAAACAGTTTTACACACAAGCAATAGGTACGTGATCCTTGTCTAATAACGGGGATTCACTATGAAACTCACAATTTAAATTTTGTGCCTAACCATTCCTATCAATGTTATCCTCCATCTCCCCCCTCCCTGGCGTAGTGGGGGAAATGGTGGGGATTTGACTTTTTGAAAAATCTAATTCTCCACCCACTGGGGAACAACTAGTGGTCAAATCTCCATGTAGTATTGCTGGAATAAACTTTAGGAAACAGATCAATTCTTATAGCTCGCAAGCTAAAGCAAACGCCTAAAATTTCGAACGGTCAAATGTCCCACTAGTGGGGCAAAGTTTCTGATCAAATCGGCAAAAATCCCCCACTAATCCCTTAGTAAGCCCGGGAGGGGGTAGTGGGGCTTAACATTGATAGGTGCATAACTGGTTACAAAGTTTCTATTACGTGTTGTGTATAATGTACTAACCCATGAACATGCCAGGCCATAGATTGTGAGTAAATACCAGGTTTTGTGTGTAAAAAGATAGCCAGTCTAAACAGTATGTTATCATTAACTAATAATTCTGGCTACTGAACACTGCAGTGTCATGGGGTAGTGTTTCATCTTGAAACTGGCTTGTGGGCTGCTTTACCAGTTTCTGGGAATTGAAATTAAACCATTAAATCAGTTGCAACGATGTATTATTTCATAATTGGCAATCACATACATAGTAGCTCACAGCAATCAGTCACTTTAACGTTTTGTTCTTTGTGAAGACAGGGTCTAACAATAAAAACCTGAACATTATCTTATTTGTCTGCTCAAGGGAGTTTGTTTTGTAGCAGTAGACTAAAGGATACGTGAGTTATGGGTGTTTGTTTACATCATGTTGGAAGTGATTGTATGCGATCGATCTTCTTCACTGATTTCATTTCTATGTAGTGAAGAAAGGTGATAGAAGGAAAAACTCACCCAGTAATGGGCTTTTCTATTCATAGCAAACACGATGGTGCAAGTTGCAACTCTGTACTGCATTGCGTTTGTAAGTTACAGCCGTTTTTGTGAGCGCCTGCAATATATTTTCCCAATACTTGCTGTGCAAATCGTTTTTTCTGTTGTTGCTACTTTGTGGGGTTGTAACTCCAAAAGTTGTTAGCATACAAGGCTGAAAGTTGGCCAGAGCATACACTTGGCTAAGTAGATTATAAATATTCAACAATAAAGAATTTGAAAGATGCGCCATTATTTTGCAGATCTGGTCACATATTACCTACCCAAGGTGACTTTCAAATAAGCCTCTGTATGCAAATGGCCTCTCAGTGACATATTGCTCTGCCAGATTATGTATATGGGTTGTTTATATTCAGTACAGATACTCAACTACATCTTATTATACCCACTACCCAATGTGGGGTAGCATGAGGTTTGTATTGTTAGAAGATTGTAGCATACTAGTTTTAGAGGGAGGAGGGAGTGTCTAGATTATTGCATTAAGTGCTGCTATGAGATACATTTTAAGAAATCTTCTTAGCCAGTGTGGCTGTAGACATGTGCCAAGTTAGATGAGTGATCAATGCCGTGGTTGATGTTTGCATTTATGAATAATTTCAGCTGAAAAATTTCTATAGCAGTATTTTTTTTTACTAGAGGTACACCAATATGACTTTTAGCCAATATTTCGATAGCTGATATAAAATAATATAATTATTATGCTGATAAGCAAAGCTGATCCGATATGGCATAGCATAGACATTTCTCTAACAATTTAGTTATGAAGTGACAGAGTGGGACTGTTACCAACAGCTGACGTTACATAAACAGGCGTTGCTAGGATATTACTAGAGCACAAGTTCCCATACATACATGTTCATGTATATTGTATCTGATGCTTGTTTACACATGTTACTGATCCAGCCAATATTGCCAATAACCAATCCGATTATTGGTGCACCTTTAATTTTTACAGTAAAGTGCACGTGTATGTTTGCAACCTTCACTAGTTTGTACATGCACTCCACACTAGATACCTGTGAATTGGTTGGAAATGTGTCATGTATTCCTGCTGAAGACCGTTCATATTGTATAGTAGGTCTTAAGTTTGTAGACCTTCAAACTTAAGATGCTTTTCCTAGGATTGGTACTATAATGCTTCACAACAGATACAGTACCTGAAATGTACAAGACAATATAACTCATTGCTGTACATGAGTGGGGTTTATGTATGACATCACATTACAGCAGATGATTCTCCAGTTAAGAAACTAACTGATATGGATTTTACTGGGTTACTGGTTTTCCCATGTTCCTGTAGTGCAAATTTTCAGAATTGATCGTACGTACACTTTTTTGACCAAATGTATGTGTTGTTTACAGAACATAATCCCAACTGTGCTGTTTACTATGGCAACAGAGCAATGGCACTTATTTGTTTAGAGGACTACCCTAATGCACTAGAAGATTCCCGTACAGCTGTAAAATTAGATGAAAAGTTTGTAAAGGTTAGTATCACTTGTTTGTCATGTGTTAGATGGTTGATAATGTCTGGTAGGGATATCTAAGGGCTGGCACCTGTCATCTGGCATTGGGGGATCCCCAACCAGCACTCAATGCATATGCTAAAGTGTTAGAATTTGAGAAGCAAAACTCTGATGCTTTAGGAAAGGTTGGTAGTTGTGTGTCCCTTGTATAGTAAAATTTTAGGGAGTTAAATACATATATTCTGTGACTTGTTTGGGTTGACGTGCACTTTTGTTTGACAGATAGATCAAACCAAACAGTTACTGAAGAGTGTGGAAATGGCAAGCAATAACTTTGAAAAGAGTGACTTTAGAACGGTATATGTTTATGTTGAGACGTGTTCGTGTGCACATACTAAGCATACAAACGTACACACACGCGCGCACACACTTCACTTGATTGTGCACACTGATTCACTAGTAGTATATAATTTACTCCACTGCTATGACTCACAGTCCCTCTTCTACTGGAATAAGTGTTTGGACTGCTCCCCATCTTGTCTCCTCTATAAGATCAGGAAGGCAGAGACACTAGTGTACTTGGAGAAGTATGGGGAGGCCAGTGTCATCTGCAAGTAAGTGATTGTGGGTTTGGATTCTGTACAGTTAGCATAATTATAAGATGGAAAATAACTTTTTGTGAAACAAAGACGGATCATTGGCTTGACATAAAGTTAAATAATAATATCTACACAGTTTTGTTCTACAGAAAAGAGTACATGACTACATGTGCTATGAAACGATGAACAGGCAGTCATCTTTATGAAATTTCCACTGCATTCACAATTCCGTTTTGTAGTCATGTGATCTTTTGTGTACCAATGGAATCACATGGTGACTAATGGAATTTAGTTAACAGCGTGGGACAAAGCACAATGGAGAAATGGCTGCTCAATCAATTGGGTGTAGAGTAATGACCGATAATTGTAGAAGTTCTACTTTCTTTGGGCAGCCTAACAGCAAAGGTATTCTTTGAACAAAGCGATGCTTGGTGCCAGGGAAATTCATGGCAAGCAAAGGCTTAAGGGAGTTTGTACAGGTTCAGGTGTTAGTGCCTAATTGGGTAAGATCATTAATTTTGTGGAACTTGACGGGAATCCATTTATTTAGTCACTAAATTTGGCTTTTAACAGACAGTAACAATTCCACTTTCCAATCCCTTTAAGTGTTGCTGGTGTTGCTTATAATAGGCCTTGGTCTGCTTGTTGTATCCAGACCTACTGATCATGGTATTAATCCTTTCTTATATTAGTAACATGCAATGAAACAACTTTACATTTTCAACACAATGAAATGAGATTGTGGAATTTTGGTCAAGTGATATCTGCTAATTTCCTATTATTTACAGTGAAATATTGATGAGGGACCGCTCCAATGCTGATGCCATATATGTTAAAGGGATCACATTTTATTATCAAGATATGTCAGATAGGGCAACTAAATGTTTTCACCAAGTACTGAGATTAAACCCTGACCACAGACCATCTCAAATAATCATTAAAGTGAGCTGTGTTTATTTTGTTTTGTTGGTTGTCAGAAATTCACAACCGTGTGTAGTGTATGTGTGTGTGTGTGTTATAGAAGTTTATTGTGTGAGTATACTTGTCATGTAGAGTGTTTGTGTAGTATAGTGCGTGCGTGCGTATGTACATACGTACATGCGTGTGTGTGTGTTCGTATGAGTATCTGCTAAAGTTTATAATGGCGAAGAGAGTATATAACACGTTAACATTTCTAACATTTAATTATCAGAAATAATGCATCATTTAATTTCGATTTCCAGAAACTAGTAAAGCAGCACATGAGCATTTTTATCTACCCCAGTTTCAAGATGAAACACTACCCCATGACCCAGTGTTCAGTAATCTGAATTATTGGTTAATGATATCTGTTAAACATGCTATCAAGTACACACAAAACATGGCATTCGCTAGGAAAATAAATTTTATGTGTTAGTAGTACCAAATCATTGCATGGAAGTAAAACAGTTTCCTTACCACATAAAATATAGGTATGTCCGTATCCTTACCACAATTAATGTAGCTGCACATTGATGAGTGTTCAAGAATGTTCAAAAG
Organism: Dysidea avara; assembly: GCF_963678975.1. NCBI lineage: Eukaryota > Metazoa > Porifera > Demospongiae > Dictyoceratida > Dysideidae > Dysidea > Dysidea avara. The sequence continues at coordinate 5,337,186 of NC_089283.1, read as the reverse complement.
CTTTACTGGACAGTGCTCCTTCATAGCTAGATTACAATACACTCAAAGTTGAAAATTACTATGACCTGTGTTATTAGCCCGTCATACGCAGGTCTCACAGAGTTACCCTTGAAGATATCAGCCATGCCCTTACAACAGCACTGTGCTGCTGGCTTGATGTGTTTGAATGCACACCCCTCTTTTCTGGTATGATATTTGTCATTAAATAGTGGAACGGAAGCCATTTAACTTCTGCTTCTACACGATCATTTGATACAGGACCGTACAGCATCTCCTTTCATGTTTTCTCTTGTTATCTATGTAGACTGTGTATTGCCACAATTTTAATACTGTTCTGTCTCCAATAGAAATCAAAGCAGTTAGTATCCAAGAAAGAGGAGGGAAATGCAGCATTCAAGGAAGGTCGCCACCAACAAGCTTGTGACCTGTACAGTGAAGCACTCACTATTGACCCATTCAACAAGATCACTAATGCCAAGCTCTTCTGCAATAGAGCACTAGTGGAATCTAAGGTGACCATAGTGATGTGGTGTGTAGTAGTCAAGTGTTGTGGGCATGTAATTTTATTTTTTAATTCCTATTTCTAATTTGATCATTGTGAAATACTCTGTACTAGAGTCAATGGTCAGCAAGTTCTATTGGACAGTTTCACTGTACACTCTAATACTAATGTGGGAAACTGTTGACAGCACACAAGCAGTTAAGGCTGTGTCTGTCCTCAGTCCATAGCATAAACTTTTGTTATGCACTTTCACATTTGAAAAACAAATGTCCATGCCAAGAGTGATAATGCTTTGCATTTTTTGTTACAGGGTGTACATACCCTGAATCGTTGTTTATGGCTTGGGTACAAACGTAGTTGTTGCACCTTAATTGTATGTCAGGAGTGACAGTGAACCACCACATGAACACTCAGTATTTACTCCTAGTATTTAAGTGTAGGGTAGTCTCACATGGCCAAACCACTTGTTCTTCCATAGTGCTTATCAATTAGGGATCCAAAAAAGGTCTGGAATAGTTAGCACAGGCAACCAGCATGGGGAGTGTTAATGAATTCCAACAAGTCTTCACCCATTAAAAAAAACTTAACTTTCAGTCTAACTTATTCTTAGGTTAATGTTTGAAGTAAAGCATATTACATCATTCTACTTGTGATGTAACAATTAAGGAATTAAAATGATACCAAAGGGTTTTCCCAATTGCTACATGGTGAGACCAAAACTAGCTGTGTAAGTAACTTTGTGGTAAGGAAACACACACACACACATCCTTTGCATACCTTCATAAAATGATCCATAACTCAGTGGTGGGTGGTCCTATCAACTGGACATGTGCTTCAAAAGTTACAGTGCTTTGTTGTGTATGGCACTTGTGTTTAGATCTGTTTTCTGGGCTATGCAGATTTATGGGTTAAGGTGTCCAGTTAAATTACTGTACACATTATTGGAAAGTATGAAAAATTGTTTGACTGGTCCATTTTTCATTGTTTATCTGCCAAATCCTTCATCCATTACAAATCTGCATTAACTTTTTCTTGCCAAAATCCTATTGCGGCAAATTTGCCAAAGTTTTCTCCCGCCAAACTGAGAAATACACACAGAAATATCTTCACAGCTGAGCTTTATAGTCTAACACAAACAGCTAACCAGTAACTGGTGGTAGGGCTTCCAACACAGAGGTAACTAACCTCGTCCAACACTACAAGTGTGATTATTCTCCTCTTTCCTTGTTGAGTTCTTTAGCCCAGAACTCCTGGTTGCTACACCTAGCCGTGACAAGTTCTGTAAATTTTCTATCTGGTCATACATGGCTCACGTTATTAAACTCACAATCGAATTTAAATCAATAATGGCAAGAATTTTGAAACATGGAAATGTGAGCCGCTGTTGCACATCATTTCATAACAAGTAGTTACAGTGTTCATTTAACTGTCTCCAAGTAACCCAATGAACAGACTTTTGATCAGTGTGTAGTACCTAGTGTTGCCATGCATACCCATTTTGTGTAAACACCGATTCTCCAATAGTTCTCTGCAGGTTTATAGGTTAACTAATAAAGCAATTGAAACAAAATTTCAACTTTAAACACTATTGTCCCTTAAAATTCCTAGTCATTGTTATGCATTTGTGTTTTTAATTAGATCTCTGCTCTTATGATATAGTGAGTTTTATGTACAAGGTCCAAAATGAGACTAAGCTGACCTCACAAATATTCTGTTATAAGACACTCAGGCATTGCAATCCTTTACAATAACTGGTAGAGGCTATTTCAGTTTCTTTGCAAAAGCTGGACCTCGTCCATAGTGTAGTAATGTGTCCGAGAGGTCTTAATATGTGCTATACAATCTCCACACAGCTGGGCCTGCTTGAAAAGGCAATAAATGATTGTAGTGAGGCTATCAAATTGGACGACCAATATCAAAGAGCCTATCAGAGGAGGGCAAAATGGTAGGTGGGTTGCAGTCCCTATTATGTAGTCATGTCACACCCCTTATAGTTACCAGGACAACAATCAACACGAAGAAGCTGTAAGAGATTTGGAGCGACTTTGTCAAATGGATCGTTCTAGAGGTACAGCATTGTTGTCTACATTAATCACATATCATACAGTATGGTAGTACTGTATAATAAGGGTCAAAGATTTGCACTTTTCAAGTTTGGCAGTATTGGCTGGACATAATCGAGCCCAAATGTTGCTCTAATTTCAACGAAACACTATGGAATTTTAAGCTTTCATTTAACTGAATTTCTACGACTGCTGAGTAACTGATGCCAGAACACTATGGGCTTGATTTCGTCACTGTTTGGTGTCACTTAGGTTTCGGTCATGCCTTTTCTTCTGCCACAGCAGCTACAATGTATGCATCATGGACTAACCTTTCTTCACTACCATAATTACCATTTATTTCTATGGTTCCTACTTGAATTTAAAATTTCCTTGTACTTACAGTTATATTGCTGGTTCTTAAATTTGTGTACTGAAGAAACTAACGTCTTAACTGAAACCCTTTGCCCCATCAGGCTTTGTGTACATTCTTTTACTCTCAGAAAGAAAGAAAAACGAAGACTTGGTCTTTTAATTTCCCAAAATGTTGTAGAGCAGTGGCACTATTCTTTGCTTCACATGGTGTAGTGTAGTTTTACGAACAAGCTACTGAGTGTTCTCTTCTGTGATTTTGTATGTCTGTTTCAGAAAATCGAGAATCACTTCAAGAAGGGAAAAGACTATTGAAGATTAGTAAACGGAAAGATTACTACAAAATACTAGGGGTGAATCGATCAGCAACAGATGATGAAATCAAGAAGGCATACAAGAAGAAGGCGTTGGTATACCACCCTGACCGTCACTCTAGCGGGTCTGAAGAAGACAGGAAAGAAGCTGAAAAGAACTTTAAAGAAGTTGGAGAAGCATACAGTGTTTTGTCAGACAAAAGAAAACGTACTCGTTATGACAACGGACAAGACTTGGAGGAGATGGGTGGCATGGGAGGTAATGATTTCTAAATGATTTGTAAAAAGTTGTTGAGTGATTAATTTATTTGTTTTTATTGTAGATTTTGATCCCAACCAAATATTTCAAACGTTCTTCAGTGGCAGTGGACCATTCTCTTTCAGTTCAGGTACGTAAGGTGTTTCATTTGTAGACAACAGCCTCATGACAATTGTGCACTCTTGATGAGAGAAATATTGCCACATGTAAACTTAAACTCCTAAAGTAGTTTATGACCATTGGAATTTTTATATGGGATGTACAATATAGGGCTGAATTGCAATTTGCTGCTTATACTGTACATGCAACTGGTGATTGTTCTATTAGAGTGGTTTGCTTAGTGTGACTGCTCTAATAGAGTATTTAAAGGATTCAGGCACACGTGCACATGCATTCCAATGCACAATAGACTCATGGGTAGGTAGTAAACACTTAATTGTCTTATTTACTGTATTTCTACTTATTTCACTGTTAGGTGGTGGAGGTGGAAATCCGTTCTCATTTGGATTTCAGTTTTAGGAAGATAATTTATAGTATCTTATTTTGGATGAAATTGTTTTCATTCTGTAAATAAACTATATAACATACACACATTTGTTTTATACCGTACCATCTGTTTAGTAATTGTGTTGTAATGTACTAACTTATTTATTTATTTATGTATGCACTCTGTACTGCTAAATGGAGTATAGAAATTTAGAAGTACATTGCAGTGGGGTTGTAACTAGAGTCACTACTGTTGGATCAATCTCGAGTGTTAATTTTGTGACCGGATTTTGGAAAATCAGTCTTAACGTCACATGCTGTGTCACCACTAAAGTACTTGTGCACCTGGTAAAATATTTCACAGAATTTGGTACTTGTAAAATTGATTGGAAGCTTGGATGCCTCATTTTAATCATAAATATTTGAACTGTAAAAGATGTGATGGTAAGGTCGATTTTCCAAAATCTGGTATTTCACTTAATTATTTTACTTCATCCTTCAAATTGGTGTGCATAAGTAGCATGTATTCTATCGTAGTTCATTTTTTTTCCCCATTGTAAAATAGATAATTTTTGGATGCAAAAGTTGTATGAAAATTTCTTAGACAATTTTTCCACAACTAGCTATGGAAAAAGTCTGGCTTACTGCCTACACAATAAAAATCAAAGAATGTGTAAATCCAGTTTTTGTACTTATCATGAAAATTTGTTGCACAAAAAGTGAATTATGGTATTTGTAATGTACACAAGGTATAGAATTGACAAAGGTATGGCATGGCAGACATGAACACGAGAACAAACAAAATTTATTTTTTTACAAGTGCTCCAAACATTATACCTCCTGATAATGAGTAGCAAAGAAGGAACAGAATTAAATTAATTCTTTTACACACACACATCTCACACAAGTTTGTGTTAAAGTTCAGGATGTAAGAATACAGCATATACATAATATTATACTGCGGGTTCTTTCAACAAGGATATTCAGCCATCGTTGCTATGCCACAGTTATTGTTCCTGTTCCTTGCCATCAAGATGTATCCTTTTTCTCCCCACTCTATACCTGTGTACAACCAAGCATTTTGTAGAGTTGAGGTTGTATGTTACTTATAATACATGCACACCCCCAATTTCACTTTACTGTTTTCAGTTGTAATTTGCTTGTCCCTGTATAATTATTATAGAGAAAATTATATACTGTAATCACATTGGCTGTATATAAAAATCAGGAGTCTATTAATTCTTTAGTTGCCCACTACTCTACGCTTTATTATGCATTTTTTGTTGGTAGGTTTAACGTATGAATACAGTGGAACCTCTCTTAATTAACACAATAGAAAAGCCTCGTTGGTCCCAACAGGTCTGGTTAATACATTTTCTACCTCTGAAGGAGGATAACCTCTATATTACAGCAAAAAATGGCCAAAAATTCTGGGTCCCAAAGTGTGCATAATAGAGAGGTTCCACTGTATACAAGTCCTACTCAACTGCAGAGTTCAAGGGAATACAGTAAACTACCACTCACCCCAACTGTTCTTCACAATCCAGTATTCTCCAGTGGAGGATTCACCATACCCCACTAATAACATATTATGGTCTAGTTTAGTAGAGGAACAATTTGATTCATAATATATTCCACTCTTGTACAACTGGAAGCTTTGAAGACTAGCATCGACCATTACCATCACTGGCTGCTTGGCCACTGCAGCTTGTAAGGCTGTCTCATTACCTGCAGAACAAGACCAGATGGACAATGTAAATGCATGCTACATGTGGGGAATTCAGAGATAATTTAAGACCCAATGTAAGTTTGTTACTTAAAATGGGGTGATGTTACTAATCCTTAGATGATACTGTATCATGATACTTAGCAACAGTATCACTTTGAAATAACACCATGCACAATACCGGCATACAATAAAGAAAAAATCTTGGCCACAAATCCACTAGGCTCTGTCTGATACACATACCTCTTGGTACCATACATGATCCATTGACTGTACCAATTGGAGTACAAGTGTTGTTATGACAAACACATTTAGTGTCATGTTTGTAACTTTTCTCGCTACAAATCCCACCAATATTATGAACACAGGTGAAAGGACTCTCCACCGACACACTGCGACAAGGATTATAGTGACAACAATCTATTAACTCCTCCATACTGACTGGTACCAGTTTACCAGTCTCAATGGCAAAATGACTAAAAAAAGAAACATTGTTAGTAGATATGGAAACGATCATTATACAACTTTTTCAAGCAACAGCAATAATGGACACACTATGTCATGGGAACATTTCAATCATAGCTATTAAATCAAGATCTATAGCCAACTGATTTGAGAAATTTTCTCTTCTACAAACAGCCATGCAAGTGCACCCAGTAGCGTGTGACAGACGAGTGTGTATTTCACAGGAACCAAGAAAACATTATTGTGTTCACACATCCATAGCTTGATAGTGCCAGAACAGAAATTAACAATTTTTACTGTGGAAACTCCCTTGGGGTAGGGTACCTGCTACAGTTACCTTACAAGTCACCCTGTACAGAGTTTAGCTACAAAACATGTCACATTGTAGAGAGTTGAGCTACAGACAAATCACCCTGTGTAGAGAGTTCAGTCATCTTACAAGTCACCTACGACTGTCACCCTGTAGAATGTTCAGCTAAGTGACAAGTCGAGTCCAGTTATGTTACAAGTCATCCTGTAGAGTACAAGTCACCCATAGAGTTCACCCTGTTGAGAGTTAAACTATCATCCTGTAGAGCAATACAAGTCACCCTGTAGAGAGTTCAGTTACATTATAATTAAGTCTTCTTTAGAGTTCAGCTACAGTGACAGATCTAGATGGGTTTCTGTAGTTTCGGCAGAAATCCCCTTTAAATTTAGCTCAGTGGCAGTCTAACTAGTTTCATTAAGTCATAGTAAACAACTATGTACCACTGTATTTCAGTAGCATGCATGTAGTTGCACTTAATTAACAGCTATTAAACCCTCAGCAATGCTTGCCTTTTCACCTCCTACTGCATTAAAAACGATCAAGATATCTAATAGAGCAGTCAAGTAAATACTCTAATAGAGCAATCAAAGCTACAGCTTAGTCACAACTTTGCGCTATAGTTAGCTATAGTATTTAGAATTTAAAGCATTGGATGTTGTAATTGTTAACTAAAAGTAGCCTAAAATCCAATCTCAGAGCTTCTAAAAATTCTGGTAAAATGTTCTTATTTTTCAGCTATAACAACTTCAGAAACCCCTTTTAAAGATCCTAGATCCATCACTGAGCTATCACCCTGTATATATACCATATTCAGCTACAAAAAAGTTACCCTTAGAACTTTTGCTACTTGATTATTACACAACTCAGTAAATAATTCAAACACACCAGACAAATTAATAAAAAGTGTTTCTTTTCTTCCTGTAGTAAGGAAAAAGACAAGTAAAAGGAAGCCCTACCTCCTCCCCCTCCCCCTCCCACCTGAAAAAGGTCAGGGTGAAAAAGTTGTGAAATCAAAGGTGATATATAATGGCCAAGAAAACGCTGCATTGATGCTAATGTCAAAATTTCATGATCATTCGTCATTAAAAATGATTGACATTAGCATCATTGTAGCCATTTCTTGGCCACCACATTTGATTACACAACTTCCTTTTTGGGGGGCACCCTTTTTTACAGCTAGGATGTTTTGGTATACATCAACTTATTTTCAAGGAATTAAACTGCATCAGGTACCATATTTCCTATTCCTCACAGGATCTGTGAGAAGGACAAGTAATCGAAGCATTGTTTTAGCTCTAATTATAATAAAAACTAGGTTGTACCTTTCGTCTAGTACAAAAATTGGCTGACAATTTCTCAATCAATTTTTAAAACCTTTAGAAATTATTGTCATGGCTACTGGGATTAGCTTCCACAAACAGTACTTTCCTAACTGTAACGGGATGACCTGGTTAAAGCATCAGTAGCTAGAAGAATTGAAGATCCCTCTTGATCTTGATTCTTCACTGGTGTAACAACTCCTTTAGTTCTCCAGTCAACTGAGTCAGGTAGATGATCACTACTCAAAAAATACTTGTCATTATCACGTACAGGAAGATTAGTTGCCTTGACAAGATCTTTTGGTGTCTATAGGGTTAAGTACAAAATAAGTCACACAGGAATATGCATACAGGAATATTTATACAAACACTGGTCGTGGAAGACATTCCACGTCTGCAAACATGTGTACAAGACACAGAACAGAGCACTTGAGGAGGAGGGTAACATAACTATAGCAGTAAGCCAATGGCTACAGTTATTGAGTCTATTTCTTATAGAGTTGTTAAAGTGTACCACACCACAAAAAAGCACTAACTTGGAAGGATCATCACTACATTTTGAAAACATCTAGATTTTGAAAATTTCAACAAAAAGCTGCCATCACACTTGTTTTGGATGAGAGCTATGCTTTCAAAAACAGTAAGACTGAAGTGGGGATTAAAGGTTCACTACTATTTCTGCACATGTAGGTGACCTCCATACTGCATTAAAAAATAGAATGGCAGCAAACATATCATAAATTAATTTTGCATCTGAACACGTGTCCCAATTATCAATTAAAAGTGACTGAGTGGCCATTAGGCTTAATTTTCAGCTATGTTCAACCCATTACACAGCATTACAAGATTGTTACTATTCACTGGAACGGACTACTGGACTGACATATCGTTGGCTTTTACACATGCCATGATTGGATTGGGCATGCATACATTATGCCAGGCGGCAAAAAGAATCAGAAGTAATTCTGGAATATCTTCAGGAATAATTTATAGAATTCACATATTTTTCTTGTAGTATCGCAGAGAATTTTGCAAAGGCACATTTTCAAACTTTGCTAGATCAAAATCGTGAAACAAGATCAAGATAGATACTTTAATAGAGCAGTCATTTACCCTAATAAAACAGTCACCCAGTGACTGCTTTATTAGGATATCTCAATCTTTATGCATCATTCATTTTCAGCTACAAAAGAAAATCATGTGACTTCTACTATTCCAGGAAGTACTCCAGGAAATATTTGAGAATAATTTTGGGAATAATAGGTGATTCCAGAAAGAATAATAGGTAATTTAAAAGGCATAATGTACTCAAGTCAATGTACTCAAGAACTCACATCCTGCTATTAAATGCTAAATATGAGTACTGAAATAAGCAAAGACTATCTTCTAAGTATTTCACTATTATTCTGTTATATGCTGCTATAGGGAATCAATGTGATAGTGATGGTTATATTAACCAGCAATCAGCTTGCTAATGATATCCTTGAATGATAAAGAGCAACAAACTTTACAATCAAAGATACAAGCTATTTATCCTGAAACATTAACTACATAACTCACATACAAGTAAAGGGTTCTTTCAGCTTGCCTTATACGTAGCTACTTGCATGTGCTAGCTGGTGTGTTGTAGGAATAAAGTTATTAGAATTGCACTTGGGTGGCAACAGGGTGGCTGCTCTTCACTGGTTAACCACCACGATATCATTATGCAATCGTATTATCATGCATTCATGCACAAACAATTAGGATAAAACACTCAGTAAACTTACAATGACTTTCCAATTACATGACCATATGTGGCATACTACACTGCTACGCTTCAAACAGTCCATAAATGCTATGCAACGCCACCCCAAATGATAGTACAATGACACTCCAAATATGGATTAGCTATAGTGCTATCAAACATCTCACAATGAATTATGTTGTGGATTACTGGCACTTGTCATGCAATCAAACATCACACAGATGAATTATGTATTAGTGACACTTTTAGTATAGTCAAACATCATGAAAACATATAAGCCATGGATGTATGTAACTGCATGTACATGTATATTAATGCCGTTCCATCTAACATGATATCATCTCCACCAGCAACTGTATACATGACCTACTGCAACTAAGCCATCATATGCAATATAATGATTTCTTGTTATAATGATTTCTTATCCTCTAAGATTACTTTAAAAAATACATTTATAAAAACAATAGTATACATTTATACCTTCTATGCATCATGCATTATACATACTATCTATATGATGCCTTGGGCTTATCCCTTGAAGCTGCTATAGTATCTGTCTAGCTAGTTACTGTTAAACAAACAAGAAGCTACAAGAAAAATTAGGAATTTTAAATTAGGACATACACCTACAGATATCCTCATAGGTTTAGGGATGAAACATCCATGCCATAAATAGGTATATCTGTAGGTCTGCTTTGTTTCACTACTTTTATTTTTATGGTTCCTAGAGCTGTTGATGTGTGTCGGATAAGATGAACCATTTGTAACTACTGTAGATTCCCTAAAATTTCGGCATCTCTAAATATTCAGCACTCCCCTTACTGTGAACGCAATGTGCTCTAAATTTCGGCAAGCGAAAGGAAGTTTCTAATTATAAGTGCACTAATTTTCCAGCACTTGGAGTACTAGTTGACTTGAGTACTGAAGATTTCCAGTGACCTCACACAATATGCTACCTCAATGCTGGATGAAGTGAAATTGTTCAGGGAACGTGCCCAACAATATCATCGTGTGACATCATGGCTACTGCAAAATGATCTTTGTTTCTGTTCACAGATTAAAATCTCTCCTGGTTCCACATCTCCTTGTAACATGGTACACCCTCACGCAGATAACTCTTTGTTAAGTCATGGGACACTTCATGCAACATCTGGTAGCGAGATTTATCACGAGATAGTTTAATAATACTATTGATTGTGGCTTCTCAGTATTATTCATTACTTGTTGAAATCCTTAATATTACGTCTGGGTGATTGTATTCAAAAGCGATGTAGTAATGACATTGATCATCCCTCCTGGATAATGTAGGCAATCATAGTATATAGCGCTGAGGCCAAGTGAGTGTTGCGGTATTGTCAGTTCCGCCTCAAGGCGTTCCTGTTGGTCCCTGTAGAAAGAAATCCAGAAAGTAAGCAGTAAACGGATCGCAAATAACATAGCCATGAAGCGTGCAGACTGTATTAGGGATAGATCCCTAAAAATTCGACAATAACACCAGGTTGGTACATTTTATTCCTAATTGTTCGGCCAGACACGAACGGAATTAATTAATTTCTGCCAATTTTTTAGGGAATCTACGGTACTCTATAGAACAAGCAGGCCGCATTTTGATCAATTTTACACACTGACTTCGTTAGCTAGTCATAATACACTTATTAATGTCATGCCCTACCCCAGGTAGGGTGGGGCAAGGACAATACAGGGGATTTGACAAAGTCTAGTGTCAAATTTCCCAGTATTGGGGCTAAGAAGCTTGTCAAAATTTGATTTGATTTTTTGTTTAATTTCATGGTAGTCGGCAAAAGCCATTCTTCCCTACAGAGCACATACAGCAATATAAACACAATGCAAAACATAACTACAAAACACAACTACAAGCTATACAACCATACTGATAACACAAGATAAGGCCACACCTATTTGAAAAGTTGTTGTTCGGACCCGACCAACCCAATTTTGCACAGATTTTAATTAAGAAAAGAAAAAATTTGATCACATGGTACCTTAAAAATTGCTGCACTACAAGATCGAGATACTCTAATAGAACAGTCAGTTGGTACAACTTTGATCTCAAATATTATGCTAGCTATGTAAAACGTAAAACCAGCACCCCTGGCAAAGAAAATCTATGATAGCATCAGTGCAGTGCTCATTGAGCTCTAGCTATGTTTATCCGCTTTTAATAGTTATGTATTAGAAGAGATTTGATAGGTTTGCATACAGCTTTAACGTGACTTACTGATCAATTATATAACCAGCATGTACATATCTGAAATAATTAGCTAGCTAGCTTCTTCTTCTTTTTTTTGCCTACTAACCGACCCATTTTGTTGTAAAATAAATCCGAGCTACAACTTTTCAAATAGGTATGGCCTAAGCTACAAGTAAAAGTTCACGACCCCCATCATGTCCTATATATTGTAGGGGATTTGATTCACCTATTAAAATAACTTTTGGTTCAGCAAACTTCCGCCGTCAATAGCTTCAGGCGGGGTGGGGCAAGATGTAGATGTCAATCATCCCCAGTTGGTGTGTGGGGACCCCCGCGGGGCTTGAAATTTGAAATTGATAGGTACCTGACAGTATTATGAACGCTCACGCATATACTATCTATAGTACCACTTACCAGATGGGCGAACTTGTTCATGGTGACGGTGAACGAGTGTCCTCCTCTATTGTGCATCTCCACATACTCGAGGTTAGCCTTCCATGCCTCGTAATCCACCGAGTCAGCAGACATCCCGTGTTCATCCAGCCATTTGTCAAAATAAACATCGTCTTTAGCTATGACGTTAGTCAGACAACTAATCGACACGATCAAATACCAAGCGAGAGCGACCATTTTCTATTTTTGCTGACTTAGGTTTTCCAGCACGTAGATCACGTGGCTATTTATCTGTGAGTAATGACGCAATGTATTAATTTTTTTTGTTTACAACAAATGCTACAATTAGAATCTACAAAACAAACTATATAACCACAACAAATAAAATACAACTACGGGGGAAAAGGAACAACAAGAAAGAACAACTACAGGGAAAGGGGAATGATCATGTAATTGATCTTATAGTAATTATTTATGATTAGAATTTCTAAATTTTTTTGTAATTGATTGGGACAAGCTAGTCCCCTGGGAAATATCAGCAGTGCAGCCTGCCCATGCAGTATCAGTAAATAAATAAATAACAATTCACCCCCAACAACTCACTCTAACTGAACTACTGAATTGCATCCTGATGGCAGATATTCTTCAAGATAATTACCTAATTAATTAGTTCGTGTGTATTTTTCTAGTATTACTACAGTACATCATAGACACTAACATAATGTTAAGGGGTATAGTTAAATGCTCTGTTAGAGTAATATTTCAGCCATTGAATAATTGACATAAATTATATTGCTCCACCAGTGTATGCAACACACGGAATAGTTAATTTGCATGCAATGGTAATGAAGGGAAACTACACTTTCATGTCATATACTTTTAACATTACAGTCTGAAACTTTTCCACCTCAGGAGGGTCGTATGCATGCAAAGCTTTTATCCACGTATAACAAGTTTAGCATACGTTTTCATTTTCATTGCCCTCATAGGTAGCTAAGCTTTGGTCTTTGGTGCTTGTTCGTTACAGGAGACACTTTTGAGAGATTCACTGATCATGGCTTAGGTGGTTTTATGATTCTACAGATAATTAGTCAGTAACACATGATGAGGTATGCAAGAAGAAGGCGTTGGTATAGCTGTAATACTCAGAAGTAAATGTACTCACTATGACAACAGACAAGGCTTGGAGGAGATGGGAGTGTGGGAGGAATGATATATTATTAAATGGTTTATTAGTATTAATAATTACAATTTTTTGGCAATTATTTTATTTTTTGCTGCATATTACAATAATGAACATACATTATAATAGCTACAACATATGTTTATGCTGCAGCGCTAGGCTTATTTATAAATGTTCAGGTGAAATAAAGTTTGTGAAGTTCTTCAACAAGGATACTCAGCCATCGTTGCTATACCACAATTGTTGTTCCTATTCCTTGCCATTAACATGTATCCTAGATCTCCCCAAAGAGTACCTGCGTAAAACAAAAACTTAACATTGTGCTTTGATAAAAATAATGCACATTTAGTATTTGAGAACTCTTAAATAATAATGATTAGTACACAGTACTTGTAGCCATACACATACAGTATATTTTTATACTAAGCCAGGCTGAAAAGATAATTTCATATTCGAGTACTCTCTGCCATAATATCACCAGAAAGTTTTTAGATTTTAGAAGTACTGAGATGGTAGTTTAGAATGTAAACATTAAGATACAAAATGTGATTGTTCTATTAGAGTAATTGACTGTTCTATCAATCATGTTATAAGCATTGAGTGTGTAGGGGAAGGGGAGGGAGTAGGGAAAATTATTAATTGTGACAAAATCATGATAGACAAATTTCTGTCAGGCTATACCATAGCTCAACGTTACAGTACTCACTCCAACTGTTCTTAACAATCCAGTATTCTTCTCCAGTGGAGAATTCACCATACCCCACTACTAACATACTGTGGTCTAGTATAGTAGATGAACAATCTGGTTCATAATACGTTCCACTTTGGTACAGTTGAAAACTCTTATGACCAGCATCAACCATTACCATCACTGGCTGTTTTGCCACTGCAGCTTGTAAGGCTGTCTCATTACCTGCACAACAAGATCACAAGTATGAAATGCGTGTAGTCATCTAGGAGTCCATAGGAGATGTCTAGTTTAGTTATGCTTCCCTGACTATACTAGCCAGTCAGTTAATAAACGCTAAAGTAATAAAAACTGTAATTATTCAGACGCACTTTTAAGACATGTTACAGCTGGGAGGAAAAGGTAGTGTTTGGTCATCATCTTTTGGTGTAAACCCTACTATTAGGTACTATTGTACTTAATGATAACACACACATACCTCTTGGTATGACACAAGATCCATTAACTGTCCCAATTTGAGTACAAGTGTTGTTATGACAAACACATGTATTGCCTGGTCTGTAACTCTCTTCACTACAAATCCCACCAATATGATGAACACAGGTAAATGGATCCTCTGCAGACACACTATGACAAGGTTCATAGTGACAACATTCTACCAACTCCTCTCTGCTAGCTTCTATTAGCTTACCAGTCTCAATGGCAAAATGACTAAAAGAAAGAAAGAAAGAAAACCAATACACCGTCCCACTTTCACCGTCTAAAATAGAGAGGCCCTTTTCACTTGCCATTTCAAGAAATATTTGTGTATTTAGGTATATGATACCTGGCTAAAACATCACTAGCAGAGAACGGAATGGCAGAATCCTCTTGACTTTGACTCCACACTGGTGTAACAACTCCATTTTCTCTCCAATCTACAGAGTCAGGTAGAGGACCACTGCTCACAAAATACTTGTCATTATCATTATCATGTACAAAAAGATTAGTTGCCTTGACAAGTTGTTTTGGTGTCTACAAATTACAAATGAAATGTTATAATTGCTAACCATATATATGATGCATGCAAATGTTTATATGCAAAATTGGCATAGGACATAATGTGTTATGAATACAATAGATTTTCCAATGTACATATTTTGTACACAATAGTTACAGTGGCGTACATTTACCAGTTAAGCACTGGAGGGTGGACACAGAAGACGGAGCCTTACAAGGTGTTTACCACTAGCCTAGGAGCCTAACAAAAATCTTTGTGTAAAGTTCCACTAAAGTGAAACGGGACAAATAGCTAGAAGGGCTAAACAAAAGCCAACCCAATGCAACTTGATTTGCAGGTCATCCAGATTCCAGCTAATCACCACACTCAGTGAAATGTGCTTATTGGGTACGACAGATACACTTCATTTTGATGATGTCATTGACAGTCAAAAAATTACTCCGGTACAATTGGTACCTAACTGCATGATTAGGACCCACATAGAGTTTCTACTATTCAAGCTGCTATAACTGCTCAATCCCTTAGCAATGAGAGAAAAATACAATAAATTACAAGTAATTTACATATCATACAATTCATTGAACAGGCTTTCAGGAATTGTACATGTGCAATTGCATCCTTCAATAGTATACTTGATGACATGTCACACATATACATGCAATCATGATCAAAATTGAGCCAAAGTTTGTGACTAGTTTGTATGGTTTGATTAGCAAGGAATTTAATTTGGTGAGGGTTTTAATTTGTTTGTATTTGTCAAAATAAATTCACTCAATGTTACTTGTCAGACATCAGCAGTCGTCCATGAAATATATCTTAGAAAATGAAACTTTCATAGCTACCTAAAGTGTTTAATAGCTAATAAGTCAAAACATTATTCCTAGAATTGTAACTAATGGTTTTGTAAAATTTCCAGGTAAAAGCAGATATCCAGAGGTGTGTTTGCAGAACACAGATGTATTTATTAGTCACCACCCAGCAAGAAGGCTACTAAAAGCCTGTGTAATGGTCTGTTGAATTGTTGCCTCGTGAAAAATACCTTCATGCCTTTATTTCATGCAAAACTTTCGTGATAATAAATTTTCATGTAAAAAAATAGATCAAGACACATGGTAGCATGCCATGCAGCCAAGAAAGCCAGCACACCACACTGTGAGTATATTGACAGGAAGAAAGAAAACAGCTTTTCACGCATGCATAGCTCCATGGCACCTTCTCCAAAGCACACCATTTTTGCATTATAGCTGTCCGCCAGGTTAGTATGGTAGTTTAGCAAAATTATTGTTACAGGGTGGATAAAAGCACCATTTTTGGTATACAAGTTCTTTATGGCGTACTTATCAATATTAGAAGAGGTGCCCACCAAACCTAATTATATGTGGGCTGAAAACAAATGGCCATCAAGTAGCCCCAGTGTAGTACATTTATGGTATATCATACACTTGAATTAAAATGCACTTACTTAACTATTTTATATTTTGCATTCAATAATATATATGTAGGTAGGGTAGGCCACACAGCAAGTTTAAATTTGCAACAGCCATTTACGAGATATGGGCATTCAAAGTTTCAATTTAATCTCTTTGTTTTTTTTTCTTCTTATGCCATGCGGGACCTACGTAGGCTTCGATTTATTTTCGCATACTTTGGAAAAATTGCTATATAAATGTAAACATGTAATTCGATTGCCTCGATCTTTGGCACAAATATGAAGGTGAATTCACATACTAAGTTTGTGTGAATCTGATGAATATCCAAAGAGTTGTGAGCATTTATTCACATAAAGAAAGATCATGGGTAAACTGAGTATGGGAATAACTTGAAAATTGGTGTGTACATAGGCTGAACATTGTAGCAGTGTCTTTTGATAGTTTGAATAGCAATAGAGTTACAGCAACAAAGTTATAAAGGAAAAACAAAAAAGTGAAAAATCGCATGATCAAGATACTCTAATAGAGCAGTCACTGGTAAAAAAGTGCACAAAATATGTTGAAAAAACTTACCAGCGTTTGAACCAGGGACCTCCATACCTAACACCCACCTCCTTAACCACTGATCCACTGCTATCTTGGATGATCACCTGACTTAATTTCTGCTTTATAAATGAAAATTCTAGTTTAAATCTATAACGTTTGTAGATCTACCAATAGAAGTACTAGAACATTCTATGTGTGTTCTAAGTCCCCAAAAAAATGTACACTATTAGAGTATTACAATAATACTACCCAAAGTCAGCCATAGGCTGGTTTTGGGGTCTTATGAAGTACAAAAAGAAGTGAAATCCACACAAAAACAACCAAGTTGTGAAAAAATGGTGTGACCTTAAAAAGCATGGGTAAAAAAAAGTTGTGAAATCAAAAGTGGCGGCCAAGAAAGAGGGACTCAAGGCTATTGCAAGAACAAAACTGTAGGGGGAAAAATCTGAAACCAGGTGGTGATTTGATCTAGACAGCTTGCAGTCTATTATATATATATACAAGTGAACCACACAACCCGCACACATACCAGATGGGCGAATTTGTTCATGATGACGGTGAACGAGTGTCCTCCTCTATTGTGCATCTCCACATACTCGAGGTTAGCCTTCCATGTCTCGTAATCTACCGAGTCAGCAGATATTCCGTGTTCATCCAGCCATTTGTCAAAATGAACATCGTCTTTAGCTATGACGTTAGTCAGACAACTAATTACAAAAACAACCAGACACTGGGCGAACATTTTCTCGTAAATCACGTGGTTCAACATCTTATGAGTAGTGATGTAATACCGCAATAACTAGATCACAATATCCATTTTTGTCGTGCACAAAAAGGCATAGCTATAGCCTACCAACGTGCTCCCCAAACAAACTACATATTAATTTTGTGTGAGTCGTTCAGTATATAATCTTTGACGCATATAGTAGCTACATACGTACGTACAGAGATTAGCTACACAACAAACACCTAATATCAAGGCTATAGCTATTATCCAAGTTTCTTCAGTAAGGATAATCAGCCTGTGAAGCTATCCCACAATTGTTATTCTTGTTCTTAGCCATCTGTACGTATCCATGCATACCCCAATCAACACCTGTGGAACACATCAATGTCAGAACTATATGTTATAAGTAACTATGCCACTCACCCCAACTGTTCTTAACAATCCAGTATTCCTCTCCAGTAGATGCTTTACCATACCCCACTACTAACATACTGTGGTCTAGTCTGGTAGTGGTACAGTTTGGCTCATAGTATACTCCACTCTGGTATAACTGGAAGCTTCGGTGACCAGCATCAACATACACTTGTACTGGCTGCTTGACCACAGCAGTTTGTAAATCTTGTTCACTATCTATAGGACATTAAAACAAGGTCTTGTATACATAACTAGCTATAGTAACAGTTACTAACACAATGATCATAGTTACTTAACACTCCCTGAGGAATCACCTGATGTATTCAGGAGAAGAGTGTTTTCTTAATTGAATTGCTGTAGCTACTGTCATTTCTCACACAAAAACCAATCAGGTGATAACTTATGAGTGTTTCTAGCTGATATAAGCCTTATGGCTGAATATTAGTTAATGAAACATTATTACTGACCACAATTAACAATTGCAAATAATAGCTATCATACATATTGATAGAGCATGCCGAATTATGTTCATGTATACTTAGGGTACTCTAATAGAACATTCAACTATCCTATAATAGAACAATCATTGTGGTGTAATATTATATTTGACTATGTATAGAGTTAAGTAGGGAAAATAATTTTATGCATATATTCAAGAACAGCATTCATTGACAAATACTCAAACGTATAGCACTGGACAGGTACTTCTTGAATGCATGATACCCAAAACATGAGATTTATTCTACACATCTATATGTGTGTGTGTGTGTGTGTGTGTGTGTGTGTGTGCGTGTGTGTGTGTGTGTGTGGTGTGTAGTGTAGTGCATAGTGTGTGTGTGTGTGTAGTATAGTGTAAAGTGTAATGCATAGGCAGAGCGGCCATGCCCCCCCACTTTTATGGGACACTGTTTGCAAGAAAAGATCGAGATACTCTAATAGAACAGTCAGGATCTGGAGAGCAGACACAGTATTCAGAGCAGTGTAGCAAGCTACTTAGTACGTATGTCAGCAAGGCTCAACCCAGAATATTAACCTAGAGGGGGTGAAGTAAGTCCCTTCAGATTCTAGGGGGATCTGGGGGCATGCTCCCCCAGGAAATTTTTGAAAATTTAGGTGTAAATATATTCAGTTTTGGTGAAATTTTACTGTGCTGCCATTGAATATTGATTATTTGAGTATACACCTTCGGGATAAATTAAACTTTTCCATTTCTAAAGGCTTTAGGTATAAACCTAGGGGGGGCAATAGTTAACCCAGGGGGGGCTTGTGCCGCCTCCCACCCCTCCCTAGATTAACCCCTGAATGTGTAGTTATAAATAAGGAGATATAATTGGTGGAGAGCAGCTTATTGTCAGCAGGCTGTGACCTTTATTTCTTTTTTTGGTCTTCAACTTACAGCTGGCCTGGCCCCCTCACTCTTTGGCCTGTTCCACCGCCCCTGGTGTAATGTGTAGTGTGTGTGTGTAGTAGTGTGTGTGTGTGTGTGTGTAGTGTGTGTGTGTGTAGTGCGTGTGTAATGTATAGTGTGTGTGTAGTGTGTATGTGTGTGTGTGTGTGTGTGTGTGTGTGTGTGTGTGTGTGTGTGTGTGTGTGTGTGTGTGTGTGTAGTGCAGTGTAGTGTAGTGTGTGTGTATGTAATGTGTAGTGTGTGGGTGTGTGTAAACAAACTATAGTACACATGTTTACAATGTATTCATTTCTTACACAAGTAGTATACCTTTTTGTACCATATGTGATCCTTTGACAGTTCCAAATGGAGTACACGTTCCATTGTGACAAGCACAAGTGACATCACGTTGGTATTCCTTTTCAGCACACAGACCACCAATATCATGAACACACTTGAATGCGTTCTCTACAAAACGGCCGGTACAAGGATGGTAGTGGCAACAGTCAGTAATCTCATCCACACTACCCTCTACCAGCTTGCCTCCATTGATGGCAATATAGCTGTAATGAGGTATAACATGTGTTGTGTGCTAGAAATATTCACAACAACAACAACAATTGTAGAACTTTTCCCATATATGTATACTACGCCAGACCATAATTATAAATGCTATCCCACTAAAGCCGATGTCAGAATCCTGCATTAAAGTTATGTTCAGAAAGGTGAATATTTGGAGTCTGGGAAAGGCAGCAGCAATAATTCCTTAACAAAACCTCCATCATCTAGCAGGGGCGGATACAGGAGGGGGAGGGGGGGTCAAAGGGGGCTCTTGACCCCTCCTCCAAAAATTTTTAGTGTACCAAGGTCGAGATACTCTAATAGAGCAGTCACTCTAATAAAGCAGTCACAGTATTAGAACAGTGTGTAGTGAGCTATTTAAGGAATTTTATGTACTTTATCAGCTATAAATGCGTGGTTGGTGAGGTGGGCAGCTATTGTCAGCTGGTTGTGACCTTTTTTTTTGGTTTCACCTTATCAAACCAGAAACAATGGGCCTTCGTTAAAACCCGGAACGGACCGGACCAGACCAGAAGTTTATTGTTGAGGAGCGCGTATCCAACTAAAATAAATTTCGGTGCGCTTGCAAGGGATACAGGACGTGTACTCTGTTCTTCATTTGCACTCAGGGCACGATTGTCTACTGATATCCAGAGTGGCTGATGGTGATTTCGAAGCAAATATAGTCGTATACTGGTATTTATACAAGCCAGTTGCGAAGCGGAAACGTAGTGTATTACAAGGACTGGATACTCTCACCGTAGCTAACAATGGTGGCGAGATACAAGCTAGCTACTGTAAGACTGGTCACAAATAATATACCTGGACTGATCTACATACCGTACGCAAGGAAATTTATACGTGAGAGAATTTGACTTTGTAGTGTAATGGAAAACTATTTGTACGAAATCACCATCAGCCACTCTGGATATCAGTAGACAATCGTGCCCTGAGTGCAAATGAAGAACAGAATCCACATCCTGTATCCCTTGCAAGCGCACCGAAATTTATTTTAGTTGAATACGCGCTCCTCAACAATAAACTTCTGGTCCGGTCCGGTCCGGTCCGTTCCGGGTTTTAACGAAGGCCGAAACAATGTAGTGCCTCAGTTCATTTTTGACCCCCCCTTTCCATAAGATCCGCCCCTGTTATCTAGTGATGTTATAACAGAAGTTTATACTTTTAAAATGTATTCCTGACCTGCTTATAGCATCAGCTGCTGAGTATGCCTGAGAGGATCCTATTTCACCTTGATTCCTGACTGGAGTAACAACCCCCTTTGTTCTCCAGTCAACAGATTCTGGAGGTGCTTGATCCACTACATGATCACCAGTATGTTGATGTCTGACTATGTTGACTTCTTTAATGAGATCTTTTGGTGTCTGTAATGTATGAACAACTAATTAGCTGCTGCCTCCAATGTCATTAAGGCCATGCACATATCTAGGATATCACTTTATTGATGCTGGGCAGGCAGTTCGGCTGATGTACCCAGGACGGTAGCTATGTACACTAATGTTTGGTCTATAGGAGTGTTTGTACATTAGCTGATTGGTCGCAATTAGCATTGTAGGTGAGTGATTACATTCACTGAATAAAAGCTCTACTGATATATGCTGTACTGATATGTGGAAATAGATGAACATAAATGTTAAGGATAATACTGTCTGCTATGTTTCTTGTTGAAAGGAGCTAGTAATGTGGGATGTAAAGTGCATAGTTATGATGCAATAGTGTTTGTAGTGTTGTTAGTGTACATCTTTTTAAACCTAAGCGTTCTAACATAGCTAGAAGTTACCCATTAAGTACCCATCTTGCAGCTCTGCGTTGAACTTTCCTCCACCTTCCTGGCTAATGTGTAGCATGTGCCTTTCAGGTACCAATAAATGCCTGCCCTCTGTGCCTCATCTCCAAACATACCAGTCATCATCTTCTTTATGTGAGGAGGCACAAAATTTTGTATCAACACTTTTCTTAAGGGCATGTGTGCAAAATCACTTGCACTACTCTAAGAGAGTTGCACTATCACAATCAGTTTCTCTATATAAAACAGAGAACAGTGACTACGATCTAGCACATAGCAACCTCTACCAGAGGCAATGAGATTAACATACTCTAATATAGCAATCACCCTAATACAACAGTAATACTAGTCACATATCACAGCTACTATAGCAATGAAATAATTGCCATCTGAGAAGCTATATAGCTACCACTGTTGCCAAAGACAACATATATAGCTGTGAAGTATCTAAGCTTAGGAGATGCCAAGAAAATTAATTTTGGTTTTATATATTCATTCACGATTTCACATCTATCACCACAATACCTTTAGTATTGCACATAGGTTACAGAACATTCAACACAGGTAATAACTATTATTGTTTTTGCCCACACTTAACCAGCTACTGTTTTAGTGTTAAATACAATTTCATTACATGGCACTTACTGCTCTATTGAAGTGTTGGACTATGTTCTATTACAGCTAGTGTATTATTCTCTAGTGGATTTCCGTTATCACCATTAGAATTTGGAGATTTATCTTCTTAGGCTGGTGCAGCTGCTAGCCTTAAAGTTAGGCAGAGTAGGCAGCTGCCTAGGGCCCCAGGGCTAAGGGGGCCCCAAAGCTCCAAAACTAGGACCCCAGTTCTCAAAATACAAATTCAGTATATAAAACTAGATGACTCTTACTTTTAAGAAGATATACAACTCATCGTTCGAGGAATGCATCGCCAATAATTACGAATCACGTGATATTCTAGTAATGAGCAATATTATACTTCTCAGTTGCACATAATATTCATTGCACTGTGCACTAGGATGCAGCCATATACATTAGGAATTCATCAAATGTCACTAGCTTTCTGCTACATTCGATAATGAGGCAAGAAATCATGTGATTGTAAATCGCACAATGGAAGTCAGGTGTCGAGTGGCAGTGAGGTTGTTCACTTTCAATAACTTAATTGTGATGATGATGGATTAAGTAGTCGCTTGTACACGTGTGAGTTGAATGCATGTACTGATTTTCTGGAGCGCACAGCCACGCACTGAAATAATCATGGATACTTTGTGTCTATGGCGACCACGTTGGCTACTTTGTTTGGACTTTGTGCTGAACCAGGGACGTATAGTTGAAGATCTGTGGATGGATTCCATTAATATCTATATGTTGTAAGTAGAGGCTGCTGGACGGAGAGATCACGAGATCAGGCATCACCAGATGTGCTACTCCGTGTTACAGTATGGTTGTGGTTTGATAACTGCTTGAAGTAGTGGCAAGACTCTGCAAAGATTGAAGATGATCATAATAGTACTATCTACTATATAAAGCTGAAATGCTGTCTGTCTGTCCGTGGTCCAGCTAACTCCTGAACGATAGCACCAATTGACCCCCGATTTGCTGCATATTAATCTCCATCAAGCCAGCACCAAGGAGTTTATTAATAGAAGTTTCTAGCATGTCCAGTTTGGCGCGCAGCACCAAAAAATTGACATTACCGCAATTTCGTAAACAGGTATTTAAAGCACAGCTACTTCCCACTACGTGGAATGGCGATTGTAGCCCTATGCCGTTGATCTACGTTATAATACACACCCTTTGGCGGTAGTTACATGGCAAATTCTACCGCTACGGTGTCCCTATGGAATAAAAGTCTTGAACATTTTCTGATGCGTGCCACACCCAAATTTCGTCAGTAATTAACTTCAAACTCTACAAGCCTACTCTTTACCCCAAATTGTTTATTCAGTGGTGGAATTCATGCCTACAACTAATGAACTAACCTTACAATTCAGCAAGAAAGCAAACAGACAGAAAAGTCGAAGTATAATATAACGTGAATTTATGGAAATACGCTTACCTTGCAATCCCGTTGCTATGTCAATAGTAATGACGTCAGATGCATGTGACGTGTTGAACAATTCTAAACAATGTGCAATGAAGGAAAGCGAGTTTCTGTGCTTCTAGAATGGTAAATAGGTGGATCACAGCAAAGTAGAAGAGGAATTTCTACCTGGAGTGACGTCCGTTTTACAAAATCCGGCATGCCAAACAACACCAACTCGCAACTGAAGAGGAGTGATGTAGCTAGCTATCTTTGGCCTCCGGCCTGGAATATGAACTCTGGAATAGCGTCAGCCTGAGCTGAATGGGATAGGAATACAACTTTGAGTGAGCCAAATACAAACAGGAGTGGTCGAGGCTACAAGTGAGCCGAGAAACTGGAGTTACCATACGTAGCTAATGAAACTTCCAAGTAAGTGTAGGATGGAATTTATAGTTTGCACTTGGGCACAGCAGATGGATGCAGCAATACATGTATGGTTAAGTACAGACAATACAATATTCAAAGGGCAGGCACATTATTGTATCAATCATTTAGCTCAACCTGCAAGAAGGGCAGGTACCACAACTAGTAGTGTATAATTATAAGTTATGATTTTACACGATCACATTTAGCATAGACAGAATACACTGCAGAAACAGCAGTATGCATACATGTAGATAGCAGCTAGTATTACAACCGCCCATGCTTAACTAGTGTAGGATATTCTTTACACAACAAGTATATAAATGTATATGATATACATAGCCATATATGGGTTCAACGTTTTTACGTAGGCAGGCTACATGGAAAGTGGTTAAGTACCACTTCCTCTGGGGGACCAACCCAGTTTAGGCCCCAGAATCTCTTAAGGTCGGCCCTGGCTGCCAGCAATTGAAGGGACAGCCTCACCAGACTATTCCTTTTACCCCCAATGATGATGATGAAGTCTTGTGAAATCACATATGTGCTTAGCTTCAAAAGCTGTAGCTAGCAAGCTATATATTACGTTTTTATTATTTCAATTTTCAAAACACAAAAACTTGTGTACTGCTAAATCTGGCCTTGGTATTGTGTGGAAGCTAATCCCTTGTAATTCACAAATGCTGTTAGTAGTATTACCTAGTGGACAGGGATGCAGTCCAGAAAGAAGACACAATGTGAAGGTTAGTTCAATATTTAGTGGTTTAAGATAGCCACTGACCCTATACCATAATTGAATTTTAAAGAAATGATTTTGTATGCAAGTAAATTTAGGAGAAGTGCCAATTTAACATAAATAATTGCGGGCAGGAATTCAAAGTACTAATGCACTCAGTGGAAAACCACATTCCATCGATTTAAAGTTCTTAGGTCCTTGATACAAGGTGAGAGTGGATCTCAGCATCTACTCCTAAAAAGAAATAATAGTTTACTAGAATTTTTAAAGACACAGTAATGAAAGAGTCTTATGCATTAAGAAAGCAATAAAACCTCTTTGGGATAATCCTTAATATTATGCCACATTATATGGCATCTGTTTCATTTAATCATTTATTGGTCTAATTATAACTTTGTTTATTTGGTGTATAGAACCTTGACTTTTTAGAAAGAAATTCTAACAGCTTATGGTGGTATATTACTAAAGATACCCAACAGGAACAATAGTTGTCATTGTTCGCAGTCTTAAAATCAATAATCAACATGACTCTCCACCCAGCACAACTCAACAGTGGTGGGATGCCCTAAGAATCTATATCTGTTCCCACAGAGAGCCAGGATGGCAGAGCACAGCAAAGAAGAAAGACAGGAAACAACGTATCCAAGATAGATAGCATATTGCTCTAGGACTAGGTACGGCATACTTGGCTGAAAGCAAATCAGCAAGATGAATGGTAGCCTCTTGCCTAGACCAGCAAAGGTAGAAAAGATTAAGGGACTGAAAGATGCAAACTCAACAGAACAGACTCCATCACCATACTCATGTTTCTTCTTCAGCTCATGTCTACAACACAGGTGGAGGCATAAATAATAGACAACCACGAAGGTATTTCAGCAGCTCGGTGCACTTGGATTACATTTTTAAAATTCTACTTTACCAGCTGTGGCCTTCTGCTGAGTATATCAGCACTACAGAGCCCCACCCACAATTTGTTTATCATGTACTCACATAGTCAGGCCGCCTTTTCTCTTTGTCATTGGGTAGGGAGAAAAAACAGCTAGTCTGGAACAGTTTGAATCCCACGTGCACATTCATCTTGACACTACCTGTCTAATTGGGTAGTGCTAACCAAAGAAATGTGATACATTTTCGAATAATAGTTGCTAGCATCAAGCATGCATTTACCACTATGTCTAAAAGAGTCTACCACTGATTGAATCAGTTACAAGTTGCTTAGTAATAGACAGGTAATTAGTCTTCAGTCATTGTTTATATACTACTGTGCAAAGCCTCTAAGTAGAGTGTAAAAGCACAGATAAAATTTAGCTAAATAAATGATTAGTTACTCATGTCTAGCCCAGCTAGTTTTTCTTTACACTGTTCCAATGTTGTACATTATATATCACTTAATTATCAAGAATTCCAAATTTTAATTGAAGAGGGAAAGAATCGAGTGAAAATAGGAATTTGTTCTTGTCATTAGTTGTTGAGATCTCATTTGGTGACCCCTGGTATAGTGGTGAGATGGATATTGACAGGTATGTCAATGAGGTTGTGTGTCGTGCTATGATAGCTACTTTTTATTACAGTGGAGTTTTAGCACACGGAGTCACAAATACTGCATACTTGTGGCGTAACCTTGCAGCGTGTTGAGACGATTGTATATTTGAACCCCTTTTTCTCCTTACTCAGTGACAAAAAAAGGTCTGGCCATGCCAGGATATCTCTGCACAAAAGCATCTTTAATAATTCCCCTTTAGGCCACACCAAGTCAAACCTTAGTTTCTGGTCACCCGCCCGCATGGTAAACCTGGAACCCTAGTTTATGAGGACTATTATTAATATTACAGGTGCTTAAGTGCATGTGACCCAGCAAGACACTTATTTTTTACTGCAAAAGATCGAGATACTCTAATAGAGCAGTCAGGGATTCCAATAGAGCAGTCACACTACTCTTAACTCTAATATTAGGTATATATGCCACACTAATAAAATGTTTCTAACTATAGCTAGTTTTGTCCTTGATTATATAGCTGTTCAGATTATAACTGTTACTAATGTTTCTGTAACCAAAGTAATTTCAGTAGCATTAACTACTAGTCCGGCATGCAGATGGGCCATAGCTTTAACTTTATAATTCAAATGTAGTCCTCTAATGATTAGTCTAGTAACTTCAAATTCTTTATCACTGAACACTGCAGGGGTATGGAAAGCCGGAAACATTCGGTGAGCTTAAACTTTTCCATAACTAAAATTAGATTGGCAAGTAGAAACCCTTATAGTTTAAACATTCCCAGATGATCACTAAAAACACTAGTCTGGAGCACTCAATGACTCAAAACTTTGACAGTTACTTTTCTCAAGGTTTGCTGAATAGAAGGCTGGAAACACATAGCTAGTGGGCTAAGACTTCACATTTAAATGAAGAATTTCTGATGTGAAAATAGAAGTTAAATTTCATTTTGGATCATGATCATTTGAACAACTTAGCTATGAGTCATAGTAATACTTTCCTGACATAGCTAATGAGACATTTATTTCACTTGGAAAGCATAAGTAGCTACATGAGCAAAACATTTCCTATAGTATATTCTAAATAAATAAATAAATATACTTAAATGCTATACATCAGTGTATAGCTAGCCATGATCCATCAACAACTTTCCTAGTGCATTGTTTGCCGAAGCACAACTACTTATGTTGTTGGTTAAGTTTGACTAAAAACAAAATCAACATGAATTTGCTAAATTGAGCAAATAATAGTACCATACAGTATATTGTCACAGTAGAGTCTATAGTCCTGAAGTCCTGATCATCCGCCCGCCCGCATCCATTTGTAGGCTTGGGAGTGACCAGAAACTAAGGTATGACTTGGAGTGGCCTTATTATATTTAAAGTACTTTGCGTTGGTGAGATCAAAGCGAAAAGAGTGTTCTATTTTCCGTAACGCATTCAAGTGTGCTATATTTTCCATTTGCGTCACAATAAAGTACAGTTATGGAAAATAAAGCACAGTTACGACATTGATTGGAAATAAATACGAAAACAAGATCACGTGCGTAACATTTCTAATCGCCAAAAGTAGCCAAAAAGATACTATTTGCTTGTATTACTACCACAACTGTACTACATAGACACTTACCGATTGTCTGATGGCTGAAAACCGATGCGGTTCGAATTCACTAAACGAACGCTCCAAGCAAGACGACAAGAAAGCACTCTAAACCAGTTAAAGCACCGCTACGCTTGTACAATATGAAAATAAAAGCACTCGGGCATGGTCTCGAGCCTAATATAGCACTCAGCTTCGCCTCGTGCTATATTAGTCTCTCGCCCACGCCCTTGTGCTTTTATTTCCATGGCGGTGCTTTAACTAGAGATTTCCAACTAAATTAAATAATTAACATTCCATGCATTCATTGGTATGACAAATGTTGTGCTATTTTTCAGGGTCACTTTAGTACAAACCCCACCCCAATTGGTGGTTTCTATCAAAAGATATAAGCAAAAGAAGTTGACAGTGTGATGATTTTTGTGTACAGTATTTTCAATGCTTTTTACATGTATCGCATGGCACCAAACACAACATTCAAAGTATCATAAATCTAGATAGGAAACTAATAATGACATGAAATTTTCACCACATAACTATTTTATGGAGAACAGCATATGAGCTGGGTAAAAGCCTCTCAAGAGTGACCACTTCTTTGTAGACTGACCACTCAGAATATTACATGAATAAAGCAAGTGATTCACAAATAAAACTGTGTGTATTGTGTAATGCTAAGTATACACAGGTACCTAATGCATTTTCAAGGACAACTAACTAGAAAAATCAGTAATAATATAACATGGTAAGTAATGGTATCACAAGTCACAATTAACAAATACTTCAGAAACATGACGATCAGATAACAAAATGTAAGACCAATATTATTATTAAAATAGGTTTGTTTGGACACTGCTCAGCTTTATTTGTCACATTGTAAGCACTAAGTATAATAATTATTATATGACACAATGACATCACTATACTACAAAGAGAAATTATATATAGTTTCTGACCAAAATTACAATCACTGAAGCTGTTATAAAATGGATCAAAACAGCAGTAAATACACCAGAATATAACATCAGGTAAGTGTGAAGCCATGTAAGGTTATCACATGCCAGTCTCCACTTTTGAAAAGATTATGCTCAACCTTGAACATCATATTGTAATTCCGCGCAAGACAACAAAGTGCTCACCTTCAAACTATACTTGCATCGATGCAGAGGGATGCCTTGAAGCCCAGGGTGATTATAATGCTGAATTCTGAGCAGTGTTAGATGGCGATTTACCTATAAAAGGGCCATATTTTCGTCGTAATCCAACGTCAATCGTCCTCCAATCAAAAAACACGGCGAAATCGAAATCAGCATATACGGTTTGCCCAGGAACACTTTCTTCGTCCTCATCTGCCACAGATTCACGCGGAAACACTTGGAAACTTTGGCTATCACCGGTGCCGTATTCCTCCAATTAGAATTACGTATGCAATTGTTTGTATGGGATTCCTATGGGGATTTTTATTTCTCAAACTTTGATTTGACATATTTCAATAAATACCGCATGGATTTTAATCCAGTAAAGTGCATTACGAAGTACGAAGCACTGACTACCATTAACTGGAACGGCAGCTTGTGAAACCTTTATTGAAGGTGTGTAATTTCAGTAGCAAAAATGTGTGTGAAAAATTGGTTGGTTGGAAATCACTACTTTAACTAGTATATAATTCCAGCACATATACATGGTAAGGTTAGTACCTTAACCACAAATGGGCAAGGTGCATGAGTGACAAAGGTGGACTAACAGCCTTTTACCAGCTATGCTGCTGTCACCACGGGAAGGAATAGTCAGTACTGTACGACATACCAGATGGGCGAACTTGTTCATGGTGACGGTGAACGAGTGTCCTCCTCTATTGTGCATCTCCACATACTCGAGGTTAGCCTTCCATGTCTCGTAATTCACCGAGTCAGCAGATATCCCGTGTTCATCCAGCCATTTGTCAAAATGAACATTGTCTTTAGCTATGACACTAGTCAGACAACTAATCGACACGATCAGACACCAAGCGAAAGCGACCATTTCCATTTCGCTGACCAGGTCGCCTCGGGTCTTCCAGTACGTTGGTCACGTGGGGTACGTGGCCGTTTTTATCGGTGAACGATGACGTAATGAAGTACAACCTCTGAGCCTCGTACCCCACGCATGCCACGCCTCAAGGTTTGGGTACGAGACTATGGCAAGTTCTCTACTACCATTACAATGCCTTCTCACGAATATTTTAATATTTTATACAGTCAAGATCAGTAGCTATTTATGGTAAAAGTAACTCTCAACAGATCTAAGTTCTTCAGTAAGGATAATCGGCCTGTGAAGCTATCCCACAATTGTTATTCTTGTTCTTAGCCATCTGTATGTATCCATGCATACCCCAATTAGCACCTGTGGAACACATCAAAGTCAGGACTATGTTATAAGTAACTATGCCACTCACCCCAACTGTTCTTAACAATCCAGTATTCCTCTCCAGTGGATGCTTTACCATACCCCACTACTAACATACTGTGGTCTAGTCTGGTAGTGGTACAGTTTGGCTCATAGTATACTCCACTCTTGTACATCATAAAGCTCGGGTTATTAGCATCAACAAACACTTGCACTGGTTGCTGGGCAACAGCAATTTCTAAAGCTTGTTCATTATCTATTATCAAGAATATTATACATAACAAAGTGTCGTATTATTAAATAAACTATATTATACCATATAGCTAGCAGGGAGTTTTCAAAGGTAACTTTTCTTGCATATTGTCACAATCCTAAATTTCAAGATGGATAAGGGATGAAATTTTCATGAACCAATTTTTGAAGGGAAAATTTTTGCATATTAGATAAACAATGGAAGTGAAGATATTCAAGGGAGAGGTTTGTACCGTGGTATAGTGTTTTTCAAAGAGATTATGGAGCTGTGATTTGGTTGTCAGTAAGATGGCTTTGATAGTTACGGTGTGGCCAAGGCTGTGGCAACAGTAAAAGACGGCTCTTGGCCATGTGCCCAGAACACTTCTTCCCTTTTCTGAGCCAATACAGGCAATCCACTACCATTTATTATCTAACAGTAAAGATGGAACCACTGTGATAGCATATTATCTTTTTTTCTTCATAATCTCATGTTTAAGCATGTGATTGTGACAAATGCATTGAGAAAATATTTCAATGAAAAATTTCTTATGAATAACTGTCAATCTGCAAAAATTTCCCCATACAGTATGATAACATTGTGTCCTTGACACATTTTAAGACTGAAAGGATTGTGTTCCTGTTTAGAGTAGTCAACTAGAACAAATGTGTAAGTAAGCATAAAAAAGGCAGTATGTACTGAAGGAAGTTGGTTAAGGCTTTATTACACTTGAATGCATTCCATTTGAATATACATATAATATTATATATATTACATAAGACATTAGTGTGCACGTGTGTGTGTTTGTTTCTGCATGTGTGTACATACACGTGAGTGTATGATGCATACATGTGTACATATAGACTATGCATACCTTTTGGTACCATCCGTGATCCATTCACAGTTCCAAATGGTGTACATGTTGCATTGTTACAAGCACATTCGTGTTCACGGTGGTAACCAGCTGCAGCACACAGACCACCAATGTCATGAACACACTTGAATGCATTTTCCACAAAACGACCACTGCAAGGATGGTAGTGGCAACAGTCAGTGATCTCAAGCGC
Organism: Dysidea avara; assembly: GCF_963678975.1. Classification (NCBI taxonomy): domain Eukaryota; kingdom Metazoa; phylum Porifera; class Demospongiae; order Dictyoceratida; family Dysideidae; genus Dysidea; species Dysidea avara. The sequence continues at coordinate 5,305,342 of NC_089283.1, read as the reverse complement.
ACTACCCTCTACCAGCTTGCCTCCATTGATGGCAATATAGCTGTAGTGAGGTATAACATTACACTGTAAACTAGACCTACTCACAACAACAGCAATCATCATACATGTACATGAAGGAAGTTTGGGAAGACAAAGTGAACTTGCCAACATTAATTTCACACACCACCTTTTTGTTATTTACGGCAATGATATACTATCATAATATGTATAAGTGATGGATTACTATCATACAGCTTGCAACAGCTTGCTCACTTCCAAGAATGTCTCCAAGGTTTACGATAATCATAAGGCAGATAGACAGACTCTCTGGGCCTACCAAAAAAATAAGCCTCACTTTTTTCCTTCTTAACAGTTTGGCAGTATTGGAACAAAGCCAAAAAAAATTCCTTCAGAGCAATCCCAACCGCAGCAGCTACAGTGCATGCACTATGAACTTAACTTTGTCCTCCTTCGTGTCCTGTTTCTTTCTCCACTACCAAATTTGCAGTAACACGAGATGGCTTCAATGCAACTAACTATCATGAGAATCATCTATAATTTCTGTAGTGACTGGACTGATTGCAGAAGCACTTCTCATGCTGTTCTTTGCTTGTGACACTACGAACTGTAATGTCTTGATAGACTTATATGTAACATTTTTGTAAATCATTTGACATAACATTCACAAAGATCTTTTGTACTGCAATAACTATACCCGTTCAACCTATATACTTACACTGGTAACTATAAATTGATGTAATACTGGAGACTTCAAGAGAGAATGCTGGGTAATCATGGGAATAAGCAGTAGTGAGAGAATCTGTCTGGAAATAGTAATAGATGAGACATAAAATATCCGTAATCTTGCAACCTTTGTAACCAGTTACATGGAGAAATAAAACCAAAAGGAAGACAAAATCTACTCCATGTTAAGCCACGTATGAATTGAGTAGGGATCATAGAAATGAAAAGCAATGAAGCGAGGAAGATCATCTACACCTGCAGCTATACTAGTGGACATTTATCCCTACTTCAGTCATAGGGAATAAGCGTCCACTAGTATAGCTTCAGGTGTAGATGACCTCCCTTGTTTCATTACTTTCTATTTCTATGATCCCTACTCAAATATAAATATTTTCCCTTACACTAATACACCTTGGTGGTACATTATAACAGCAAATCTACACTTAGAAGAATAGATATGCAGTTCTGACCTGCTTATAGCATCAGCTGCTGAGAAAGAGTGAGATGATTCTTGTTTACCCTCATTCCTGACTGGAGTAACAACCCCCTTTGTTCTCCAGTCAACAGATTCCGGCGGTACTTGATCCACCACCACATGGTCATCACCAGTATGTTGATGTCTGACTATGTTAACTTCTTTAATGAGATCTTTTGGTGTCTGTAACGTATGAACAATTAACTAGCTACTGACTCACACTAATAGTTTCTCTACATCAAACAATACAGTTTAAAAGTACAGAAATAGTAAACAGAATCATCTAGAAAAGCATTAAACATTACAGGGTGTTGTCAAAGCATTATAGGGTGTTGTCAGGCTTGGAGTACTTCCACTGATTGCTAGTTTTGAAATAGGAAAAAAAGGCAGCATCCTAGCATGTGTGTGCATGCGTGCGTGTGTGCATATAACTAACTGAGACCTGCACAATGTTGTTTATGCAGTACATACCATAGGCAGGGTAACTTACGCATATGAAGAGTTTTGCGAATGGCACTAAACTTGCATACAGGTAGCAATGAGTGTATATAGTGGTGTATAAGGCATGTCTAGCTAAACAGTGTAAAGGTTTCACGATTGCCACTGTAAATGCAAAATTTGCAAAACGTTTCCCATCCATAACTTTCCCAGTGCCTACGCTGGAGCTGACATCAATGAAGTTGTACATGTGATCATGAGCTACCTCTTCAGTATCAACACTTTTGGTATTGATACTTGTATTGTATCAGTGTCAGTTTTCTAACACACCAGTATACTCTGCAAACCTTTTGTCCAAATATATATGTATATTTCTTGGTTATTGATAACTCTTGAAGGTCAAAAATCAATAAAATAATGCAAGATCCCTTGTACTACAAGATGATCACACATTCCCACCTCACTGTCTGCAAACAAATATTCACAAGATTTAACTGTTAAAGTGTGTGTAAAGTACACAATTGATCTGGATTTGTGTAGGGCAAAAAGATCAGTAAAATCAGCGTAGGCAAACGTTTTTTGAGGTATTTCTACATACTGTATTACTGCACACTACCCAAAATAAAAACCTTAAATACTCGGACTTTGCTGAAAAAATAATGGGGTGACTTTTCTGTACAGGTGGTTTATGAACGTGAAATTCAAATCACCTCTCAAAACTTACATGCTTGAGTTTATCGATGATTTTAGTCCTCAAACTATTGGCTTTTATTGTTGTTTGATAGGTTAGCATTGTATTTCTTTTTCCCTACAAAAATGACTGGCAATTTGCATATGTGGCATATTTTCATGACCACACCTCTGCGTTAAACACGTGTATAGCTATACTGTATGACCATGCAGCGATTGACTAATTCGGTAAATTTCCCCCTAAGCAATGGCAGGAAGCTTAACTCAGTCAGATCGCCACTATGCAAGCAATGAAAATTCAGCTGCATAGTATCTTTAAATATCAGACTTGGCAAATGATTCTGGAAAAAAATGCATAAAGAAACCATACATTGTCTACATAGAAAGCTATATAAGGTTAAAGGTCAAGGGTGAAGCTGAATCAGCAATGAAGTAGCTATGTATGTTACTTATGTTGCTAGTCACCACCACTCCTCGACAACGGTTCACAGCCAAAGCTTTTCAACAACGGCTGCAGACTGCAAAGCAACAAAAAAAGCTTGGCTAGGGACCTGCTTGTTTTTATTGCAAGACACCTGGGATATTGTTATTCTATAATCCGTAACCCTTCAAAACCACAAAACATCACGCCATAGATATTAGAGCATTTGCCCTAATTACTATTATAAAATGTGCGGTCTGTGGTGAGCCTCAAGCTTGCTGGACATAATCTGTTAGCCTACTGACATACCAAATGGGCGAACTTGTTCATGGTGACGGTGAACGAGTGTCCTCCTCTATTGTGCATCTCCACATACTCGAGGTTAGCCTTCCAAGTCTCGTAATCCACCGAGTCAGCAGATATCCCTTGTTCATCCAGCCATTTGTCAAAATGAACAACATCTTTAGCTATGACACTAGTCAGACAACTGATCGACACGATCAGACACCACGTAGCAAACATGGCTTCTGTGCAGTGCAGGCTTGAGGCTTAAACAACAGTCGAAACAACGAAACGATGCCGATATAAACTTGGTCACGTGTTTAGTTAATCACGAGCTTAATCACGTCCTCATGACGTAATGCTATCACCTGCTATCATGTTCAAATTTTTTTTTTGCGAACTTTTTTTTTGTTAGTGCGCTGCGGAATGATAACTGACATAAGCAACCTTCCATACTTCTACCCAGCACCTTTACTCACAAGACTAAACAAATTATATTCAATAAAATTTTTAATTGTGATCGTTTTCGTAAACACAACTTTAAATTTTTGAGGGGCGTGGCACGCAATGGCTGGTCTACGAAAGTTTCCCAAAGCGACATCTAGCTACGTGTACGCTGACGGTGACGACGCTTCTCACAAAGGGAAAGATGCGGGTAAAGCAAGACCCAGGTAATTAAGTATAGTGAAGCGCGCCCTCACTGCCTGAGCATAGTGGCCTGAGTCAGGCTCTGGCATAAGTTGGTCTTCACTTCTAGTACTATATAATATGACTCGACGATGCAGTGAAATCCTCATGCATTCACTCCCCATGCATAGCTACATGTTTTGTGTGGTCCGCCTTACGTTGCTTAGCACTCATTGTTTGACTTCCAACGTAAGTGTGGGGTCATATGTGTATATAGGCTAGCACTGAGGGAGTGCCAGCAGCTAGTCACTATACGCAAAATATCTGTGTGGAGAGCTTGCACGTAGAGTCTATATTCAGTGTGTTCAATAAACAGATAGATTTTCATTTTTGATATGCATAAGCCAAAGAAACAGAAGCCTACTCGTTCTCATTCATTACCAAACATTATTCTACATTCCTGCAGATCAGCTCCATCTAATACTCAAGCTGGAAGGAAATTGCTGACTGCCAGACAACCCAGCAAGCCTTACTACAAGTAAGCATGAGCACAAGCTGCAGTATGTTACTGTTGTATTGCTCTTCAGAGTCACCTACCCATTAAGAAACAGGAAGTAAGTAAAATTAAACTTTAGGATTGTGTAGAGTAATGTTGTACTAGAAAATATGGCATTGGAAATGACTGCAATGCAGCTCCTAACGCTGAGGTATATAGTTGAATATAATGGGATATCAATATAAGTAGTATATATAGTATACAGTGACCGGACGAGGGTACACTTTCACAAGACACGACAACAAATTTACAATGAACATCAACTCTGATGTCTTCTTTGATGACAAACCAAAGCCAACCACCCAAGCCGCGGCAGCTCCTACTGGTACAAGCAAAAGAGAAGCGTCACTATCTCCCACGCAGAATTCTCAAAAGCAAAGGTCAGTAGCTACTGATGTCTCAACCACATAAGTACCGTATTGTAATTTTAGCGTAAAAGCTTCAAACATTGCACTACAGAAGAAGCTTGAAGAAAGGTAAACTAGCTGTTATACTACAGTGTAGGTTGTATAAACCACATCTCATGGGTAAAGATGTAGCACCCAATGTCCCACCTGAGCTTTACTTAATTGACATGGACTGTTGACATTTGCCGGCTTCCCAGTTCAGACATGCCAGCCCCTCATTAAAACAGATTGAAAAGTGTGAAATTTTCTTCCTCAAAATTATCGTTTAAAGAAATATCTAACTACCACATGTAGCAAAATAAGTATATGAGAATAGGTTACTGATGATTATACTGGCAAGGAAACAACTTCAGTAACTGGATATTACTGAGCATTAAACCTAGAACTGATTAGCAGGCCAGTGCTTGACTGCTTGGCTGTGTTCACACACACGCGCACACACACACACACACACACACGCACACACACACACACACACACATACACACACACACACACACACACACACACACACACCTGTAGCCTGTAGCTGCCCATCCGAAGATGATCACAGTATCTTTGGGTGGGTAAACCCCCCTGGATAGGATGACTAGTGGATTAATGATCAGGGTTACGTAGCCTTGCAAAAATGTGAGTGCCTGGAAAGATCCCCTTTCCTACAAAAAGTTCTTCCACAGGAACAGTGAAACGTAGGGGCTCCCAGGCTTCCATGGTCTAGATGTTGAATGCCACAAAACTTTTTATGTCTTTAGAGGTCTCCTGAACGTTTAAAAATACGACCGCATGTACAAGAAAAGGTCTGAGACTGAGAGAATCTGTTGGCAGCACAAACCTCCACAACATCATCAGGTAAATGAATCTGTTCACAAATTGTTGACCATCGCTGTCTATCCTGTGCAACAGTAAACCAATCTCCCTCAATCCCAAGTGTTCTTACATCCATCGCTGCTAGATCTCTCCACCATCTTTTAGGGCCATGTCACACACACACACACACACACACACACACACACACACACACACACACACACACACGCACACACACGCACACACACACACACACATATGTGCACCAAAGGCAGCAGAGCAGGCCAATAAATGGGAAGGTAGTTGCAACTTTGCAATAAGGTAATGAATGGTGTTTGAAGCATGCAACAGGCATGCATGAAATCAGGATACAGGCTCCAGGAAAATATACTGATTTTGGAAACTTCAAGATAGTTTTTTAGATTAGTTTTGATTCACTCTGTTGTTAATGATACAAATGTGACTGTTGTATTAGAGTGGTTGACTACTTGTGACAGGTAGAGTATCTCGATCTTTTGCTTTGATTATTGACCAAAGAACCATGTCCTCTTCCCTCATTTCAACTGCATATTGTGTACACACACACATACACACACACACACACACACACACACACACACAACTAAAAAGCAAAGCCTTCAGCTGCCGGTCATGGTACGCCGTGAACTAGCATTGTGCACTACTCAGGTGCTAGGAGTCAGCACAGGCAAATCCTCCTGGGGCAGGACTAGTAATCTGCAGTAGACTGTACAATATCCTACAGGTGGAGGTATTGGAACTGAGGTCCCACCTGGACCTTTACCCATTGTGTCACACACACAAACACACGCGCGCACACACACACACACACTATTTCTGCCAGCAAACCATGCCTGTGTACCACTCAGGCAAGTCTTGTGTAGGAAAATCCTCCTGAGGTAGGACTATTAACACACATGAAGCCCAAAGTTTCATGACAACCCCAACACCGCTAAACGAGACAAGGACAGTTGGGCATTTGCTTATCAGTTAACACTAGGTACCCATTGATGCCACAGCTGGGTGGGCTGTTTCCCCAATTGACACCAGGTCCTCATTATTGACTGGTGCAATGTGAGTGAAATTTCTTGCTCAACAACAACAGCAACTCAGCATAAACTGGAAACCTTTCAATTACCAGACCAATACTCTAGCCACTTAGCTATGCTGCCTCACATGCATATATTATAGTACTACATCATCATAGCAGTGATTGTAAATTGGCACTTTGTTCTTGATTCTCTTAACAGTATACAACTGCAGGAAAGGCTACATCAATCTTTAGTCCAGGCAACAGTCAAACTAGAGGAGCAAAAATATGAGCAGGAAGTTCAAGAGACAAAGGTATAGCCATGTTGCCATATACGTCAACTGGAAATGTACTCATATAAAAACACAGATGATAAAACAGCATGAAGACAAAGTTGAACGATTGTTAGCATTTCATGAAAAAGAAAAGAAGTAAGATGCTCTTTACAAATCTTAGTTCTTTATGATATCAACCAATTGTTTATAGAGAGTTGGTGGCAGCTCATGAAGATGAAATCATTCAACTTGAAACTCAGCATGCTAGTAAGGTAAGAATTGGCTACTGCTTGTTTCCCGCAATTGATATTTACATTATACCCATATAGAGGGAAACTTTGGCAGGTGGAAACTTGGCAATTTCTACAAATTCACCAAAGTTTAACCCACAAATTACTCATAGCACCTGAAATTAGCATCTTTATAGCAAGATTGAGTTTATTCTGCCAAATGCAATTTAGCCAGCTATTCACCAAAGATTCCCTCTGTGTACATGTACAGTTGATTACATAATTATGATGTGTATAGTTAGCGGACCATCAGGCTGCAGCAATAAACAGAGAAGCATTACTGAAGGAGGAAATCTCACAGAAAGAGGACATGATCATACAAATTGAACAATCACATGAAACAGACCTAATTAATTCTGTTACAGCAAAAGAGGCAAGAAACACAATGGATGATTCTAAACTAACTAAATAATGAAATTCAATATAGGAAGAACTAAATGAGCAACACAAAAAAGCTGTTGAAGACTTGACAGCAGAAATAAGTGAGTTGTGTACCACATTGCTAATATTTGACTGAACTGTATGGTCATCCAGTGGTCGCACAATGTTCAATTAACAGTTTTATACCAATTGCATTCAATGCAACTGGCCTATAGGCAAAACTAAATACTATATTTGCAAGTCACTAACTAAACTCAATAATTTACCTCAAACATTTAACAGTTTGCTATGCAGTATATGTAGGCAGACAATTAAGTTTTAGTATAGGCATTCTTCTTAGCGTGCAATGAAACTTTTTACCATTACACAAATGAGCTGCTAGCTACATAAAACTTGTTCTTCATGGTCGTTCTTCTATGAAACATTTTCACTTCAAAGATTTTAATTTGCATATACAGTCTGTTCACTTTTATTTCATATTTATTACAACATAGTTAGCTCAGGAAAAAATCTAATCAAAGCAGTTACAATTACTACATGAGCACTCTTAATCCCGGCACCTACCAAACATTTTGTACATAGTACATATATGAAACCCTTTACACTTCGATTTTGTGATACTTCAGTAGTATGTATCTTGTGCATTTTTAATATTCAGCTGAGATAATAGCTCCAACATAAAACTGCTGGGTAGAGAACACATGTCCATCTCTTTTGATGTCAATATTACTGGCTTTGTATAGGCAAACAAAAATCGACTATATTGTTTGATAAAACATTTACTACAGATTTTAACACTCTGAATATGACAGTCACCATGTAAGGTAGAGGTTTTGTGTACTATTTATGAGTGATGCAAGATAAGGTGAAGATGCTAAACAAAAATTCTGGTATTGAAAAAATCTATATTCTTTATAACTCACTGGGAAATATTCATCTTGACTGTAACTATAAGCATTGCATTTATTTTATTTTCCATGTAGTTAATGATTTCAAACAGCAGCAGTCGTCACAGATAAGATCAATCGAGAAGAAATATGAGCGCATCATTTCTGAGAAGACAGCTAAACACCAAAAAGAAATTAATGTAGGAGAATTGCACATTTATAATTATGCCAAAACAGTTTGCATTAGGAATTACTGGCAAGGTTTGAGAACAGTGCAGCAGTGGAAGAGGATTTGAAAAAGGCAACACAAATGTTGCAGGTACATATATAGTAGTGTTTGATACATCATGTTGAAGTATGATAATTATCACATAGGATGCTGAGATGGAGATTGAACATCAAAAAGCTGAGAAAGAAGATCTAATTAAGCAGTTTACCAAATACAGAGTAGAGTTGCAAGTAGTGGTATGTCATCTTATAATAATCATACAAGTCCATTAAATACAAATATTTCACGGTGACAAAGAAAATGAAATTGCGCATATTAATATTATTTCTGCTTTATGAAAGTAAACCATGCACAATCTTGTATAAAATTTAATTGCAATGTGAATGCAAATGTTACCAATAAAATTCATGACAGATTTGCAGGCTACAAATTTACATATGTATTTCTACAATCTCTATAGAGCAAGAAAGTTGGGTGTGGGACTTTTTCTGCATTCAAGGCTTCATGTTTTAGTTACACATTTTGACTCAGGCTTTAAGCCTTCTCACAGGTCCCTAGTGGGACAACATTCACAGAACAGAACAAATAAAGTTGGTCAGGGAAAGTTCTCTGTAGTATTTTCAGCTTCTCTTAATTCTAAGAATAATATTACTATGAATACCTTTATTTGCCGCATGTTTACCAAATAGTAATAGTGTTATTGTAATTAACACATTTTTTTCAACAGACCGGGGAATTGAACCACTATAAAAGGAAATTTCAAGAAAAGGTAAATCTAAACTAGTATCTATCCAAAGTATTTTCAATCATAAATTCCTTAGGTTGATGAAGTAGTGGATCAACATGGTGATACCATAAACCAATTGAGAAGTGAAGTGACTGATTTGAGGTACATTTCGTGGCTTCACAGTATTCAACCTACCATGGGTGTTAATTGCAGAAAATTATTAATGAAGAAATCACAAGAGCTTACTGAGATGAAAATTGAAGAAGAAACAAGGTCAAGAAAAAGTTTATTTAATGTTCATAAGGTACGTATCTACAACTGTATGCATAAATAATGTTTTAACCACTATTCAGTTAGTCCTTCAAGCTCGTATTAAAGCTAACTTACCGCTGGCATCTCCTTCGCCTGAACTAATGGGAGGAACAAGAGAACGACGAGGAAGTGCTCCGCTAACTAAAGATGAAAGAAAGAGTTACCAACAATACTTGGTATCCTCTGAGTACGGAAGCCCACTATCCAAAACAAAAAAAGATGTAAGAACAGCAAGTTCACTATCAGGACATTCAAAATATACTCACAGTACTTAGTGTAAAATACACATCATATGCGCAGTTAACATGTAATAGTGCAGAGCATGTAAGTATAAATAATTATAATCTTGACTAAAGCACAAGCAGAGGCTGGCAGAAGCTCTGGCTTCTTGATCCAAGTATTCATATGTGTGTGAACTACGTTAGCACACATAGCCTTGCATTATACAAATTCAACACAGCAAAGGCTATATGCACAGGAAGCAAAAACAATACATGTATATACACAAATTCATTGAAAACAGAACATGAGTATGAGTGGGCATTTGAGGTATCATGCAGTATAATTGTCACATGTCATTACACATGCACTCTACATACATCCTAGTTAAAAGATGCTGGTAAAATCTAAGCTTGTTTTTCCCACAGCACAAATGACATAACTAGATAACATTTTTTTCTCCTTGTTACCTGCATTGATGTGCTTCCTTGTTGAAAGTTTATTTGATCTTCAGCTGTATAGAGATCCTACTATGCAATTAACACCACTTTTTTCAAGTAAACTGCACGTGTCCCTGCACTGCTTCTTTATATACAATTCCTTATTGTCTGTTATATATATATACAGTAGATGCAGGGTGATTCTAATTGGTGAAATTACAAGGATTTACAGACTTGAGTCTTCTCGCAAGGATAATACTTAATTTGTTAATTACTTTATCATTATATATCCCACCAGGAACTTGCATGAAGGTTGAGAACCTGTATAGCAAAGTGTATTGAATCTTGATGCTAAAATGAAACTTCATTAAATGCCGAAAATTCTCAGGAGCTTGACTCCAGCCTCGCTCCTAAGAACTAATTTCGACTGCTCCCTCACTGGTTTTTAGAAGAGATTATAGCCCTTCCCGGCCCCTGCTTTTGCCATCGTTTCAGCCTAAACTGCAATTGCTGGCACCTGTAGCTTCAACTATAGCTTCAGTCCTATATAGTCAGTGTATTATAGTAAAAAATTTGGAGCGGTGCTTCAGCATCCCAAGCACCCCCCTCTCCCTCTAAATCTGCCCTTGGATGGGAAATAACCTAAAATGCTAGAACATGTAAAATTATTCATTAAAACTCTCTAGAAAAAAAGTGTGCACTTAAATTGAGCCTGTTCTTCTTACATGTGCAGTTGTGCACTACTATCTCACTATTTGTCAGATGTACTGTCATTCATACCAATAGACACGTTTTATTATAAGACATTATTATGCATAATAATAACCATTTCCCCTAGCAACCTGAATTCTACATTCTTTCTAGGTGTCAGTGCCGGTCTGAAATAATTTCTCTCAATTTTTAAAAGGATTGATATATGACATTTTGAAGTTTTTAGACATCATCTATATGAGGAGCAACTGTTGCCCTTCTGGGAAAACGTGTTATAGATAAGGTATGGAAAAACCACAAATATCATATCTCAATTTAACATCATTGTATATAGGTGTGAATGTCAAAAATGATCTCTCTATTTTATTTTGAAATTTCATGATGTAGCTAAACACACCAAAGGCATACACCAACAGCCTTGTACATTACCCTATGTTACTTGTTTACATACTTATGTACAGTTGCTAAGTAAAGTTTGGATTGAAGGTGGGTGGTTGTGACTGATGAATTCATGAGCAAGGAGTATTAGTAACGTATACAGTCGTTATTATTGTCAAAGTTAATAAGGATCATTAAGTTTTAAATGGATAGTGTAGCATAGCTAAGCACTGTATATTTAAACTCTTTAAGAGTGTTTAGTTGCAACATAGATTGCTATTGTTAGCAGTGACTGCTTCTTTTAATGTTGTTAACATCAATTTCTTCTGCATAGAGGTTGCACCCCAGACCCTTTGATGATACTAACTTATACTGCAGTATCTATGCTGCAATCCACTGTGTAACAATTGTGGTATGGTGATAATCTTCTTTCACCATAAAGTTGCTTACAATGCATGCATTCAATAGCTATATACAGTTCACCAAAATCATTTAATCTCAGAAAGCAAAATTTTCTGCTATGGGGCATGCCCCCAGACCTCCCTTGATAAGGCATGCTCTGAATGCTATAAGTATGCAGTACACTGGCAACTATTCTAGCTATAGCTAGTTACATTAACCAGTTGTAGACCCCATACTATAAATATCCCCATTAGCACCCCTTGTGAAATCCTAGCTGCCATGCATCATTCATAAACAGATAAACTCATGTTAAAAATGCAATCTTTGTTCATATAAAAACATCAGCCTACTCATGATGCCTTAGTACATCAGTTTGACACCTATATAGATATGTAGGAGAAGTCATCTGCTTTGAAGTAGTATTCATATTTGTTGTATCTACTAAAATTAGCACTGACCTCTAATTAGTTACCGATTTATACACATGAATTATAAAAACTAAACCACAATGAATCTCTTTATTAAAATTGGAGTACAGACTATATTACTTTTGGTTCACAGAAAAAAAACTCTATTCACTGCAAATGACATGTTTACAAACACCAACACCAGCTTTAAGACTTTGATGCTGGAATTCTTTGATATCTTGATCTCAGGACGTTTAGTTCTTGTCATGATTACCTTTAGTGTTTAAGAAGTGGTGTGTGATCATGCAAACACAATGTACTTTAAATAAATTTCTCAAGTTTGCATGTTGTGTTTGTTTTCATGTGTTATTCAGAACAATACTAAAGCAATACAGAGACATTAATGGTGATTCTTAGTGTATCATAAGGTTTTGACACTAATGTAGTGTAGTTCAAATTTAGTCCATCCTATAAAATGACTAGTTCACTGTGTTTTTACTTCATTCTCTGCATGACATTGTAGTTGTGTAGTTACAACTCGGCTGTTTGGATATGTATGCTCCAAGGAGGACTCGTTCTAGCTCCTTACCAAACATTCATCTGCGCTCCAGCTCAGCTCCATCTACAAGTCAAGCTGGAAGAACATGGCTGACTGCCAGACAACCCAGCAAGCCACATTACAAGTAAGAAATCATTGAAGTAGCATGCAAATGATGACAAGTGAGATCTTTACACCTGCAGGGTTACATATCCTTTAAGAAACAGAAAGTATGTAAATGAGGTCAGCATTGTATAGCTTTCCATGTATCATCACTTAGGAAATATGGTATTGGAGATGACTGCAATGCTGCCCCTAATGCTGAGGTATGTTATAAACAATAAACTGCACTTGAGTAATTGTAATACTGTATACATATGAAGTGTTGAATGTGTACATATACGTGTGCATGCAGTACACCATGAATGGACAAGGATACACTTTCACAAGACACAATAATAAGTTTACAATGAATATCAACTCTGATGTCTTCTTTGGTGACAAACCAATTCCAATTATTAAACCTTTTCCTAATCGTGGTGTGGCAATAAGGAGGGAAGAACCATTTCCCATCACACAGAAGCCTCAACAGCAGAGGTCAGGCTTCATTTGTCATTAATTTTTGTATTCTTAAAATGAACTTTTAGTACAAAAGCTTCATATATGGAACTGCAAAAGAAGCTAGAAGAAAGGTGACTATATACTGTATAGTTTTTATCTCTTTTAAGACTGCATGTCATACAGCTCACAAGTACAAGAAAAGTTACACCAAGCTTTGATCGAGGCAACAATAAAACTGGAAGAGCAAAAGTATGAACAACAAGCACAGGAGGCAAAAGTACATACGTATCATAATAATTATGTTAAAATTCTATCAACATGCATCAACTCGGACAGATGATTAAAGCACAAGAAGTAAGCATTAAAGAACTATTAGAAGTTCATGAAAAGGATAAGAAGTGAGTCACACAACAAACATTAACTGCATATAGTCATACATATGCAGAAAATTAATAGCAGCTCATAATGAGGAGATCAGTGGGCTCAAAACTCAGTATGCCAGTAAGGTAATGGAAGAACACATTTATTCACATGTGTGTATATCTAAACTGTCAATTTTATGCACTTGGTCAGCTTGCAGATCACCAGGCCACTGTTAATAACAAAGAGATGTTACTAAAGGAAGAGATTTTACAGAAAGAAAAGATAATAAATCAAAATAAAGAAAAGTATGAAATAGATATCAGCAATGCTGTGAAAGCAACAGAGGTGAGACCTATGGGATAACAAACAAATTAACTGATACAGTAAAATAGGAAGAACTGAATGTACTTCATGAAAAAGCTATTGACACGTTGACAACAGAACTAAGTGAGTTGTGTACTATTATATAACCATCTATACTGTATGTATAACATTGTCAAACAAGCAAAAATGTTTTAGGTTCTAATGGTGTATAGATACATGTATCAATTTACATTCATACAGTCAATGATATGAAACTGCAGCAGTCAGCACGTATCAAAGCAATTGAGAGGAAGTATGGACAAATTATTTTAGACAAGAATTCTAAACACAAAAAAGAAATTGATGTAAAGTATTTAGCAATAATACAGCAGATATAATTGTTATTATGAACTGATAGGACTTATTCTCAAGATTTCAAGATACTGCACAAATAGAAGAGGATTTGAGAAAATCAAACAAGTTGTTGCAGGTATATAAGTATCTGGCTATGCAGCATTGTGAATTGAACACTTAGGATGCAGATATTGAGATTGAGCAGCACAAAGCTGAGAAAGAAGATTTAACTAAAGAACTCAAAAGTTGCCGTATTGAATTACAGGGAAAGGTATAATAAGCTATCTGGATATATGGAGAGTGTATGTCAAAACACTCTATATCAAGACACACGGTAGTGTGTCGTGCGGCCCAAGAAGCCGGCGCGCAACCCCGTGAGTATATTGACAGGAAGAAAGAAAACGCAATTTTCGCACCTCCGTAGCTCTGTGCTGCCTTGATGAAACAAGACAAATTTTGCTGTGTACATTCCCTCCAACTTCAGTACTTCACATTCCAAATTTGAGCGAAATCGCTTCAGGCATTCCTGAGATATGCGACTTCAAAAATTGGCTTAGTTTCGTTTTTTTTTTCTTCTTATTTTTCTTCCTCTTTTCGCACACTTACAAAAACTGCTATAAAACGCGAACGCGTTATCCGATTGCCTTGAAATTTGGCACACAGAAGGGGGGTATAAAGGCGCATCTCTGTACCAACTTTGGCTGGAATACCATAAACAGGCAAAGAGTTATGAGCGATTATGCACGAAAAATAACACCAATATGTTGTCACGCCTACAGGGTAAACCGCGTATGGGAAGAAGCTGAAAATCGGTGGGTGAATAGGTTAACTATTGAACCTCAAACCTTTTGTGGTTTGAAAGAAATCGAGCTAAAAACCAGGAAGATACAGCGAAAAAATCAACAGTGTGTAACAATTACGCAATCGAGATTAGCTAATTTTTATTATTATTATTATTATTATTATGCTTGCCAAGCCTACCAGATAAACCACTTGGGGTAATGCTTTGAAAATCGCTGTACAGATGGAGTTATCATCTTAGAAAGGCTCTTCAATGGTGTAGAAAAATCAGACTTAAAGCCACGGAGTTATAACACGAAATCCAACTTGGTGTAGCAAGTGCGAGATCAAGATACTCTAATAGAGCAGTCATCCTAATAGAGCAGTCACCCTGAACAGAATTCAAGAAATCAGTTAGAAATAAGTAACCTGTATAGAGATCAGCTACAAACAAATCACCCTGTAGAGAGTTCAGCTACAAACAATTCACCCTGTTCAGACATCAGTTAGAAGAAGTTTTCTTGTAGAGAGTTCAGTTACAAACAAATCACCCTGTTGAAAGATCAGCTAGAAGATGTCACCTTATAGATAGTTCAGTTACAAAGAAACCACCATGTAGAGAATTCAGCTACAAACTAGTGACCCTGTAGATACATCAGCTAGAAGAAGTTACCTTGTAGAGAGTTCAGCTACAAAGAAACCATTCTGTAAGGAGCTCAGCTGCAAACAAATCACCTATACAGAATTCAGCTACAAACAAATCACCCTGTAGAGAGATCAGCTAGAAGAAGTTACCTTGTAGATAGTTCAGCTACAAACAAATCATCCTGTAGAGAGATCAGCTAGAAGAAGTTACCTTGTAGATAGTTCAGCTACAAACAATTCACCCTGTACAGAGCTCAGTTAAAAAGGTTTCCTTGTAGAGAGTTCAGCTACAGACAAATCACCCTGTAGAGAGATCAGTTAGAAGAAGTTACCTTGTAGATCGTTCAGCTACAAACAATTCACCCTGTAAAGAGATCAGCTAGAAGAAGTTACCTTGTAGAGAGTTCAGCTATAAAGAAACCATCATGTAGAGAATTCAGCCGCAAACAAATCATGTATAGAGAGTTCAGCTACAAACAAATCTCCCTGTAGAGAGATCAGCTAGAAGAAGTTTCCTTGTAGAGAGTTCTGCTACAAACAAATCACCCTGTAGAAAGATCAGCTAGAAGAAATCACCTTGTAGAGAGTTCAGCTTCAAAGAAGCAATCATGTGAGAGTTCAGGTACAAACAAATTGTCCTGTAGAGAGATCAGCTAGAAGAAGTTACCTTGTAGAGAGTTCAGCTACAAAGAAACCATCATGTAGATAGTTCAGGTACAAACAAATCACCCTGTAGAAAGATCAGCTATAGAAGAAATCACCTTGTAGAGAGTTCAGCTACAAAGAAACTATCATGTAGAGAGTTCAGCTACAAACAAATCGGCCTGTAGAGAGATCAGCTAGAAGAAATTACCTTGTAGAGAGTTCAGCTACAAAGAAACCATCATGTAGAGAGTTCAGCTGCAAACAAATCACCTGTAGAGAGTTAAGCTACAAACAAATCTCCCTGTAGAGAGATCAGCTAGAAGGAGTCACCTTGCAGGGAGTTCAGTTACAAAGAAATAAACCATGTAGAGAGTTCAGCTGCAAACAAATCACCTGTAGAGAGTTCAGCTAGAAACAAGTCACCCTGTAGAGAGATCAGCTAGAAACAAGTCACCTTGTAGAGAGTTCAGCTAGAAGAAGTCACATTGTAGAGCTACAAAGAAGCTACCATGTAGAGTTCAGCTGCAAACAAATCACCCTGTAGAGAACTCAGCTACAAACAAATCGCCCTGTAGAAAGATTAGCTAGAAGAAGTTACCTTATAGGGAGTTCAGCTATGAACAGATCACCCTGTAGAGAGTTTCGGAATAGATCGCAAAATGGCATACATAAATAAAAAATACCATTCCGGTTTAATATGAATAGGAGTAACTAAAATGTCGGCCTCCTTAAAATTCTCGGCATCACCCAAATAATCCGGAAAAAAATAAACAGTAAAAACAAACAAAACAAAAAATAACATATTTCCCGATAAATCCTTTACCGTATAATAAGGATGAAATGGTATTTTCTCTACATCAGAAGGCAAACCCATAGGATTATTCGACCCCACTTTATGCAAAAAATGCAAATGAACTAACGCCAAGAAGGACAAAACAAAAGGAAACAAGTAATGTAAACTAAAAAACCTATTTAAAGTCGCATTACAAACCATCGGCCCACCTCAAATCAAAACAACAATATCCTGCCCCACATAAGGAACAACTGAAATAAAATTTGTGATAAACAAATCACCCTGTAGAGAGTTCAGCTACAAACAAATCACCCTGTAGAGAGTTCAGTTACAAAGAAACCACCATGTAGAGAGTTCAGCTGCAAAAAAAATCAATCACTCTGTTGAGAGTTCAGCTAGAAGAAGTCACCTTGTAGAGAGTTAAGCTGCAAATAAATCACCCTGTAGAGAATTCAGCTACAAAACAAATCACCCTGTAGAAAGATCAGATAGAAGAAGTTACCTTGTAGAGAGTTCAGCTACAAAGAAACCATCATGTAGAGAGTTCAGCTGCAAACAAATCACCTGTAGAGAGTTCAGCTAGAAACAAGTCACCCTGTAGAGAGATCAGCTAAAAACAAGTCACACTGTAGAGAGTTCAGCTAGAAGAAGTCACATTGTAGAGAGTTCAGCTACAAAGAAACTACCACGTAGAGAGTTCAGCTGCAAACAAATCACCTGTAGAGAGTTCAGCTAGAAACAAGTCACCCTGTAGAGAGATCAGCTAAAAACAAGTCACACTGTAGAGAGTTCAGCTAGAAGAAGTCACATTGTAGAGAGTTCAGCTACAAAGAAACTACCACGTAGAGAGTTCAGCTGCAAACAAATCATCCTGTAGAGAGTTCAGCTAGAAGAAGTCACCTTTTAGAGAGTTCAGCTACAAAGCAACCACCATGTAAAGAGTTCAGCTGCAAAAAACTCAATCACCTTGTAGAAAGATCGGCTAGAAGAAGTTACCTTGTAGAGAGTTCAGCTACAAAGAAACCACCATGTAGAGAGTTCAGCTGCAAACAAATCACCTATAGAGAGTTCAGCTATAAACAAGTCACCCTGTAGAGAGTTCAGCTAGAAGAAGTCACATTGTAGAGAGTTCAGCTACAATGAAACTCCCATGTAGAGAGTTCAGCTGCAAACAAATCACCCTGTAGAGAACTCAGCTACAAACAAATATGCAGTGTAAAAAGATCAGCTAGAAGAAGTTACCTTGTAGAGAGTTCAGCTACAACGAAACCACCATGTAGAGAGTTCAGCTACAAACAAATCACCTGTAGAGAGTTCAGCTAGAAACAAGTCACCCTGTAGAGAGATCAGCTAGAAACAAGTCACCTTGTAGAGAGTTCAGCTAGAAGAAGTCACGTTGTAGAGAGTTCAGCTACAAAGAAACCACCATTTAGAGAGTTCAGCTGCAAACAAATCACCCAGTAGAAAGTTCAGCTATGAACAGATCACCCTGTTGAGAGTTCAGTTAGAAACAAGGAATCCTGTAGAGAGATCACCTAGAAATATTGCCTTGTAGAGAGTTCAGCTACAAACAAATCACCTGTAGAGAGTTCAGCTACAAACAAATCACCCTGTAGAGAGATCAGCTAGAAGAAGTCACCTTGTAGAGAGTTCAGCTATAAAGAAACCACCATGTAGAGAATTCAGCTGCAAACAAACACCCTGTAGAGAACTCAGCTACAAACAAATTGCCCTGTAGAAAGATCAGCTAGAAGAAGTTACCTTGTAGGGATTTCAGCTACAAACAGATCACCCTGTAGAGAGTTCAGCTACAAAGAAACCATTCTGTAAAGAGCTCAGCTGCAAACAAATCACTTGTACAGAATTCAGCTACAAACAAATCACCCCGTAGAGAGATCAGCTAGAAGAAATTACCTTGTAGATAGATCAGCTACAAACAAATCACCCTGTAGAAAGATCAGTTAGAAGAAGTTACCTTGGAGAAAGTTCAGCTACAAAGAAACCATTTTGTAAAGAGCTCAGCTGCAAACAAATCACCTGTACAGAATTCAACTACGAACAAATCACCCTGTAGAGAGATCAGCTATAAGAAGTTACCTTGTAGATAGTTCAGCTACAAACAAATCTCCCTGTAGAGAGATCAGCTAGAAGAAATTACCTTGTAGAGAGTTCAGCTACAAAGAAACCACCATGTAGAGAATTGAGCTGCAAAGAAATCACCCTTTAGAAAATTCTGCCAGAAACAAATTGCCCTGTAGAAAGATCAGTTAGAAGAAGTTACCTTTTAGAGAGTTCAGCTACAAAGAAACCATTCTGTAAAGAGCTCAGCTGCAAACAAATCACCTATACAGAATTCAGCTACAAAACACATCACCCTGTAGAGAGATCAGCTAGAAGAAGTTACCTTGTAGATCGTTCAGCTACAAACAATTCACCCTGTAGAGAGAGCAATTAGAAGAAGTCACCTTGTAGAGTGTTCAGTTACAAAGAAACTACCATGGAGATTTCTGTAATCAATATAATATTATGTGACCGGATTTGCGAAAAGGGGTCTTCCACACACATCCAATTCCGTAAACGTTGGAGACCATACCTCAGTGTTCAAGTAACATATTAACCTGAAAATGTCACCACTTATTCAGCTATAGTGGTGCTCACCACTGTCCAAACTTCAAGGCAATAGCTCTTTCCAATCTGAAGTTATCAATTGTCAAAGTTGGCAAATTGGATGTGTGTGGAAGACCCCTTTTCGCAAATCCGGTCACATATGTATTATACAGTATATATAATTTGTACATTTACTGATAAAATATTTAAAGTACATCTACTTCATCTTTTCTTAGGCTAAAAAAGTCCCAAAGCTGGCCATATGCCGGCTTTGGGGTATACAAATGCAAAAAGAAATGAAATCTAATCCAAAACAGCCAAGCTGTAAAAAAAGTGTGCGGCCCTCAGAAAGGCTATGGTGAAAAAAGATGTGAAATCCAAGGTGGCGGCCAAGAAATGGCTGTGATGGTAGGTTAATGGTAAAAATTTTAATAACGACAACTCAGGTGAATTTTGTGCCAAGACCAAGCGGCACCAAATTCACCTGAATTGTTGTTATTAAAATTTTTACCATTAACCTACCATCACAGCCATTTCTTGGCCGCCACCTTGGATTTCACATCTTTTTTCACCATAGCCTTTCTGAGGGCCGCACACTTTTTTTACAGCTTGGCTGTTTTGGATTAGATATAAATGTAACACTAAAATTAATGTGTTAATGTCATTGATAGGTCTATATATATTTTACTATGGTACAGTATCTGATTAATGTACTTGTGGGTGTTTTCTCAATAGAATGAAGAGCTGAGTGAATACAAAAAAAGATTCAAAGCTAAGGTGTGACTTCATTCAAATTGCAACTAATACTTTGGCTTCTTTGAATGTATTGTGGGTTTGTACAACAGGTTAATGAGGTCACAGATCAACAAGATATTAGAATAAATCAGTTGACAATTGAAGTCACTGACTTAAGGTGAGTGCATCCTAAACTTCAAAATTATTGTAATTATAACTTGCTTATCACTTTTGAAGGAAAATGTTAATGAAGAAAACACAAGAACTTACTGACATAAAAATTGAAGAAGAAAGGAGACAAAGAAAGAGCTTATACAATATTAAGAAGGTATGAATCTATAATTCACACATTTTGGTTGATAATTGAATTGTTTAGATGGTGCTTCCTTGCCGCCTTAAACCTCCAATAAGGCCTCATTCTCTTGAAGTTGACAAGAACACAGTAGAAGAAGAAGGACAAGTTGGTACTTCATCAACTACAGATGAAAGAAACATCTAACAACAACAACAACAGTTAGAAGCCATTGGACAAAATCAAAAGACAACCAGTGCTACTCAACCAGACCAGTTCCACCATAACTTTTAATTCATGTGTTATGTGCAAGTGGTTATTAATATGCATACATCACACATGACTCATGCAGTTTAAATAAATGTAGAATTGTTGTGTATTTTAACATTTCCCCCATGTATTATTATTGTCATCAGAAATTATGGACAGTGCATGCATACCAATTCCAATGAACCTTTGCATATACAAGTATGTACACATCTATCAAAGCATGGACCATATATATATATATATATATAGATGTAGATGTACGTTACTATGGATTGACAATTTGTAGTCGATATAGATGATGCTCTATTAGAGTATTTTTAATTTGAAGGGCTAACCTTTTAGGTTAAAATACTCTAATAGAGCAGTCAAAAGTCTTGCTATTCTTAGAGTAAAGATGTTAGGATATTAGAACATCCATGCATAAATACATTATGTTTATTTAAACTTCACATGTGAATAATGATCACTTACCTGTATTCATGAACATATAAATTTCTCCTCCTGATTCTTCTGATTCTTCTGCTGCTGCTGCTGCTGCTGCTGCTGCTGCTGCTGCTGCTGCTGCTGCTGCTGCTGCTGCTGCTGCTGCTGCTGCTGCTGCTGCTGCTGCTGCTGCTGCTGCTGCTGCTGCTGCTGCTGCTGCTGCTGCTGCTGCTGCTGCTGCTGCTGCTGCTGCTGCTGCTGCTGCTGCTGCTGCTGCTGCTGCTGCTGCTGCTTCTCCTCTTCTTCCATGCTGCATGATGTTCCTGCTGATTTGTCATGCACAACTGGTTAAGTTTTAATATTGACTATGACTAAACTAAAGAACAAGCAAGATACATATCATCATGCTGGACCATGTAACCACTACTCTGCTGCACTCACATCCTGAATGCTATATCTTCTCTTTTGGTGTAGTTGTAGCTAGTAGTCTATGATATGTCAATACTAACTCACCTGTCATCCACGTATAAACTATATCTTTTTAAAAAGTCATGCAAGCATATAGTTACATCTGTGAGTATACTCTTATTCACATATCATATAAGAGCTACATAATGTTTGTGCACCAAATGTATATACATGGAGAAGTTTTGATTTTATAACTGTTGCATAAGATGGAACTTATTTAATAACCAGCTACTGTATTATGGTGCTTGTATATTAATATTTTCAAATTTGGGAGTTATGTTCTTGATAGCAAATGCTGAAATGAATAGAGTGCCCATAAGTCACATGCACACATCATTTGTAGCTTCATAAAGAAGACAATAACTTCAAGCAAATTCCTCAAACTTACTCCATGCATTTGTAGCTTTTACTTACATGTGTTTTAGTTTGTAAAAATCAAAACTTTGACACAAAGGCATCACTTTTTATAAAAAACAGTAGTCTTGTCTTTGTATTGTTTATACTTATGGTTTAAAGGTAGTGTGTTGTAGACTGCATGCAGAACAGTCAGTTACCACATTATGGATAAACCAAAGATTGTTCATTCACTGTCTTTGCCAAACATTACTCAATGCTCTAAAAGAGGTATAGCAAGTTGTATGTAATAATATTGGATTTTCCCAGCATACAAGCAATGAACTGTGTATATGTTATAGCTGACCGTAAAGTGTAGATATATACGTACAGTTTAATGTGAAAAGCAAAAACATTTCATTATATTAATGTATAATAGTTAAAGGTTGCATCTCTCAAGATATTCAAAGCTGCACTCACATTATTGCCTTTATATTGTCATATCAACCAATTTGTAATGTATATAGCAAAGCGACAGAAAAAAGCAACAGATTACCAATGTCGACTCATCATTACCAACCAGACAGTTGAGTATCAAAGAGAAATTATAGTAAGAAGTCAGTACAGTGTTTGCTGTGCACAACAAACAATTACTAGAAAGCACGGGCAAAATTTGATGATATTGCAAAGACATTGACAGAGGATTTAGGAAAATCAGCAATCTTACTAAAGGTATGTGTACTAACAATAACAAATATACGGCAGATATATTGGAAGATATTCAGATGAAGATAAAGTGCATGAAGACTGAACAAGAAGATATGGTCCAGCAAATACAAATGATCAACAAGGACATACAAGCATTGGTAAGCTAAAGAATACTTGTGCATATAAACCATTTATTACCCATGATGATATTGAACAGACTGATGATATAAAATGCTGTGAGAAAGAGTTTCAAGCAAAGGTAGCTATAATTGAGTGTTTGTTAACCCTCAATGGTACACATGTATCATTTAAAAAGATTGATCAAATCGACGATGAATTTGGCAGTGCAGTAAATGAACTGAGAATCGAAATTGATATTTTGAAGTATAAGGATATAAAATTAATAATGTATAGTTTAGCCATGAGATTTTATTTCTTAGAGAAATGATTATGATAATGACAGAAGAAATCCAGGAGCTAAAACGTAAAAGAGAAATGAGGGATTATGAGAGTTATTTAAGTGAAGAATAATGTCTTTCCAGAACAGAAGATACCATATATATACGTTAAATGTATCACACCAAATGTTTGTTCATCATATATAATATTTAGAACAAAGTTGCTACATATATTATAGGCTGTAATAGTAGGAAGTAGCTAGCTGCTTCATAGACATGTCAGTTATTAATAACTTTCTGACACATGAATGCATGTTAACATTATCCTTTGGAGTACAGACTAAAACAGTTGGAAACTGAGAATGTCTATACAGTATGAGGACTACAGTGCACAATTGTTGCACTGTAAGTATATTGACAAATATACATAGTTTTCTGAAGACAATTAAGTTTAGCTAACACATTTGCAGTTATAACAGCTGAATTCATGTTAGCATCAAAGGCAATTATACCATCATCTACCCAGACTGAGTCCAGTCAAACCAGCTCTTGCATTCAGACCATATATAGACACACCGACAGGAAATTTGTACACTGTATTATTATTAGAAATAAATAATGGTATTAAATACTATCAGTATACATGATACCTCAACCACATATAAGGCTAGAGCAAATAAATTAACACTTTTATACCATCAACATCTTTGTCAAACACTGGCTGTACAATAGCATGTGTGCTTTTTACTTTTTTGTCTTCATAACAATAGCAAGCATTTCCAGATGGCTATGTATAGCCAATATTTGTGGGAATGACAGCAACATCAGTGAAATGCCTCCTTGAGGCTATACACAGAGTTTATTATTATTATTAACACTTTACAGTGACCAGCACTGAAGGTCTTACAGCAACATGTGATGCAGCCTTATAGGATTATCTAACTTAATTTCAAGGAATAATAACTTGACTTAGTGACTTGACTTATAGTGCCCGGACTGATTAGGTGTAACAGAAAAGGGGCCAAAGTAAGGGGAAAAATCCCTCCAGCCCCAGGATTCGAACTGCAGGTCAGAGTAACCAACACTCTGAAGAGAATAACCATTACTCTGAAGAGTAAGCGACACCACCTTCAGAGCATGTGTTACTCCCCAGTTACTCCTTTAGAGTAATGGTTACTCTCCAGGGGTGTTAAATCCTCCCTACACTCGAACTCCTTGAGAGTTGTGGTTACTCTTCATTTTAACAGTTACTTAGCTATATTGCATGTTCAACTAATAGACATGTTAGTAGCTAGGATGTGAATTTTGTGAAAGGATCATTCTACATGGCCCAGCAAATAGTTAAATACTAATGGCATTTACAAATAAGAGACCAGTAGCTGGAACAAATTTTCTCTTATGTGTACTTGAACAACAGAGAGCCTTCAAGCAGTTAACCGAGGGGGAATAATTTTGAGGTTAAGCAATGTGAAAAAAAATTTTCACGGATTCACAAAGAATCCCAAATGTATTATATGGAGGTCTAAACATTTCAAGGATAAACTTTTTACTATTAGCTAAGCTTGAAATCAGCAAACAATTTCCTCCCTTATAGGCTATATAAGGTAGGTTAACTGTTTATACAGCTTAGCCTACTTCAATCATACCGAGTATAGCTATAGCTACACAGGTATAAGGAAAAATAAGTTCAATTAGGAATCATAGAAATGAAAAGTATATCTTCTACACCTACTAGTGGAAATTTAATCCCTACTTCAGTCTATACCCACGACTGAAATAGGGATCGAATGTCCACTAGTATATCTTGTTTCACTACTTTTATTTCTATGATCCCTAATCAAACTTAAAAATTTTTTTCTCATACTAGATGACTGATGAACCCATGCCCACATACTGCATTAGAATGGAAAGTATGGAACCTGGCTTATTGTTTTTTCATCGCGTCCCAACTATCAATTACTGAAATAGCAAAGTGGCCAATAGCTACAATTTGTTTTCAAATGTAGGGAAGCCATCACGCTGCATTACTAGGGATAGAAGTTATCACCTTTGAACAATGGAAATTTCTGCATTTATGTGCTGAATAGCTACTGCAATTACCAAAATGATGTAACCATCACAGACAAACAATTTTTAGTCTAATATTAACCAATGGTTGTGCTTGGGATAATAATGTTAATATTATTATGTTGTTAATACGGTAATATGGTTAATGTTATTTTTAATGATATATAATGTCCACAGTCCACCACTCTGTGGGATGGAGTCAATAATTATGTATTTGTGCACCTCATCATTAATGTTCACTCCAGATACGTTCATGGTTTGCATTTGCATACATTTGTGGTCTCATGTTTCATAAATAGTTTAGCTATTTACTGTTATAGTATTTCAACTCTTTGATATCCTGCAAGTTGATCTTGATCACAAAGGATGCTCAATATTTTGTCATAATCATCAGAAGTGCTTAAGAAGTGGTGTACAACCATGCAAAATGTAATTTCTGCAAGATCAACAAAGTCCATGACATTCACTGCTTCATACTTCATGCCAGAATATTGTAAATGGCTGCAATGATGTTAATACCAATCAATTTATTATTGATATCATTACAGCTGTTTCTTGGCTGCTACCTATTATGATTTTTTCATCCAGGATTTTGAGGGCCACACTCTTTTTTTACAGCTTAGCTGTTTTTGCATGGATGCACTATTATCAGAAGTCATGGGCAATGTACAAATGAATCATTGTGTATGCACTTGTATTTGTATTTATTGTAAACATATTCATATTGCTGTGGATGGCACTTGAAGCTAAAAGATGGGGCACAGGTGACTACTCTATTGGACAATATGGTCATGTGTTACTGATCTTCCTCATATTTATCATAGCTATGCAGATTCACAGTTATTGAATGGCTTCATTTATGCTATATATATATTTGGCTGCTTGTGTGTATGTACATATATATGGGTGCTCTAGCATACATGACCATATTGTCCAATAGCTGTGCCCCTTGTAAAAGATGTTCTAATAGTACAGTCAAAGTTATGCTCACAGTATAGTCACTTAACCTAAATCATCAAATGTTCTTTACTGACTACTTAACATAAATTCCTCAAAATTACCTCTTGTATTTGTGTAATCACTTGAAAGATACATTATCTTTTATCTGCCAAGTGCATCAGTGTGGGTCACAGCATAGATGAAGCTCTATAGATTTGGCATTGGAGCAATTCAAATATATTGAAGAGAGAATAGATACTTTGTACATTTATGCTTTAAACTTATCCGGTCTATATCTCTGCTACTTATTTGATGATAACCACTGTTGAATGGATAGAAAAAGAAAGCAAAGCAAATATCACCGTTTCTCTTTACCAAATGTTCCTCTGAATTCTACAACTCCTATAGCCAGGAGGAGACCACAGCCTACTAAACAGCAAGATAAGCCTTACTACAAGTAAACTACAGAATATATATCAATATACACTGTAATATTGCACCTTTATGCAGGGTTGTATACCCACTGAGGAACAGAAAGTAAACAACCACCTATGAGAGTGAGTATGTTGGTATATGTATGATTTTATATAGGAAGTACGGAATTGGAAGTGATTGCAATGCAGCTCCTAATGCTGAGGTATGTATTCACAAAACTAATTTTGTGTTGCTGATGACCAGTTCAATACAGTATACAGTGACTGGACAAGGATACAATTTCACAAGACACAACAACAAGTTGACAATGAACATCAACCCTGATGTCTTCTTTGGTGACTCATCAGTGCCAATTATTAAACCTTTTCCAAACCGTGGTGCAATAAGGAGGCAAGCATCACTACCTCCAATACAAAACCCTAAAGAACAAAAGTAAGAGTTCTGCGTTCTCTTACGTAATAACAGTAAAACAAGAATATATTACTTTGATCTTTAACAGAAAACTTTTACATGCTGAACTCCAACAAAAGCTTGAAGAAAAGTATGAAGTATACATAGCCCTTGTGGTATTTAGGGAGTATTGTTAAACAGCCTACAAGCACAAGAAAAGTTACACCATAATTTGATCAAGGTAACAGTGAAGTTAGAGGAGAAAAAGTACAAACAGCAAATCCAAGAGATGAAAGTTTGTTTTCTTTGATATATCACACAATATGCATATTATGCTATGTACGTAGATGATTGAACAACATGACAACGAAATCAATGAAGTAATTAATAAGCAAAAACAAGAAAGAAAGTAAGTAAATTTCCTACATGAGCAGTTCCCAGAAAACTTGTACTACTCACTTCTGTATAGAGAGATAAGAGAAGTACAAATGGAAGAAATTAAGAAACTCAAAAGTCAACTTATTACAAAGGTAAAATGACAACTGTTCTGATAAGATCACTTTAATGTCTAATGAACCGAACCCAACATTAGGGACTTAACATGTGACTTTTAAATGTCCACACAAACCAGTGTATCTATATATTACTGTGCTGTGATCCATCATGCAACTATATTTTGTACTTAATGTGAAGGTGGATGATGTCAAAACTGAAGCAGCTCACAGACATTTTTTACTAAAAGATCAAATAGCCCAAAAAGAGAAGATCATAAAACAGGATAAAGAAAAGTCAAAAGTTGATATGGTGAAAAATTTGCAAAGGAAAAACGTAAGCTTAATGTGTCTGCAAGTAAATGACCCATCAACAATAAATATTGTATGTAGGAAGAGCTAATCTCACTGCATGAGAGAGCTATTGAAGACCGAAAAATGGAAATAAGTATGTTTATAGAACAACGTCAGTGTGTTTTTGCCATAATAAACTTATCTGGTGCTAGTATAAGGTTGGTTGCAAGTTAATGCAAGGCCACTGATGAAAGATTGCAGTATATCAATGGTTTCCACATGATAATAAAGTTTACAAAACTTGTTACAATAATCAACTGGTATTTGTAGCATTAACAATTAACATGCTATTTGTTTTGATGTGCATAGCTAACAAACTGAATCAGAAGCAGTTAGCACAAATCAGGGAAACGGAGAAGCAATACAAATGTATCATTGCTGATGGGGAAACTAAACACCAACAGGAAATTGAGGTACATGTCACAATAATGATAAATATAATTTCAAATGCTGAATACAGAAACTGTTCAAAAAATTTGAAATTAGTTCAAGAAAAGAAATGGAACTTAGAAATGTCACAAAACTATTGAAGGTATCAAAAGGTGTAAAATTATTGTGTGTGTATTCAGTTTCAGGATAAAGAGACAGAGATTGAACAATTAAAACTTGAAAAAACAGATATAATCAGCCAGCAAGAAAACACTAAAGCTAACACTAGGGAAGTGGTATGTTAATCTCACTGTCTCCCCTATTGATCACATAGCTTTCAGACAGAAGAACTGGATGAATACAAAAGGAAGTTTCAAGCTGAGGTGGAATTTTTACTATGTTGCTTTCCTTGTTGTACAGTTTTTCCTGTAACAGGTTGATAAGGTGAAGAGAAGGAATTGCAATACAATAAGTGAGCTGAACAAGGAAGCCATCCAACTAAAGTATGTACTAAAGGATACGGTGATGTAAACCTGCCCTACAGTGGCCACCATAAAAAGACAACCCCGTAAAAGTGACATTATATTGTTTGCATATTAACAAATGGGTAGGTATATAGTGGAGGGCTGCTGAAGACTTGTTTAAGCTGAAGGACTAGTTATCATGACAGTTATTAGGCTGTGCTAAGTTTATTGTATGTTTCTGGTCCTATCAATTCCTCCAAATTGACCAGGTGACCAGGCTTGGTTTTTTTTTAAATTTATTTATTTTTCATTGTTTTTTTGCAATGTTTTGATGTGGTACACATTGCATTACATTATAGGGAAAAACAAAGTTAATGTATAAGGTTAGTGCATGCCGGCATCTTTATAAGAAAAGAGATATAAAAATGATTGTAATTCATTGTATGGTGATTGTGCAATTCATTCAGCAAAAAAAATTATCAGAAAGGGAACCAGAAACATACAATCAACTTTTGGTGGCCTTACCTAGAGAATTTATACAGGTACTGCATATGTCTAGCTAATACTTGCCAAGGAACAAAGATGACAAACTTTATCCAAAAGGTGCCACTGTACTGACCAGGTTCCAATTACTGTCATTTAATAAAAACCATACGCTTACTTGTCAGGGAAATGTTAAGCAGAAAAACAGACGAAATAATTGAGATGAAAATTGAAGAAGATAGAAGGTCAAGGGAAAGCTTATTCAGAATTCGGAAGGTATAGGAATTTTTGAAGTAAGGAAGTCAATTATATTATTTTACATAATATATATACCCAGTCCATGCTTCAAGCTCGTTTTAGTATTGTCTTGCCAACAACAATCAAAGTTGAAGATGAAGCAGAAGCAGAAGAAAGTCAAGACAGTACTTTATTAACTGAAACTGAAGATGATAACTAATAGCAAGAAAATTAGCTCATTAAGAATACTAACAACAGATATTACTACAAATAAATGTGTATATCTCCTTTATTAATATACGTATGTTATAACCATCCTTATGTACATTAATAGATCAACTAGTCAAGACACTACCTGTTATTCTGAGAAGCTAGCTATAGCAAACACTCTTAGGTGCATGTATTTAATGCACACCTCATTAAAACTTGTACAGGGATAAGTAATCATATACAAGTGCAAAAGAAATTTACACTAATCATTGCAGAATAAAATGCAAGGGATACTGTCACCTAAAATGCAAATTTAGTTACCACACTTTACCCCATATAATTAACAATGAACCAGCATGGCTAAAGTAAAGAGTAAATTTGTACTTGAGGTGATGATCTGCCTTGTTAAGCACTTGATCCCCACTAGCTGGTAAAGTTTCTAATTTTCCCCTTAGTCTTGTGTTTATATACACTGCCTTATATCAAAGCTGTAAAGTATACAAACCTAATCCAATTCCAAGGAAACAGTTAATACAGTGGTGTTTGGCACGGTAACTTTGAATTGAAATGTTGATGATACGACATAGTTGAATAGCTACATGCAACTTGATGACTGATTTGATAATTATAGTATTAAATGTGTAGCTAAAATGAATCATGCATGTTACACCTTCTCATGCTTAGATAAAAATTACACGCAACCAGGACAATTTGTAGTTTCAAAAAATAATAATAATGATAATAAAGTATCAGAAAACAGGGGCAGGAATTTGAAAAGGGGTTTCCACTAGAGTTAAATGACTGTTATATTAGAGTATTTTACATGCCTGACTGCTTTATTAGAGTATCTCAATCTTTTCACTGGTCAGAACAATGCTACAATTGTTGCTATCATGAACTTAAGATAAAGGTTTAAAATGTGTCCAGATTCAGAATTTTCAGTTCCTCAGTGTTTCGGTTGGGTATATACACCCTTGCAAAAAAGTACAAGAAAACAGGAGTCAAACAAATCAGCATGTTAGTGACAACAGTGGAACACTGAGTCAAACCATTTAAAAGTCTATCACCCAAAATTGTCATTCTTTGTTTATTAGTGGATATGGTTGACACCATATACAGAAAAGTATATACAGACTGGCACATCTTTACTTAAGGTTGTTTAATTCTCTGTTAAGAAAAATATCGTAGTTGTTCTGTGATTCTCATAATTAATGTTAATATATCTCTCTCTCTCACACACACACACACACACACACACACACACACACACACACACACACACACACACACACACACACACACACACACACACACACACACACACACACACACACACACACACACACACACATTATGTAGTGTACATATCATTGTTGGTACTTGAAATAAACTGCTTAAGGTTTAGTACATAACATGTTACATGGGTATATACTTGTGAGTATTTGATCACTAACATTAAAGAGTATTCAAAAACTAAAAATCCATGTTTTTTTTTCAGCTCTATTCATTTGATATACTGTTGATCTCGATCACAAAGGACATTTACTTCTTGTCATGATCATCAAAAGTGCTTAAGAAGTGGTGTGTGATCACGCAAATACAATGTAATTGAAATAAATTGTTCAAGTTCACATGTTGTGTTTGTTTTCATGTGTTATTCAGAGCAATACTAAAGCAGTAGAGACATTAATGGTGATTCTTAGTGTATTGTAAGGTTTTGACACTAACGTAGTATAGTTCAGAATTGGTCCATCCTATAAAATGACTAGCTCACTATGTTCTTGCTTTATTCTCTTGTAGTCGTGTAGTTACAATTCAACTGTTTGGATATGTATGCTCCAAAGAGGACTCGTTCTAGCTCTTTACCAAACATCCATCTGCATTCCAGCTCAGCTCCATCTACAAGTCAAGCTGGAAGAACACAGCTGACTGCCAGACAACCCAGCAAGCCACATTACAAGTAAGAAATCACTGAAGTAATATGCTAATGATGTCAAGCGATAAATTTGTTTACACATGCAGGGTTATATATCCTTTAAGAAACCGAAAGTAAATAAAGTCAGTATTGTATAAGTTTTTGTTATATGCATAATTGCATAGGAAATATGGTATTGGAGATGATTGCAATGCAGCCCCTAATGCTGAGGTATGTTACACACAGCAAGCTATAGATAGGCACAGAGATACTGTAAAGTGTTGATCGTGCGTATATATGTATGCATGTATATGCATTAAATAGTACACTGTGAATGGACAAGGATACACTTTTACAAGACACAATAACAAGTTCACAATGAAAATCAACTCTGATGTCTTCTTTGGTGACAAACCAGTACCAATTATTAAACCTTTTCCTAATCGTGGTGTGGTAATGAGGAGGGAAGAACCATTTCCCATCACACAGAAGCCTCAACAGCAGAGGTCAGGCTTCATTCATTGTTTCTTACTCTTAAAATAAACTTTTAGTACAAAAGCTTCATATCTAGAACTGCAAAAGAAGCTAGAAGAAAGGTTGGGATGACAGTTTAGGGGATGATGCCATTTGTTTTAAGACCGTATGCCATACAGCACACAAATACAAGAAAAGTTACACCAAGCTTTGATTGAGGCGACAATAAAATTAGAAGAACAGAAGTATGAACAACAAGTACAGGAGTCAAAGGTATATATTGTGTTAAATAATATCAACACAAACAATTCTATAGATGATAAAAGCACATGAAGAGAACATAAAAGAACTGCGAGAAGTTCATGAAGAGGAGAAGAAGTGAGAAACACAACTAACTGCGTAACATTATGTGATTGTACTATAATCACTGACTTCTGTAGAGAACTAATAGCGGCTCATAAAGAGGAGATCAGTGGACTTGAAACTCAGCATGCCAGTAAGGTAATGGGAGATAGCTGACATGTGTGTATATAAATTGTTATTTCAATGTACGTACATGAACAGCTTGCAGATCACCAGACCAATGTTCATTACAAGGAGATGTTACTAAAGGAAGAGATTTTACAGAAAGAAAAGACAATAAATCAAAATAAGCAAAGGTACGAAATGGATATCAGCAATGCTGTGAAAGCAAAAGAGGTGAGACCTATGGGATAACAAACAAATTAACTGATACAGTAAAATAGGAAGAACTAAATGCACTGCATGAAAAAGCTATTGACACGTTGACAGCAGAACTAAGTGAGTTGTGTATGTACTACGACCTTTCACTGTATATAGCATTGTCAAGAGCCCAATATATAGGTTATGCACATGCATGCATAAACACATACTTGCGTGTATATGTATATATCAATTTATATTTATGTAGTCAATGACATGAAACTGCAGCAGTCAGCACGTATCAAAGCAATTGAGAGGAAGTATGAAAGAATCATTTTAGACAACAATTATAAACACCAAAAAGAAATTGATGTAACTATATAGTACAGCAAATGTAATTGTTATTATGAAATAACAGGGCTTATCCTCAAGATTTCAAGATAGTGCACAAATAGAAGAAGATTTGAGAAAATCAAACAAGTTGTTGCAGGTATATAAGTATCTGGCTACACAGCATTGTGAATCTCTTCTGATCAAACACTTAATTAGGATGCAGAGATAGAGATTGAACAGCACAAAGCTGAGAAAGAAGATTTAACTAAAGAACTCAAAAGTTGCCATATTGAATTACAGGAAAAGGTAAGTTAATGTTTAAATGGAATGAGGTGTACATCAAAACACTATAATTGCGTTAATGTCATTGAAAAGTCTAATGTTATAATTATTAATGGTACAGCTAGTATCTGACGTACTCTTGTTGGTGTTTTCTCAATAGAATGAAGAGCTGAGTCACTACAAAAGAAAGTTTCAAACTAAGGTATGACTTGTGACTGATGCTTTGGCTTCTTTGCATGTATTGTGCATGGATTTGTACAACAGGTTGATGAAGTCACAGATCAACAAGGTATTAGAATAAATCAGTTGACAATTGAAGTCACTGACTTGAGGTGAGTGTATCCTAAACTTCAAATTATTGTATAACTTGTTTATCTCTTCTGAAGGAAAATGTTAATGAAGAAATCACAAGAACTTACTGACATGAAAATTGAAGAAGATAGGAGACAAAGAAAGAGCTTATACAATATTCAGAAAGTATGCATCTGGTTAATAAAAATTGATGCATGGTTTAAAACTTGTAACTGATGCTACTTTTTGTTCAGATGGTGCTTCCTTACCGCATTAGACCTCCAATAAAATGTCACTCTCTTAAGAAGACAGAAGCAGAAGAAAGACAAGTCGGTACTTCACCAACCACAGATGAAAGAAACAGCAAACAACAACAGCAGCAGCAGCAGCAACAACAACAACAACAACAGTTGGAACAAGAAAATGTGATTGAACAAAAACAATTAAAAAACAACCATTGCTCAACCAGACCAGTTCCACCACCACTTTTAAGCCACATTCCTGTGTACAAGTGAACACGTGTAGCTATGTATAGATAGAATGTGTGACTCAGTTAAATAATACCTGTGTTGTGTATTCAAATATTTCCCCATATGTAAATTATATCATCAGAAATTATGGGCTACTGTATGTACAAATGCATACATACCAATTCCAATGAACCCTTGTGTATTTCTGTATATATATTTATCACAGCAAACATATGCAGTTGTAAGTATATAGTGACAACTTACAGGAAGAAATTTGGTACACATGACTGCAGTTGTAGGTATAGTGACAACTTACAGGAAGAAATTTGGTACACACGACTGCTCTATTAACAAATGGGTTGCATTACTTCTGACTGCTCTATTAGAGTTCAACAGTATCTTGAAAGGTATCTAGAGCATCATACACAATTAAGTGTTATACACAGGCATACATGCATGTATATAACACAAATAAATTAAGTCATTCAAAAACTGTGATGCATCTATATACATAAATGATTTCATGTGTTGGTTGATATGGAAGATCAGTAATGCATATAGAACAGTAATGTATAGATCAGTAAAGATCAGTAATGAATATATAGCTTCCTTAAAAATTAACTCTTGTATTTGTGTAATCACTTAAAAGATACGTTACCTTTATCTGTAAAGTATATTTGCATGAGTCACAGCATAGATGAAGCTCTGTAGATTTGGCATTGAAACAATTTAATTGACTTCATACATAATGGAGAGAGAATAGATGCTTTGTACATTTGTGCTTTAAACTCAGCCCCATGTTTCTTTTGAAGACGTCCACTACAGAATGGATAAGGTAAGAAAGCAAACCAAAAATCACCATTTCTCTTTACCAAATATTCCTCTGAACTCTACTTCAACTCCTTTAGCTGTAAGGAGACCATTGCCTGCTAAACGACAAGATTAGCCTTAATATTGCACCTGTGTAGGACCACATACCCACTGAGGGGCAAAAAGTTAACAACTGTTTATGAGAGTGAGTATGTTATGTACAAAGTATGGAGGAAGTAATTGTCATACAGTTCCTAATGCTACATGAGGTATGTATTAACAAAACTAATTCTATGTTGCCAAAAATTACCAGTTGATCACAGTACATAGTGACTGGACGAGGATACAGCTTCACAAGACACTGTGACAACAATAAAAATTAAAACTGATGTCTTCTTTGATGATATTTTACTAACCTGTGGTGCATTAAGGATACAGGCACCATTGCCTCCAACACACAGAAACCTAAAGAACAATATTAAGAATTAAATGTCATATGTCACTATTTTGGTGCTCTCTTTTAATAGTGAACTGAGCAAGATTCAGACTTTGATCTTTAGCAAGAGACTTTCACATACTGCACTACTACATAGACTAGAAGAAAAACCTTAATGGTTTAGGAAGTCTTACCACTTGTAAACAGCATAAAAATCACAAGAAACATACGTACCATGGTAACAGTGAAATTTGAGGAGGAAAGTATAACCCAGGAGATGAAAGTGTGCTGCCTTTGTAAACATGTGGTTGAATCTTGTTACCATGAGTGTAGATGATTGATTAACATGGCAATAGAATTAGAAACAAGTCACCTGTTGATAGTTCAGGCCGCCCAGTAGAGAGTTCACCTACCAACAGGTCACCCAGTAGAGAGTTCACTTACAAACAAATCACCCTGTCAGCTACAAACAGGTCACCCAGTAGAGAGTTCACCTACAAACAAATCACCCTGTAGAGAGTTCAACTAAAAGTAAATCACCCTGTGGAGAGTTCAGATACATACAAACAAATCACCTTGTAGAGAGTTCAATCACCCTGTGGAGCGTTCAGCTGCAAACAAGCCATCCTGTACAGAGTTCAGCTACAAGCAAGTCACCCAGTAGAGAATTCAGCTACAAATAAGTTACCTGTAGAGGGTTCAGCTACAAACAAGTCATACAGTAGAGAGTTCAGCTACAAAAATTCACGTTGTAGAGAGTTCAGCTACAAATAAGTCACCCTGTAGGGGTTCAACTACAACCAAACCTCCCTCTAGAGAGTTCAGCTACAAACAAGTTACCTGTAGAGAGTTTAGCTGCAAACAAGTCATTCTGTAGAGAGTTCAGCTACAAACAAGTCACCTGTAGATATTTCAGCAACAATAGGTCACCCAGTAAAGAGTTCAGCTACGAACAAGTCACCCAGTAGAGAGTTCAGCTACAAATAGGTCACCCAGTAGAGAGTTCAGCTGCAAACAAGTCACCTGTAGAGAGTTCAGCTACAAACAGGTCATCCTGTAGAGAGTTCAACTACAAACAAATCACCCTATAGAGAGTAATCTACAATCAAGCCACACAGTAGAGAGTTCAGCTACAAACAAGTCACCCAGAGAGTTCAGCTGCAAACAAGTCACCTGTAGAGAGTTCAGCTACAAACAGGTCATCCTGTAGAGAGTTCAACTACAAACAAATCACCCTATAGAGAGTAATCTACAAACAAGCCACACAGTAGAGAGTTCAGCTACAAACAAGTCACCCAGTAGAGAGTTCAGCTATGAACAACACCTAGTAAAGAGTTCAGCTATAAATAAACCATCCTGTAGAAATTTCAATTAAAACAAGTCATCGAGTAGAGAATTCGGCTATAAACAATTCACCCTGTAGAGAGTTCATCTGCAAAAATGTCACCCAGTGGAGCATTCAACTACAAACAAGTTACCTTTAGAGAGCTCTGCTATAAACAAGCTACCCAGTAGAGAGTTTAGCTACAAACAAGTCACCCCAGCTACAAACGAATCACCCTGTAGAAAGTTCAGCTATAAGCTACATAGTCACCCGGTAGAGAATTCAGTTACAAACAAGTAACCCAGTAGAGAGTTAAACTACTTTGAAACTAAATTATGTAGTAGTTATAATAATATATAACTATGTAACAAGGATTAATTAATTGTCCAAACTTGTAACAAGTTGGATAATTACATTCTGTTGGCCTGTTGAGAAAAGTTCATATTTGTACAAATATAAAAAATGAATATTTAAAATTAATCCTTTGCATCTTGTTTCTCCTTCTTGTAGTAAAGAAAAAAGACAGGTAAAAAGAGCAAAACTGGCCTATGGCCTGCTTTGGAGAATACAAATGCAAAAAGAAGCAATATCTAATCAAAAACAGCCAAGCTGTAAAAAAAGGGTGCGGGCCCCCAAAAATCCATGGTGAAAAAAGATGTGAAATCCAAGTTGGCGGCCAAGAAATGGCTGTGATAGTATGTAAATGGCAAAACTTTTAATAAGGACAATTCAGATGAATTTGTTGCTGAGTCCTAGGAGGAGGCAGTACAGATTCACCTGAATTGTCGTTATTAAAATTTTTGCCATTTATCTACCATCACAGCCATTTCTTGACTACCAACTTGGATTTCACATCTTTTTTCACCATGGCTTTTTGGGGGCCGCACCCTTTTTTACAGCTTGGCTGTTTTTGATTAGATTTCATCTACTGAGGCAACTCAACACACTTAGATATAATTATGTGGGCTTATAGGTGATTTTCCTGAAATGTGATTGAACTCCTGCTTTGTATGAAATGTAAAATAGTTGGATGGATTAGTTGCAGTATATGTGTTGGAGATTAAAGAGTTACGCAGCAAAGAGTGTAGCCTGATATGGATAAGTCAAGGAAACCACCTGTTTGTCGTTATTACTCTTTACCAAACATTCCTCTGAACCCCATATCTCAAGCTAGAAGGAGACTTGCTAGGCAACAAAACAAGCCATACTACAAGTAAGCTATTAGTATTACATGGATTAGTAAAGATTATTATATACATGATATATAATCATACAGGGTCACATATCCACTGAAGAACAGAAAGTAAAAAAATAAGCAGTGTTAGTGTATGAAATGTATGCTTGTTATATCCTAATAGGAAGTATGGTATTAAAGATGATTGCAATGCAGCCCCTAATGCTGAGGTATAAAATAAAAGTAGTATTTATAGAGGAGGTAATATGTATTGCTATCATACAGTACACAGTGACTGGACGAGGGTACACTTTCACAAGACACAACAACAAGTTTACAATGAACATCAACACTGATGTCTTCTTTGATGACAAACCAGTGCCAATGTGTCAAGTTGCTTCGAGTGTAAGAGTCAGAGCTGAGGAGGTAAGACTTGGTGCAAATAAAACAAATACGTTTGAATTTAACATTACATAACCTTAAACTAATTTATTTTATATTATTCAGCCAAAGCGTGGATGTGGTAAAGCTGCCTCTTTTGTACTTACTCTGCCATCTGTCACTACAAAGAAGTATCAGACACAATTTACCACACAGAATCCTCAAAACTAAAGGTTAGGTATCTTTCCACTATTTCTCTATACTCTCACAGATTAAAGGGTAAAACAATGGTGTAAATTCATATACAAAAGTTTCAAATAGTACATTGAAACTTGAAGCATCATATCTTGTCTTTGTTTCATCATGCACATCAAATATGCTATACACTATTATTTATTTTTGCAGCATACAATTGATTGAAAAAAAGAATCAAATTTTATTTGCACTGACAGCTCAACTAGAAGAGCAGAAACAGCACAACCAGATTCAAGAGATTAAGGTAGCTTGGTTACAATGATGATTTTTATTATATGTGTGATCATCTAAATATGGATAGCTAATTGAAGAACATGAAGCCAACAGAAAAGAAACCCTGGAAGCTTTTGAAAAAAGAGAAAAGGTAGTGCATGTATTGTTTGCTTGGGAGAACATACACGTGTCACACAAGTCATAGTATGTTCACCATTATACTCTGTAGAAAGCTGATAGAAGCCCAACAACGAGAATTCACTGAGCTCCAGGCACAATGTGCTAAAGAGGTTGCACCACTAGCTATTTGACAAGTTCAAGTCAGTTGAGATGTGTGGAAAAGTTTTTGAGCTATATTAATAGGAAAATACTACACCAGCTTTTCTGCTCTAACAAAAAAACATACTACTTCATTAAGTTACTGCCATTTTCCCAATGTGCTCACATCAATCACCACCTATAAATGCACCCGAAAGTGCTGGTCTGGTAAGGCATCAGCCAAGCTTATAGTTCTTGAAGTATTTCACTTTAGTTAATATATCTTTGCCTTTTGCATTCTCAATTCATTTATTATATACTACTTGACATTTCTCTTTCACTTCTTCAACCACCTGTACAATGTTGGCTGTGTGTTAGCCAGATATGATAACTGTACTGAAGGGAAAGCTGTTCAAAATCGTCTACTCTGTGCTATTCACATAGCAATCGTTTCATAGCCAACACATATGCAGGATCATGAAAAACAAGGACATTATCAGTATTATCGCTGCTGTTTGGCCACCTCCATTATACATACCTTCAATGTCATGGCAGCTTGTATAGGAATCAGCATAATCTTATGGTGAAGATACATCATTGTTCCATGTACTTATGTATGATCTTCACTTGCCCACAGTTCTGTAGTTCATGAAGAAACCTTAAACAAGATACAAGCCACATGCATGCATGATCCGAAAAACATGTTTACCTATCAACTACATGTGATAATTACTAGTTGTAATACAACAAGAAGTTTACAAATCATCTTCTGATTATTACATTGTGGTTTTGTGGGTATAACAAACAAGCAAATTTGTAGGTATCAGTTTAATGTATATGATAATCACCTCACCTTGCACAAATCTCAGCACTATGCTACACTAATATTGAGAGTTTTGATTTCTAAGTGATGTACTATTGATTTACATTACATAGTGTACTATATGCAGGGCCAGCACTGGTAAAAGTTACATACATACTAAATTGTTCAAATTTGATTGCACATTCAATGTTACATGACGCTCTATAGTCATGGTGCTGATTTTGATGACACCCACAGAAAGATTTGTGCTTGTGACAACTTGGCCATCCATATTGAAATGCAAAGGTTAGTAATTGAAAAATATTGCATTTATTAGCCAACACATGTCCATATACCATCACTGCATGCAAGATCATGAGAAAAACAGTGTTATTGCTGTCATTTGGGGAATGGTAATTTCTTCCACTCCAATTGGGGTGTCTCGATTAGCGTTATTTGATATTTTATGTTGCAGCCTGTGGAAAGGAAACAGGGATGTTAACAATAGAATGCATAATGTCCAGAGTCCACCATATATTAATTCTGTGGGACAGAGTTAATATGTATTTGTAAACCTCATTATTAATGTTGCCTCAAAATATGTTCAGTTGCATACTACACACATATATGCATGCAATTGTGATCTCATGTTTCATCAACAGTTTAGCTATTCACTGTTATGTATAGTATCTCAATTCTTTGATATTCTGTTGATCTTGATCACAAAGGATGTTTAATAATCATAAAAAGTGCTTAAGAAGTGGTGTACAATCACGCAAAATGTAATTTCCATAAGATCAACAAAGTCCCATGACATTCACTGCTTCATGCCAGAATGTAAAGATTGGAGATTGTACATTTAAAATGGCTACAATGATGCTAACACCAATCAATTTTAATAACATTATTAAAATTGATTGGCATTAGCATCATCACAAGCTGCTACCTATGTATGATTTCACAACTTTTTCATCCAGGCTTTTGAGGGCCACACCCTATTTTACAGCTTAGCTGTTATTGCATGGATGTACTATATCAGAAGTCATGGAAAAAGTACAAATGAACCTTTGAGTATTCACTCGTGTACATATTTATTGCAACAAACATTCACTTGTTCATATTCCTGGCAACTTAAAGCTAAAAGATGAGGCACAGGTGACTGCTCTATTAGAAAATAGGGTTGCACGACTTCCGACTGTACTATTAGAATGTAACAATGTCTTTTACAAGATATCCTGAGTATTCTACAACATCCATACATATGTACATACAAGCATTTTGCACAAGCAGCCATGTACATAGCATAAATGAAACCATTCAATAACTGTGATGCATCTGTATAACTATTATATATATGAGGAAGATCAGTAACACATGGACAGTATGGTCATTTAACCTAAATCATCAAATGTTCTTCACTGACTACTTAACATAAATTCCTCAAAATTACCTCTTGTATTTGTGTAATCACTTGAAAGATACGCCAAGTGCATCTGTGTGGTCACAGCATAGATGAAGCTCTATAGATTTGGCATTGGAGCAATATTGAAGAGAGAATAGATGCTTTGTATATACATTTGTGCTTTAAACTTAGTCCCGTCTATATCTCTGTTGATATTTGATGATAACCACTGCTGAATGATAACCACTGCTGAATGGATAGGGAAAGAAAGCAAAGCAAATATAACCATTTCTTTTTACCGAATATTCGTTTGAACTCTCCTTTAGCCGAAAGAATACCACTGCCTACTAAACAGCAAGATAAGCCTTACTACAAGTAAGCTACAGAATATATATACACTGTAATATTGCACCTTTATGCAGGGTTGTATACCCACTGAGGAACAGAAAGTAAGCAATCACCTATGAGAGTGAGTATGTTGGTATATGTATATGATTGAGAATTCGATACTTCAAGCTTGTCAACTCAGAAATTTACTTTGAAAGTATGGGATACATCTTTTTATCTCACATATTGCTTGTTATCCCTAAGATATACATAACTGCATTGACTGCTCTACTCATATAGTATAGTTCTGAGCAAGTACTCAATCACATTGTGAATACCTTTGACTGTAATTGAAGCCTGATTTCATGCAAAATCTTGAGCCTGTGTTAATGATGCTATTTATTTGTTTATAAGTTGTCCACACAGACTGGTACTTCTATATATTACTGTGCCATGAAAACTGTGATCCGTCAATTA
Organism: Dysidea avara; assembly: GCF_963678975.1. NCBI lineage: Eukaryota > Metazoa > Porifera > Demospongiae > Dictyoceratida > Dysideidae > Dysidea > Dysidea avara. Next base: position 5,263,268 of record NC_089283.1, on the reverse strand, counting down.
CACACTGTATACTTTATATGGAGGTGGATGATGTCAAAACTGGAGCAGCTCACAGGCAATTGTTACTAAAAGATGAAATAGCTCAAAAAGAGAAGATAATTAAGCAGGATAAAGAAAAATCAATAGTTGATATGGTGAAAAATTTGCGAAGGAAAGAGGTAAGTTTAATGTAGTTGCATGTCAATGACCCACCAACATTATAGGAAGAACTAATCTCACTCCATGAGAGAGCTATTGAAGACCAAAAAATGGAAATAAGTATGTTTATATAGCAATGTCAGTATGATTGATGTGTTTTTACCATAATAAACTTTTCAGGTGTTATAGTATTAGTAATTACTATTAGTAATTCAAACTGATAAACTAGTCTAGTATTCATAGCACTGAATTTAGAATTTCTTTAATGTGTATAACTAATAACCTGAATCAGAAGCAGTTAGCACAGATCAGAGAAACTAAGAAATGTATCATTGCTGATGAAGCAACTAAACACCAACAGGAAATTGAGGTACATGTCACAATAATGATAAATATCATTTCAAATGCTGAATACAGAAACTGTTCAAAAAGTTTGAAATTAGTTCAGGAAAAGAAAAAGAACTTTAAAAAAAGTCACGACATTATTGAAGGTGTGAATAATATGTCCTCAGCTTAAGACATAATATGTAATAGGATAGAGAGATGGAGATTGCACAATTGAAACTTGAAAAAGCAGAAATAATCGGCCAGCAGGAAAACACTAAAGCTATAACACCAGGGAAGTGGTAAGTTAATCTCATTGTCTTCCATACTGATTTAGCTTTTCAGAGAGATGAACTAGATGGATACAAAAAGAGGTTTCAAGCTGAGGTGGAATTTTTAATATGTTGCTGCCCTTGTTGTACAGTTTTTCTTTTAATAGGTTGACAAGGTTAAGAGAAGGTATTGCAATACAATAAGTGAGCTGAACAAGGAAACCATTCAATTAAAGTATATACTAAAGGAATATTATACAGTAAAACCTCTATAATCCAATGCTCATTGGGACAAGAAAATTGTGTCAGATTAGTAAGGATTTCAGATTATTGAGGCAGTAATACATATAGAAAAAGTCCTTTGGTACATAAAATAGTGTCAGATATAGAGGTATTCTGGATTACAGAGGTGTCGGATTAGAGAGGTTTCACTGAAGTAATGTAAAACTTGCCCTTTGTGGCCACCAGCATAAAAAGATAACCCTGTAAAAAGAGACATTTTATTGTCCACATGTTTATTAAATGGGTAAGCATGATGGAGGGTTACCGAAGAAGCTAGACAATTATTACCTAGAGAATTTATATGGGTATTGTGCAACCGCCAAGGGACAAAGATGGCAAATTTCAGTTTAAAGGTGCCACTGTACTGACCAGGTTCCAATTACTATCATTCAATAGAAACCATATGTTTACTTCTCAGGGAAATGCCAGTTAAGCAGAAAAACAGATGAAATAGTTGAAATGAAAATTGAAGAAGATAGAAAGTCAAGGGAAAGCTTGTTCAGAATTCAGAAGGTATAGGAATTTTTGAAGTAAGAAAGTCAATTATACTATTTACATATAATCCAGTCCATGCTTCAAACTCGTTTTAGTACTGCCTTGCCATCAACAATCAAAGTTGAGGATGAAGCAGAAGAAAGTCAAGACAGTGCTTTATTAACTGAAATTGAAGATGACAACTAATAGCAAGAAAACTAACTCATTATGAACGCTAACAGCAGATATTACTATTATTTTACAAATAAATGATCAAACATGTATATCTCCTTTATTAACATAAATTATGATATACTATCCTTTATGTACACTGATTTAAAAGATCAACTAGCCAAACTTCACTGCATATAACTGACACCACCTAAACACCACCTCTGATGCTATAGCAAACGCCTTTAAGAGGTCAAGGTACCTCATTAAGACCTTGCATACAGATATAAGTAATCATATGTGGCCGGGCCTGCAAAAATAGGGCATGTGGGCCCAAAATATATATATACACCATGCCACTTAACAGGTAATATCTCAGTATTGGAACAGAATATTTCCATTCTGTGGCTTGTATTATAAGGCCAATTAAATGTGTAATAAGGAGTGTAAATTACAAGGCCATAGCATGATGGCATAAAAAGATTGAGTCATGGAAGTTTGGAAAATTTTATGTGCCCACATGCCCTATTTTTGCAGGCCTGGTCACATATACAAGTGCAATGAAAAATTAGGAATTTTACACTAATCATTACAGAATAAAAGGCTCAATAAACAAGGGATATCATCACCTAAAGTGCAACTTTAATTACTGGCATATAATTAGCAATGAACAGCATGGCTAAAGTAGAGAGTAAATTTGCACCTTGTCTAAGCACTTGATTCCCACTAGCTAATTTTTTCTTACGCATGCGATTATAAACACTGCCTAATGTAAAGATATATCAAAGCTGTAAAGTATACATCTAACTCCAAGGAGACAATACAGTGGTGTTTGGCACGGTAACTTTGAATCAAAATACTGATGATACTACTGAGCTGCTAACTGAATAGCTACATGCAACTTGATGATTGATTTGATATAATATGTATGTGTAGCTAAAATCAAGTATCACTCATTTGTAATCATCATCATGATATATCTTCTCATGTTTAGATAAAAATTGTACAATAGTTTCAAAAAATAAATAATCATAAAAAGCACATGAAAAAAACAGGAGTCAAACAAATCAGCATGCCAGAACTACAGTGGAACACTGAGGTCAAACCCTTTAAACTCTATCACCTGAAATTATCCCTCTCTAATGGTGGGACTACACAAAAAATACTATACAGGCTGGTTTTAGTCTGCACATCTTTACTTAAGGTTATTTAATTCTCTGTCAAGATATCATAGTTTTTCTGTGATTTTATACATCAACAAGACTTTATTTGTTCAATACGTATATCTCAATTACTAGTTGTAGGACTGGAACAAATACTGCATACTTGTTAAGATCACATGACCCAGTTCACATGATGAATATAGAAATGACATCTTTATATAGACACTGCTTGTTAAGGCATTGCTTGTCAGGAACAGTAACATTAGTACTTTAATGCAGTGTGCATATCGTTGCTGATACTTGAAAAAGCTATAAACTGCTTCAGGTTCAGTATAACATGTCACGTGGGTATACAAGTAGTATTTGATCAGTAACAAGAAAGAGCACTCAAAGACTAAAAATCCATGATTGTTTCAGCCCTATTCATTTGATCTCATGATCACAAAGGATGTGTACTTCTTGTCATGACCATCAAAAGTGCTTAAGAAGTGGTGTGTGATCACACAAACACAATGTAATTGAAATAAATTGTTCAAGTTCACATGTTGTGTTTGTTTTCGTGTGTTATTCAGAGTAATACTAAAGACATTAATGGTGATTCTTAAGGTTTTGACACTAATGTAGAATTGGTCCACCATATAAAATGACTAGCTCACAGCTTAATTTATTCTCTGCATGAGATTGTAGTTGTGTAGTTAGTTACAACTCAGCTGTTTGGATATGTATGCTCCAAAGAGGACTCGTTCTAGCTCCTTACCAAACATTCATCTGTGTTCCAGCTCAGCTCCATCTACAAGTCAAGCTGGAAGAACACAGCTGACTGCCAGACAACCTAGCAAGCCACACTATAAGTAAGAAATTACTGAAGTAGCGTGCTAATAATGTCAAGCGATAAATTTGTATACAAATGCAGGGTTATATATCCTTTAAGAAACAGAAAGTAAATGAGGTCAGTATTGTATAAGCTTTTGTTATATGCATAATTGCATAGGAAATATGGTATTGGAGATGACTGCAATGTAGCCCCTAATGCTGAGGTATGTTACAGACAATAAACTATATAGATATAGACACAGAGATACTGTAAAGTGTTGATCGTGCACGCATACGTGTATATGTACGCATGTATGTACATATACAGTACATCATGAATGGACAAGGATACACTTTCACAAGACACAACAACAAGTTTATAATGAATATCAACTCTGATGTCTTCTTTGGCGACAAACCAGTGCCAATTATTAAACCTTTTCCTAATCGTGGTGTGGCAATAAGGAGAGAAGAACCATTTCCCATCACACAGAAGCCTCAACAGCAGAGGTCAGGCTTCATTTGTCATTTCTGTATTCTCAAAAATGAGAACTTTTAGTACAAAAGCTTCATACATGGAACTGCAAAGGAAGTTAGAAGAAAGGTGACTATATATAATGTATGGTTTTCATCTTTTTTAAGACTGCACATCATACAGCACACAAGTACAAGAAAAGTTACACCAAGCTTTGATTGAAGCAACAGTAAAATTAGAAGAACAAAAGTATGAACAACAAGTGCAGGAGTCAAAGGTATATATTGTGTTATTATGATGAAATTCTATCAACATATACATATCTATAGATGATTAAAGCACATGAAGTAAACATAAAACAACTGCTACAAGTTCATGAAAAAGAGATGAAGTGAGAAAACACAACTAACTACATAACATAATGTGATTGTACAATCACTGACTTCTGTAGAGAACTAATAGCAGCTCATAAAGAGGAGATCAGTGGACTTGAAACTCAGTATGCCAGTAAGGTAATGGGAGATAGCTGGTTTTATTCACATGTGTATATGTAATTGACTAAATTGTCTATTTTTACTTGCTCAGCTTGCAGATCACCAGGCCACTGTTAATAACAAAGAGATGTTACTAAAGGAAGAGATTTTACAGAAAGAAAAGACAATAAATCAAAATAAAGAAAAGTATGAAATGGATATCAGCAATGCTGTGAAAGCAAAAGAGGTGAGACCTATGGGATAACAAACAAATTAACTGAGAAAATATGATAGGAAGGACTAAATGCACTACATGAAAAAGCTATTGACACGTTGACAGCAGAACTTAGTGAGTTGTGTATGTACGAAGCCTTTTACTGTATAGCATTGTCAAGAGCCCAATATATAGGTTATGCACATGCATGCATAAATACATACTTGCATGTATATGTATACATGTATCAATTTACATTCATGCAGTCAATGATATGAAACTACAGCAGTCAGTACGTATCAAAGCAATTGAGAGGAAGTATGAACAAATCATTTTAGACAAGAATTCTAAATACCAAAAAGAAATTGATGTAATTATTTAGCTCTAATATAGCGAATGTAGTTGTTATTATGAACTAACAGGGCTTATCCTCAAGATTTCAAGATAGTGCACAAATAGAAGAGGATTTGAGAAAATCAAACAAGTTGTTGCAGGTATATAAGTATCTGGCTACACGGCATTGTGAATCTCTTCTGATCAAACACTTAATTAGGATGCAGAGATAGAGATTGAACAGCACAAAGCTGAGAAAGAAGATTTAACTAAAGAACTCAAAAGTTGTCGTATTGAATTACAGGGAAAGGTATTACAAAACACTTTCCGAAAAATTAAGTAACAAAAAGTGTCTCACTAGAGTTTGTATTATAATACCTCCCAGTTAAATATATAATTATTTTGATTGTAAAGGCTTTAACACAAATATTTTGTATTTCTTGTAAGATTTTCTCAAATCCTCTTCTATTTGTGCACTATCTTGAAATCTTGAGGATAAGCCCTGTTAGTTCATAATAACAACTACATTCGCTATATTAGAGCTAAATAATTACATCAATTTCTTTTTGGTATTTAGAATTCTTGTCTAAAATGATTTGTTCATACTTCCTTTCAATTGCTTTGATACGTACTGACTGCTGTAACAAAACACTATAAATGTGTTAATGTCATTGAAAAGTCAAATGTTATAATTATTAATGGTAAAGCTAGTATCTGACGTGGTGTTTTCTCAATAGAATGAAGAGCTGAGACACTACAAAAGAAAGTTCCAAGCTAAGGTATGTATAACTGGTGACTGATGCTTTGACTTCTTTGCATGTATTGTACATGGATTTGTACAACAGGTTGATGAAGTCACAGATCAACAAGGTATTAGAATAAATCAGCTGACAATTGAAGTCACCGACTTAAGGTGAGTTCATCCTAAACTTCAAATTATTGTGTAACTTAATTGCTTATCTCTTTTGAAGGAAAATGTTAATGAAGAAAACACAAGAACTTACTGACATGAAAATTGAAGAAGAAAGGAGGCAAAGAAAGAGCTTATACAATATTCAGAAAGTATGCAGCACCTGGTTAATAAAAATTGATGCATGGTTTATAACTTGTAACTGATGCTACTTTTTGTTCAGATGGTGCTTCCTTACCGCATTAGACCTCCAATAAAATGTCATTCTCTTAAGAAGACAGAAGAAAGACAAGTTGGCACTTCACTAACCACAGATGAAAGAAACAGCAAACAACAACAGCAGCAGCAGCAGCAACAACAACAAGAAAATGCAACTGAATGGAATCAAGAAACAACCATTACTCAACCAGACCAGTTCCACCACCACTTTTAAGTCACATGCCTGTATAAAAGTGAACACGTGTAGCTACTTATACAAAGAACGTGTGACTCAGTTAAATAATACCTGTGTTATGTATTCAAACATTTCCCCATATGTATACTTATCAGAAATTATGGACCGTGTACAAATGTGCATGCATACTATTTCCAGAGTTGGGGTAGTTACTTCAGAAAAGTAACTAGTTACTTGTTACTTTAATCTCATGTGACTCAGTTAATTTTAAAAGGTAACCAAGTTACTAGTTACTTTCATAATATAAGTTATGCTTGTTTGTTAGCTTTTGTAATGATTATTTGCTCAGCATGCATCAACAAGCTAGAGAAGAAGATAAAACGCAATACATGTGTGCACTGAAAATAATATTTCAGTTCGGTTTCAATTACTGCTACATCTGTTACTTGAGCAGAATCATGAAGAACAGTATATAGACAAAATGTGACTACTTAATGTGGCTGTAGCCGGAATATTTGGCAAGTGTTCTTGCTTTTAAAGCATAATTGCATATAGTTACAATGTAACTATTGTAACTTATTTACTTTTCAGACAGTTATTCCTAGTTACAAGTTACTAGTTACACTAGTTATGTTACTGTAAAAGTAACTAGATACGTAAGTTGCACAGTAACTAGTTACCCCCAACTCTGACTAATTCCAATGAATCCTTGTGTATGTGTGTACATACATATCAATCACAGTAAACTTATATATGCAGTTGTAAGTAGTGACAACTTACAGTAAAAGATGTGGCATGCATGACTACTCTATTAACTAAATAGGGATATATTACTTTAACTGCTCTATTAGAGTTTAACAGTATCTTAAAAGGTATCTAGAGCATCCGTGGGCTTGGCATTGAAGCAATTCAATTGACTTTATACGTAATGGAGAGAGAATAGATGCTTTGTACATTTGTGCTTTAAACTCAACTCCATGTTTCTTTTGAAGACAACCACTGTAGAATGGAAAGGGCAAGAAAGCAAACCAAAAATCACCATTTCTCTTTACCAAATATTCCTTTGAACCCTACTTCAACTCCTTTAGCCAGAAGGAGACCATTGCCTGCTAAACAGTGAGATAATTACTACAACTAAGCTATACAAATTAAGTTGGTACAATATTGCACATGTGCAGGGCCATATACCCACTGAAGAACAGAAAGTAAACAACTGTTTATGAGAGTGAATACATTATGTATGTATGCTTCATAGGAAGTATGGGAGAAGTGATTCAGTGGCATGCATGCAGCTCCTAATGCTGCATGAGATATGTATATACATATAAACTTATTCTGTGTTGCCGATAATAACCAGTTGATCACAGTATATAGTGACTGGACAAGGATACAACAACTTAGTAATAAAAATTAAAACTAATGTCCTCTTTGATGATATTTTCCTAACTGTGGTGCACTAAGGAGACAGGCACCACTGCCTCCAATACAAAAACCTACAGAACAATAGTAAGAATTGATTTTATGTCACTATCTCTTTTAATAGTGAACTGAGCAAGATTACTTTGATCTTTAGCAAGAGACTTTCACATACTGCACTACAACATATAGACTTGAAGAAAAACCTTGTGATGGCTTAGGAAGTCTTACCACTTGTCAACAGCATACAATCACAAGAAACGTACCGTGATTTGATCAAGGTAACAGTAAAATTGGAGGAGGAAACCATGCAGGAAATGAAAGTATATGCTGTTATTGTATATAACATGTGATTGAATCTTCTTACTACATGTGTGTAGATTATTGATCAACATGACAAAAGAATTAAAGAAATAATAGAAAAGCAGAGCAAGAGTAAAAGAGAACTCTAGATATGTATAGTGTGAGTAAATATAGCTAGAGAACTGAGAGCAACCTACAATGAAGAAACAATGAAACCCAACAGTCATCATGCTGCTAAGGTATAGTGAAACCTAGAAATGACACTTTAATTGCGGGATCATCGTATAATCAGCCAGCTCAATAGTCAGTAGAATACTTTGCAAAGTCTATGTCTTGCTGAAAGAAAAAAACAACTTAGCTTTTATTTGAAGTCAATAGGAGATTTCATTACAAAATTATGATCACTTATATTAGCCATGAAATTCTACAACTGAAAGTTACATACCTGCCCATTGATAATTTACATCGCAAGGGTGAATAAATTTTGCGACTATCGTAACTTTAGAATGACATCACCTATTGACAATTATTTTGTTTCTTTTAGCAAATTTGTAACCATGTTATAATAGCGTAAAAATAATGCCTCAGGGAGTTAAAGACAAAAACAATGCAAAAATGGGTGTAAAGATCACCAAAGGTGAAATCTGCAATGGCAATATATATATTTTTTTAAATGTCACAGAGTGCAATTTGTGTGGACATTTTCATAATTGTATGTATATAGCTCATTTTGTGCTATATGTCACTCTACTATTTAATCCCTACTTCAAATTGAAGTAGGGATTAGAATATACGCAGACGTAGACAACCTCCCTTAAAATTGTTTCATTACTTTTTATGCATTGCAACAGACCCAGATATCACTATACTAATCTACACACTTACATATAATTATGTGGGCTTACAGGTGATTTTCTTGTAAGGCTTTGACACAAAGAAATGTGATTAAACTCCTGCTTTGCACGAAAAGTAAAATAGTTGGATGGATTAGTTGCAGTATATGTGTTGGAGATTAAAGAGTTGCCAAGAGTGTAGCCTGTACATATTTAATATGGATAAGTCAAGGAAACCACCTGTTTGTCGTTATTATTCCTTACCAAACATTCCTCTGAATTCCATATCTCAAACTAGAAGGAGATCACTGATTGCTAGACAACAAGACAAGCCATTCTACAAGTAAGCTATCAGTATTGCATGGATTAGAAAATATTGATTTATATATAATCCTACAGGGTAGCATATCCACTGAAGAACAGAAAGTAAAAAAATAAGCAGTGTTAGTGTATGAAATGTATGCTTGTTATATCCTAATAGGAAGTATGGTATTAAAGATGATTGCAATGCAGCCCCTAATGCTGAGGTATAAAATAAAAGTAGTATTTATAGAGGAGGTAATATGTATTGCTATCATACAGTACACAGTGACTGGACAAGGGTACACTTTCACAAGACACAACAACAAGTTTACAATGAACATCAACACTGATGTCTTCTTTGATGACAAACCAGTGCCAATGTGTCAAGTTGCTTCGAGTGCAAGAGTCAGAGATGAGGAGGTAAGACTTAGTGCAAATAAAACAAATATGTTTGAATTTAACATTACATAACCTTATTTCATATTATTCAGCCAAAGTGTGGATGTGGTAAAGCTGCCTCTTTTGCACCTACTCTGCCATCTGTCACTACAAAGAAGCATCAGACACAATTTCCTACACAGAATCCTCAAAACCAAAGGTTAGGTATCTTTCCACTATTTCTCTATACTCTCAAAGTTTAAAGGGTAAAACAATGGTGTAAATTCACATACAAAAGCTTAAATAGTACATTGAAACTTGAAGCATCATATCTTGTCTTTGTTTCATCATGCACATCAAATGCATTATACACTATTATTTATTTTTGCAGCATACAATTGATTGAAAAAAAGAATCAAATTTTATTTGCACTGACAGCTCAACTAGAAGAGCAGAAACAGCACAACCAGATTCAAGAGATTAAGGTAGCTTGGAGATTCTTATTATGTGTGATCATCTAAATATGGATAGCTAATTGAAGAACATGAAGACAAGAGAAAAGAAATGCTGGAGGCTTTTGAAAAAGAGAAAAGGTATTTATATGTGCATGCATGTATTGTTTGATTTGGGAGAACATGCACATGTCACACAAGTCATACACCACTACTCTGTAGAGAGTTGATAGGAGCCCAAGAACAAGAATTCACTGAACTCCAGGCACAATATGCTAAAGAGGTTGCATCAGATTTGTAAAGGAGAAAACTGAATAATCCTCTTTGTGTCATATAGCTAGTTGATCATCATGCTACAGCAATGAGTAGGGAGACACTGTTGAAGATAGAATTAGAAAAAAAGTATGTTGTACTTCGAGAGATTAAACGAAAGTATGAATGTGACTCCGTCTTACATTTGCAACTGTTTGAGGTGAGTTAGCTAGTAAGTAAGAGTATATGTATTTTTTTATGTGACATTTAGGAAGAAGTAAAGGCGTTGCATCAAAAAGAAATTGAAAACTTGAAAACTGATTTTAGTAAGCAGTAACTGTAGCACTATTTGTCTGGCCATTCATTCATGATACATACACACACATGCACGCACGCACGCACACACACACACACTTGGGAGGAAGCCATCCAATGGATGATGCTTGTCCTGAAGAATCTCACAACCAATCATTGACAGCCACATCGAGCGAGTGTGTGTGCATGTGTGTGTGTACACACATACATATACATACATAAACACACATAAATATCTAATATTGTAGCAAAGGATTTGGAACAGCAAAGAGCAACACGATTGAAAGAATTGGAAAAAAAATATGAAGAGCTCATTGTTGATCAGACAACTAAATACCAAAGAAGAATTGAAGTATGGTAATCATAAACTTAGTATACAAACTGATTGGGGACCAAGTCACCAACAGGGCTGGGACCCTAACTCTCTACATTTACAAGTGTTATATTGCCTTCCTTAGAAATTAAAGGTAGCTAACTAACATCAGTAAATTATGATACAGGAACTAGCTAAATTTGAGAACTGTCAAGAAATGGAACAGAACTTGAAAACCACAATGGGAGCCTTGAAAGTGAGTATATATGTGTTTGTTGTAAGAGCAATATGTAATATATATATATATATATATATCACATTTTGGATGTAGCAATATTTTTAAGCCATGCAAAAGTTATCTAAGTATAATTTACAAGAGATGCATCAATAACAACACCTTGTCATTTCATAAACAAAGTCCCATGATATTCACTGCATGCAGAATATCAAGATGGAGATTGCACATTTAAAACTCAAAGAAAAAGATATGGATAGGCAAATCAAAGATGGTGAAAGAAAGATAAAAGAATTGGTGTGTACCTATGAACATCGAGTATTGTACTTGTCTCATATTTTAAAACAGAAAAAAAAGTTGACTGGCTACAGAACTGGAGAACCTCAAGATAAGGTGACATTTACCTGGTTTCCAAAACAGTCAACATGTTGGTCTCTGTATATACAGATGATTGAAGAAGTGAAAGAGAAAAATGGCAGTATAATAAATGAATTGAGAATGCAAAATATTGATCTAAGGCAAGGATGTGTTGCTTGGCTAAATGACACACCCACAGCAGGAACTATATATATAGTATTGTCGAAGGTGCCTTGTAAATAAAAGAAGCTAGAGTTTTTGGTTGCATTAATGGATGATGATTAGTTGGGTGTGTTACATAGCTGAATTACTTCATCAAGTATATCTGCAGATTATATAGGCAATTAGCTACTAAAAGATTGATCTGTAATTACGTTATAAACTCTAATACAGCATTCAAACTAACTTGAAGATGAAAAGTAGATTTGACTGTGTGGCCTTGCCATTACAAATGGTTTATATACATCATTGTTTACTTATAGTTGCATGTTGTACAATCACATTAGAAGAAGGCTGAGAAAAGCAACAGAAGAACTGTATCATCTACCAGTTGAGGAAAGAAAATGTCTCAGCATTCAGAAGGTACCATACACACATATAGTATTTTTTTATTTGTAAACAATGCTAGGATGCTTCTCTCACACCTTCTGGAACATCTGGATCACCAGGTCATGGAATTATAGAAAGATTACTAAAAAGTACTTCTGAAGATGTAACAGAGAGTTCTTCAACCAAGAGTTCTTCAACCAAGAGTTCTTCAACCAAGAGTTCTTCAACCATGACTATGGATAAAGCCAAGTCCTCCAACACAAAACAAGACGAGTAGCTAAAATAACTCTCTGCAGGAAGCTCAAAACAACTGTGTAATATATACATTATATTGTCAACTGTATAATATAGTATAGGCTATATAGCATAGATGTTTAGTTGTCAACCGTTTAAGACTCTATATAATAACATCTCTACGACTCTGTACAAATATACTTAAAGAAACTTGATGATCATATCATAGAATTATACAATTCCCTGGAGTGTAAACGTTTAGTATAAGTTACTGGTCAGTTTCATCAAGGTCGATGCTCTTCGTCCACCATTTTTTGCCTTTCTTCATATTCCTGTCTAGTTCTTATGATCACATATATCATACTAGCGATGATTATAAATTGAGTAGCTATTTGATAAGTTCCAAGTAAGCTGGGATGTGTGGAAAAGTTTTTGAACTAGTAGTAGTAGCATTGGTAGTATTAATAGGAAATCAATGAAAGTCCTTAAGTTGATACATTCTTGTTGTGGTGAATATTTCAGATTACTGGAAGAGTGCACAGTGATATCGAGTGTGTAATCTGTTAGGTGATCTCTCAGCTGCAAAATTGGAGCCAGGGAGGTATACTTACACTGTACAAGAATGACACAAATTTATTACTAACCGATATACTGTAACTAGTTTTTCCCCCTAAAAGTACATAATTTAGTTTTTTCTCTCTCCTTTTGTAAAAATAATTCTATATTAGTATTAGTCTTGCCTATGGCTTTCAGTCAATTGTAAAAATATTTCAGCAACTTTTCTGCTCTGACATAGAAATATACTACTTCTTTAAGCTCCTGCCATTTTCCCAATGTGCTCACATCAATCACCACCTTTTACCTCAATATATTGCATTTCTCAATTCATTTATTATATACTACTTGACATTTCTCTTTCACTTCTTCAACTACCTGTACTATGTTGGCTGTGTGTTAGCCAGATATGATAACTGTACTGAAGGGAAAGCTGGTCAAAATCATCTACTCTGTGCTATTCACATAGCGATCGTTCCATAGCCAACACATGCATATGCAAGATCATGAAAAACAAGGACATTATCAGTATTATCGCTGCTGTTTGGCCACCTTCATTATACATACCTTCGATGTCATGGCAGCTTGTATAGGAATCAGCATAATCTTATGGTGAAGATACATCATTGTTCCATGTACTTATGTATGATCTTCACTTGCCACAAGGTTTATACATCACTGCCAACTATACTTGTCTTATCTAAATTTAGAATTAGCTCACTTGTCTTTACAACTTTACAATCGTACACACAATACTATAGTTCTGTAGTTCACAAAGAAACTTTAAACAAGATACAAGCCACATGCATACATGATCCAAAAACATGTTTACCTATCAACTACATGTGATGATTACTAAATGACTTAGCTGTATTACAACAACAAATTTACAAATCATCTTCTGATTATTACATTGTGGTTTTGTGGGTATAACAAACAAGCAAATTTGTAGGTATCAGTTTAATGTATATGATAATCACCTCACCTTGCACAAATCTCAGCACTATGCTACACTAATATTGAGAGTTTTTGATTTCTAAGTGATGTACTATTGATTTACACTACATAGTGTACTACATGCAGGGCCAGCACTGGTAAAAGTTACATACATACTAAATTTGATTGCGCATTCAATGTTACATGATGCTCTATAGTCATGGCACTGATTTTGATGACACCCACAGAAAGATCTGTGCTTGTGACAACTTGGCCATCCATATTGAAATGCAAAGGTTAGTAATTGAAGAAGAAATATTGTATTTATTAGCCAACACATGTCCATATACCATCACTGCATGCAAGATCATGATTTATTGCTATCATTTGGGGAATGGTAATTTCTTCCACTCCAATCAGGGTGTCTCGATTAGCGTTATTTGATATTTTATGTTGCAGCCTGTGGAAAGGAAACAGTACCCCCTTTATATATTGGTCAGTGCTTGCAAAAAAGATCAAGGGTACTCTAATAGAACAGTCACTTACTAGCTCAAACAGAGCAGTCATTTTAGTCCCTTGAAACTGCCATTGCATAATACTGTAGCAACATATTAAAAATACTCAGTTGTTTATTACTCTATTCTACTAGCGACTGCTACATATTGTATAGCAGTGATAAGCCATAACTTTGTTCACTATCTGTATAGTACAATAACTTCTGTAGCTAAAACCTTTTCACAGATACCACTCCACAGACCAAGAAATGAATTACAAGTTAGCTGAAACCACAGGATAAGATGACTTATTATTGTATTTAGCAAAGTCATCTAGTAATTATCACATGTATTAGCAGGTGTATAGCTTGTAACTTGTAAACATGTTGTGTGAGGTTTCTTTATGAATATGGGTGACCTGTACTGCATGAAGTTTATAAGACACCAGAATTCACAGCTTGAACAAAACTAACTTTAATAGTGATGTGGGTAATTTAATTTCATTGTTCTGCGCACTTATGTATCTGTCCAGTTAGTAGAAATGGCTCTCTTCAGACTGCGTGATAGATCACATGCACAGGTTCAGACATCCACAACACACTGAGCCTGAAAGGAACTCTCTCCCCCAATAAATCTGGTTAAAGATCCGTATGATCTGACTTAATTTACAGTAAGTATATAAATGCACTAGAAAAGTTCTTAGCCACTTCACAGAAAGATTGAGATACTCTAATAGAGTAGTCATTTATTCTAATACAACAGTCTTGAAATACACCGTCAGCTGTTTTTGAGCATGACAGGCTTGAGTTTTAATCGGTTCAATTGAATCACTGTTAATTCAAAATCATGGCTGGACCACCTAATAGATTTTTAAAGTTTAGGGTTGTACTCTACAACTGTGCAATCTAGCAATATAGACATAGTGGTGTAAAATACTGGTTAATATACACATACAAAACTGTAAATTAGAATGGTTTCAGTTTCAGGAATATCCTATCAGCACTTGATAGTTCAACTACATATAAAGTCAAACTGTGGTCAAGTGGTCTATATAAAAGGGTAGACAGTTTTGTGAACTACTGAGTCTATAGAAACATGGCGTATATGCAGTGTTGCTTTGCTATCTTCCTAGTGATGATGACATATGGCAGTGATGGCTATAGCATTTGTGGGAGTGACAGCAACTTCAGTAAAGTGCCCCCTTGTGGATACGACCACACCATACGATGTGGTAGCTATGGCAACTCAAAACATCTTTACCAGCGCTGCAGGACAAGTATGACAGATATTTGTCTAGATTATAGCTGTAATATTTGCTGTAGTTCAACCCTTTTCAGTATCATCCAGGCTCACATCTAACATCACCTGTATTGACAAAGACCAGCGCCATCCAGCTAATGGCTACCTGCTGGCAGGATGTGAAGGAATCATTACTGCCAGCAAACAGTCAAGCACCAATGGAGTTTGTACTAGTCAAATAAGAGACCAAGAGTCGGAACAAATTACCTCCAATGTGTACCTGAACATCAAAGACTTGACGACCGGGAAATACAAGTTTAATTGCCACCACAAGGATGGGACAGTAATTTCAACAGAAACCATAGTTTGTAAGTGTGCATACAGTTGTATAGTATTGGTGCACAGTAACGTTGATTGAAAGTAAACAGTTGGTAACTCTGCACTGTATTAATGGATGATGCAACAAACCCATACTGCATAAAAATACAGCTAGGGACAGGTAATATAGTAAATCTATATAATACTTTATTAAACACCAGCCATGTTTATTATGTGGCAGATCAAAGGCTGTGCTTTCAGTTAACACTTAGTGATGGTGTTAACCATAGAATGTCTGATGTGTCTACTAAGCGAAACCTCATTGTTACTAAGCAAAACCTCATTGTTACTAAGCGAAACCTCATTGTTAACACTCCTCTCTGGTTACCTTCATATGCAGAATTTGTATTTCATGTGGTATAGCATACCTACATTACATATCTGGTTCTAATCAAGAGTTCATAATATTTGTATGGGGCCCATACAAATATTATGAACTCTTGCTCTAATCAAGGCAGTATATGCAGTGATTTTATTTGCTGAACAGGTGCCCCTAATTCAGAGTATGTAGTTTAGCAAGTAACTAACTCTATGAATGTATTGACTACAAACATAATGAATACTTTCTTTATCCACAGTTAGTGCATCAAATAAGTTTGAGGAGCTATTAGTTCTTGTCAATGATAAACCTCAACCACCAGATACCACTAACATCATGGAAGGCGACAGCGTCTCAATTATATTTCAGAAATTTGGTGGATACGATGTCTACGGCTCGCCACAGTACTACCAACTGGCTGATCATGCTAAGAAGCATGTCTACTTTGATTTAAATTACCCATGTAGCAAGATCAGCCGTTCACAAACTACTCATACTCCAGCCATTTCTCTCCTCTATTCCTTCATCCCTGTAACAATGAGGGACAACGGCACAACAATCACTTTCACTGACAACAATGACACCAAGATTGGTGCTTTTACTATCATAGGTATGCTGCTCTGATCTGTAACTGCATGGAATTAGCTAACTTTCTATTACAGTGAAACCCAGGCCAAATGATGAGTACCTTGCTTCATCGTGTTTTGGTTATCCACAAATATTTCAGGTACATAGCCATCATATGACATAAATTCATATTACCACATGTTGTCTTTGTAGTACAACTGATGGTGGTAATGAACTCATAATACTACCTGTTAGCATTGTAGTATAGTGTAGGGATTTATTTCTCAAGTTTTCTGGTATGTAAGCATATAAGTGTTCTGTCAGTGTGCAACTGATGGAATTATTTTTAAATTATTATAAATACAGATGATTTGAGTACATATAAAAGATAAAATGCAATTAAATTTGATTTTTAAGGGGGACTTGTGAATGATCTTTATTTGGTAACTCTGTTGCCATGTCTTGTGTGGGATTAACTACAGCATCATCAGTTTGTGTGTCACTTGTTTCATGACCACTGTCAGATTTTGACGCCTCAGGACTTGCATTATCCTTGGGTCCATTGTCAACAACCTTGTTCTGGGTTTCAGTCTCATTTGTGTCTACTTTGTGATGTGTTTCTCCATTGCTTGTTGCTTTTGTCGTCTCTAATCGACTGATCTTTTTTGTTTCAACCGTACTTGTTCTTCGTGATGAAGCAACTTGATTTGTTTTACTTTGTTCTGAGTTGGTTTGACTTACACGGGCTACACGATTATTCAAAAATATAATATTGCTTTTTACTACAAACGAAGAATTGCTTACGTTTAGTTGAGCATCTTTCTTTCCACTGTTTCCTATTGTTGCTGAGGCAGGTAGTCCAAGGCTTGAAGTCTGCATCATACTGAGGAGAGCTCCCATTCTCCTTGCAACTTTTCTTAAACGATGACATTATTAAATCAATCATGTTTCCCATAACCTCATAGGTTGGTACAACAATCACGTCAATGAAACCTACACAAGTAAATATCTTAAAATCATCTTAAAAAGTACAGACAATGACTCTAATGATTTCCATTACAGTAGTTGTAGTACTGAAATACTGGAGCTAATTAGAAATAAAAATGGTGGTAGTATTACCCAATGCCCATACAGTCTTATATGTACATTACTTGTTAGGGATGCACACTTGAAGATGAGGCAACAGAATACTGTAAACAACAAAAGTTTGGTGTGACTTAACTTTGGCATGCAAAACAGGTTGGTGGATAAAAGTTTGATGAATTTACCATGCAGCTATAGCTATTTTACAAATAAAGTGAATTCCTCGATTCGCCATGCCAAACTTTCATCATTTATGGTAACATGCAAAATAAGCTATTCAAAATAAAGTGCCGCAGCAATAATTTACCTTGATTACTGTTCATATTGTTAAGTCTACACATATCAACAAGTAAGCAAGCTACTTTCACATGGGAGACTGACCCTACATATGCACTAGCAAATGTGTAGGAAGTGAAACAAGAGAATACAAGATTCTGTTACCTGGAAACCAGTTCTTTATACCACATGACATTTCTCAAATAAAGAAGTTCACTTATATAATTCCATATGAATTCATAGCTATGAATTACAACTGTTGCTTGGCGCAGTTGATCTGAACAAATCTGTGATGGAGATACACCTGATTTTCAGGTTATTTAACTGTATGCTGACTGAAATTTTTCTTGAAATTATAAGTACAACAACCAGACTCTAATGGTAATATCCAACTCCTCGTTTCCAGGTATCAAAACCTGATTGCTACAAACCAAGCTGTATATAAAGTGTGGCCATTGAAAATAAGTTAGTTGGGAGAAGACGTGATATCAAAGGTAGTCTGGTGCTGCCAAGCAAGAACGCTGTTCAAATTTAGAAACAGCAATATAAACTGTAGCACCAATAAACCGTGACGTAAACAAACACACATAACTCATGTTTGCTTCACGATACAGGTATGAAACAAAGATCCCCATGAAGAGGTGAATCCAATCGTATAGGAGTTATATATTGCTTTACTGTTTACTGAAGAGATTAAAGTGTGCATAAAATCATTTTTGTAGATACCTAATGCAATCTATCACAAAAACAGAATTATGCAAACTACACAGCAGGTCACACATTGTACTTGCAACTGTTCATAGAGTATCTCTATGGCAGTACACCAGTTACATTTGCATATGCTTGTTTCTGTCGCATATAGCTCCTTGATATTTAATCTAGGATATATCTTTAATCAAATGTTTGTACCATAATTTGCCAAGATTTGCAGTTAGTTTTTGTAAGTGGCTTATCTGAACAGTAAATGTACTGTAATATGCTGTTTCCAAATGTTTGAGGGACATATTTCGAAGTTGCTTAGCTGTCTGCAAATTTTTTATCCTCAAAAATTAAAGACTAGCTCAATGCCAAATAACAGATAACCTGAGTGAAAAAACAAATGATCCACAAAAAACAAAACTGTGAAAATCCTGAAATTCATCATCGCAATCCATGAAAAACTACATGCCTCGAAAATTTGTACATGCATATACAGTACTTGGGCAGGAGGCCATCAGGAATCAAAACAAGTAGTTTAGTCTTTTAAAATTTGTGTGTGTTCCATTGGGATACATTAAAATATTACCATGGAAACACAACTACTTAAACACCAGGAGTGCAAAAAACAAAATGCAAAAACCTATACCAATTGCATATCTCCATGGTAACTGAAGATGATAAAAAAATGCAGTTGGCAAACATCATTAACAAAGGACAAAGAATGTAGCCTGTAGCAAATGTTTAAGACTGGCTACTAACAACACTTTATGAAACATAGCTTGTTCTTGTGCATAGAACCAAACCTGGATGTTTATAGCACTGTTCTCAAGTTGACAGGTTTCAATGTCAATTCAATTGTAGTCACTGGAACACAATACATGCTAGCTATTTACATACCGACTTGACTCTCTGGTACCAATGTGGTATTACGATCACACAAAGGAGAACATTGTCTCTTCAGTTCTTTCTCCTGATCACCCTGTCTGAAGAACTCCTCCATTAGCAGTGGTGTCCATTTGGAATGCAAATCCCAGCTTTTAGCCGGATGGGATATATCAGCACAGTGTAGGATTAGTGAGAGAACCTTAGATTTCTCTGTTTTGTCCAATGTACTGTATCTAAAAAAACACATTTGAAACTCATTGTCAGAAAACCTAATTTAATGGCAGTGACAATGTGGAAGAGGTCAGGAAGAAACTCATATAGGTGTAGGGACTCTTATGTAGTCCCCAATTAGGCCATTACATAATGCATGAAAAGAGTGAAATAAACTGAATGGTATCCCTACTGTGAATCTGGAAACACTTACGTTAACCAACTTTTGTGAATCGAATGATCGAAAAAAAATTGCTAAATAAAATTTTACAAATCTTCTATATCGGGCACAAAAGAAAGTTTTACGATGATACTTCCTGATTTGCTAACTTTTAAAAAACACAGAAATTTACTTATTTGTGCAAACATTTCCAGTTTTCTGTATGGGTACAGTTTGCTTACGCTTCTGGTGATGACAACAAGTTCTTCATAGTTTTGATCTGTTCAAAGTGGCACGACATGTCCGTCGCCAGAACCATGTCTATTATGAGACCTCTAACAAGTCTGACATAGAGAAACATAAAAATACAAAATCATTCCAGCTAGTTACTCAACTGTAGACATGATATCTTTAAAAGTATTTGTTAACATCACAAAGAATTATGGCTATGAAACTACGTCACTACATTTATTGATATGGTTATTGATCCTGTACAAAAGGTGGTGAAAATACAACACAAATTTCTTAAGCTATACCAAAGCAACTATGATAGGTTACTGAAAGCAGGCTACAGACAGATACATTAGAAACTTTTAGATTTAAAAGAACATACTTAAAACAAAAACTATGTAACTGCGTGTTCAGTGCCAATGTGCCCAACCCCACCCCACACACACGCACACACACACACACGCACGCACACACCTGTAGTCCTCTTGTTTAAGTGATTTTAAGACATTTAAGTCTTTCTGTATACAACAAAATGATGACAACTATCACAACATCATGAAGAACTTACATCCTGCATTAACTTGAAGGCGGTGTGTAAGTGGTGATTTTCTAATACTGATTTATCATTGTATAGGAGGGCTAGTTCTGAGTTAGATAACATGTGAAAACTGTTGGTTGTTCCAGTGTGTTCAACATCATGTATAGCAGCGGCAATTAAAATGGCTAGCAATTCTAAGCTAGTCATCCAATCCTGTGTTAAATATGACTCAATCATCATACCGTAAAAATATGATTTACAATTATCTACCATTATTCCGGTTCTTTTTACTAAACAGTAGACGGTTTGAACAACATCTGCTGCATGTGTAGAATTGTGGTATGGGTTTTTGTAACGCTTATATCCATTCTCGACAGCAATCAAGAAATTATCAAGAACATTAATCATTACCTACTTCCCAAATATGGCACACATGAATAGCATGACAATGTTGATACTCATACCTCATGTCTCTTAGGTAGATCACATTTCTGGAATAACTCGTAAGTAGTGTAGCGTAACGGCTGATTGTTGGTCAACTTTTCAACTTGAAACATGTCACAATTCCAATTGGAAATGTGCTCACCAAAGAATGCAGTCACATCAGCTGGAATCTGTAGCCCTGACTGGCTAGCCCATTTGTAACGCCTAGAATGAGTAGCCATAAATGGCCAAAGGCATCAACAAGAGATACCATGGTGATTTGTACAAGAAATTAGATAACATGAAAAATAGCAATAGCACAATTACATGTACAAAGTTGCAACAAAATCTAACAGACACTTACGAGTGCACGTAGTTCCCAATGACAAGTAATTGTGCCACAGTTTTGAAACGTGGCACTTGGGATGTTGTCTCCCTTGTATAAACTGACTCCCTCTTAGTGAATGTAGCTGCCAGCCAGGCACGGACCTCCTCATCCTGCACTTCATCGAAATTCTCATCACTAAAAAAATTTAATAGCATATCCAATTTATTCACCATCTGGCATGACACAAAGCTACACTCCTACCTGTCTAAATCACTGACTAATGAGGTGTGCTGCGTTAGTACATCAGCAGCATATCTTATTGTTGCTTTCATTTCACTAACAGTGGGAGGCTTGCCAGTTTCCAATTGTGCTAACAGATAGTGTAACCTAGACATACACCATACGGATATATCATCACTTTATACTGAATTTAATCCATTAAGAAAACAAAGTTGCCATTTCTTATTCTTGCAATGAACGTTTCCTTCTGGATGAGTTTTATAGTGTAGTGTTAAGGGCTGCTATTGGGACCAAAAAAATTAATGGGTCATGAAGGGACTATTAGAGGCGGCCACAACGAGGTGGTCTTATTAAAGAGGTAACCATTAATAGAGTACTGTTTTTAAAGCTAACACACACAGACCTTAATCGTTAGGGCCAAAACATGGTCAACTTATACATGGTGGTTTGTTATATCTTTTAATTCAAAGGAATCCATTTGGTTTCATTGCACAAACTTACAATATTGAAAACAGCCTACAATATTTTATGTAACAAAACTGATGTATTGTACTGTTCAGTGACCAATAACTAACTTCAATTTAGCTGTGGTTGCAGCTTGTTCTGAGTCCACATCTGGCAGCTCATCTGCTTTAAGGGATGCAAACGATGGAAGAGAGTCACCAAAACGTGGAGTGTTTGGACTGGACTTGTTTGAGATGTTATTGCAGCTCAAGTTATGCGGTAATGCCCTTGATCGGTTTACTGGCCGGGAAGGACTCGATCGACTCCTTGTATACTCTTGTAGGAAACCTAACACAAGAGCATCTCAAACACACCTGTCATAACCCAATGTACATCACCCAGCTTTGCTACATGAATTTCTACATAAACAGAAGATGTAAGGTCTCTTTGCCACTGAATATCTACAAATACTTGGCAACAGTATGGGTGGTGCCATGTGGGATGGTTGGACAAGGTAGGTAGCAAGCAGGTAGTGACTATACGAGTGACTTAGCACAGCAACACTCTAGTGCAGTTCCAGCCAACCAGGTCCTTAACATTTTCATGTCACTGCGCGCTTGTTCAAGTCACTGTCCTCTGCAGGAGTTCGTACATGCACTGCATGCATGACACTTCCCCCTATAGCCTTATTCACAATACAAGCTTACAGTATATTCATACTAACCAGACTTTACCAGATCGTGGTAACCATTGAATGAAGTGTATAGCATTTAACGCTTCGCGTAACATATATCGTAGACTCACCATGTTTTGTAGGCGAATCTTCCATGGGAGCGCTCTGAACTTGCACCGTTTCTACAAATGAGCTAGGACGCTGTTTACCAGGCACCGATCCCATTGCTATATTTCAACCACCACGCCCGCCCAAAACACGGACTTTCCGTATAACTTCACAGCAAGGGGTTGTTTATACACGTAATTGTAAGACTTCTATAAATACATTAATTCCTAAAATTTAAGTGTCACAAAATATAACGTCAAAGACCATTGTATGGTTTCTGAGAAGGGTCTTGCTTGAGAATTTTGATGATATCTAGAGAAAAAAAAGAAAAGCATGTGTGTGTGTGTGTGTGTGTGTGTGTGTGTGTGTGTGTGTGTGTGTGTGTGTGTGTGTGTGTGTGTGTGTGTGTGTGTGTGTGTGTGTGTGTGTGTGTGTGTGTGTGTACTGTTTGTGTGTGCTGTTTGTGTGTGCAGCTACAATATCATGTACCTTCCTTTTCTTCATCTGAAAACGTCCCACGAGGGAAATCCACATCAAATGTAATGTACAAGATCCCTTTTCGCTGATTATTGTCATAGTTCGGCATGCCTTCACCTTGCTTCTGTATCTTTGCTCCAGACCACGTCACTTTCTCTCGTTTCACTGTCACCTAACCAAGACACAAGTAGCTTAAGACTTTTATTAATGTTACCATGGTAACACACAAATGTAAACAACACAGACCTAATAAAACAATGTGGCCGCCCACAAAGCCAAATTGTATATAAAAACCTGGCCAACTGGCACAACAGACAGTTTACCAAATTACATAAGCCTCTAATATGAGCTACAATTAAAACTGATCTACCTTGTGTCCATCCAGGTGAGTGATTTCCATGCTAAATCCCACCAAGGCATCTCTCAGTGATACAGTGATGTTTGTGTAAAGATCATCACCTCGTCGCTCAAAGATTGGGTGTCTGAAATAATGAGATGCTCAGATGCAAACACTGCACACACACAATTACTTTTGTTGCCGTATGGTGAATATGAGGTCTCCAGGTTCTCCATCAATGTGTGGTTCACCTGTATGGAACAGAGTTTAACAGATTAGAAGCAATAGGTGTTCCAGACCTTCAGATATGAAGGGGTACTCTTGACCGTCCCTCATTCCTGGCTCAATTTCTATCTCCAGTAGCTTTTCTTCATGTACAAACCTGAGCAAAGGTAAACAGCATGCGATGACAACACACGCCTACACACACAGAGAGAAGAAACAAAGGACTCCAGCTCATAGAGTGTAGTAATATAATAAATCAGTGAAGTTTTGAGTTCAAAGAAAGCAAAAACAGCTGCATCTGGGCATCGTTGATGATACCGAGCATCAAGCCTGAAACTTTGTGATTACCATGCCAGGCTGCCTAACACATATGCACACACATATTACAATTACATCAACTCACTTCACATTCGGACATTCCTCACAAATCTGTTGAGGTGACATCTAACCAAAAATAACCAATACACTGTAACATGAATCTGTATACACCACACACAGCACAAAGTACAGTATTGCACACAATGGCACTTCCTACACTGTCCCCAATATTAACAACAGTTAAGAAATAACATACAAACATAATCTGTTATCACTTCTATAACCCAAACGAACTATTCAAAGTGAAACAACAACAGGAAATACAAAATGAAATGAAACAAAATAAAGTAAAAGGATGTTTGTTATTCATGGAATTATTCAATTCACCTGAAATTGTCCTGGTCCAATTTGTACTGTTCTCATCTCAGTTCTACAATTACACTTCCTCTTTCCTGATGATGGCTTAGCAACAGGTTTGTACCTAGCAACCTAAGAATGTCACAGAATACATGATAGAACAATAAAATTTGTGTATAAGTAGGAAAGCATAAAATGTGTGTGTGTGTGTTGATCTTAGGATACTAATGTATATACTTGTTTCAAGAGTTGACTGCCAAATATGTAACTAGTAAAGTACACTTTGAAGACTATAAAGAAGTGGAAAATGTTGGTTTTAGCACTGTGCCCAAGAGTTGGAGGAGATGTCTACTTTTGCATTATATACAAGTGATTTATGGAAGTTTAGAAAACAGTAAACTATTACCTACCATCCTTATCTCGATAAGTCTTGATAATCAGATATATGTAGATAATCGCACATCTCTACATGTTTACATTTTCCACGTTCTCATTAAAAATATATATATCTTTGTTAAATAAGACAATTATAATATTCGTATATAGCTGAATTAATCACAAACTGAAAACACACTACACGTATTATGGTGTGGTTATGGCTGGGTTAACTTACACTGAGGTATTCACATTTTATTGACTGTATAAGGTGAGAGATGTCATTTAGATCAAGGAAACTCGTTGGTAAGGTAACAGATGTTTTGGAAGTTATACTTTAATAGGAACTTGGTAGAGAACGGCCATAACAGTACATGCAGGGTGTAGCTTCCACTAGTACTCCATACAATCAAGAGTTAATAATATGGAGAGGAGAGTACAGCATTAGATGAGTGTGCAGAAGTCAAACAGCTTCTTTTCTGCGTAGTGTAGACTGGCTAGTATATTTTCGTATTTAACCACAAAGGTCATCCTTGACACAACATCGTGCATTCAACTTGGCCAGCAAGAGCAGTGTCGTTGTATTAAAGAGTATCGAGGAAAACTCTGTGAGCACGTCTGAAAAACTAATAACAGATGATGGAGTACTGCTTGGAATTTTCAACTGCATCCTGGCAATGTGTCACCATGGTAACAAGCGAAACTTGTCTTCCACGCATTGTAACTGAAAGAGCATTGTCCATTACATATCCTTATTCAATCTTCAGTGATTTGCTGGTTCAGTAGGATAATATTCTTGACCGTGTATTGCGTTAATATATACATTACATGGGAGAAGTCATTTAACTTCTGCACAATCATCTATTACAGGACTATATAGTCTCATCTCTCATATTGTTAACTCTTGATGTAATCTTATTCTTTCATTGCTTATTCACAGTGTGTGCTTTGTAGTTCATATTAGGGCTGAAACGGATAGCAACTTTTACTATCCGGATATCCTGAACATCCTACGGATAGTGACATCATCACTTGCTATAGAAACATTTTATAGTTTATCCTTGTTTTACTAGTACTAGAAGTAAACAAACATTAACATGATAGCAAAAGGTTTGTGGTAATGTTACAGTGTTACTTTGCACCGTCTGTAACAAGATTGGCAGCTGGAGAAAACATGAATACAAGATGTAGCAGTTGCTACAAGACTTTTTCCAGGTACAACTAGTCGTAAAGAACTCTTTATAAGGCAATAACTATTCTGTTACAACTTCTTCAGCAACATCCACAGCCTCGCTTCGTAATTTAGCGATGGGCGTGGTCACGAGCAAACTGATTAACTTACCAGGCTGCTGTTAACTTCACATAATCTAGCTTAGCTAACTCTCCATAATGAAAATTGATTCATCTAGTGATGAGAAAGTTGGACAGATAAATGGCTTTAAGTTATTACTATCCGCTTGGCTTCAAAGTACTATCCGGATAGTAAATTATTATCCGGATATCTGTTTCAGCTCTAGTTCATATAGACGCAGGACCTCACTAAGAAGAGAAACTATATTGCCTCTACTTGTCTTAATCTTCAGAGGGGATGACAGACAGATTGTGTATCCATGCCATGTACAACCCAACAAACGTTCTAAACACAAGTTACACAACCAAGCTAACCTCCATGCTGTGTAGCATAATCACAGTTATAAAGCACTACCAGCCTCTGCTGCATTGTCCCATAACCAGAGCTTCATCATTGGGGGGGGGGGGGACTTAAATTTTAGCAAAAGTTTAAATGAAAATCTGGGATACACCGTTACCTCATAAAACCATATTTTTTAACTCTCTCTTGAGTCATTTCCTAAATGAAGGCCTGGTAACCAAAAATAACACTATCAAGTACTGTGGCAGGCATGCTCTAGACTCCACACAGCTCTTACCTCAAGAATGTCACAACAGGATTCACAGACATGCATTATCCATTCTGCACAAGGACTAAGAAATGTGGTGGCTAATGGTATAATGTATTTTAGAGGACAACCAAACTTCATCTTGTGAAACACTTACTCCTCATTTGGGAGACAATGGAAATATCTACTTTAGTTGAGTTAGTTCTCCTAGAAGGTTTCTCAGTAATGGAATAACACAAGAGCTTGAAATTTTTATTCTTTTGTATCTATGTGACTGCTCTATTAGAGTATTTCCACCTTTTTGTTGCATGAGTGAACAAAATCCCAAACACAAAACCCAGCCTTTTCCCTTAAACTAAGCACGTCACTATTTCATTTTGCAGTGAATAAACTTTGTAGGAAAACGTCAACTGCTAAAGAACTTCTCAAGGAACTCAATGGAAGTTTGATTCTCACTGTGGCTTTGTGGGGACATCAAAAACGAAAATAGAAGACAAGCAATTCACCAAACAAAATTGGCAAATCACTGTTGCCAATATATGAATCACACGAGAAGGGTAAACAGTCATGATCCAAATGAACATAAATCACTTTTGCCAGAATGACAATTATGCAGATGGGCACTCCTTCACTGATCAGGCCGGAATTTGAATCTTAAGAAATACTACAGTTAGAGTCTAAACCGCCTAAGGTGGAAGAATCAGGGTGGTGGAGGTGTCAAAGAGACAAATTCACTCCTACATGACAGTTCAAAAAGCTGCAACGTGTTGAATGCTTACAACTTACCAAAAGTACCAGTCACAAAAAATGCAGACCTTGAAACCAGAATTATCTGCTGTCTACCAAATCAGTACATAAAGAACTGGAGTGTTCAAAATGTTACCTTGGATGCTCTGACACTTCTCACCTCTGTTGTAGAGACTGACAATAAAGGTGATAACTCAGGTGTTGACTACCACATAGGTAACTATTTGATCGACTGATGCCAGGAGAAAAAAGTTATGAACCAGATTAATTAATCGTTTTTGCTTGACGAAAGCTTTGCAGATGGCACTCCTGTACGTTGACCAGGTGAAGACAACGAGATCAACTGTGACCCAACCCAGTCTCAATTCTTTCAATCAGACCACAGTGAAAAGGCAAAAAGAATACCACCCCCATAGTGGCCATGGCAGAATTCCCAATCACTTCACTAAACAAAGCATTGTTGAACAACCTCATATTCAGGTGTTACGCCTACATCACATACCCTTAGCTGGTAGTCTTGTTCAAGTGATAAGGTGTAGGGCTTACCACACTTCCCACGTTCTGCAGTACATGTAACCAATCAGAACCAATCCCCAGACAGAAAAATAGGAGACTGGCCATGATAGTGGGTTTGGATTGTAGACATATTTTTTCACAACAGTGAAACCACCCAGCCTGGTCATTTCTCTTATTTGCCATCAAAATTCTGGATCCAGGAGAAAGAAATTTAGCTGGCCTGATAATGTGCTGATGTCACTGTAATGGCAGACACCAAGGGAAGCAGCTTTTAAATGTTTTGGTCAACAAGCAAGCAAGCATGCTATAATACATGTATATCCTCTGCACTACATATATGGGACCATTTGTGCTAGACACTCTCTGGGGTCCCGAACTAGGCAACAGAACTTATTGTAATACTTAGACAGCAAATCTACTCAGTAGGTACCACAGTGAATTCTTGAGTGGAAACATAGTACAGTACTTTCACTTACAGACTGAATTATTAATCCCTTCAAGGACCAAGTTATTTTCAAGTAAGAATGGCAGCATAGCTTTCTATTATACCAGCAGTACCAGGCATGGCAACAACGCAAGCTGGGATGGGATAAATTTATTGCTCCTGGTCGAATTGCTTAACCCTTCAAATACCAATATAGTGGATGTCCACACATGATAAACTTTTACAATTAAGAATTCGCTAGCACCATGTTATTCACCATGATAAAATGGTACCAAGCACTACTTCATATCTCTGTTGCTAGGCCACCCAAAGAAAGCAGCTTTTCTATTTTCATCCACAATTACTCTACATGCAGCACGTCAATTGGCCATATCTCCATTGGGCTTTATCCCATGATATTAAACTAAACACCATTAGATTCAACACGTGATGGTCATTCCATTGGTACACAAAAGATCATAAGACTACAAAATGGATTCCCGATAAAAACAAAACAAAGTGGAAGATGACGTTGCTTCATATCACAAGCCTTTTGTATAAAACAAAAACTATTTAGATATTATTAATGTTCGCAACATTATTAAACATGTAATTAAAGGGCGTGGCACCTGTTTCTTTCATCCCAGATGAAATGGAATGAATACTTGCAAGCAAAACAGGTGACATGCCTTGTATTAGTGAGATTTTTAATCACTCACACTCTCGTGAGTGACGTTGTGTTTGAGCAGTACGTACCATAGTACTGCATATTAGGGATCATGAAGGTTTGTATTTCCTCACAAAAAGGTATTGCCTAGAAACCAGCCTCACACCAGCCTCACAATACCTCCATGGTGCATAGGCAATATTGCTAGGGTAAAAAAGTTCCATCCAATAAGTTGCTATGAAATTAAAAGTCATTGCTCAACCAACATATTGCTCAATCCATATCATCATTATCCATATGTATAGTTACAAAAAATTGAAAACCACAAAACCATAATCATGACAACAGTTAGAGTTTGCACAATGATTGTGTCAAAATGTCAGTAGACACACTAGTATCTTTTTACTATGTCATTCTCCAGATATTTATACATACACTGCATTTTTTCTTTGTTAAAGTGGCAAAGAGTAACTACTTGCCAAGAGAAGAGAAATGTTCAAATCTCCTTAGCAACAAAGTATAAAGGGTTGATGGATATACCATCCCTCAATTAGCTTTGTTATCTTTAACTTTAAAATATTTTGTACATAGCCAATGAAACACATGAATGCAAATTCAAATGGACAGGTATTTACAGTCAGCAAATTCACTGTCATGAAACCTGAGATCACAAGGCCATTAGATGATTTAGTAACACAAAGTCATGCGCATTCTATTTCAGATACTTTACATGAAAGTCCTACAGTAAACCACACACCACAAATATGATTGTTTATTCATTGAAGGAAACTAAACAGCACATTTTTTTTGGAAAATCTCAACTTTTAAATCACTAAATATATAACCCTTTCATGAATATAACAGGTACGACAGTATAAAACACACGCTGAGTGCAATTCCAACACACTAGCACTTCTATCGTGCGTTTCATAGTACAATGCGCTAATCATGAAGTAGGCATGCTGGCAGAGGTCTCATTTCAGGGATAACCAAGTTCGCGCACTATTGCAGGTTTATTACATAACCTGGTAAAACTTTTCTCTTGAAAATAGGGCTATTTCGTTTATATTTGAGTTGATAGTCACATTTTGAACAATGATACATCGTTATAGATAGGCTAAGACAACCGGCAAGTAGCTGTGGATGGTATGGCATGATTCAATCATGTGCGTATACGCATGCGTAACACTGGATTTTGTGATAAAACTCGAGAAACCAGCCATGAAGACGATTCAGCAAGGAGACAATATAAAGTAGTTTCATACATTGTAACACTTATTTGTAGATCATAGTTTATTTGTGGTCGCCTATTTCCCAAGGCTGCTTTTAGGGTATTATGTAGTTTTGTTGTCTTATAATTACTTATGTATTTAAACAAAACAACCTAGTCAAGGTGATTAGCCCACAGCATTTATGTAGAGGTATAGTAACCAAGTGATTTAGTGCACAGTGAGGCTTATACAGTATGATTCGGCATGCCTCATAAAGTGCACCAGGAAATTCAGCCGTGAAAGGGAATATATAACTACTATTATTAAGTTTTTGATTGACATTCCCAATGCATCTACTTACACAATAATAAAACTTAAGTGTTCAAAATGTCACAGGTATAAAGTCATTAGCCAGTGTTACCACCAACATAGTAGGGTAAGAATAGTCATGAGGATACTACCCACCACAATGATGGGATTCTCTATAATACAGTAAGTACCAACCTCAATGAAATTTCCATTGTACATATCTTCTAAGGAGACCACAAGGTCCATGTATATAGTGCCACCACGAGGGATATCCCTGTTGTGATGATCATGTCCACCAGAACCAAACTGGAAACCAAAACCTCCAAAGAAACTAGAAATGGGTTGGAACGGTTAATTGTGTGTGTGTGTGTATTATACACACTCGTGTATGTAGTGCAACTTTGTGTGTGTGTGTGTGTGTGTGTGTGTGTGTGTGTGTGTGTGTGTGTGTGTGTGTGTGTGTGTGTGTGTGTGTGTGGTGCAGGTAGTTATACATGTGTATACACGAGCCATTATACACTACATATCATCAGATAACACCCAGGTAGATTACCTGGAGAACATGTCGCCTGACTCATGTTTGCTATGCTTCTGTAGTCCATCTTCCCCATATTGATCGTAAATACGTCTTGTGTCACCATCGGAAAGAACCTACACCAATTAAAATTGATTGACCATATTACAACTACTCAACTATGAAACAGAAAAACATTAGTAATTTATGAATGCTGCAGTTTAATGGCTAATGAGAGCGTTTATTACCTCATATGCAGCTGAGATGTCTTGAAACATTTGGTTTGCATCGGGGTTGTCCGGATTCTTGTCGGGGTGATATTTAACTGCTAATTTACGGTACGCCTTCTTAATCTGTTTGACTGATGCATTTCTCTCCACGCCCAAAATTTTGTAAAAATCACGCCTGAAGTAGACAGGAGTGCGTTTTAAATAGGAAAAACCACTACACACGTTTTAGACTACTTTACTTACCCGGCTATTACTATCATCACCCAACTTAGAAGAAGCAGAATCAGGCATTGTCTAATCATCTTAAAATGCTATAACCATTATACAAGTTCTCTCACTTCAAATCTATTTCCTTTAAGCGCCAGCGCGCATAAGGTACTAAAGTAGCGCACAGATAAATAATTAAGCCTAGGTTTTGTGCACGTGAGAGTACGGTAAAACACGTGACCTGATACTATTTTTAGGATTACGTAAGACAATAGAGTCATATATTTAGCCCAGTCATAGTGGAGTGACATCGCTATGTTTTAAAACAGCCAGATTAGTGTGCAACTCAGATATTGAAAAATGAGTCAGAGGTCAATATCAGTAAAGGTGCGCTACAATGACGATACGAGAAGATTTCAAGTCAACCTTGACGACTCCTCATGGGAGGCGGTCAAACAAAGGGTAAGCGAATATCGCTCCTATTCTTTCAACGCTTGTACGTCGCGCTTCTTTTAAATAGTTGACAACAATGTTTGGTATTGATAATATTCGCGTGAAGTACATGGACGAAGAAAATGACGAGGTGAGGCGTTACCACGTGCGCCATTTTAGTTTATTCACGTATTTTATTTCCCCCAGATATCGCTGGACTCGCAAGGTAAATATGCTTACATCATTGTGTTGACTTCATTTTCAACTTGTGTGTTTTGTTTTCATGCAAACAGAGGAACTGGATTCAGCTGTGAAGGTATGTTAGTTGGATACTTTTTAAGAAGTATCAAGTGTTAATAAACTATCTTTTACAGTTTGCAAAAGAAAATACAGGAATATTAAAACTAAGTGTAGAAGATCACTCAGTATCTAAAGACCCTGAGGTGGATATAGCTACTTCATCGTTTGAAGACTTCGGTACTTGTCGCTTCAAGAACAAAAAAATATGGAAAAATGAAAAGAAATTTAAAAAAGAACGCAAGAGGTATTATGCAGCATTAGCTGAAGAGGTTGGAGAAAGCAAAAAAGAAATTGCTAAGCAGCAAGAAGCAGCTGCCATGTTGGAGAACTTTAAGAATGTTCAGGAGGCTCCAGAGTGGTTCAGAAGGGCTTTTGATAAGGTGCCAGCTTTTTGTTAGTACTTTGAAGTTGTTCAGTAGGAATGTTTTTTTAACACCTCACACTACAAAGTGTTTTATAATGCTGATGTGTGTTGTCATATGACTTGATGAGCTTTGTCATATGTGATGTAATCATGTGATATATTTGTTCGGTTTAGTTTTCAAAGGAGACAGTTCATAAGATACTGCAACAACTGGAAGGAGCTGTAGTTGCAGCCATCCCTGCTCAAGTTGCTGCTGCCACTCCTAATGGCTGCCGTACCTCTGACCAATGTAAGCCTAATACTTTCTGATGATACTGTTACTATTTTGTATTGATAGTTTGTCATTATGACATTGTGTGTGATGGATGTAACTGTACCATTGTTGGAGTACGCTACAAGTGTGGGTAAGTATATTGACACATCATGTGTACTTGTTGTAATGATTAAAATGTGTATGGATTTGTAGTAATTGTGTGGACTATGACTTGTGTGAGGAGTGTGAATCACTTGGTATCCACGATGAAACTCATGTCTTCATCAAGTTGAGGAAACCAACCGCTGTAGCTAGTGGGACTCCATTATTACCAAGACTGCTATACAACCAGGACAGGTAAAAGCAGTGTTCAGTGTCACATGGAAGGGCTATAGTAGATACATATAGCTAAGTTAATCTTTATTGTTTGTGTGTTGTAGTGTTGAACATGATGGAGTTAACAAAGTGGATATATCACAGAAGGAGGATGAAGTGGCTTTGTTGCAGCGTCAGAGTAGCTCTGAGTTTGATAGTATGACAGAAGACTTGGATAGTTTGAATTTGTCACAGAAAGGTCATAGAAAGTAAGGAAGATGCTTGTAATTGTAGTATGTAGCATGTGTGTTTGTGTGTGAATTGTTTCATAATTATATTATTGCTATTTTAATAGATGTCTTGATGCAAAGTTTGTAACAGATGTTGATTTACCAGATAACAGCTTTGTGTACATGGGAGTTCCAGTAAGCAAATGCCTTATCAAGTACACATCGAAAGGTTTACCCTTTTCTTTCCCTTTCAGTTTTCCAAATCCTGGTTGGTCTGTAATGCTGGCTCCAAGCAATGGAAAGATGTGAAGTTGGTACACAAAGAAGGGCACATGCCAGTAACTCACCAAGTCCTCGTTCCAAACCTGCAGCCAGGAGAAGAGGGTGAAATCACTGTCAACTACTGTCCCATTGGCTTTGATGTGCCAGAAAATAAACTGGTAACAAGGTAGGTTTGAAAGTGAATCATTTCCCTTATTTTGTCTTCATCCTGTTGGGAATATTCTATATTGGCTAACTATGATGATGATGTATCCTATTGGAATATGACTATGTTTGGTAGTTGCTTGCTGTTATATAGAAAGTGTCCTTTATAGTAACACAACGAACCGTATAAACTATATCCTTTTAATCATTCCAAAGTCTAAGGAATGGCTGCATCCTGTATTTACTTGTTTTCTATTTACAGTTCATGGAGGTTTGTTCACAAGGACAAAACTGTGTTTGGTGATGAGTTGTGGTTGTCAGTATTTGGACTGAAGAAGATGGCTAATGAAGATGTAGCCAGTTCAGAACTATTTGATATAGTGGAGAGTCCTACAGTTAGCCTGGTCAGTCTAGCCACTGGTGAAGTGTCTACTGATGAAGATACTTTGAATGCCAGTAAGTATGAAGATTTGTTATATAAGTATGTTTCAAATTCCATCAAGCCATACCTTTACTTATTCAATTTTATAATAGGTACAATATTTATGTTGGCTGTGTTTACTTTACTCACAGGGGGTTGTCCAATAGTGATTGACAGAGATGATGTTTCATCCATTGCTAGTGACGATTCATTTGTTGTTGTTATTCCTGATTGTTTTGAACCTAGTGTACCATTGCTGAACCAGTCACCTAAATCACCAGTTAATATTGTGCAACAGCAAGCCCCTCCCACTGTGCAGGAGCATCAGCAGCAATTGGATGACAGAGAATATTCTGTAAATTTGATGACATTTGAGGAACCAGTGGTATCATCTACTCAGCCAGTACGACCCACAGGACTGTTTGATACCCATACAGCTGCTACTGTTGTGTCCAAACCAGCAGTGCTAGAGTCATCTAAACCACCACCTGTTACTCCTAAGCAAATGATTGCCAACCCAAGGACTCATATTTGGGGTAAAAATCCCTTCCAAGTAGCAGCTGGTTTTATTGATGGTGCTATGCATCAGTTGGACACTCGTGTTGGCCAGCCATCTGGAGTGTATGCCACTGCTACACCCAAGACAACTACTGCACCTAAACACCAACCATCCTCCACAACCAACCAAACCTTGAGTCCAATGAAACAACCCTCAGCTCCACCGATGATGGCTGCTTGTAATGATACAGCAAACACCGATGATGATGAAGAATTTAAGGTGACTACTGAGAGTAATGTTTTGTAGTAGAGTTATCTGATTGTTCTTTTAGGATTGTAAGTTTGAACCATTTGAATCAGAGGAGCCAAAGCCAAAACCATCACGTGCTGTTCACTTTGAACCAAAAGACACTTATATACCTTATCCAACACCTGCTCAGTCAAGTCATCCAACTGCTGTGCCTGCTCATTTCCAACCTCCTCTGTACCCTACCTTACAAGTACCAGCTGATAATACTAGTGATGTGGCTCGTCTCCTGCACACACGTCCTGCCCCTTACCAACCACCCCCTCCATGGACACCAAGACAACCAGAAACACCAATGCAACAATTGATGAGCTTGGGGTTCGGGAATCGATCACTAAATGCCAAGTTACTCCACAAGCATAACAGCAACATCCAGGCTGTGGTCAATGAGTTGTTGGACGGTGGCCATTGTTAAACTGCAAATATCTGTTGCTATGGAATTTTTTTATTAATTGTGATGTATACTTGAATGGGAATAATGTGGCTGTATATTGTACATGTGTTACTATTGTGTACCACCCAATTGTCTAATTCAATGAATTGTTTATTGTTTTGCATGTCAAGTGATATACAACTTTTTGCAGATGATTCATCGCTTCATTCCTCCATGCCACTGAATGTCTACACAGGGCTGGATGGAGTGAAAACCATTGATCACCTGGTAATAAGGTGTTTGTAACAGTGTCACTGTTGAGTGTATGGAACTTGTCCTTGTTAAGCACCAAAATGGCTTTATAGCTCACAAGTTCCTGCAGTTACACTAGTGCATTGAACTGGTTTAATACTCTGCTGTAGTGGTCTAGTAAAAAACCTACAATCAATAAAACACTTAACTGCTTGTGTGCTTTCTACCAAGTAGCTGAACCTATGTACTAGATGAGGTTCAAGTTAGAAGGGAAGCCTTGCTGGTTTTAAACTACCTGCTGAGTTGGTTTATATAAACTAGTGTGAAGTTGGTAAGGTTTTTAGGGGATGCTATAAAACATCGGAATGGAATATGTTGCTTCGTTAAAGATTACAGCTTGTATTCTTGCAAGTGACAATGCACTGTAGAATCTAGATCTGTGAATATCTGCTATGCAGATTTGCTCTGAACAACTCACCACGAGAGTGTTTACCAGTGTGCAAGGCTACCTACATAGGTGGAGTGATTTTTTTTTCCGCCCCAGCCTGTTTGGGGACCCAGTAAAATTTTGAAGGGCCCCACTTTTATCTTCTGTCCTTTCTTTGTCCCTGGTGGCCCTACCATAGTGCTCTCGACTCCCACCCTATCCCACAAACCACACTGACAGGGTACAAGTGTTAGAAAAGCAGGCTGGGGGAGAGGCAGATCCTTTGCACAGAAGCCACAGATTCTAGAGAACATATAGTACATATTGAAGACAGATGGCTCTCCCCAGCTATTATCACCTTAACCCATGCACATTTTTTTGTCAGTGGTCACAATAGGGATCTTCTCAGCTGGAGTGCCCTGATAATGAGGGGGTATCTTAGCTGGCAGGTTGACCCACAATTGAAAACCCTCCGACTTTCCACCTTTAGCCAACATCTCATCACAAGGCATTTCACTGTGAACAACACCCCCATAATTATGATTAATTAAACATATATAGCCAATTTATTAGTCGAAACCTTTTAACAAAGCAAAATACTACCATATTCCATGTTTTCAGGTTTTAGAACCATGGATTAAGGCACTAGTGTAAAATGGGCCTTATTGCGACAAAGTGCTTACTTAGACAGGTGTGCTATGAATGTATACTGCAGCAGGGAAGTTAGTGTATGAATGTGGGTGGGATATTATAAAAGAATAGTAAAACGTTGGCACAAGTCATCTTTGGCAAAGAATGTTGCAAAGTGCA
The DNA here is from genome assembly GCF_963678975.1 of Dysidea avara. Lineage (NCBI taxonomy): Eukaryota > Metazoa > Porifera > Demospongiae > Dictyoceratida > Dysideidae > Dysidea > Dysidea avara. The sequence continues at coordinate 5,225,886 of NC_089283.1, read as the reverse complement.
TAGCTTCTTGGATTGCACAACACAACCGGAAGTCTTGTCAGCAACAAAGGGATTTACCACAAGTAAATAACTTCCTACCAGTATTTAAGACTACTAAATACAATGGTGACTATATAGACCATGCACGTGACCATGTCCAGTTTCTCATAACCTCGTAAAGTGGTATTTTTACTCCCACCTTTTTGTCTGTGGCCAGACCACTATCTCGCCTCCTTTCATTTGTGCTCATTGAGATAAGCTCCGAATAATGACATCACAAATAGTAGCCTGACTGCACAAGGCCAATTCATTACACATTGTAACTTAACTTATGCGTACAACCTTAATGTACTGTGGAACCACTTGCGTTGCTCTCCTTGACATCGTCACTGAGTGAAAGTTATCGTTTGACAATTATCCGTTCTGTTTGCTTTTCATTTCCACTGTTTCGTATTATCTCAGTACATTCACAGACCTCCAATACAGAATTTGTGTAGTAAATGGAAATTGGCACTAAACAACTTCACGTTATTTGATTCACCAGCAAATCATGTGTTATGTATTATTCACTACTCTCAAGTGGAGTAATGCCTTCCCTCAGCTGGCTAAATGTTTCTAAACACTCTAATGGAACATTATACTCTATCCCTGTTTTGTTTGGTAGAGGGAATAGTCGTCTGGCCAAACTGTGTTTTCTAACAACTATCCTCTACCACTGTTATTGCCAAACACATTCTGTTGTCCATGTGATCATGATTTCCCCTACATCATGTTCCTTCACTTGCTCTAGTACAATTGCTGTATGTAATGTTAGGATATATTTGCTGCCTGGAGCAGTTTTGTACAACGTTAGCGTGTTTTATGTCTCCACGTGTAAACAACAGCTGAGGTAGAAGTAACATAAATGTATTATAACAGTTACCAGTATGTAAAGGAGAGTGACGTTTTACAGGAAGTGAATGAGTGAATGTTGTACTTAGTTTTTAATGCTGTGATTTCCTATACTAAACACACAATACACTTAATTCCTGCTGTATTTTAGGTGACAAGTGTGACTCAGGATACATTGTGTGTTTGTTCAAGAGTACAGTCTCTTACAGTGAGTTGTAACTTGGAAGTTAAATTGTCCAACGTTTGTGATGTTGAATAGGCACTAGAAGATTGGTTGAAAAGAATTAAAAGTTCTAGTTGTAGCTGTTCATGTCTGTTTGGCAACTTACACAGCATAACATCATATGTATATTATATTCTTTGTGTTAGGGGTGTACCCAGGAGCCGGTGATGGAAGGAACATTCCCAGGCAAAGCAGCTACATGGGTTAGGGAGAAAGTTCTCATTCGAAGCTACATAGTGTTAATGTATGCATACAGTGAAGTGGTTTTGTTACATCTAACAAATTCATAGTCTACAGGGTCAATAATTGATGCTCTATTAGAGTATCTCAAATTTTTGTAGTTACCTAATGCCCTTATATGCTTTAACAAAGCTAGTTACAGGATAAATACAGCCTCACCGTATATGCATTTTGCACCAAATGCTCCATGTTTGCATGTGACAACACGGACACACCATACACCAAATTCTTTGATATAATGTGTACCTGACAAGTGTTTATATGAGAAGTGCTACTCTTGTGTAGCTGCACTACTAGGTCATACTGTTAGCATGTATGACAGTCTGTACTCACTATATCATGCACCATAGCAATTTGGTATCTCTGTAATCTCAATTTTAGGGTTGTACCAATACCGATGTTATATCGTTGTTGGTCAATTGCATGTCTACAATACACATATTTTGCTCAAGTTATATCCACTATTAAAAGTACCATGAAAATACCTTAGCCTTATTTGCCAAAGTTATGTAGTTGTCAAAGGGTAAAGTTGTATTTGTCAAATGGTAAAGTTCTTGTAACTAACATCAAGAGTATATAGTGGCTCCCCATTTTATACTCTTGCTAACATGAATTGGTCGGGTTTAAATCCCAGGTTGGTTAAATTCTTTTTCATTTTGTGAGGAATTTTTTGCACTGTAATTTGCACTGACAAGTTTGGAGAAAAAACCTTAGTCATAAGTACCAACAAATAAAAGTATTGCATTGTTGAAAAGCATATGAATTGTAGTTATTAATACAACAATAGTGATCATGCTACATACTCTATTATGCTGTAATGGATATCAGTTTGGCTTTGAAGTATTGGCTGTGTATATGATATCGGTTCAATAGAAAACCTTTATCAGAAATAGACAATAAATATCAGATATCAGTATTGGATACAAAATGTGGTATCGGTACAGCCCTACTCAATTTTGTTAGCTTACCTGTGTACAAAAGACTGAGGTAGCATTTTCAGTATTGCCTACCTATTGTTTGTGTACTGTAAGGACACTCGTATTTCCTACTTGTATGTAAAGTAGGAAGTTGGGAAATGTTTTCAATGCATTATGTGATATCTGCTATAGCTACATTGAAAGTCATGATATTTCCATTCTATTGACATTATGGCATCATCATGTAGATATTTTTGTAAACTGTCAGGAATCCTCCACCGCAGTTGTATGAAATCCTTCTCACCCTTCCCCCACACATGCATGGATGTGTGTACTACATGCAAACATGCACACATGTGCCAGTACACACACACACACATATACGCACACAAATCAAGCAATGCGAAAACACAGCCATTGCTGCCCAGTAAGCCAGCACTGCATGTGCACCACAAAGCCTTATGCAGACAAATCCTCCTGGGGCAGGGCTAGTAACCCGCAGGAAGACTGTCCAGGTCTCACGGAGAGACTGAGGTCAAAGAACTCAAAGTTCCACAATGCACATGCACACATGCACGCCTAGGTCTGCATAACTGCCCCTTAATAGTATGTACACATCAATAGATTGTACTAGTTAGAGGATGTATGCTCTGCTATTGTTCTGTAATATGACACAAGTACAGGTGGGGCTACAAAGAAGCCATTGCGGTGTCACATTTCTGCAGTGGTTTTCACTAGTATGAATATGTATCTGATAATAGTGAATAATAACAAACTGTGATAAGTAGGTGATTATCAGTAACAATGATCAAAGAAGTGTGCCAGAAAGTAAACCTGTCATCAATCACTATCATATTCTGATTGTCAACTGTGCTATTGAGTCAATTACATCTTATATGACTGTTAGTTTTCAAGAAATGATGAGAGCCTGAATTTGTGAAGTAGATAATTCTGCCATGACTGACACCATTTCATAAGCTTCAAACAGTGTAATAACAGATATTGTGGCTATATACTCTCATATATTGTACTGTTATTGTGCACACATACTTTACTGTATGTAAGTATAGTTTTAAAAAGCACGTTGAAGACTTACCTCATACAGATGACTCATGCAACTGGTCACAGCTAACTGATCAAATTGCATAATTTCGTAATATGTTCAATTGCACTCAAAGTAATGCTCCTAGTGTTTTAACTCACGTAGGGGTGTAGTTTATGAGAGGGAATGTGTTTATACAAGAAACTATTAATTACAACTGCGTAACTACAGTGAATTGTGTACACTAGCTAATAAGACTGGAAAATGTTTGTACTGCATCACTACAACACTATCACTTGCAGGGAGTACAATTGTTTACAACTTAGCTGTTATTAAGGAGCGGAGAATCAGATACGCACATGCTATGCTGCTTCCATCATAAAACATAGCTTATGTAGACAGCTTATGTTAGCTACATATTTTGTGCATACAGTTGAGTTGCTGTCTGTTTTAAATTACATAAATACACAGTTATTCCCACACGTGTAGCTTTAGATACTCAATAGTTGTAATGGGTGGATAGGGGGGCAAACACTGCAGCAGCGGCTAGTCAAGTCATCTATTATGATCATACTTAATTGACTTAACATGGCCTAACACTCCACAAAGTTAATAACACTTTACACATAACTACACACTACAAAGTCACTCCCATGTGGTAACATAGGAAACAAGGCTTATCTAATCCATATTAGCTAATCACACCCTTACACATATTCATACTTCTAGCACACACATCTGAGAAAGCAGCTCCTTTCAAGTCACAATTGTTCCAATTGATGTTCTCAAACAAACTGTGTGTTGAATTCATTTGGGCTGTTATCCTATTCCACAAATGTGTAAGCATATTTATATTGCTCTGTTCTTCAAATTCTTCTTAGAAAAGAGATCACACATGCACTGCAGTGAGGTCAATACGTTTAACTATACACATTGGCTTACTACTGCTTGAAAACAGGTGTCATTCACTAACTTGGTAAACTACTAATCTTTTTAGCATGTTCGAACACTTGGTTTGGCCCAATTAAGGTGTTTGTGATTATTATACAGTGTAGTAGCTATGGACACATTTTAGTATAGCTTCAGATCTCTCAAAAGGATTCTAAAATAGAAACAAAAGAGGCCCTAGGTTCCTCTGAGACAACTCCAGACATGAAAATAGCTCCAAAACTTCTGGGTTTAACACATACCATAAACATTGCACTAAATGAATTTAAAACTGTTCATGTAATTCTGAATTACTCATAGCAATAAATGACATGTTTCATAAAAAGTAATATTACAAAAATGAATAAATTTCAGTATACAGTGTATACAGACGTAATAAATCTCAGAAATGATCATGCAGTGGTGATACATAATAATTTAAAAAGTGTTATTATTAAAACCAAACAAGAATGGACTTGTATAGTTATCAAGAAAATTTACAACTTTAGCCATCCGTATAATTGATAGGTGGTCCAGTTACTAAGATCAAGAATTACACTCCTGTAATCGCACGTGTTGGCAATTACGATCTTGAAGTTCATTCAACAACATGCAACCAGAGAATCTTGTAAAGGTAGTGATACCATCAGGTAAAGGGGTACCTATGTACAAAGAGAAATTTATAAAACCATATATGGTTTTATACAAATAACTTTATACCTGGCGGTAGCCCTCCAATATAAAACAAAGAGTTTGTGTCAGCATTCTGGTCAGTACCGGCAAATCTTGCCTTCTGTGGTGGCTGATTGTCTACTGTTAAACTGATGAAATTTCCTTTCTTCTGTGCCAGAACTGTATGCCATCGATTATCACTTAGTCTTTTTCCTTGATATTGGATCAAGAAGCCTCCTTCTCCATTGTCCAAATGGTAGAATAACTAAAGACATAAATTGTGACTAATGACGTGGGAGATAAAACTTATTCATGCACAAAGAATGGGAATCATTGGTATTGTATTTACTTTCGGTTTCAGTCTACTCATAAGTTTTCAGTGTTACAGAATAGGAACGATTTCAGTGTAACAAAAGATCATGTCATTAGTAATGTTTTACATTTCTACAACACTGACTCACTTTTCCATGTTTCATTTCCATACTAAGAGCGTCAGTGCCCTCCGAGGAAAAAACACTGAATAATACCCCCTCCTTATTGTTTGTCTTCAACTGTATCTGTATTGAAAAATTACTGCCCACTTTGCCGGGAGGAAGTCCTATGGGTTTGCATGATGAAAACAAGATACGATACGTTGTTGACGACTTACTGTAAGTAGCGTATCCATTGCCATCAAAATAGTACGGCTTAGCTGGTATTTCCTGTGTCACTGAACAATTGAAACTGGTGGACTTTAATCCAATACTATCTCTGAAATCATAAAGCCTATTGAGACCAATTCATAATAAATTAACATAATAATTTCAAAACAATGTCTCTAACTTTTGCTGTATTTTGAGTTCCTTTAAACATCCAGTAAATGATGTATCAGTTACTCCTTTCAATAAAGGTGACAGGCGTTCAGGAATTCCTCCAACAAACAAAGGCCCCCAAACAGTTGAAGACAGAAACTGTGAGCGTATAGAACTGTACGCAGCAAAGCCTTGGTCCACGTACAATTGCAAGCTATAGGGGAAGTGATAAAATTTGTAATAAAATCCTTCATTAGCAACCATACTATATACAAAAGCACAACAATTATGCAACCACACTGCAGTGTTATCACAACCACACTAAAGTGTTTGTATGAGTATCATTTTAAGGAGTGGTACCCAAACTATGTACATTACTGTAGTGTACGCTGGTGAAAGTCTTCTAATCAAGTTACCAATAAGAAGAGAAATAACTGTAAAATAGTAATGACACTCAAGTCCTTTAGTGGCAATAGTCATTTGCAACTTGCTGTTAAGTAATTACGTAGTTACCACCACTTCAAGAGAAATAGAATTCCTCTGAAGTGGCTACAAATATTTCAAGCCCAAACCAACCAAATTCCTAACTGACCACTTGTACAAACTATGACAACACATGTAAATAACATACCACACATTCAAACAAATTGTCAATAAAGTGTGAAGTATTAGGTGTGTAGCCCCCCATACCTTGCTGTGGTCTTAACCAGATCAATTTTGTGCCATTCTCCATCATTTAGCTTTGCTTGAGATGCCAACTCTGTAACACCATCTTCTGATTTGTAGCGGAAAACAAGAGCTCCTTTCACCACAAGAAACGAATACCAATAGCCCTAAGATACATGTATCCATCACATATGAGACTTAACTATTTTTATAATGTAACAAGCAATAGATCAAATATCAACAACTGAGCTTGTGTGGCACTATATATGTAAGGCTGCTTGCCAGTTAGGTATATAGCTACAAGGCTCTTAACAAAACAGTATTCAATTAAGGTCAAGTTAATTGGCAGGAATTTGAAGTATGAAAAATTCCTTACCATTGACACATTGGTGTTGAAGAGCAGGAGGGCATTAGCGGATGAAGTTCTGAAAACAAATGAGTAACTGAATGACTGGTTGTATGATGGTGCCTGTAGCATGGCATATCCATCTCCTTGTAATGATAACTGGTGCTGCGGTCCCTGAATAATTTGTATTGAGTCAGTAAAACAATGAACAAATCTGATTTAGGTACATACCCTGTCTCTATACTCCTGGCTTATCTTGGCTGCATTAAGTTGTACATGAAGATTGTCAATATCATATTCTAGGTATTGTTTTTCGTTTTGTAATGTAGAAATATCTTCATTGATTTCTGTCAGCAATTTCTCTACCCTCTGGCTTCTTTCCTGCAGCTCTACAACTGCACGAACACAATATTGCATAATATTACAGACAGAGGCCTCATTCTTGCACGTACAATTAAAAGAATATTAGGGAGATAAGCAACTGACAATAAACATTCATATCATATTACAAAGGCTTCAAAGAACTTACTGCTTTTTGCTGTGTTCGATGTGTCTATTGATGAAGAGATTTTCTTAACTCTCTTTTTAGCTATTCCAGTCATCCGAATTGCTTCATATACTTTAGCTTTTATGGAGTTAGCTTTTACCATCCCTCTATCAATGTTTTGTGCTAGAAAATTTACAAGTTAACATGTGCAATATACCTACCTATATGTCAACATCCATACACACATGCACGCACAGATGCACACACTTGCGCATGCATGCACTCACGTACATAGCTATACATGCACACATACCTATAGCTAACAGCAAATCAGTGGTTCCTTTAGTGCTTGTTGTGTCCCTTTTATAGAATTTTGACAGAGTTACCTAAAAACAATTGACAGGTGATTATGTAACAATAGTTCAACCAGCAATGCACTTATTATAAAATTAAAGCATATCATTTTTCATTGACAATAAAGCACACTTTGTTATGGTGACAGCAAACAACTGTAAGCAATTTATCACATATTGCCAGTCAGCCAGTCTGCCTAGTAAAATGTATAGCTAGCTAGCAATAAAACAGGTGCTTACTGGTCCTATATCACTCACTACTAATGCTATCAATAATCATAGCCATACCCAACTACAACAATGAAACTAGAGTAATATGCTGTAGCAATACAAAGTTCTTTTTAGTACTAAAAAAATGGTATAGGTTACTAAAACTCATAGAACACACACTTAGCTACACTAACATAGCAGCGGCATACCTTGGACACAAAATAAGAGTGGGGAATTCCAAGACGGTTTATTAAAAATTTCTTCCATCTAAATAGAACAGATAGGAAGTTGTAATGTGTTATTCACCAACAATGGGACATGTTAACAAGATGCTGTGATAAACATGACTATATATGTGAAGTTACTTGTTAACACCATAACACTACAAACCTCAAGTAGTTAGTACTGTCTCTCCACAAGTTATCAAATACAATGGCACTATTGTAGGGTGAGAGGGAATTATTGTCAGATGTCCCATTCCTTGTTACACTCTGCAATCAGGAAACATATTCATAAGAAGATGAATTGGAGCAATTAAAATAGAATTAAGCACTTTAAACCACTAGAATACTTGTGGTAGAATGGTAAAAGTTGACACAAAGGAGATAACAAGATTATAATTACCTCAGCTATCACTCTAACTCTGCCATTGGCTCCACTTATCTCAAGTACTAATGCAATTAGTTCAACATTCCCTTGATTGCTGTTGTTATCATCTTCAGTTGACTAATTCCACAGACAAGCATTTAACACATTAAATATGGCACCAAATGCATGTCATCGTGTATGTAAATGATATTTACATGTTTATGATAATAAGAGATCTATTGGTTCTAACATAAAAAACAGTTTAAACTACTTACATGCAACTTATCATACAATGACATGTGTTTGGCATGGCTTAAGTAATGCTAACAGCAGGTCTCTCACCATACACACAGGTACAACAGAACCCATTACATAAAGGGCAAAGTTTACAAACTTATTGAATGAATACTGCAAGAGAGCCTATAGCATTGTATCAAACATACAGCTCAGTGGGCTACAAATATTTTTATATTTTATATCTTGTTTTTAACCATATTAGCTAAAATTATTAATCATTGCCTTAATTACCTCATTTGATTGCAAACACAGCAGCAGGGTCCGAGACTGTTTCTCATAGTAGTTTACTGCTTGCTCGTATAGCGGGGGCATGCATTGAGCCATGCTCTGGTCCTGTCAACAAAAGAAAACAAACACAAACAGATAGCCCACAGCTAATGTTACCACACCGATATCAGCTGACACAAAACACGAATACGTATCATTTCAACAACATCAAAGTTGCACTCAATTCAGTAAACACAACATGCAGCTAGCTAACTGCTATTAACATAATTGTAGAGGTCTTGCTAACTTAGCAATCTGTAGTGATTCAATGCACATTGGAAAACGATTAGTTGGTAATGCAGAGGAGACGTGCATGCACACGTGGCTACGTTTGCCAGCTTACTGTATTCCATCCTAGTGAATGAATCAATTCTGCAGGCACGCTGGGAGATCGCTCCAACAATTCAGCAGCTCTGGCTACAGAAATTAGCGCCAAGACGCACACAAAGGCTTCAATTGCGAGCACGGTCATCACTGCTACTGAGGTTGAATAGACTACAAACCTATCGATAACTACTTGTTTATATCACAGGGATGCTTCCGGTTACGCGCGCCCCTACTAAGTTACATCCGGTTTCGTCACTGTAGCTGTACATGCGCACCTATGATTAACTAGTGATAAACATGATATCATAAAAATCAATTAGCAATAATAACACCAGTGATAGGCAATTATATTAGTATTTGTTAGTTGTATTCACTGAGGTATGCACCCTCCATGCAACTAACTGGTAAAGTATGGGTATTACAGCTATAGTGCATAGCAAATCCTGACTGCAACTGCTCAGGAATTTTTCCACATTTAATGGAATTTTTTCAATTGTCATACACATGTAGCTACAGGTTCCTATGTGGTAGTGGGATGGTGGGATGCATGTTATGAAGCAAAAGATAATATTGTAGAAGACAAACCATACTGTGACGTATAATATGTTTGTATACTAATATGTATAGTTGCCTTATCTAGAAACATTATGGTATTACAAACCATAACTCTAGTCTAGCCTTATCCAACACACCACTGCATGGCGCGCATTTCCTCCATGTCCATAGCTGACCATTGGCCTGTCACATATGTAGTTGTATGCACACACTGTGGTATACACAGGATGTGTACTAGCCATTTATAAATATGGACTCTTACACATGTGATCATTTTGGTGCCAGCTGATCACACATTCCTAATTTGGTTGCTGCCCTGTCTGTGATGCCTATACGCGATTCCTATCTACCCAACTAGCTATACTCTAGCTGTCGATATTGCTAGTGTCATGGTTACAGTCACTTTATCATTATCACCATATACAGAGTTCGCTCCCACAATCACATAATTATGAGGTTAATATCGCGGTAAAGGTCAGCCACACCTACGAAAATGGCGAAGCTAACGATCGTGTTTTTTCTCAACTTGATAGTGCAGATTGTTTTGTCAAACAACAATGAGCTCCCTAGTGAAGAAAGTCTCATAGATGATTTCAGACCTCCCTCAGTACCACTAATGGTAGTCGATCCTTATTTCAGGTTAGTCACGAGTGTGTCATGTGACGTCAGACGATATTTACTATTTGCATAGATCGTATATTAATACACTATCTATGCTATTAGTAGTTCAGCTAACGGGATTTTTCGTTTTGCTTTTAATTTTGTAAATTAATAGCCCCTTCACCGCACCGTTATGCCCACCTCTCGCATTACATCACAGGCTCCCTACAGAAGACTTGTTAACATAGCTACCAGCTAAATGAGCTGCTAAAATAACATTGCTTTTATCATGTTTCTAGTGTCTGGTCGAATGCAGATAATTTGTACGATGACTGGCCCCGACACTGGAGTGGTAGTATTGCAGCTTTTTCTGGAATGATATTAATTGATGGGAAGCCTTACAGGTAAAGACCTGCCCATCATGCACGTACACAACTCTGGTTGATTGTGTGATATTGCAGATTTATGGGGAAGGATGTTGATTTGGCTGGAGATGCTATGAAGCAGACAAACCTGACCGTACGTGCCATATACAATTTGTCAAACAATACTGTAGTTTGTAATAGCCCATTTGTTTCAAAGCTCAAATCCAAAACAGTTTTTATGACAGTAATTCATTTCCAATGTGTGGCCAACTAACTTTGTTATGAATACAATAATTTGTTACATACAGGTCTACCCAATGCAGACAATATACGAGTTTCAACAAGATGGTATCAGATTGAGTGTACGAGTGAGTACTGTTAAGTACGTTAGTAGATTGCTTTGTATAATTCAGTTTCTTTATTAGTTCACAACGCCATCTATCCCAGGAGATCCCTTCCTGGGCCCTTATCCAATAACATTTATAACATATGAAGTGGCGCCAACAGATGGAATGGAACACAAAGTTGAAATATACTATGACAACACAGGAGAGGTCTGTTTGTTGTCTGGTGGTCGTCTGTGTTATGTGTGTACACGAGTGTGTTGTTATATGTCCCCATTCTTGTGTGATTAGCTCATAACAACACTGTTTATCGATCATCAACAGAAACCACACAAATTATTCATTGCTCCAGGGCACTAATAATAAAGTTATTGAAAAGGTATTTTTTGTAATGTGTCAATAATAGCAGTTTACACAATTGACCAGGTGGTATAAGTGAACCAGGAGTTGACTGAATATATCCTATATAGTTAGCCTATGGTATTGGACATTTGTACAGCTGACCCACTAATTGTGAAGTGGTTGTGTTAGTGTGTTGGCAGGTCAGTGTACACAGCTGACCCAGTGTAAATGGTGGAGAACATCTGGTGAACATATCCTCAAAGCTATAAATGAATGTGTTAACATAATAAATTTTTCCTGGACAACAGACTTTGATACCCACGAATGTACCTTTACAAAAGTGCATATTGTTTGTACCACATGTAGATTGCAGTGCATGATGTTTCCGAGAAGATAGTGTGGTCCAGAGAACAGCCTTCATCTCCAGGCTTTGTTATGATGAGGATTGGCACAGAGGCTCAGGTAAGAAATTATTACTAATCGATATTCTTTTGTATCATAATGACATCAAAGGATTACTTTGGTCAAAGATCTGATCGCATTAACTGGGGTAAGATCAACATTAGAAGATGTTTGAAGTCACGTCATTTGATATTGTGTCAAATTAAACACAGCACACGTACTAATCATAACTTGTTATGTCTCAGGATATTTCTACCTTGTGGTAGAAGATGATGGCAGTATTAACACAACTATGGTTCATTCTACTATGGCACGAACAGCCTTCATGAAAGGAGATAAATTTCCTGCTGATGACAAAGTATGTATTATCTTCATATCTTGTCTGTTAGAGTTGTGTGATATTTCACACGTAGAACTCCCCAAGGCCTTGTAGTCAGGATTGGCCTGTCCTTGCTGTGAGGTGGAATCTGGGAGTGGTTGGAAAAAATGATATCGTCTCCAAGCGAATCACACTTGGTTACGATCAAGTCTATTCCATTAAGTAAGCATGTACATAGGATGTGTATGATTACACTAATTACAACGTGATACAACCTATATTTTTTTTCTGTCTGTGATGTGAGGTAACATTTATACCATTATTATAAAATTTAATTAAACAATAACATGCCACTATATATAATATTTTAGAGTATATTTTGATAATCATCTTCCTTAGCAACCAGCACTTGTATGTGCTAAGTTGCATACTTTTATAATTGGATTATAATGTATTACAGTGTGCCTGTGTTTACAGTAATTTGAGAAGCTAGTATGCCTGAGTATTCTATTATTTTACTTTCTCCAGATATTTTGGGACTGCAATGCAGCCATATTGGGCTTCAATGAACAAGACCACGCACATGCTCACTTATGCTACAATACTGTATGACTCATTCAGAGCAGTAAGTTAAACCAGTCACATATAACGGTATTAATGGTTTTGCTTTCACAGAATTGTGATCAGCTTGATGCAATGTATATTAAAGCCTTGAACAACAAGGGGGGTCCTTACTATGCAACAATTGCATCGCTGGCCTGGAGGTACTTATAATATTATTATTAATGATAGGTGATAATTGTACAACAGGCAGACAGTGGGAGCTACCATCCAAGTGTACAATAACGTCACTGGTGGCGATCTATGGATGTTTATGAAAGAGATATCTAGTGATGGAGACATTAGTACAGTAATTACACTATTAAATTAAACCAAGTATCAAGTTTCTATTAGACTGTATTATAGGTTGATGTCATTTATCCTTCATCTCCATTATTTCTTTTTGATATTGGTGTCTCGGTAAATACAGTTAATGCTATTATTACAAATACTTTACTGTGCAAATATGTGTGTTAGGGACTTTGGTCAATTTTAGAACCGATCCTAGTGTATGCCAACAATGGATCTGGTCAATATGGAATATCAATACCTTACAATCTCCAGTGGGTGAGTAATGTGATATGCTTAAAGTATGAACTTAATATTATCTGCTTGTATTTCTACAGGCCCCACATCACCTAGGACATTGGCCAGGTAAAGTTTGTCATATTCACAGAGTATAATGGTGTTTATTTTATAGTTGCTGATCTGAGTCCTAATCATCAGGAACAAATGCCAGTAGAAGAATCAGCCAATATGGTAGTACAATTGTGTGGTCACTAGCAATTGAAGTGTTGTCGTACTATAACTATTCAGCTGATAATGATTGCTGCCATTTCAAATTCCTGGCATGGGCTCGTCGATTTTCTGGAGCCTTACTGGTAATGCTATAGCTGAAGAATCATTAGTAATAATATCATCACGTATAAAGGGCGGTGTTGAAGATTTGGGCTGACTATATTGTTACCAGCCTCCCTGATCCTGGCAACCAATTATGCACTGATGATTTTGAAGGTCCATCTCCTCACAATGTCAACTTGGCTGCCAAGGTAAGTTGTACAAAAGCTGCGCTTTAACCAGGAAAGAATGTATAACATTTATATCATTAACTGCTAGGAATCGGTAAATAAGTTGGACCTGCCTTCAACCTATTTTGGCATGTACTGTTTTTCAAATTTCTTGGCTTTATTGTTAACTAGGTAGCACTATAAATGTAGATCAGTGTTTAGGTATTCAACATATGTGGTATATCTGTGTGATGGTATCCAGGGAATTGTGGGACTGGCTGCTTACGCTAATCTACTGAGGAATGCTAACAGATCTGATGACGCAGTACATTATGAAACAATGAACAAACAATTTGTGGACTACTGGCTGAAGAATGCTAATGTGAGTTGTTAGCACAGTCTAAACCCATACATATGTGTGATTAAAGCTTGTTTCGTTGTGTTCTAATATGGTTGTGTACATCACACTACAGGATGGAGACCACTACAAACTGCAGTATAATCTAGACAAGACTTGGTCACTGAAGTACAACCTATTCTTTCAAGTAAGCAGTGACTCCAGTATTGACTAAAAGACATACCTTGATATCAGCAGTAAATGTGGGCACTTTAATGAGAACAGTTTAGGTCTCATGTGACTGAAACATCTTGATGTTTTAGGAAACTATTTGTTGGTGACAATTTGTCCATATTTTTGTGTTCCTGTAACCTTGGAAAATTTTTGTCATGCAAGGATACTGATCAATAAAACCGGGTGATTTGTCACAATTAATCCTCCTACCATTGACTTGATCCTTTCGATATAACAATGAAATTCACTATAACAAGTTTTGTTAACTTACAAACAAATACATGGTTAAGTATCCCATAGGACGTACTGCATGAGTTTGCCAGTGTACGAGGTCCTTGTCACTGAACAGGCATACAGCAGTCGTTGCATTGTATTCTATTCAGACCATTTTTGTAATTTTTGCAATAAATTTGTCTACAACTAGAACATGCGCACAATTAGTACTACTATGTTTTATTGTGAGCTTAAAACAATGTCAAATTATCTGCTTGAAAGATGATAGATTGTAACCAACTACCACCACGCGCAATGGCAATGAATGCATAACAAACAATTGTGTTTATATTACTACCGTTACCAAGCTGATGGTGAAGCAATAGTGTTTTGTCTAGCTGTTGTAACTGGCTCCTTTTTTGGTAGAAAGCATTTGGGATTGATTTGTTCCCAGATTCAGTATTTGAAATGGAAGGGAAGTACTACATGAGTAAAATGAATAAGGTAAGGTTGTTATGATGTGAGCATTAAAAGTACTTGAGAATGTTTTGTCCTTTAAAAGTATACCTATAATGGAATTTATAGAAAATGCTAAATCTAATAGAGTTACTTGTCTATTGCAGTATGGGGTACCATTGGATAACAGAGCTGATTTCACCAAGACTGATTGGGAGATGTGGGTAGCTGCAATGGAAGATGACACTGTGGTATGTACCCTGTTAATGTTGTTATACAAAGGTGTGTTTTAAACAACATCCACTCACAGTTTGATGCTATCACCAAAGCAGTGTACAAGTTTGCAAATGAGACACCAGATCGAGTTCCATTCTCTGATTGGTTAGTTAATTTGAAAAGTTAAACCTCAAACATTTGTGTTTTACTAGGTATTACACATCCACTGGCAAAGTCAGGGGATTCAGAGCTCGGCCTGTCATTGGTGGTCTCTACGCAAAGATGTTGGTTAATTAAAAACACTAAGTAACCCTGTTGTTAAAGTCCAACACTTGTAATATATAAATAATATGACAGCAGATATCAAGTCCTTGAATTGATCATGTTTAATTACTTTTTATGTAGTTTTTAGACCCTTTTGGTGGTGAATTTGGTGGATTTTGGAGGTGTCTAAGTTACTTAGACCCTTTTCATGTTTACTTAGACCCTTTTCATGTTTATTACGCGCACCCGGACTGGTAGCATTGGCAACGCATCGCCACCTGAAAATTTATTTTAAACGGTAACGGGTGGAGTAATGGCTTGTTTCTACTAATGAACGCTACATTTCTCTGTTACAAGCAGCTGTCAACAATGTTAAGGTACAACAACTACATAAAGGGTCTAAATAACTTAGACTTCAGACCACAGGGGTCTAAGTAATTTAGTAACCCTCAGGCCCTGTAGTAGCGCCTTCGCTTCGCTCAGGCGCCACGACACAGGGCCATCGGGTTACTAAATTACTTAGACCCCTGTGGTCTGAAGTCTAACTATTACGTAATAACTATATCTATTCTTTGGTTTTGTCTCAATAAAGTCATTGAATTCTACTTTCTTGTATTATCCTTTTTGTGGTATGCTTCGTATTCTATTACTGGTATGTCAACTTGTAAAAAGATTAAAAGCATATCAGAATAGTTACTCAAATGTCAAGAAACACATTAACAATGCTCTACGCATACACCAAGTGATACTTTAATGTTATTAATCACAAACCAGTGACATCCTGCTTGGCCAAGTGACTAAAGTTATTTACAGCCATTGTGAAACCTATCAGTACATAGGGAAAAACTCTGATGTGTCATGTTATAGCTGTAATGAATTTAATACTTAAAGTGGTGCATTTGCAGCCAGTAAGGAGTTGGTTATGTTACCTGAACTTTTAAATAGTTACAGTTCAGTGAGAAGTTTACTGTCATAGTGTTCTTGGTTATCAGAATAACAACAAAGTTCTCAAATGGTATACCATATTATAGTTGTGTGTTTATTTTGGCTTAGAGGAAGTGATGATATAGTGACGTCTATCACTTTACCAGGAACAACAGATCAAATGTTACGTACTTGTAATCATTTTAATGCTAAGGATACATACATTTGAGAAACTCAATATACTTCATGTTTTACATCTGAGACATGGTACAGCCTCCTGCAGGTTACATTGCACAAGTGTCTTGTACTGTTTCATCGAATAGGCTGTAGCATGACTGTGCATGTTAACACAGTAGCCGCTAAATTTTTTGGGTGTGTGTTGTACAGTTACTACACTATGTAGTATGTACAGTGAGATTTGTCTGCTTCATAGCATTTTCAGCCAAATTGACGCCCTTCCCCATAAATCTGAACACAAAGTTGCATGTGTGCATGATGGGTAGGCCTTTACCTGTAAGGTTTCCCATCAATTAATATCATTTCAGAAAAAGCTGCAATCCTGCCACTCCAGTGTTGGGGCCAGTCATCATACAAATTATCTGCATTTGACCAGACACTAGAAACATGATAAAAGCATAGAAATGTAATAAAAGCACTTTTTATTGCAGCAGCTCCTCTATATAATATAGATGCTATACTATAGCTATATCATATGGTAGGAGCCAGTGCTCATCACAACTCCATGCAGAGGTGCGCATGATGATGTAGTGAAACTTTAAAAAGCTATTAATTTATAATGAAAAGTCATGTTGCTAATAATAATAGAGTCTGACGTCACATGACACAGTCACGATAAAATATGGATCGACTACCATTAGCGGTACTGAGGGAGGTCTGAAATGTGCTGTTCACTTGCAAATTTTTTGTCTGTATAGCATTTTTTTTGTAACCAACCACTTCAAGTACTTCCCTTACATATAATTTTTATTATGATGTGACAAACATGCACACACGCACCACACATATACCACATGCACGCACGCATGCATACACACACTCACATGCACACACACACACACACACACACACACACACACACACACACACACACACACACACACACACACACACACACACACACACACACACACACACACACACACACACACATACACACACACACACACACACGCACGCATACACACATGCATGCAGGTAGAGAAACACAGGGAACATAAATGAAGAGTTTGTAATAGATCATAATTAAGCTCATGCAGATTTACAGTAGCTAGATCCTGGTTACCTTACTTTGGACCAAAATTTGCTGATCTTAATAGCCACACTGTTAAAAATGAAGTGCTATGGTAGCACCTAAAAGTGCTAAATTTTGACTGCTCCAGTCAAAAAATAGCACCTAGAGGTGCTACCATAGCACTTCATTTTTAACAGTGCAGGTGGCTGCTTTAGACAAGGATATTTCTCACTTGGGGAATTTAAAGTTGGCATTTTAGAGAGGTGGCAATTCTATATATATACAGGAAGTTGCTAAGAGGTTCCACTGTACAAACAGCTCTATATGCCAGAAAGTAAGTCTGTGCGGCTAATTTACAGATAGCTATATACTTTAGTAATTCATCACATAATATGCTATGATGTTACCTACAGGTCATCCCAATGCAGACAATATACGAGTTTCAACAGGGTGGTATCAAATTGATTGTATGAGTAAGGACAGCTATACACAATTTGTTGCCATGCCAATTAACTCTACTGTGTTAACAGTTTACAAGATCATCTTTTCCAGGAGATACATCCTTGGGTTCCTACCCAATAACTTTTATAGCATATGACATGCTGTCAACAGATGAACTGTTACACAAAGTTGAGCTATATTATGACAACACAGGAGAGGTGTGCTGCTGCTAACTGTCCAATGTGCTGCATAAGTATGTTATTACTACTATGTGTCCCCATTATTGTGTGATTTGCTCATATTGTTCATCAATAGAAACCACACAAATGGTTCATGGCTTTAGGGAACATTATGCAGTATTTGTAACTGTTTACACAACAATTAAAATAAGTACGTATAAAAGTTCTATGAATATATCCTATATATAGCTGCTTACTTGCTAATCGTTAGTCAAAGCGTATTGGCTGATTAGTATACACAGTTGAATATGTCTTCTGCATGCTAGATTATGTTAACAGAATTATAATTATTTATGAACAATGAACTCTGATGCTGTTTCATACTGTACAGATTGCTGTACGTTTTTGAGAAGATAGTGTGGTCCAGAGAGCAGCCCTAATCTCCGGACTACATTATGATGAAAATTGGCACAGAGGCTCAGGTATAATAATTATTAATAATCGATATTCTTTTGTATCATAATCATGACATCAAAGGACTACCTTGGTCAAGGATCTGATCGTATTAACTAGGGTAAGATCAACATTAGAAGATGCTTGAAGTCATGTCATTTGATATTGTATCAAATTAAACACTGCACACTTACTAATTATAACTTGTTATGTCTCAGGATATTTCTACCTTGTGGTAGCAGATGATGGCACTGTTAGTACAACTATGGCTCACTCTACTGTAGCAAGAACAGCCTTCAGATAAATTTCCCATTGACGACAAAGTGTGTGATATCATGTTGTCCGCTAAATTTGTATGATATTTGACATGTAGAACTTCCCACAGCCTTGTAACGAGAATTGGCCTGTCTTTGCAGTGAAATGGAGTCTAGGATTGGTTATAAAAAATGACGTAGTCTCCAGACGAATCACTGTTGGATATGATCAAGTCTTCTCAAATAAGTTAGCATGCGTACACTAATTTGTTTTCTGTTATGATATGGGATAATTATATTACTACATATTAACTTATTCCGAGGTGATTCATTAAATGATTGCATATTGTGTAGCTGCCATTCAAATAGTTTTTTATAGAGTATTTGATGATTGTGTTATGGCAGATTACTATTGCTTAGCAACGGTCAGTTTTATGTTTTGAGATGCATAGTTCCATAATTAAATTACACAAAGTACTTGTTTATTGTAACTTGACTCAGAAGCTAACACTGTGGAGCATTATAATTTATTCATACAAGTGCAATGCAGCCATACATTCTGGGCTTCAGTGAATAAGACTACCGACATGCTCACTAGTGCTGCAATACTGTATGACTCATTCAGAGCAGTAAACTATAAATTGCATGACAATAGCTGTTACACAATTATTATTTTGCTATCACAGAACTGTGACCAGTTTGATGGAATTTATATTAAAGAGTTGAACAACAAGGGGGGGTCCTTACTATGCAATGATAGCATCACTGGCCTATAGCTAGGTAGCTATACATACTTTTAATATTATTATTAATGGTAGGTGATAATTGTACCACAGACAGACAGTGGGAGCTACCATCCAAGTGTACAATAACATCACTGGTGGTCAGTGGATATGAAAGAGATATCTAGTGATGGAGACATCAGTACAGTAATCACAACATTAAACCTAGTATCAATTTTCTATTAACCTGCCGGAATATAGGTTGACGTTATTTATCCTTCATCTCCATTATTTCTTTTTGACATTGGTGTTCCGGTAAATGCAGTGAATTTTTGTGCAAATTTCTTTCTGTGAATGTGTGTACGTGTGTCAGGCTCTTTGGAACCAATCCTAGTGCATGCCAACAATGGATCCAGCAAATATGGATTATCAATACCTTACAATCTCCAGTGGGTGAGTAATGTAATATGCTTAAAGTCTCTACTTGATACCCACTTGTATTTCTGTAGGCCCCACATCACCTAGGACATTGGCCAGGTACGCATTCATGATCGTCATATGTAATGGCATTTTATTTTTATAGTTTCTGAGTCCTAACCATCAGGAACAGATGCCAGTAGAAGAGTCAGCTAACATGGTATAACTATGTTGTAGCTACTATTATATTTTTTTTAACTGATCATGATCACTGCCATATCACATTGGTATGGGAAAGTTGATTTTCTGGAGCCTTACTGGTATATACATGGCATTGTAGCTGTATCTTAGTAACTGAAATCACTTTTAAAGGACAGTATTGAAAATTTGGGGTGACTACATTGTTGCCAGCCTCCCTGATCCTGCATGGCAACCAGTTATGTACTGATGACTTTGAAGGTCCATCTCCTCACAATGTCAACTTGGCTGCCAAGGTATATAAGTTGAACAAAAAACTGTGCTTTAACCAGGAAAGAATGTATAACATTTACATCATTAACTGCTAGGAATCAGTAAATAAGTTGGACCTGCCTTCAACCTATTTTGGCATGTACTGTTTTTCAAATTTCTTGGCTTTATTGTTAACTAGGTAGCACTACAAATGTAGATCAGTGTTTAGGTATTCAAAATATGTGATATATCTGTGTGATGGTATCCAGGGAATTGTGGGACTGGCTGCTTATGAAGGAATGCTAACAGATCTGATGACGCAGTACATTATGAAACAATGAACAAACAATTTGTGGACTACTGGCTGAAGAATGCTAACGTGAGTTGTTAGCACAGTCTAAACCCATATGTGTGATTAACCTAGTATAAGGTGTTTGGTTTACGCACTGTGTGTAATATTTGAACTCACGTATTTTATGGGTCCCCCCTTGTATTTAATGAGATAATTAATTAAAGCTTGTTTTGTTGTGTTCCAATATGGTACACTACAGGATGGAGACCACTGCAAGCTGAAGTATAATCTAGACCATACTTGGTCATTGAAGTACCTCTTCTTTCAAGTAAGCAGTGACTCCAGTATTGAAATAACACATTACACTACTTAACATACCCAAGCATCTCTCAGTACATAGACTAACTTGGAATCTCATTACCCTATGAAATATGATTATGCAACCAAGCAATGTGTCTGGTGTTAAAAAGCTAGGAAAGCAACATGTTGAGAGCTCTGTGATGCGCTTGGCATGGATATTCGATTTGTAATTCTTTTAAAGTATTTGGTATTGATTTGAAGTGTTGACATAGTTCTTCTTTGAGATCACAGGATGAATAATGTAACCACCTCTAAATGCGGCTCCAAGGTGTCCATACTATGTAGATGCCACTATCTGTACTCCCTTTTGTTGCCTGAAGGTATATAGTTCTCTAGACACTACATTCTTTCAAAGGAAGCCTTGTCATGCAAAAAACATCAATAAAAATTAAGTGATTTGTCAAAATTAATCCTGACTTACCTGATAATTACAATGTAATGAAATTCAGTGCACATTTTGCATGTTTGTTAGCTGAAATTTAAACGGAGTATGTAAACACATGTACAAGTGCCTAATAAGAATGTATGAATTTGTGTACAATGTTCTTGAAACAGGCATACAGTGGATTTGTGACATTGTAGACAAATGTAGGTCATAATCAATTTGTTTGTGACTGTAATCTATGCACTAGTGTGATTTTAGCATAAGCCGAAAACAACTTAATGTCAAATTATCTGCTTGAAAGATGATAGATTGTTAAAATACCTACCACATGCAATGGCAACGAATGCACAACAACTTAACTGTGTTTATATTACCATAGTTACCAAGCTAGGCGCATGTGCGGTGAAGTATTACAGTTTCAAAATGGTTCTTTTGTTTGGTAGAAAGTATTTGGGATTGATTTATTCCCAGATTCAGTGTTTGAAATGGAAGGGAAATACTACATGAGCAAAATGCATGAGGTAAGACTATCATGTGATGTAAACAGTGTGTTCTGTAAGGATAGCACAATACTTATTTGGTTCATTAGGGAAATTTTTACTTGTCTATTGCAGTATGGAATACCATTGGATAACAGAGCTGATTTCACCAAGACTGATTGGGAGATGTGGGTAGCTGCAATGGAAGATGACACTGTGGTATCTACATTGCTAAGTAGTTGAACACTCTTGTAAAAAACATCCACCCACAGTTCAAAACTATCACCAAAGTAGTATACAAGTTTGCAAATGAAACAATGAATCGAGTTCCGTTCTCTGATTGGTTAGTGTGGCATAATTCAAATTTGAAAACTTAACATATGTTACTATGTAGGTATTACACACCTCCACTGGAAAAGTCATGGTATTCAGAGCTCGGCCTGTCATTGGAGGCGTCTATGCAAAGATGTTAGTTTAAAAAACTCAAATGATATTTGTTCAAAAAAACTTGTATTGATAAAAATTTAATTACTAACTGGCTTTATTATAATTTATAAATAGTCTAATTGTACTATGACAGTGGACATCAAGTCCTTGAATAAATAGGACCAAATTTCTTCATGTAGTTTCTAATATACTCCTTGGTCTTTGTCTTTACTGAGTCGTTGAATTCTACTTTCTCATATCCTTTCTTGTGGTATGCTTCCTTCTCAGTTAACCCGTGTGTGAGCTGTAAAGAGATTAAAAACATGTTAAAGCAGTTACTCAAGTATCACTTTGATAAATATAAATCAAAAATAAGCAAAATCCCACACATGCAAATTTATCGGCTTTTATAAAGTACAAAAATATCCACATGTGATTACGTGATGGCTTCTGAACCGGCAGAGCTTGTCTAGCTACAATAGTCCAAAACCACCTATCACTGAAAAGTATATTCATTTGGCTACTTATACAAAGTTGAATAATCATTGTAACAACATTCACTCACTGTTATGTTGAGATGAACAGTGACATCTGGATCCGTGAATGCATGCCATTTTTGTAATTGCTTGACCTGGAGAAGCTACTAGTGTTTATTGCTTGATACAGTGAACTGGGAAGAACCATTTTCTGAAGGTATGTATTGGCATGCGTGTTTGAATTGCATAGTTTTGGTCCCATACTTTTGTCATAGGGTAAACCCCTAGGCACCATTTTATTACATCACAAATAAAAATTGTGTAGCTATAGGATTGTTCGTTCAAGAGTTACTGCATTTTGTAAATGTTTTTAGAGCATTGTTATTAAAAGTCACATACAGGTATAAGGCCAGGGTTAACAACGTAACCTGAGATTTTTGTCATCCTGAAACCGAAACCTATCAAGTTAAAGGAAAGTTCCAATGTGTAACTAATGTTTTCTTTAAAACTAATGCTCCAGTAAATGAAGTGGGAAGTTTACTGTTATAGTGTTCTTGGTAGTCAGAATAACAACAAAGTTCTCAAACGGGATCATAAACCATAATGTTTACTAAGGAAGTGATGTTTATGATTTTACCAAGAATAACAGATCAAGTGTAACTTGATTGTAATTTTTTCAACACCGACAATCAGACAATATATACGTGTTAGTATTTAATGAAAGTGTCACACTGCACAGATACGTACATACATACACACTGCACAGATACGTACATATATACATACTGCACAATGACACTACACAGATGCATTGTCTCACCTTGCGTGCCAGATGCTTAAAATCTTCAGAATTTGTGATAAGGCCATATTTACATCCCGGCTTTCTGTGGTATTGTAGACACTGAATAACCAGCTTGGACATCTGCAACCAGATAAAGAATCCGTGAGTATAGTTAAATGCATTGCACACACACAAAATATTATATACTACTACACATGTCCGTGTGCGTGCATGTAAGCACAAGCACACACAACACACACACAACACACACACACAAAGGCAAAGCAAAGCCTTCAGCTGCCATGCTAGTAGCACAGTCACGCCTACCCAGTGCTGGGACACCTGTGCACTACTCAGGTGCTAGGAGTCAGCGCAGGAAAATTCTCCCGGGGCAGGGCTAGTAACCTGCAGTAGACTGTACCGTGTCCCACAGGAGAAAGTGTGGGCACACGAAGTCCCACCTGGACCTTCACCCACTGTGTGAGACATGGACATTTGGCATTTGCTTTATAACACACACAGACACACACAAACACAGAGACACACAAACACAGACACACACATTGTGTTTGAAGTGATCCCTAGCCAAGGCAGCATCCTTACTAAGCACAGTGTTCTCACTGCCCTTATTAGGAGTACCAACAACATCAGTAGCAACAGCAGCAGTAGTGGAAGTAGTTTCAGTGGTCACAGTCTCTTGGCTGGTGGTGTCCATTTCAGTATGATCAACAATTTCACCATCTTCACTTCCTTTGCCATACGGTGATGAAGATCTGCTAACCTTAGCATCTGCAATAAGAGCGGCAATTTCTAATGGCACTACTTTGGGTTTAGAGCTATCTTGTGGTTCATCACAAGGCATTGGTATACTATCAGTATCCTGAATGATAACCATAGTATGTAGACTTTCAGTAGCCTAAAACAAATAAACAGTACCATAATACTTCCACAAAACCAGTCACAATATAAATTTACTTTACCTCGGAGGGTTTAGAGGAAGCAGATATTGTTGATGCAGTAGTAGTAGTAACAATGTTTTGTACAGGACTGGTCTCAGGACTATTACCGCTGTGGTCACTATTACTAATATCCATGTTAAGAGTCCCCTCTGTATCGTTAGCAGCCGGTCTCTCCCACTGTGTCTTCCTGTGAACATATTGACAAGAACACAATACAATTATGTGGGGACTTTACACTGGTTCAATAGGACACAGTCTGTGTCACAATGGTACTAGTTTCTGGTTACCACAACAACTGAACAGAACATTATACAACTCGACTGAATGTAACAAAATTCAATGACTGTTTAAACTTATTTTTATTACTTATCACGCTAGGAGCCTGCAAGCAGGAAGTCAAAAACATTGAGTAGTTTTTACTATGGATAGAACAATAGAAACTGGCAAAAATGCATAGCGTACTTAACTGCATTATGGATTTTGATTTTAAACATTCCAATTTCTTTAAACATTTGTCACACCCGTTCAGTGTAATTCCCCTTTAATGCAAAACCTTAGAAATTAAACAGGTTGTTAATTAAATATAACAGGTGAACAATTGGCATTAATATGGTACAATCACAACTTATTATGGTATCTTCTCACTTAGTTATACAGTGATAATAGTAGATCTTTCCTGCAGGGTCTCGTGCTGTACGCCAGTTTTCAGGTAGTCCCTTTTCTTCACTGGACACAGGCGGTGGTGGCGGAAGAGGAAGAGTGGCAAGTCCTGTGATGGCGGCAGTGGTAGGCACATAACACTGCTGCTGGATCAACATCCCTCCACTCTGCTGCAGCTGATCTAGTGGGCGTAGCTGCCCAGGCAGGATGCCTTGCTGCAAGTAGCCCTGTTGAATGACAGCCCCACCTCCCTGCTGCTGAGAAACAATTGCAGAATTACCTGCTTGTTGCTGCTGTTGAATAACAGCGGCTTGTGGCTGGTAAACAGGCAGAGCTTGTAGCTGTAGAGGAGCAATAGGGTTAGGTAATAGCTGATTCTGTGCAACTGCTTCAACAGTAGAAAGTGTGTTAGTTGCTGCAGCGGCTGCAGCTGCTGCTAACACAGTTGGTGGAGGAGGAAGAGGCGGTAAGTTTGATGGTGTAGCTGGGTAGAAGTTGGAGACCTGAGTTGGTTGAAAAAGAATCTGTGATCCGTACAATTGTCCTGTTGCAAGTGGTACCCCACTGATACCTGCAGTATTGCCCTGTGACATGGCTGGTAGTGCCAACTGCTGCATCAATGGCTGCGGTTGTTGCTGCGTTTGTTGGTTCACAGCTTGCGGCTTCAAAGGAACAAGCCCAGTGGTTATCAAAGATTGTGGATAACATTGTAATGAGATCCCTGCAGTAGTGCCAGCCTGCTGAGTTTGCTGTTGTTGTTGTTGCTGTAATTGCTGTTGTTGTTGCTGTAATTGCTGTTGCTGGAGTTGCTGCTGATGTAATTGTTGCTGTTGAACTAGTTGGTCATATGTGGAATACCCTTGTTGTTGTTGTTGAATAGTTGCTTGTGGAATAGTTCCTTGTTGAATAGTTGTTTGTTGAATAGTTCCTTGTTGAATAGCTGTATTGTAAGTTTTTGTTGTACTATTGTCTCCAGAGTTGTACGTTTCTGCTTGGCTGCTGCTAGACTGTGTTCTGCTATCTGTAGAGTCCCAATGGTATCGTCTTGGTCGTGCCTGCAACCTCCTATTGCTGTTACGATGGTACGACCCCTGTCTAAACCATCTATCTGTTGTTGATCCCTCACGTCTTCTCTGTCGACGACGCATCCTCAGCTCCCTACAGTAATCAATAATAATAATGAAACAGTTTTAGAATTTGTACACTTACAAATCACTGTCAGGTGAAGGTGACCTGCTGTGTCTACGGTGATAGCTATGACTGCGTCGCCTCTTAGCCTATGAGGAGAAAAAGACAATAGACTTAAGAAATGGACAGCATACAAACACACAGACAAATACTGGCTAGCAGAAAAGAAAATGAGATGTGATTCAGATACAACATTACGTCAAGCACTAAGGCTATTCACAACCAAAAAGAACAAC
Source organism: Dysidea avara (assembly GCF_963678975.1). NCBI lineage: Eukaryota > Metazoa > Porifera > Demospongiae > Dictyoceratida > Dysideidae > Dysidea > Dysidea avara. Next base: position 5,199,075 of record NC_089283.1, on the reverse strand, counting down.
AGTCTGATACAACTTAGTTAGCTAGATAAACTGATATAAATTGTGTACATCAGTACACCTACATAAGTTATTTTACTGGTATAACAATGCTATCCTTTTCCAAGGTAAGGGTGATTAGTTGGGAACACACACTTTGCCCTTGATGTGCCCATAATGTGGTTAAATTGTGCTGCTAATCCTTTAAACTAAACTGTACAATGTCAATTACTTACAGGTGGTGGAGAGGATCGTTTGGGTATCCGGTATACCTCCTTCAGGTCACTCCACTGTTCCAATAAATCATGAGCTAATTTGGCCAGACACAATGCTTGCTCACGCTCTAGCTCTTCAGTAGACTTGATCATTTCTCTTCCCTCCGCTTCACAAGACTCAGGGATACTTGTGCTATCACTAACAGGAGCTTGTTGAACCTGTTTTCGAGCCTGCTGATCTGGTTGGCATACTGGTGCAGGAGTGGCTTCTTTCTCACTGGTACTAGTTGGGAATGTTTCCTGTTCTGATTGCGTTGAGGATGAAATAGGTATTGCCTCAACAGTTGATGTTTCTGTGTTAGGTTCAGAATCTCTCCCAACAGTTATCTGGCTGGAAACGACAGTGTCACTGTCCTCATGTGTCTCCTCTGTACTCTCACAAGAACTAGGAGGATCGTCTTTATCATCAATCATCCATTCTGGGTCTTGTGTGTCTGTCATGCCCTCTGTATCATCTTGATCCAAACTGATCGTTGTGTCTGATATCGTTGATATGATGCTATCTGTGTCCTGACCGTCTTCTTGTTCATTTTCTGACATTTCATGTCTCTTGTCATTTTCTTTGTGTGTGCTGTATTCTTCTGTGACATCTTCCTTGGGAATCACACTGTCCTTAGTGTCATCTTCCAACCCCATGTCAGCACTTTCCTTAGGAATGTTGGGTTCTTTATCATTTTCTGTCTCCATATCAACGTTTCCCTCAAGTACAATACTTTCTTTAATGCCTTCTGTTTGCATATCAACATCTTCCTTGGGAATTACACCCTCCTTAGTGTCTTCTGTCTGCAAATGAGTGTCTTTCTCAGAAACAATATCTTCTTTACCACCTTCTGCCTCCACATGAATACTTTCCATGGGAACAATGCTTTCTGTTTTATTTTCAGCCCGAATATCAAACTCTTCCTTGGGAATAGTGCTTTCTTTAATGCCTTCTGTATGCATGTAAAAATCTTCACGAATGATAATCTCTTTACTGTTTTCTGTCTGCATATCAACTTCTTCCTTAGGAATATTGCACTCTTTAATGCTTTCTGTATGCAAATAATTCTGCATGTCAACATTATTGCTAGGAACAGTAACCTCTTTATTACCTTCTGTAATAACATCTTCATTAGGAATAATAGTCTCTTCATTACTATCTGTCTGCATGTCAACTTCTTCTTTAGGAATCATATCCTCTTTATCATCTCCTATGCCTGTCAGCTCTTCATCATTTGCTGTCTGCGTATCAGCTTCTTCCTTAGCCATGCTGCTTTCTCCCATATCCACTTTGCCTTGCTCCATTTCTATTTCTCTCTGTAGCTGGCCTATTATCTCTTGTGGAATAGTTTCATCTTCCCGGGCTCCAACACCTTTCTCTGCTTGTGTATCACTCTCTTCTACTGACATGTCAGCTGGGTCTCCTTGCAGTAGTAGTGAAGCGTTATCGGCAAAAGCTGGTACCTCACCTCCATTATCCACTGCTGTCACACTGTCCTCTGCTTGTTGTACGCTGTCTTCTTGTGTAGTGTCTGTTTCATATCGTAATCCATCTTGTTCAGTTTGTGCACCACTTTTGAAATAATCTTCCATTGGTACGAGACCATCAGCAGCTTGGCAAACAGTTTCACTGTGTTTGTTGCTTTCATCTTCACCCAAATTTTGTACATCGTCTTTGCCACTTTCTGTGTCCTCTTGTATTTCTACCTGAGCATTACCTGTTTCCTTTGCCATGTCTTCTACCTTTATCACTAAAATCATTTCTATTTGCATGGAATCTGTTTGCTTCAGTGTGTCACCTGCATCTATTGGTGTGTCATCTATGTCTTGAAGTGTGTCAACTTTCTGCTCCAGTCTGCTACCCACCTGCATAGGCACGTCATCCGTTTGCTTTGATGCATTATTTGACTGCTCTGGCATGCCAACAGGCTGTTTCAGTGTGTCACCTGTGTCTATCGGTGTGTCATGTATGTCTTGAAGTGTGTCACACACCTGCGTTGGCATTTCAACTCCCTGTACTGGTATGTAAACTTCCTGTACCGGTATGTCAACTTCTTGTACTGGTATGTCAACTTCTTGTACTGGTATGTCAATTTCCTGTACTGGCACGTCAACTTCCTGTACTGGTATGCTAACTTCCTGTATTAGTGTGTCACCTGACTGATCTAGTGTGCCATCAGGCTGTTTCCATGTGTCTACAGGTGTGTCACCTTTCTGCTCTGTTATATCATCCACGTCTTCTTGTTGGTTACTTACATGTACCTGCTTCAATGTGTCTTCTGACAGCATGCTACCTGGTTGTTTCCACATGTCTTCTATGCCTTTCGCTGTATCACCAGTGTCTTTCTGAGCATCAACTGGCTGTTGTGGTGGGTTACCTCCCTCTGTTTGTGTGTCACCAGTTTGTTTTGGTGTGTCATCGGTTTGTTTTAGTATGTCATCAGTTGTGATATCAGTCTCAGTCTGCAAGTCACTTGTTTCAGTCTTCATGACATCATTCATGTCTTTGTGTGGGTCAACTACCCCTGCTGGTGTGTAACCAATCCATTGCACTGTGTTAGCTATTCCTGCTGTATTGTTCTCATCTTTGTGTTCCAGTATGCCACCTGTACTAAGCATGCTGCTATCTATCTCTCTTTGTGTATGGTCAATGAGTGTGTCAGCAATATCTGTTGTCACTTCACCACCTATCTTTGTTGATGCTTCAACTGTCTCCTCATATATCTCTGTGTACATACCACCTGTGTTACTAGGTATGTTGCTGTCTGTCTCCTGTGCATCAACTGTGTCCAAGGATGTACAATCTACACTTGTTGACGTTCCACCGTTCTCTGTTGATGCTTCCATCTCTATCAGTGTTTCATTTGTCTCCATCTGAACATCATCTATCTCTTTCGCAATTCCATCACTGAGTTTCAGTCCATTATCTGTGTCCTTGGGTGGTTCAACTGTACCACTTACTGTATCATCCATCTGCTTCAGAGTACTATCTGTCTCTGTCTGTGTATGACCTGTCTTTTCCACTACGCCATCACTACTCAGCTTCAGTGTACCATCTGTACATGTGTCTTGTAGTATGTAACTTGTCTCTATCTGCATACCAGCTGTCTCCTTTGGCACATCATCAGTGTGCTCTAGTGTGTCAGCTAGATTGGTGATTTCATAAGTCTTGATCTGTGTATTGTCTATCTCTTTAGCAGTATTATCCAATTCTTTCACTGCATCATTTGTGTCTAGTGGCATATCACCAGTGTGTATTGGTGTGTTGACTGCATCCTTTGGTATGTCACTTGTGTCTACTGGTATATCAATTGCATCTTTTGGTATTGTGACCAAATCTGTTGGAACATCACTAATGTCTGTTGGTATATCAACTGTGTCCTTTGACTGGTCACTAATCTCATTTGTGGTGTCACTTGTCTCTACACACACTATGTCTATATCTCTTGGTGTTTCATCCTCCATTTTCTCAACAGGTTCTTTTATTAATGCAACAACACCTAGTTCTGTTTTCATACTACTACTATCTTCTTCTTGTGTCGTAACATCACCTTCACTCTGAGAAGTGTTCATATCTTTTTCAACTTGTTCCATTTGCATATGTTCTTCTAAGCCTTTTAAATCCTCACCAACTTTCTGTGTAATGTCTTCTTCACTATGATGAGTGTCCCTCTGTTCTGTGATGATTTGTTCCAGTTTACTATCTTCATCATTTTCTGCTTGTTTCACAATATCACCTTCTGTTAGTTCTTGTTCTGTGGCAACTATTTCTTTCATGCTGCCTACTTCGGCTTCTTCTTTCTGTGCTACAACTGTTTCCTTGTTCATATTGTTGTCATCCTCAGGTGATTCCTTAATATCAATATGAGAGTCCTTGGTAACGGTGTCATTAACTATATCCTTCACATCTTCAACTGTCAGTTTGTCACACTCAACTGCCTCTGTTTTTACATTGTCTTTTATTCCTTCTTCCTGTGTTTCTTTTTGATCATCATTCTTTAGGGAAACATTATTTTTGCTTTGTATGGGATCAACTAGTTCTTGTGAAGTACTGTCATCTTTCTGTGTTAACTTTTCTTCAGCTTTGATGCCAGAATTCTCCTTGTTCTCTCTTGTTGATGATGGTGGTATTGTCATACTGTTCGTATCTGGTTTCACTTCTTCATGTTGGGACTCATCACAACTGGTGGGTGGGCACTGGACGCTATCTGCTTCTGTGACTGTGATATCCACGTCTGTGAAATGACATACAATCTGTTAGTTTGCATGTAAACAAGTAAACAGAAAAATTTGGAATTTTCAACTAGAGTAGGGACCATAGCACATCGAAAAAAGTACTGAAACAAGCTGGAGTAGTGCACAATATTAAATCACAGTAAAACAATAAGAAGTGTTATATCCCTACTGTGCTTGTTATTGATGTGCTATGGTCCCTATTCTAATTGAAAATTCCAAATTTTTCTGTTAACTTTTTTGTAAACAATTATTATGACTGGTGAACCCACGCATACTGCGAAAGAAATGGCACCACGTGCCCCAGCTATATCAATTATTGTTTGAAAAGTGAAGTATCCATTATACTTCATTGTCAGCTATGTTCAACCCGTTACACAGCATTTCGGATCAAGAACTGTTTGAAAAGCACCTCTGCAATCCAAGCATACCGAAGAAATGGTACTGCGCGCCCCAGTTATATCAATTATCATCTGAAAAGTGAAGTATCCATTACGCTTCATTGTCAGCTATGTTCAACCCATTACACAGCAGTCAAGAACTGTTCGAAAAGCACCCCTACAATCAAAATAGCCACTATGAAAAATACGGACGATTTCAGTTACGAAGGGAAGCCATTATGTGCTACCGCCAAATCAACACTTTTCACTGTCAGCAAAGATGAATGGGACACAAAGGAGGACACTGGTAAGTCCATGAAGAATGCATTGTACGTACTGCGGTATGCCAAAAGGCACTTCTCGGGCCAAAGTGACGTAGAACAGTGAAAAAATCAAGCCTGTAGCCTTAGCCGTTATTGAGTTACGCTTGTCTGAAGGCATCAGTCAGTCAGTCAGTCAGTTACTTACTCAGTCAGTAGAAAATTCTGTTAAATAATATATTTTCAAAATTCCGTAGCAACTTTTTGAAAGCATTTCGGGTCAATCCGAAGGTTTGTTTGGGCTTAGTTTTGCCTAACCAATACTGCCTCATCGTTGTCAGGGAAAATTGAGGCTGATTTTTGGGCGATGTTATTCGTGGACCACGCCTACTCCTTTGTGGTCCCTACTATACAGTACTATCATACCGTATGATATTGTGCTTGTGTAGCATGTGTGCTACTTTGTATCAATGTATTCCTACATGTACGTACGTACATACACACACACGCGTGCGCCTGCACATGTACGCCTGCCTGCACATGTACGCCTGCCTGCACACATTTACTCACACACTACACACACACACACACACACACACACACACACACACACACACACAAACACGTACTCTTTTTACTGATAGTAGTTTTAGGGGTCTTGCGTGGGACACTACCAGCCTGTTGAGCCTCCTGCAACCATTTCTGTACCACCATCAGTAACTTGTTGTCTTCTATCTGATTCTTAGTAGCAATAGGGAGGTGTTTCAGTGTGGTCAGTAGCTGTGGAATGTATATTGTAACATTACAAGTGTGTGTTGTATTAGAGTAATTTTTATGTGATGTGTAGTTTAAAAGAGGAACTGGGGGAAACAAATGTCAACTGCCCATGTCTTACATAACGGGTAAGGTTCAGACGAAACTTCAGGTGTAACCCTGCTACAGCACCCTTCCCTAGGAGGATTTTCCTTAACTTGCTCTTAGCACCTAAAAGACGGTCTAGTGTTTCAATGGGTAGGTATTATACAAGGCAACAAAAGGCACTATAACTTCTGCGTGCATATGCACACACGTAAAGTAGAAGTCACAGCTACTATGATTATTTATTTTGTGTTACTAATCACAAACAGACTCACACTCATACGGAAATCCAGCTGCTGTTTGCCAGTCATGTCACAGCTGTCCACCATCCAACTCCAAAGCAGCCGCAATCCTTGAAGGGACAGGAATTTCTTCAAGCAAGCCTCATCTTCAGTTGCCTGAACAAACAAAGGGAGTTCTGAGTGACACTAGCCATGGATGAAATGCATAAAAAATCCCAACGATAACATATATAAACATGCATTATTGAGATACAAAGCTTAGTGTGAAAGTCTATTATGCTATTATTACTCAGGTAGGAATCAAGTATTGCATAAACTTGCAGGCAAAAATTGGTAAAAATCCGAGATTGGAATATGTGGTGTGGGACTGTCTCTTTGGGAGTGAATGGCTTGAACTATATGTGCTCTTTCAAAGGGCCCCACTAATTAAGAAAACCACAATTGTGACGAAAAAATATCTATTGCAATATTACAGTATTTTGTATGGTTGAAAATTTTCAACTTACTATTTTATTACAGTAATTGACTTATATTAGGGTCTTTGATTGCTCTATTAGAATATCTTGATCTGTGATTTAAAGCACCTACTCAATGGCATCATGTGATGTGGTTGATACTAAGAAAAGTAGCCATGGTGCTAAATACTGTGATAATATAACAATATTGTTTTACTATTTGACAGATATTGTTTACAATAATATTGAGTTACTGCATGGCTGGCCGTTACACCTCTAAATAACAATTTACAACTACGTACAATAGCAGTTAAGTAGTAAAGAGGTTCATTATGTAAACATGTATGCTACAGGGTATATGTGGTGTACCTGTAAGACTTTCAGGAGAACATTTCTCTGCTCTGAAGTTTCAGCGTGAATCATGGCTCGGGAGATGGCCAACACTTGGTTGCTGTTCATGAGACGCCATGACGACCCCACTATGTCATAAACTTGCTTCTCAAACTAATAAAAGAACAAACAAAAAAAATTATATTCGGTGAAACTTACATAACATACAAAGCATAACATACAAAGCAAGCTACAGCAGTCATGCAAAACACAGCTATTGCCGCCCAACAAACCAGCACTGTGCACCACTCAAGCAATTGAGTCTTGTGCATACAAATCCTCCTGAGGCTAACCTGCAGGAGGACTGTCTAGGTCTCATGGAGAGAAGCCATGGAACCTAAAGTTCCACAACAACCCCAATACCGCTAAGCAAGACAAGGACAGTTAGGAATTTGCTTCCCCAGTAAACACTAGGTACCCATTGATGTTACAACTGGGTGGGCTGCTTCCCCAGTTTCAGTTGACACCAGGCCACCAGGCCTCCATTATACAGCTGGGTAGACTGGAGAAATGTGAGTGAAGTTTCTTGCTCAAGGAAACAACAACACCAAATTGGCATAACCGGGCATCAAACCTGGAACCCTTTGATTACTAGGCTGATGGTCTAGCTACTTGGCCTCACATGCATCACCTACACACACATCACACACACACATCACCCCCCACACGCACACTAAACCCCACAACAATACATGCCGTACACTACACTAGACTGCATATGCACTCACTAAAGCATCAGGATCAAGAAGATTAACATATACTTCATCTTTTCTCTTCTTCTCCTTGCGATGTAATGGAGCTAAACAAGATAAAACAATTAGAGCTACTGGTACAAATGTGATGTATACACAATACCTAGTATGATTAAAACTTGTTTAATGGTAAACATGTGAGTCACAAGATATGGCAAAGTGGAATGTACAATGTCAATCCGTGTACTCATCAAACTCTACATGTATTGCCAAATATTGTACTTTGCATGGGATCGAGGATCAAAGTGCTGGATTTCCATGCAGCAGCTGAGAGCAGACGATCAGAAAGTAAACTGATGGCAGGCCTCAATCAAATACAATGAAAAAACAATTAAGTAAAAAATGAAACAAGGCCTGCAGATATTCTAGTGGACATTGAATTCCTTCTTCAGTACAGCCAAGTGAACTAGGGATTAAAATATCCACTAGCAGGTGTAGGTGACCTTTGTTTCACTACTTGTAGTTTCTATGACCCCTAATCGAACATGTAGTTTTTAAATAACAAAATTATGACTAGTAAACCAATGCATAACATATCATAAAATTAATTTTGTGCCTGAACATGCGGCCCAACTATCAAGTAAAATAGCCATTATGCTTCGTTTTCAGTCTGTTACATGGTTACAGTCTGTTACATGGTTATAGTCTGTTACATGGTTACAGTCTGTTACATGGTTACAGTCTGTTACATGGTTACAGTCTGTTACATGGTTACAGTCTGTTACATGGTTACAGTCTGTTACATGGTTACAAACAAAGAACAGTATGAGAAGTGCCTCTGCAATCAATCCAGTCACTACGGAAATTACGGACAATTCTTACAAACATGATAGTCAGCACAGGGAAGTCATAATGGGCTACCATAAATCAACACCTTGTACTGCCAGCAGAAAAAAAATGGGACACAAAAGGAGAACAAAGGTAAATCCATTGGACTGAAAATCTAATAATGAAAAATCAAGCTTGTAGCCTTAGCTACTATTTGGCGAGCCTTAGCAAGCCACCCCCTTGTTCCACCATACATCCGACTGTCTGACCATTCTCAAAAGTTTACGGAACGAACACAGAAAGTCTCACACTAAGGCTCGCCCATGATGCTGTGTAGCATCCGTCTAGTGTATTATGCTTGTCTGAAGGCATCAGGCAGTTAGTCAGCTTCTACTAAATACAAATTTTACATTTTGTGTTGCAATGAAGGTACTCTTTGGCTTGATTGCACCTAACCAATACTGCCAAGGTCTGGTTTCTGGTCATTTGTATTTTGAGAGCTCTAACATACAGTACTGTACTACGTATGTATGCATCAGTAACTACTAGCATTGGTCAGATACGCAAGCAATCATTTCACTAGATTCACGTCACTTTGACATACTGTTATTTTCCTCCAAGGACAGTTAATGATGAAGTTTATGATGACAGATTCTCATGGTGTGCAGGAGTGAAGCTGGCAAGTTGCCTTATTAATGTTTTATAAACAGTCTGATGGAATACTCCATTGCTCAAGATGTAACACTGTCTAGCCAGATGGTAAGACATCACACAGACAGGAAGAAGACCCCAAACAGAGACTACATAACAGAATTAATGATCATTGTTTTCTTTGTTATGTAAGGTGTAAGGACCTTGAGAATGTGGTATATACTTTAGACATGAAGTGCAAGTACAATAACTTCTCAAGCTCTACATGTGATTTAATATACGCTGCAGCCATGGAGATGGACACTGCCATAAGAAAAGTCTACAGGCTGTCAAGTGCATGCATACTGGTAGGTCAGCTGCTTCCCCCTACTGCCATGGTCCGTTGCTTAGTGACTATACCGTAGGAGTTATGTCCACAAATCAAGTTCATGAGTTCAAGACAACACAATCCTTGATGTTAACAAACATTGATCTACTCCAGACTTTTTCACAGTACCCAAGATTCTATACTATAGTAAGCATGATGTTATTAATGCTTCAACATGACTGCACCCCAAATTTTAGGACCAATATTGCTATATCAGGATACAACGATGTCTAGTCACTTCATAGTAAGGCCTCCAGACAGAAAGAAGACCCCAAGCAGAGAACTATTCACTTGGTTACACGATTATTAAGATCGTATGTATAAGCCAACAAGCCCGCATACCATATATAGGAGATTTACTCTTTTCCCCTGGTGATTCCCCTTCTGTCACTGCAAGTTATGATCCATTTCTTAGTGGGAGCCATGACCATGCAGGAGTGTAGGTTCACTAAGCACTATTAAACCTTCCTTCATTACATGATTGTGTGTGAGGTGTCATGTACCATCCGAAGAGATGACAGAGCAAAGTGTAATGGAAGCACACAAGATGTCAGAGCAAGGTGTAGGAGATTCACAGAAGAAACAAGAAGAAGGTACAGTGACAGTATGAAGAGCATAAGGAGGGTAGTTTAGTTTCCGGTTTGCTCACAGCAGCAGATATGGCATTCATAAATCGAGTAGTCAAGTGTTGTATAATAACCTCACAGCACACACACAGACAACACCACTATACTGAATATGTTCCTTAGCCACCAACCACCTAACAATTACATTTTATAAAAATACAGCATCAATCTACAAGTTACTAGTGATTCAGATATGTTGGGTGTGTTTATACTAAATGTAGCTACATACAGTAGTGTTAGAGTAAAGTCTTTGTAGAAGTTGAGATTCAGCTGGTCAGTCAGTGATAGTAGTGGTCCCTTTGTAGTAATCTTGATATTGTCAAACAATCTGCCATCTTGTTAATACGACATCTGGAGCTGTAAGGTTAACACACATGCCTACTGCATACTATTACATGACAGTAAGAACCCTAGCTTCATGAGTAGCCTTGCCACGTACCATGACAACGATACCGATACAATGGATGTGTCACAACTATACCATGTTGCCCGATCTCTCTGGCTAAATAAGTGTGGATTTCTTCTCAAGCAGTACCAATTCTGCTAAGTCTCACTGATTAATTGCAACAGTATATTCTTCAGTAATCATTAATGACGAGATCTGCATGCTTTACACTGACAACAAGTAGTTTAGCAAACATAGACGGACCAGAGACCACTGCAATTCTAGCAACTCAACTATTCAATGTGAAATGAAATGCAACAGCTCACTTATAAATGAACAAAATTCCATTGAGCCACCACAAGCAAAAGGGTTTTCAACAACCCATGAATTTTTTAGAGTTAGTTAGTCAGTTACCTGGTCCTGGTGATGACGTCCATTCTTGAAGGCTATATACTCTTGTTATGTACTCTTGTTATGCTAATTGTTCAGCCATTTGACAAATCCATTAATGTATTTTGCCACATTTGATGTAAAACTCGATAAATATTTGCACCATAAACCAAATCTTATCTATGACAAAGGCTTCAAGTATGACACGACGTCACAAGTGCAGGTTGATGAGTATTAGCACTCTTATGATCAAACATCACAGTTCGAGTTGCTTCTGATTTCCTTGCAGCAAAAATGTATTTCAATAGCTCCAAGAATAATGATGGAATATATGTGTAAAGGATCTTGCAAAACAAGAATCTTGCACTGAACTTGTCCCTTTTCTTGCAAGAAGCTTGGAAAGAATATTGCAACATATTTTTCCCTGAATTTGTAGACAATCATATGTATCACTACAAAATGTTGTGGTCTTCACACACAATTTCAGGTAGCAGTAACAATTCATTAGACCATGGCGAAACATTGGAGAGATAAGGAGACACATTACAGTATAAAATATTGCATGAAAAAGAAATAAACCATGATTTGGCAGGCATACGTATTGATCCCACTCTTAACATTTTGACATTATGCACTGCATGGATTGTATTACACTTCAGAGGTACAACGGACAATACCCCCCCCCCCCCCCCCCCCCCAACCACACACACACACACACACACACACACGCACATACATAACACACACTCACAAGCACTACTGCTCCTCGGAGAAGATTGTTGTTGGTGTCTGTTTGATGGTTTGCCAACCCCCAGGTAGCCTCTGCAGTTGGCAGCTCCACAATAACAACGCTGAGCAGTTGCCTCACTACAAACAAGAACAACATCACACACATGAACAAGAGGTTGATGTGTACACACATAAACATCCTTTACTATACCACTGAAGCATCTGTTTGCTGAATGACAAGTGATTTTAAAGGCTTCAATATTTGCTACATTTTCTTTAATTACTTGAATTGGAAGGCTGCATTTTAGTATTACAATTTGTAGATAATTAGTAACACTTACTATCGCTATTCAGTGCTTCTTTCTCCCCACTTACCATAATTCAATCATTTGTTAAACATTACATGGAAAATATAGTATGCTAAAGCAATGAGTATATTGTACTACATGGTTACCACAGATATGTCGTCCTTATACACAATAGCACCACACAGGAATGGCAACCAAGTAATGACTGATGTACACACATTATCTAGACATTTTGAAGCCACTATGACTAACAATCTTCAGTTACGATAAAGTATAACAAGCCTTGTAGATACAGTACAAACTGTATACAGGTTGAAATAACTGTGGTGTACATGCAATCACTCTTCGTAGCTGTTAAAGAGGCAGGAAGCTAGTGCAGGGGTTAATGTTTTTCATTACAATCGAGTATGAGCAAGCCAGCTAAAATGACAGTCCCTTTTTAATGCAATATTTGAGAGCTAGCTGGGATTAGGGTATAGCTATATAGCAAAACAAATTTGAACAACCTTTAGACTACCATATGCTAGATATGTTATGAGCATTACTACTGAACTGGCAGGTTTTCTGTCTAAAAGTTAACTGAGTTCAGGTATCTAAGACATGAAGATCATTAATTTCAATAATATTGAGAATTGATTGACCTTGGCATTTTCATCTGCATTAAAAGAATTGCTTTTTTTCAAATAGAGAATGGAAGGAAAGTTTACAGACATTATAAATGGCAGCATAGCATTGTTAAATACATTTGTTGTGCAGATTGAATTCTTACCCAAATCTTTGGAACTGATAGTCAAATGTGAGTTCCTCCCCAGCTGAAATGTGTCGTAGTGTGAAGAAGCCAATTCTTAGTCTTCCTTCAACTGTCCACTATAGTGGTAAAGAAATTAATAAACAAGTGTGTGTTGTGTGTTGTGTGTGTGTGTGTGTGTGTGTGTGTGTGTGTGTGTGTGTGTGTGTGTGTGTGTGTGTGTGTGTGTGTGTGTGTGTGTGTGTGTGTGTGTGTGTGTGTGTGTGTGTGTGTGTGTGTGTGTGTGTGTGTGTGTGTGTGTGTGTGTGTGTGTGAACATGCATGGGCACATATTTGAGACATGGACAGCATTGCACTGGGTAGGTGTGACCACGGTAATGCTGTGTACTTTTTCTGTGTCCATGAGCACATGTATGTATGTGCATGCATTGTGTGTTCCTTCTCTCCTAACCTTCTGTGTCTCACAATTTGGGTCACAGCTGTGGTTGATGAACCTGGACATGTTACCACAATGAGTAGCATCAAGAATCTGCAACAACATCAACAACACCATCACAAGCCACAACACCACATACACACACAATCTCCAATACAATGAGCTTGCCAAGAAAGCCACAACAACATTAGCTAGCAAATCACACATGTACACACCAGAGTTCATGGTCCTCCGCCCAGCATGTTATGTCTGCATTACAATATACTTTTACAAAGAACTATTAATATGCTTGTACTGTAATACAGTACTTACGTACATAGACTTTTGGGTGCCATGTAATACACCAGCCATTGAACATACACATTGTTGTGTAGTTGAATGAATGCTTCATAAGCTACTGTAGACCAGCTTTCATCACGGTAATTGGCATTTGGGAAATGTTCAAAGGGAAACTACGTAAATAACTAAATCTTAACACCATTGTGGGAGTCATGACACAAACACGCAGTAGCCACTCAGCATGAGACAGTTTTAGCTAAGCACACTTTGACAGCACTGTAGGGTTGGGATTATTGCAAGTGAAACTTCACATGTGTAGCATAAAAAAGTTACCTAAGGATATATTACACTTATGTTAGAGGCATTGTCTTCCAATCCTACTACACGATACATATGTTAACCTACATCATCAGCTTTCAGTGACATGAAGTAGTAATGGCGTCTCTTCTCCATCGAGTACACTTTCTTGCGTTCTTCAAACTCAGCCAGAGAACACACCTCACCACAATACTCCATAACAAACATGTCCCTATAGTAACCAAAGGGTAATATGTATAATATATAAGAACCAATAGAAGTAAGAGATGGAAAAATCTATGGCAATACCAGCTTTAAAAAAAACTTTTTTTAATAACCTTTTTGTAGTTTTAAATAATGGAATACGGTACTGTATGTCAATTCATGTAGTTCCCAAAGCTTATCAGACAGTTTCAGTCAGAATTTCTTTCACACAAGGATGATGAGGGAAACAAGCAGTTATTGTAAAAGGCTATTTCACCATCAACAGACTCTTTGATGGGATGGTAGCCACTTACTTTGGCAAATCTATTAATGCTCGAAGCCCCCATCCCTTCATTTCTGTCTTAAACACCTCAACCTTAGCATACTCTGCCTGCAAGAATAAACACTTAACCATCATCTTTATACAGTATCAACTAACCCTCTGAAATCTTTTATTAGTACAATATTCCCCACAGGGACATCTTGAACTACTACAGGGTTAAAACAACAATTTAAAATATAGTCAGTGTACCTTGTATAAGGCATCGAAAACATCTGTACTACGTATTACATGTACACACATATACACACTTTTGTGACACAATTTCCTTTTTTTATATGCCATGTCACACGGTACACACCCTTACAAAGTATTTTCAACCTGTTGTGGCTATAAGATTGGAAACATGTAAGAAGTGGATTATAACTGGTCCATACATAGTGGCAATAAGGTTTACACATTGTAAGCAAAGACATGTGCTATTTGTCATATCCCAAAATTAAATTCACCAATGTATCGGCTGTTTGAGAAACATTGCCAAAAGGTTTATGTTATATGCACAAAAAACACACTGTATTTTTAATGAACACACATCAAGACATCATTACCATTCTATTAGTAATAATCTGTTAAGGCAGTCTTCTCCACAAGCTGTCTCAGGATCGTCCATTTCTACAGGTGGATAATACGAAAGTTATAAACATTCTCCTATCAGATCATTGTACAACCAGTGGAAGAAATTTGCTGAAGTAGGAATTAAATGTCCACAGGTATATAGTTGCAGGTGTAGATGACCTCCCTTGTCTAATTGGTTTTCATTTATATGATCCCTACTCAAATGTAATTGTTCCTGCACTTATTTGTTTACTAATATAATTCATTACTGGTGAACCTTAAAAAGAGAATGGCACCATACAGACACAGTAATGCGTGCCCGACTATCTATTACAAAAACGTGAAGTGGCCATTGCACTATGTTTTCCACCCGTAACACAACGAGGAAAACGAAGTACAGTGTTAGTGCAGCAATTTGATTTTCAATTGATTTAGAAACTATATTTCGTGTGTGTTTGATGTGGATTGTGAGATTCTAAAAAAACTATGTGATCAAGATTTTACCGCTCAACACAAACAGTACAAGAAGTGCCTTGGCAAGCAATCGGAAATTAAATAAAAAATAAAAACTTGCTGGAAGGGTTTGAGGTCATTCTGAAGACTTGATCATGCCTAACCAATACTTTACGAAGCAAAAGTGCACAGCATGTGTGACGTAACTTTCTGAGCTGAACCACTAACACTCAACACCTTGGAGAAATACACATGAAATATGTACACTAGCTGTCACCCTGTAGAAACTACATACTGGTAGAGCAGAAGAGGTACGATACACTCATGTCAGCTCATAGGATTTGCACAGAGCACTTAAAAATCAACATTTGGAGGGTTTCATTGAAAAATTAGGTGCCAATTGAAAGCTTTTCTTATCCGTAATGTAATGGTGTGGTGAACCACGCTGAACCCAGTGGTTTGATATTAATATACAAGGCGATTGAAGATGTTGTCATGTGACAAAGAGCTTACCGCATAAAATGAAGGGCAAACACCAACAATGGAAGAGTATAGCACTGGAAATTGTATTCATGGTCTCCACAATCCCGTAATTTAGGGATTAAGCATCAGTTTAGTAGTCAAAATATGCAATTAACATGAATTCTTTTTGATAGCGCTTTAATATATGTCGTACCGTAAACGACTGAAAGTTTGGAGTGACTAAAGTTTGGCGAATTTGGGAAATTCGCCAAACTTTATTTGTCAATCAGCTATTCAGTACATAGTTCCATATTAGCTGCATGGTGAATTTGCCAAACTTTTGTCCGCCAACCTGCTTTGCATGCTGATTCGCCAAACTTAAGTCTCGTCAAACCTTCGTCGTTTACGGTACCTCCTCTGCTGGTAGAGTATAAAACAATAGGGCACCATTATGGGGAACATAGCACTGAAATTGAAGCCGTAGCGCCTACAACTTCAAATGTTCCGTTTTCGTCTTTCTCTCCTAGTAAAAGGATTGTTTAGAATACTCCATCTCTCATAAAGGCATTCACAGTTCTAACACTTGTATGGTTTCTGTTGAGCTGTTGAAGGCAATCTATCCTCCAACAATTATATTACTGACATAAATATATTACAGTTACAGCACCACTTCAAACAGGTAGAATATTATTCACACACTCCTGAAAACCTGTAACAGAGACTAAAAAAAAGGAGGGAAATTCTGCACAGAGGATGCTTTTTCTCTACATAGGTGGTACTTCACACTGCCACCCACTGAGCTGTAAACTGCAAGATTTTATTTGTGAAAAACATGTCACTGCTTTAAAAACAAATGCTACATCTACATCTTGGTTACACACAAGTGGGGCTATGAAAGAAACACTACAAATGGTAGTAGTCACTGTATAGAGAGGTAGATGGAGCATGTATATAAGTGAACACCAGTTACTTCAGAACAGGAATACAGTACCTGGAAGTACACTTCATGAATTTAGTTTTTTCTAATGAGTTTTTAGAGATTTAACGGTTTCAATACTACAATTTATCTTTCCTTAGACAGTCGTCGATGCCCCTTTTTACTAAACACACATGCACACACGTGTGTGCGTGCCACACACACATGCACACAAGCTTGCGTCCACACCTTACACAATAATTTGTAGCAAGCACACAAACAGGTCATCAAGATAATTCTTTCGGATAACTAGTGGATCAGTTAAGCATCCCTTGAGTGTTGAAATCAAACCAAATAGCTGGTTCCACCCCACCAGATTAGTATTACAACACCACAGCCCACAGAAAGCAAAGAATTGGCACAAACCTGGATCAAACTGACACTCACAAACCATCTTCTTAGCTCTCTTCTTGTCCCTGCTACTTGTGGTGTCATTCAGGTAGACATTCTCGGTTATCATTTCAAAGGGAACAGGGCGACTGTTGGTATCCATCCTAAAAACGTAGGCGGGATTTGGAATCAATGAGAATACAATGCCACTATACGGCTTATACACACACAAAATACCTTCAATATATAGACGGTGTTATTTTTCTCTTCTCAAAACAGCGTGGTCTTTCATCAATCTACTTCTGGCGCGATTCAGCGGTAAATGTGATCTGTGTAACGCCCTATATTATTTTTATATTGTTGGGCTATCTTTTTATGATGCGCTAAGTCACACCCATGCAAATATTTCGAGGGGCAAATATTTCGAGGTTGAACAATGTTGCAAACACTCCCAAAATGTATTAGACTATATGGAGGTCAAAATATTTCAAGGGTAAAAATTTTCGCTGATAACACAGTAACACCCAAAACCGCGAAATCAGCGAAAATTTTCTCCCACGAAATATTTAGGCATAGATGGTTCGTACATTATCTATGATTTAGGCTATACTGTACAATCACGTGCAAAAACAGTGTACTGACTATATACCCCTGCTATAACTTCGAGAGGAGAGTCTGGAGAGACATATATAGTACTATCTGTGGGAGAGACAAAAGTTTGACCATAGATGTATGGTCAAGTGTATGGTACTATATTTTATATCTATGGTTTGACCAACAATAATGCATCAGTGGCGGGGGCTTGTTGTTGTTATTGTTATTATCTACTTTACCAGTTAGGCACTGAAGGGTGTACACAGAAGGCTTATAATATGCATGACAGTTTAGTAATGTTTGTAATGCCTGACTCTGCCTTCTGTGTTTGCCTCAGTTCCAGTGCCTAACTGGTAAAAATTGATAATAAATACATGCTGGCCACAGTGCAGCAGGAAAACTGAAAAAAATCAAAATAGTTACCATAGCCGGATCCTTTACGCCCCCAATGATTACATGCATACATCATACAGTATACGATGGCACTGTATAGCTAGTAGGGATCACAAAGGTTTGGGTGTGGCCCATGGAAAAACATCGCCCAAAACCAGTCTCACTTTTCCCTGACGACAATGAGGTTGTATTGGTTAGGTAAAAACTAAATCCAAACAAGACTTGAAACACTTTCAACAAGTTGCTATGAAATTTAAAGAAAAATATTTTTCTACTGACTGACCGAGTAATTGACTGATGCCTTTAGACAAGCATAACTTGATAACGGCTTCAATAATGGCTTTTTTCTTGCTTCAGCCAGACACGTGCCTTTTGGCATACTGCAGTACATATAATGCATTCTTCATGGACTTACCAGTGTCCTCCTTTGCATCCCATTCATCTTTGCTGACAGTGATTTGGTGGTAGTGCATGATGGCTTCCCTTCGTAACAGAAATCGTCCGTATTTTTCATAGTGGCCACTTTGATTGCAGAGGTGGTTTTAGGCAGTTCTTTATTCATAATGCTGTGTAACGGGTTGGACATAGCTGACAATGAAGCGTAACTACTTCACTTTTCAGACAGTAATTGGTAGCTGAGGTGTGCTGTGCCATTTCTTTCTTTTGATGTGGTATATATGCGTAGGCTCACCAGTCATAATAATTTTATTTTACAAAAAAGTTAACAAAGAAGAACACAAAAAAAATTGGAATTTTCAACTAGAGTAGGGACCATAGCACATTGATAAAAAATCGCCCATGTGGCCCTTTGCCACATACTGAAACAAGCTGGAGTAGATATTAAACCACAGTGAAACAATAATAAAGTGTTATATCCCTACTGTGCTAAAGATAGCTACCACAAAGAAGAGCACAGTAGGGATATAATACTTCGTATTGTTTTACTGTGATTTGATATCATGCACTACTCCAGCTTGTTTATCAACGTGCTATGCTAGTTGAAAATTCCATATTATTTTGTGTACTTGTTAATTGTAGGACTATAAAATTGCTGGGGGTGGGAGTGAGCTGTGATATCATCGGTATTAGACGTCGTTAAGCTAAGAAATCTGCGAGCATCAGTAGTGTTTGAGATAGTTGGTGGGGTCTCAATTACTTGTCACTTACATATGTAGCTATCCCACATTTGACCAGGGTTTACTTTGCCTTATGGCTAGCTATGCCTACCCCTTCTAGAGGGCAAGCAAATTTATTCTAAGAATCTTGGAGTTTTATTTTCTTTACCACAGTTATTCCATGCAGGCAAACTTGTTTTCTCAGTCCACCTCCCGGCACCACTTTTTGCCCTACCACCTTAAGCTTCACATTTGCTGTTATTACTCACATTTAGATTTTGAGAAGGGTGGCTATCATCATGCAGCATTGGAAACGTCTTTTGCACTTCAAACTTGAAAAGGCAGTCTAGATTTTTAGAAGGCTTAACCTCAGGCTTAACTTTTGTCACATAGCCTGTTGAAACTATTGTGGCTTTAATACATAGTTGTGAACAATGAAAAATGACCTTCTACTCACATGCCACTGAATCCCAAATGAGAAACAAGTAGTCAAGTTTGCCACACAGCATACCACACTCATGAACTCTACTGTAGATGAAATAACAGAGTCCAGTGAACCGCTGAATGACTCTAAACATGCTATGAGCTACTTTGAGCACATGCTTTGAGAAATTTGCATGGTAGAGTTAGACGAGAAAATTTCAGCAGTCACAGTAGAGCCAGAGGACCATGAGATCTGGACATAATTACCAAATGAAGTGCATTCTTATGTTGAAGACACAAATGACAGTGCCTACAGAGTCACTCCCCAGATGCCATATGAAGGCTCAAGCCTAAGTGCATCTGCACAACCTTTTATGCCACAACAGTCACACAATGAGCCAGACAGCTAATAAACAAACCCATGTGAGGATAGTCAGGTGATTGGTCAGAAACAGAATCATTTTATCAGGAGTCATGACAAGCTAGAGCAGTGTCAGTTGCCTTCCAAAGTTAAGCTTACCTACTTTTATATAGTGGTAAACTTCTATCTTGGCAAACTCTCTGGGACTCCTTCAGTGCAGCTGTGAACTGGCGCAAATTATTCTCATTCTATTGATGCATTGAAAGAGAGATTTGGACATGGAAGATAGCTCAAACTGACAAGTCTACCGAGTCAAAATCTAATTGGGTGATAACATCAAGCAATTCAATAACTTTAAGCACTCACAAACATTTAACACCCTTTCGACAAAAAAAAAGTCGTCTTTCTGGCCTCTGTTGGAACTGATGTTATGTCAACCCAATGTTTAGATGTGGCTTGAATTAGAATAGTCAGTAACACAGGTGAAATGATTCCACTATCAGTTTCTAAGATCACTGCCCTACTTCAATGCAGTACAAGTTCGAAGTTACAAAAACTTCCTTACTTGAGAAATCTGGCTACATCCAATGATGAGCAATAGTAGATTTGATGTATCATTATTGATTTAGGTTGATTATTATTATTATTATTGGAAAGTTGTCAAAGACCAGATTTTGAGAGAAGACGGACCTACAGCAATACAATTCAAGCTGAGCTACTGGCATGGTCCATTGGCTGTCACAGATCTTTAGTGAAATCACAAACAAACATGCACATTGCTATTCATAGTGATCATGAAAACGAAGACCGAATACTTGAAAATCTTTGTATGACTGAATTTAGTGGAACGTTTCCTACTTAGAAAGACTGTGACCATTTCATGGATGCTTTTACTTGCATTCAATCACAAGGCAAGACAACAGGTCTTATGTGGTTATGTTTCCCTGGAAGGAAGACCATGCACCATTAAATTTGTTCAAGTGGAGAGCTAGTCCGATGACTGGTGGGCACACCAGACCTGTGTTCAAATCATCAAAGAACAAGGGTTCATATAAAGGGTTGTAATTAACCAGATGTCATTAAGGTCAAGTACATTGCCCACATACCACACCACCATATCAAGAAAGAATCCACAGTTCATATAGTATATGACCAATGCTCAGCAATCACCCAAGTCTCAATGACTGCCTAGAAGTTGGATACTCTCTGGTCAATGACCTCTGCTCAGTTTTTGTGTTGACAAGTATACCTACTGACATTGGAAAAGCCTTTTTACACATGCAACTCCATGACAGTGACTGAGATTTTATACTTACAGTCTTGCTTCTTGTGGCTGTGACCCAAATTATCTGAATTTGATAATTGTTCATGTTGAATGCCATATCAGCATTTCTGTATCAAAGTAACTGACTGCTTTATTAGAGTATCTCGATCTTATTGTTGTGAAGTATGAATAATCAGCCAAGAAACAGCAAAAAAATAATAACATTACAAGGTGTTTCTTATTATGAAAGGGTGTGGTTTTGGTGCATGCATAAATATAATAAAACTATTAGCTATGCTGGAATAATGCTTGATGCTTTTGCTAGCCTGTATGTTCAAAATTAATTGGTGTAAGCTTAATTTCCAGTAAGAAGCAATTAAAGTTACAATTTGTCATCCGGCTTTCCCATCAACACTGTGGAACTACTGCCTGCCGTACTGGAGATAATCCAGCTAATTTATTAACACGAAGAACAAACAGTGAAGTACTTCATTATTTTCTTTGAGTGCATGGCTCCTCTTGACTTATTGAGAAATCCAGATGGCCACAGTGGAAACAGAGTGAAACTGAAGCATTGCATTTGTGACAGGGCTTAATACTGATGAGGTGGTCAATGATGAGTCAGCGTCAGCTGAACCGGTAGACACCACTGACAGACCTGTACAGTATTCTATTGATTTCCTATCACAGTTCTTTGACAAGATTGCTATGAATTACTGCTTACCTTTTCCAATTTGTTCACAACACTAAGAATCCCAATGCCTGGCTTGTGGGAGTACTTTCCAACCAAGAAAACAACAATGTCTTAGCTAGGTGGGTTTATAGCTGCCTACAGACTTGCTTTCATCAAGAAGTCAAGCATTTAAAATCAAAACCTGCCAAACGCTTGTCACTGATTAGGCATCTCTGGTTGTTCTTAGACCAGGACAACTGCATTTGAAATGGTGCCAGGCAGAATTTGCAATGTTCTACTCAGAGAATTTCTTTATCTCCTGCCATCCAAACATCCACTGATAGACTTTATTGTCATTATCAACATGTCTCAGCTATATGGTGGAGTACACAGCTCTTTGACAAGGGTATTGGATACCTAGGACTTGCCAGATATTTGCTAAGAAAATGCATTACGTGACAGAAAGGTCTCAGCCATACCACACCTCCAAGTCACAAACGCTACCATTTAGCGTAACAGGAGTGGACTTTACAAGAGTCTTGCAACACAGGAGGAGAACAGGAAGCATACATATATCTATTTACTTGTGCCAACACAAGAGCTGTACACTTGGAAAAAGTCATACTCGTTAAAACTCATGATCTTCTGGCAATGCATCCACATATCAATCAGCTGTGAAGGAACTTGAAAAGATGTTTAGCTATGTTACTCTAAGTGAACAATTAACCAAATAAGGGACAACATGGCAGTTCGTACCCATAAGCTGAGAGCACCAGAAAGGTTCATAGAAGTGAGAACAAATAGTGAAAGAACAATTTAAACAACTGCTAAGCTTTATCTACTGGGGATATGAACTGATGAGATTGTCAGAACTTGAGATAATGAACATTCACCATTGATGACATAATTATATGATAACTATATCATTGCCCATGTCCATCTATATTACATTATAGTTTTCAGTTATATAGTGAGTTGGGACGAGATAAAGAATCTCCTTATTATGCTTTATATAGCAGCAGAGCTTCTTGGCTCTAATGGTTATATCATGTTGTGTTAGATGACCAATTGATGGTCTCAATTTAGTCTGTGATGCATTCATGCCTGGTACGCAGAGTGGGCGCCGGCCTGCATGGTATTATATAGCTATATATTGATATGATCACTGGTACATAATAAAAAGTCATCGGACTCTGTATTCACTACTAACAGTCACTTACTGGCAAAGGCCATAGAGCCACCTTTTGCAATCCTGCTGCACTGTTATGAAAAAATGAGCCACATCTTGATTCAGTTTGTCAGTACAGTTAGAAATAATGGCTGGTCATTTTTCACAGTGCATGCATGTGCAACTGGGCTTTGATGGAAAACCCGTTGATGTACTTGCTGTGCCTGGGATAGCTAGTTATTGATTAATAAAGCTAAGTTAGGCACAACTGAGGATAGCAGTGACACCAGTGGGATGCTCAGTACTTGGTTGCTTTGAACTATTAGATGCAGTATTAATATTTCCGGTCCAGCATTCTGAGCACTTCAGTAAACCTGAACAGTTCTTGTAACTTCTATATATTGACTTAGTCTATAGATGTTGCTGACTAGGTTTTCTGATTCTATCTTTTCGATATCCACATGCATTAGCAACATTAAGATCAATACTATTAGAGTTAGGAATTAAACCCGTGGACCTACATAGGTAAGTTTCTGTAGTTTTGACAGAAACCCCTTTTGCATGCAATCTAAGTTGCTTTATTATTGACATCTATCAATCATTAAAATGCTACATACCACTGTGTTTCAGTAGCATGAATGCAAGTGCATTGAACTAATATCCACTGCAGGTATGAAACCCTTAGCAACACTTTACTTTTCAGTTTTCCACCTCCCATTACATTAAAATACTCTAATAGAGCAGTCAAGTTACTACTCTAATAGAGCAGTCAAAGCTATGGCAACTTTTGTCTTACAGATAGTTTGTTTACAATGTTATCTATGGCTTAAACCACTGAATTTACTGTCTAAAAGTAGCCTAAAATCTAACCTGACCGAGAACCTGACAGCTTCTAAATTCTCAAATTTTCTGGAGGCATGCACATAGACACCTTACTCTATATACTGATATCGATTTTCAGAAATCCCTTTTTAAAATCCTAGATCCACCACTTCCAGGTGTCTGATTGGATAACTGGATAGATAAATTTGATGCAGTATTTGGCATCAAAATGAGGAGCATTGTGCATTGGAAATACCAGAAAGAGACAAGTAGTTTTTTTGATTGGTCAGCAGATTAATGGCATTACTATACAGCCTACAAGCAGGTTTGTTTAATCCAACATGTTTGTAAGCATCATGTGGTATATATATAGCTTAAAAGCTGTCCGTCTGTCCGTCACGCCGCTTACTCACCAAACTTGGCGCGAATCGACACAATCTGTGCTGATAATGAAGCACTTCCGTTCGTTCTCTACAGAGCGTAGAAGGCCAAGGTGTAGAGAAAACTACAGCACATACTGTTCAAGTGGTAGAACGCCTACCTAGCGTGTAAGTGGTCGTGGGTTCGAATCCACGTGTTGGCATTTTTTTCTTCTTTCTACTCAGTACCTTTTTGTGCACACCTTTTTAAAACACGACTTTTAGCTCATCATATTCGGCATGCAAAGCACGTATCGACGCGGAACTTTAGCGAAATTAAACGCCATTATCTGGCGACTCGAGTGTTGTTGTAGCAAATCAATTCGTGCTTTTGTTCGCTCTTTATAGGGCGATGAAGGCACTGGCAGGCCTGCCAACTCTCACGGGTTTACCGTGAGTCTCACGGTTTCACTACCCTGCTCAAGGGCAGCAGATCGAATCTCACGGTTTTTGAGGCCTGCTAACTCTCACGGTTTGTAGCGCGAATGTCACGGATTTCAAGTTTAAAAAGTCGAGACCTTTTTTTTTTTTTTTTTTTTTTTTTGGTCTCAGCATAGCATCTACCAGTTTTTTTTTACTACACACTGCAATACTACAATAAAGGTACAGAAATCTCAAGATTTTTTTACTTTCCAGGTTGGCAGGCCTGCACTGGTGTAGGGAAGGATCACTGAAAAGTTGAGCTACATTCCTGTCAAAACCACAAATAAACAACTGTGGCGATTTATGCACCCTTGCCTTACCATAACCAACCTGGGTTCAATCCCCACCTAGGCCATGATTTTTTTTTTCACTTTTGGGACCTTTTTGATGCACCTTTTTGTTCTATCTGTTCCATGCAAGTCTTATCTACAAACTCTAATGTTCAGTTTTTCAACACTGGCACTTAACTGCCTCACATCATAGGAACTCTTACATATAGTACTTTTGGGATAGGGCAGGTGAATTTCCAACATATTTGTCCATCTGTGTGCTGCTCCAGTGTGTTGTATTAGAGTATATAGGTAAAGGCTCCTTTTACCAGTATCCAGAATATTTAGCTACATCTTTCTTTTAAGCACATAGGTATGTACTGACATGCAAAACTGTTTGTTCAGATTTACCTCATTAGTACTGTAGTAAAATAGGCAGCTTGCAGATACCACTGTGCATCTGATAAATGATAATACTGGAACCATGCAGATACCGTAGTTTACATTGAGGAACTGCATCTGACCTGGCACAACTGTTTCACTATAATCCTGCTTACGTGCTTTCACTCTATAGGACCATACATTACCTTACTGAGTGGTCAATTACGTAACACTGTGGGTTTTTGTATGGCAAGAGGTATATGTGTCATTGCAACATCAGATGGCTTTAAATTATTCCCAAGTTCATTTCTCTTTGTGACAGTCAGTAAAGTAAACATCATGTAGAAACTGAAACTGTACCATGTATACACCACCTGTAATGTAGGTATAATTCCCTTAGCTCACATACAGTTTAACTAATTAGCTTTCCATGCTCATTATTTCACTATATGTACTGCATAAGGATCATGCATGTACTTTAAAGCACTATCGACATGCATGCTACACAGCAAATATAGTACACTAATATTTATGCTTGGTTCCCAACATATTAATTATTGTCGCATTAGTTGTCCTGCATGTGAAGCAGCATGCAAAAATTTTGTTTGTTCTTTACAGCACGTTGAAGTCACTGGTAGGGAAGATGCACTGAATAATTGAACCACATTCCTGTCAAAACCACAAACAATAAACTTTAGTGTTTTTGCAGCATGATGGCATAAGGAAAGTACAAACCTCATGCTCTTTAAAAATGTAACATCACCATGTACTCTGCATAGCTACATGAGCAGTGCTGGTGTTTAATGCTTGGTCTGGCATTAAAATGTTTAATGTGAACATGGTCCTGCATGCAGGGTAGGTGCCAATGCTAGTATATATATATATATATATATATACGTATATAGTTTGTATGTGGTTATGTTCTTTCTCTTTGGAATGAGACAACAACCAGGCAAAGAAACTATCAGGTTCTTTGCTGTCTTCAGCTGCAGCAACATGGTGGGCACATATTATACATGAGAGTTAACTTTGGTAGCGGTTACAGCATGAGGAGAAGATGATGTATCACTAGAAACCCATCTTGTCCTGGGATTAGAAAATGAATATTTCCTACATGAGTATAACTGGGAGATATTAACCATCTAATGGCGGCTTTCTTTACTTTATTCTGTAACGTTTGTGCATGTTCCTTAAGATTGCTTACAAACTGCTGCTTCTTGAAGTTGACACAGCATTTCGCTAAGGAATTCAAAGACTCAATCATTCCCATGTGTTTAGAGCACATGTAGTCTCATACTATTGGAGACCATCAATAAACAACTGGATAGTTTTGTATGGCCTTTCAAGTGTAGCTGTATCCTGCCTGTTCTGAAGCAATTGAATGAATAAGGTATGCTGTACCATGGCACTGAGCACATTTCTTATGCTAATGAGCTGTAATCGTTGTCTTTCAAATGATTTGTGCATCTCAGGTGAGTAGCAAAAGGGAATGCTGCTGTTTCTGCTGCTGCTGCTGCTGCTGCTGCTGCTGCTGCTGCTGCTGCTGCTGCTGCTGCTGCTGCTGCTGCTGCTGCTGCTGCTGCTGCTGCTGCTGCTGCTGTTGCTTCCACTGCTGTTGCTGTTTCTGCTTCTGCTGTTGCTTCCACTGCTGCTGCTGTTTCTGCTTCTGCTGAAGAAAGAGCTTGCTCACCATCTGCCCCATAAGCTCTTAATGATGTAGTTAGATGGATTTTACTAGTGAATATATAGTGATCACTTGAAATAGGATACCGAAATCTGAATGACCCTGAAGTTTGATAAATACAGACTATCGCATAAAATTCAGTTCCCAGATTTGATTGTAACATCAACTCTCAAGACACTAATGCTGCACATGTACAATTGCACCAAATCATCAAGTTGTTTTGTTCAGGGATTAGTTGAATTGACTAAATGAATTGATCGGGTAGCCTGATTTTAAGTTATAACAACAAGATCTCGTAGTGGGCTATTGGAACTGCTCAAATAGATACAAAGGGCCTGAGGAGGATTTCTTGGTATATCACCCACACACTATAGCATTCAGAATGCTACCTCTTTTTACTTTAAAATAGTTTGTTTAGGAGGATAATATTTCACCTTTTCCTTGATATCATTAAGGGTGCTTGAACAAATATATTGGCATGGTCTAGTTGATTTCTTTGAGTTACTATGGCTATGTGGTTTACAGAGTCCTGCCTATTGGAAAACTGGTATCAAATTACTATGTACTTAAAAATTTTTGAGGGACATGATTTTCGCGGTTGCTTGGCTGTTCACGGAATTTTCATCATTTAAAATTAACAATTATCAGGGTTAGCTTTATATGCTTTCTAATAGGTAACCTCAGTGAAAAATAAAACCACAAAAATGCTGAAATTTGTTGACCCATGAAAATCATGTACCTTGAAAATTTGTATGTAGATGGTAATTAATTTGACTTTGGATTTCCAGATGGATGAAAACAAAAGGGACATGTGCTGGACAGTCTGGTGATGACTTACAGATGCAGACCAAAGTATATGATAATGGTTAACAAAGTATGGTAGTTGTAAGGTAATTGTAAGGTAACTGTAATCATTACAGTGATTATTTGAACAAGTAATTACAACAAGACAGAACTCAACAGAACTGCCTACTGACTCATCACTTCTTGTTTTTGTGTCTGGATCACTGCTGAAAACAGTTGACAACCAATCACATCATCTCCACACTACATAGACATCACATCACCATCTTCATACTTAGAGGTTACATCATCATCTATACTTTACATTCATACCTAGACACTTGCACATACTTTGGATTAGTAGATAAAAGAAAAACTGCATGTTTACTATGAGCTACCAGCAATTATCTATTGAAATCTATCAAGTCACAGTGTTTTACTGATCTGACTGAGGGAAATCCTAAACAGCTGTGCAAAGTCCAGTGATAATTAGTTCAGATGACATTAAGGACTACCGGTCTGTTCCATCAACTACAGTAGATCCACTTTCCTATGTCTATGTGACAAAATTCCGGATGCCTGCTGTTGATATCAACAAAAGTTGTTGCTAGTTTAGACTCAGCTAACTATATACTGACCAACCACGTCATATTGTTTTGTACCTGATCTTTAGAAAAGTGCTGTTGTTGTTACCCTACTTCAGAAGTCCACTAAGGGGTAACTTAACTTTTGCCCAACTTCTCAGTGTTCTTCCAATTTTTAAAAAGATTCTGGAACATATTCATTATTGTATTTCTTAAAGTATTGCATGTGATTTGTTTTCACTGTACCAATCTGGCCATACCATTCTTGATTCCTGGTGTAAGGCCACTGTTTACTTCTGCAGCAATATATTACTCTATCAAGTTACGTACTTTTGTTATACCCAACTAGCCAGCTACAGTAAAAAGTCCCCTCATACTTCCACCCGGGCTGCCTTTAATTCATCTCTGTGGGTCAGCCATGACTATAAATGTTTAGAATGGACTCACATCTCACACCTAGCTATGATTATGTAATCATTTCTGTGTATTATGAATATTATCACTTTGTCACATAAACATTTCTCTTACTGATAATGGATTATGGTTCAAAAGTAACTTATCACCCTATGAATAGTAAACTTATAAGCCCAAAAAATTAACTATTAGACTACATAACACATAAACAGAGTGTAGTGGACGAAAAAGGATTATTTGCATACATGCCACAAATCCGTTCCTCAATCAGAAAGAGCATGCAATTTTTACTGCCATGGAGTTTGCTTTATTTAAACAATTTAATTAGTAATGATTCAATGGAAACTACATCATGCAGTTCTGATTATCAGCAGTGCACTATACAAACTGAGTAGCTACAAAAACACTATTACATGTTATAATTTCATTAAAGTTATTGTTATAGGGCTCTCAGTAAAATTAAATAATAGTTGTTAACAATAACCCAAACTATAAAGTTGTTGTTATGGTTGTGTGTTGTTGTTTGTTACCATTATTGTTTTTTGTGCATGTGTGTATGGCACGCAAGGGCTATAAACTAATAGCACTAATAACATCTGTGTTACCATTACTTCAGATTCTTTAGCCGTGGAGAGATCTCAACCTGTCAAGTGACATTATAGAAGTTCTTATGAAAGATTGAAATCTTTTTACAAAGGACTGTATACAAATTGAAGGACCATTTATTCATTTCTCTCCATGCCTAGCTTGGTTTCTAGCTTTCAGAATACTAAGGTGGTTTGAATCATGTGAGAAGCTGTGTTTGTTATGAATTACAATTCACAAGATGGGAAACTATGCATGAGATAACTACCAAATGTCTCTCACACATAATGCATGAGAACCGAGGTGTCAGCTAGTACTTTGAGTAAAGTTGTCGGGGCCGAAATGTTACACTATAGGAACTATGTGGATCAATTTTTAAGGCATGTATGGTTTAGAACATAGGCAGGTGTCTAATGCATGGAATGTGTCCAACAAACCTCAGGCACGGAGCATTTTATCAACCCACAATAAAGTGACATTTCCAGACCAAGAAATGGCATGGCATGGAAATGCGCAGGACATGCTGGTGTTGAATTTACCATATCAAACCTGGAAACCTGAATTTAAGTCATATTAAATTCCATGTGTCTTGGACGTTTCCTCTGCCAAGCATTTGACATGTTGTTAGATTTCCTTACAATTCAAAAATTTGACATGTACACAAGATTTCCTAAGTCAACATGCTGTTAGCTTTCCTATACTATTCAGAACTTTGACATGTACAATACATTTAGTTCAGAACACATGGCTAGTAGCTATAGCTTTCCTACATGTCTATTATTATTATGCGGAAGTGTGACATGTACATGAAATAAGGAAGCATGACATGTAAGTTTCCTTTACTTAAGAAATCGAATGATATGCATGTAAACAGCATGACATGTTACTAGTATAGGATCAACTCTCGTGGATTATGTGTGAGTTACATTATAATTTTCACTACCATCTTATGCATTGGAATGTTGTGGAATATTATATATACGTTCTCATGTGTAAATTATTATTGTAAAGGAACTGTGAAGGCACCTAACAGTGTATAATACAGAGAGGAATTGCAAAAATAGCATAGGAAAATTGTCAGATTTTGTATGAAAAATCTACTCACAAGTACCCAAGCAAAATTTTACTCATTTTAGTCTGAGATTGATCTCTGCATGTATAACATGTGTTATATAACTTTCGTTGTTTCAAAATACAATACATATATTATAGACTCCATCAAGGACACATGCATCATGTACTGAATTTCAAGAAATATCATGTGTACATTTCCTACAGTAACAGGAAATATGATAACTGGCCAAACCCACTATACATTACTTATACTGTATACGTTTTGCAAGCTCTATAATAGTAGGTGAGCTGTAGGTATTGTACTAATGTTGTGTTTCTTGGTGTGTATTATACATAACTAAATGTCATATATGTCCTTGCCATATGTCCTGAACTGGTGGAGTACATTTCTGTTAAACATGAATTTCAACATTTCCTTGACATTTATTTTCATGAAGGATGTAGTATATAGAGCATAATTTCCATAACACTTCCTGATAGCAGGATTGAGGAACATATATAGACACAATTAAGGTTCACCCAAAAAGCTGCATGTATCTTAATTCTGCCGGACTATTATATAACTATAGCTGGAGCAGTCTATCTAAGAAAATTGCATTCTGAATTGTTTTAGCTAGCTAATTCAGCTACCCAATATAAAATAAAAAATCAGCCTTCCCACATGCAAGCACTGTTATATAGCATTGGAGTATGAGAAACTATATAAGTTTATATACACAATAAGAATGTAAATTACAAAACAGGCAAATTAGTACACACAGCACATGAAAATCCTTCTCAATCATTATTGCACGAACAGAAACAATGGCCATGCATGGCTATATTAGCTAGACAAAAGTGTAGGACAGCTGCATAAACAAGTGTATCTAACTACTTACCAGACTTCTCAGGACTCTGACATTATTCCACAGCAGCAAAATCGGAATAGCTATACACCTCATTGTAAACTATCTGGTAGCCACACCGGGTTGCTTGGTTACTTCACCATTATGTTGTCTGAACCGGCCCATAGACAACATACAGGTACATACTGATATAATACTATAAGATTAAGGCAGTTCAATTCAAAGAACTGATTTTCAGCAGTGCCTTAAACAAAGCAATTACAAATTGTGACACAATATGACATGAGTTAATTACAAAACAAGTAAATATAGCTATATATGGCTATACACATGCAGTGTAAGTATATGTTTGCCTGTTTTAATTGTAATCATTTTATTTTGTCATATAGCTGTTGTGCATGCATGCATGTACTGGGATGTAACTATCAATTCTTTGAATTAGGCTGATGTAGTCACGTAGTCAGTTTCCCTTCTAGCTACATTTATTTTGTGTCATTGTGTACTCAGGCTGAAACATTGTTATTAGTTCTCGGAACTAATGTAAATTCCTATTCAATATTCTGGCCGCGGCAACAGACTAGTAAATTCCCTCAGGCCGGTCTATTATAGACCTTATTCATTTAGAACAATAAGCGCCCTCTGATGTCACGCGAAGCCATACAAGGCACTCTATTTGCCATGGTGATGGTCTTTCGGACGCCATTTTGAGTTCTAAAACTGGGCGAGCACAACGGTTGCTATCATGTTACCATAGTTATGGTACTGCAAATGGCGAATTTGGCGGAGAATTGTGATGTTACTATGGTTTTGGTACTGCAAATGGCGAATATTGGCGGACATCTCCTTCGCAACGAGTTATAAGCGCTATGAAATTAATTCAGTGAATAAGGTCTATTATATTATTAAACTATTATACTATATTACGCACCCATATACATTGCTAGTATATATACTCTATGGTGCTGTAGAGAGTTCAGAAAGTAGATAGTGACCAACACTGACCAATTTTTCCTTACTGCGTCTACTATGGTTACTAGACGGTGTAGATCGAACCGGTGTGTGACGTTCTTTTATAAACTGACTTTGTTGCTGTGGAAAAATATTCTATTGAAGTTGAGAAGTCCAGTAAGTCAGTAGTATAGCTAGCTATATATACATATAGCCATAAATATTGTATACTACGCGTAGTATATAATATCTATGATAGCTTTTACCTGTGTTTAGTATAGCTACCGGCTATCAATGTGTTTTATTGTCCTAAATTTTGTCCAGCTTATAGCCATCGAGTTGATATGGCCGTTGTTTCTATTCACAATATTACTGATACTGAGAAGTATATATGGGCCAATTCCAAAACCAGACGGTAAGTATAGTA
Source organism: Dysidea avara (assembly GCF_963678975.1). NCBI lineage: Eukaryota > Metazoa > Porifera > Demospongiae > Dictyoceratida > Dysideidae > Dysidea > Dysidea avara. The sequence continues at coordinate 5,166,322 of NC_089283.1, read as the reverse complement.
AGGCCCTTATTCGGTGATTATTAGTTTCTCATCCACCGCCCGCATCCTTCTTAAGCTACCGCATGGTAAGCCATTATTTACTCTGTGCATGCTCAGAAGAACACGTGATGCCAAACTCTTACAATTTTTTGTTGATGAACGCTACAATGCGCTATATATCGCCAGGAGAACTGTTGTTTTCCTTAGCAAATTGCTGCAGTGCCAGTTGCAATCGTGTTCTATCGACTTCGCTTTCAGTTGACTGTCGAAAAACAGTTGGCGATCACGAAAAGTAGAATCAGCTGGTGAAGGAAATGTTTGTAGTAAGAAAGAAAGACAATTTGGACAAGGTCTGTACATCAGTGAAAATAATGGCATAATGGTAATACCCTCCCTCCCGCATCATAATAATTAGAAAGGCTGGATGAGAAACTAATAATCACCAAATAGGGGCCTAAGATGTAACGTATGCATATCATGCCATCCATGCATAGCTAGCTAACAGATATAAATTATTATAATTAATTGACGTCATGCATGTGTTTAGTCTCGCCTCCAGATCATCTGGGGGCGAGACTAGCAGGTGTTGTGCCCATCAGTGTAGTTAACTATATACAATTTAATCGGTTAATTAAAGTCTGTTGTTTGTTTTGTGTTTATTTTGTTATATTGTGAAAAAAAGTACAAATTGAACTGGATCCTGAAAAACAGCTAAAAATTTAAAAAATGGATTCTTTCTCAACCGAGTTAGCTAACATTTCAGTCAACCAGATGGATAGTGGTGACAGTAAGGGTGTCAACAACAGACTTGTGTGCATTATAAGTTCGGGAACAGACTAATGGACACTGTATTTATGGCTTCCCCATAGGAAATATATGGAGCCCTGGAAAATTTTGATTGGCTGTAAATATGGTGTGAAACCGGCATTTGAATGCAAAGATAAATATTTTTAGCAGGTCAAGCAGTGAGCCAAATTTCAAGGTTGTGTGTAATTGCATCCATGAGTTATTAAATGTTTTTGAGGATCCAGCTCAATGTGTACATACTTAAGTGACAGGCCTAGCAAATATGTTCGAGCGTTAATTGGATGTCTGCAGGTTTGAGGCTGCCCAGGTCCAGTCATGGATTTTTTCTCCTTTCTCCACCTTTTCAAACATACTTTCTGTTACAACTTTAAACAGGCTGTAGAACCAGGTGTCCTACAGACCTTTAGCAATTGTGCTGTAAAGCCTTAATAAATAAATAAATAAATAAAAATGCGTACTGGCTGCCCAGGTTGCTGGTGATCTGTAATTTGCTGTGCAAAACCTCTATAAAAGCACAGATAAACGATTTGGTAAATTACAATAAATGACTAAACACTCAAGTCTAGCCCAGCTAGTTTCTGTTCAAACTGTTCCAGTGTTGTGCATGATACAATATCATCACTTTATGAGTTCCAAATTTTTATTGAGGAGGGGAAGGGGTAGGAGTTGATTCTTGTCATTGGTTGCTGAAACCTCATTTGTTGGCTTTTGGCTTTTAGTTAGTTCTGACGATGTACCAGTGGCTTCCAGTTTAGTCTTTGTGACATTTCATCTTCACTTCAGTGCCCCATTACTATAGCTAGCTGGCATAGTTAGCTAGCTATGTGATGTGCTATTCAGAGTTCCAAACTGGATCACTGCTGGTCTTCATCCACCACGGCACCACCTGCCATCTTTAGTTAGCCAGTTTGGAGCCCTGAATAGCCCGTAACTTTGTCAGATCACTAATTCCTACTTCTAGTACCTGCAAAACTGTCCTTTTGGGACTCAATATACTACTGTTATATCTTTTTTCTAAATAATTCTCCTGTTACTTATACCTAATTACTTACTTATTCACCATTCACCTAACCTGCATGGTACAAGAACATGGTATGACATGGGGGTGGTTCAGGGGGTTTCCAGCAAATGGTATGACATGGGGGTGGTTCAGGGGGTTTCCAGCAAATGGTTTAGATTGAGATACTCTAATAGGACAGCATCCCTAATTACTATGAGACAATTGAGATAATAGTGCTGGGCCACTACCAGCTTCTACCAGCTTCTACAATCAAGAATCTACTTATTTTATTAAATTTTGTTCATCCTAAGTTGAAGTCTTCCATAAAGAAATGTCTAGACGATGCTGCCTCTGCCAGTATATTGGCTTCTAAAAAGATTTTTCTGGCAAAGGATTCTAAGGAGTGGAACACTAATTAGGTTAAGTAGCAACTTATATCAGTTAGATCCTATATTTTATATTTGTATTTCCCCTTTCCTTGCCATGTTCCATTCATGGTCCTATTTGTGGTCGCATGTTGTCCAAGGACTCACATGCTTACATTTTTTTTGTACTGTACATATTTTCATCATCCAGGATGGGTTTTCTCTCAACACTCTAATAGAACAGCAGTGGCATTTCTGTACCTCTTAAAAACGTAAGTAGCTAGCTATGTACTTCATTTTTCTGGGGGCATACCCCTATATAGCTAGACCCCAAAAATGTTGGGCACTCTTGGCTCCTTGTAATTAGATTGCACATTTAATTGTCAAAATATGACATTATCATCTATTTGCTATCTTGCTGAAAATACATGTCATACAGTTTACAAGATTTTTATGAAAATTGGTATAACTACCAGATTCATGTCAGACTACAAAATGTCCTGGGGAAGCATGCAGACCAACACACTATGAGTGGTTATGCTTAGAAACCAGTCACCAAAATTCTCGGAGCTGCCCATGTAATCCTAGCTTCCAGTGAGTTCATGACTATGCTGCCTGCCTTGCTGGCTACTTTACAAGTTCCCTTCTGTGGTGATCCTTTCCACCACATGCAGAATCCAATTAAAGAAGGGAACTTGAGACTGCACACACGCCTCTGCACTGAATCAAGCGTTGCACGTAATTTACTTCACCTCCTTGCATGTAAGCTTTTATACCTGCATACTGTGATTGATTGCTCCATGGCATGGTATGTACTGTCCATGCATGTAAACGTATGCACTTAAATGTGTTTGTGATTTTGTGTTATTGCTTTCACTGCATCTAATCATATATTTCTAATGCCTGCAAAGAGTTTTCAAGGTTTGTTTACATGGACAGCTATACAAATGATTTATCCAGTGAAATATTTTCATGAAGACAACATGCATATTATTGCATCATGCCATATTTATTACAATTATTTCATCATGTTAAGTGCTCTTCCTAGAAGCCTGTGAAACAGTACAATATAAGTGGGTTAACCTGGGTTTCTGTTTTAGTGTGTGGTATATAGAATTTATCAGCTGTAGTTGTAGGAGTAGGAGGAACTGTTACTAATTTGTTATGACATTACACAACTATTATGAGTTCTTGCAATTATAAATAATAACAATAGCATTCATGACTTTACTTTCTTGCATGTAGTCGTTTATCGACCACTAGCACTCCCTTCAGCTGGGGTGCTGCCGTTTGTGCAGTCACTGATTTGTAATCTGTCTAGCGACTATGTCACTGATGGTTATACTGCACCACTAGAGTTTGAAGGAGCAGGGTAAGTGTGTGGGTCTGTGCATGTGTATTATGTAATGTATTATGTGTGTTGTGTATTGTGGTATGTTGGTTTTGATAATACATGCACTGTGCACATGTGTATCACATGTTCGTCATGTGTATGTGTGTTTCAGCATTATATGTATATAAACACAGAGTTCAATGCATTTTATATAGTTTTCCACTAGAGAAGGATGCAATCTAGTTGTGCAAATCATTGAATCACGTCGAAGCTTTTCTGGTGTTTGTAAATTATACTGTTGTTGCTATTACATAATTGTAGCCATTTAGCTGCCACCACATCCTTTTCATACTAGCCTATTTCACAGCTTGGTTGTTTTTACATAGCCACAGGAAGTATGTAGCAGCTATACATGTTCTGTGGTAGACCTCAGGATGTGAGGTCATCTTATGTATAATTGATGTATTTTGTAGTAAATAACTGGAATAATAATTTTTTTATAAGCCAACTGCTGCATGGTGTTATACAGGATTAATGAGGTGTATGCCAGTTTGTACCAGTTCATCCAGTCCAATAATAGCCAATGGGAGAGCTCATGTGAGACAGTCCGGTCTGCACTTGATGTGTTGAATGGAACAACCATACCAAATGTGTCCCGTGAGTGTGACTATGTGTTCTGTGTGTTGTGTATATATGCATGCAAACACACACACACACACACACACACACACACACACACACACACACACACACACACACACACACACACACACACACACACACACACACACACACACACACACACACACGCACGCACACTCACCACACACCACACATACACACCCACACATACACACCCACACATACATGTCTATGTGTATATATGATGTACATTACTAGTGCATGCGTGCATAACATTGTTCACTTCCTGTTGATGACATCACAGAGGATGAGATCCCCCTCACAACCTTCATCACTGATCCTGGTGGGTTGAGACAGTTCCTGATCAGTAACTGGTCACTCAGTCCTGACCTCGCTGATGCCTTACTAAACTCCTCCATCAAGCTGCAATCTGTGAGTACATACAACATGACCATAATATAGTGAATGATTCTTCATTGGGAAAGTTATCTATGTATGTACTGATGACCAGTCTTATTACTGAATACCATACCATGAATGTAATCAGGTGAAAAGTGCTAAAGCAGCGATCCTCTCAAAGCTATGATAGGTCATCCACTATGTATAGTAAAGATGGCTGTATATGTCACATATTATCCAGCTTACTGTCACTTCTCTAAACATGAAACTCTCTACTCATGTACAATGTAAGGGGCTTGTAAGTTTTGTTGTTGGCTTGTAAAGCTAGCACTAGGGAACCCTGACCCTCCACCACATGGTCTAAGACAAGGTTAGCCATGCCTCCAATATGTGTTGTGTTATCGGGTCAACCATGATGACGTTGGCAACATTTGCCCATACATACAGATTACATGCAAACAATATACTTATAATACAGCCCATGTGCTACTTATTTCATATCTACTACTTTGCTAGGCTACTGACTGGCTTACAGGGTTGAAAACTCAGCCATTGTTTGACCTACCAGGATCACGTGTGCCAAGGCAGGTCACAATACCACCAGACCTGCTCCCCAACATCACAGATTTCAGTGACTTGATACCATTGGTGAGATGTCACATGTTGTACATGTGTTAATGTAAGCCACTGGGCATATAGAAATTTAGTAGATGTGGTATACGTACATGCATGTAGCCCATGTGGTTTATATTCAAAATTGGCTATGAATATATTGTAAGGCTCACTTGGTGCAGTATTGTTGGTGTAATAATGCCATTGTTGTATTTGTTACCCCTCAGAACATCATTCTCAACCCAATAGTTCTGAGGACAAGCATGTGCCAATCCAATGTGTTGGATCAGATCCTGTATATTCCTGGATACTCAACGGTATGGCAGTTTGTCATAAACATCATCTCAAACAAATCACATAATTTGGACTTACGTATTGTAAAATGCAAAAGCTATATTCCTATAGTAATTACCTGTGTCTTTTGTTTGAGCTGTTGCAGATTTGCTACACAACCAGAAAACATAAGTATTTCTTAATATCTTCTTCCAGGCCAGTGCAGTAAATGCTACTTGTAAAACTGACCCTGAGGACTTCATTTTACTATTTGATGAATTGTTGAACAAAGTCAATGTGTCAGCTATTAAAAATACTGTGGTGAGTGCATTGATGGGTTGCAGTGTGTGTTGTGTACATGTATGTGACCTTTATTTGGGTGGTAGGGGTCACTGCAATACATACACACTATACACATATATACATAAGCTACACATGGAGTATACATCTTATACACATATTATAATCTTATTCATTTTGCAATTTTACTACAGACAAAGAAGATTACTGGTCAAGGCACGAAAGCAGTTGACATATACAATCAGGTACAGTAGACCTTCTCCTTCTGTGTGTAGTGATTGTGAGTGGTTGTGTACAAGCCCTATAATAATCAGTATGGCTTCATGTTAGCTCTGAGGTCATTGGCTTCAACTTGATAATATAACTGACCATAGTCACTGAGTATTGTGTTCTGTTGAAGTAGTGTATGTATAATTGATATAAAATGCATAGCTTTGTTATGTATCACAAGTAATCCAACCAATAACATTCTGACTAATGGAAGTTCAGAGGAATGGTTTGTTGATTAGTGTACTCTTCCACTTCACACACACACACACACATGCACACACCCACACCCACGCATGCACCCATACTCACTCACGCACCCACACACTACTTTGTGTGTTGTATGTATTGTAGCTAACACATCTGGCTAATGTCATCAACCAAGTGGTAATGCTGACTGGAGGAATCAACTCTAACTCTCACTTCTTTTGTGGTAATGCAAGTGATGGAAAAATACCTGCTAAATTGTTAGGAGCTGCTCACAAGATACTGAAGCACGTTCTGCGTAAGTGAAATTTAATTTGTGTATAATTATATGAAGATGTGTGTTATTTAGGTAGTGTAGTGTGTAGTATATATAGTACGTTCACGTTGAGCTGAATCCTGAAAAACAGCTAAAAATTAGAAGTGGATTTTTTCTCAACAGAGTTAACATTTCAGCCAACCTAATGATTGTTGGTAACAGCAAAGGTGTCAACAACAGACATGTATGGTTTGGCTCCATTTCAAGTTCGGGAAAGGCTTTAAAGAACAATGTACTTATATGGCTTCCCCATAGGAAATGTATTGTGAAAATTTTGATTGGCCGTAAATATTATGTCAAACATTTGAACAAAAAGGTTTTGAAATATTTTTAGCGGGTCAAGCAGTACTACAAATGAGCCAAATTTCAAGATAGTGTGTAATTGCATCCATGAGTTATTAAATGTTTTTGAGGATTCAGCTCAACGTGAACATACTATAGTGTATATATGCCTACCTATGTCGTATGTATAATGTGTATAGATATAGTGTTGTTGACATTACACTGTAACTCCAGCACAGTCAGACAAGAAATCCAAGAAGATGACAGGTGATGGAGATGAGCCCCCAGAAGCAAGTGAAGTAGTGAACGAACTATCAGCCAACAATAAGACCATCCGACCCAAGATACTCTTCACTCCAAATAATGCTATGGCTTGGAGAATCATAAAGAGGGTGTGTCTTGTATTTAATAGAGGTGCATCGATATGGTATTTTACCAATATACCCATAAACAATATATTAGCTACAAAATTACCGATTCGGATACTGATATTCTTTACTGTTGGATTACATCTGAACATAAAAGGTTTTCAGTATGGACACTACAATAAATGTTAAAACATTATGACAAAAAAGCTAAAAAGGTGGTTGCAAAAATGTTTTAAAAAGAAAGAAAAAATGTACTTGTGAAAAAGGTGCAGTGAAAAGATCTAAGCAAAGAAAATACAAAACAAAAAACAAAAACAGCCAAACTTGGGAATTGAACCTTGGCCCCTGAAAAACACTTCATATTTTTGACCTAATGCTCTACCCATAGTACTACAAGATCAAGCATACAAACACTGAGCAATTATGGTACTGGTGCTGGGGGTGGTGGCAAGGGCAGACCATCTAGCCCGGGAAAAAAAAAAGAAGCAATTATGGTACTTATTTTACCAATATCACGATATCAGTACTGATATCAATATTTATATCAGTTGTACCTCTAGTATTTAAGCATGTGTGTCTTGTATTTATAAAAGTGTAAATATGAGTATTGTGTGTAGATATGTATGCATATATTTATGTATTGTGTACATACCCTCTTTATTTTACTATGTTTTAATGCTGTATGTTATGATACAGGCCAACCGTACATTGGCAGCTGTGGATACAATACGTGCTGTAACAGAACATCTGATCAACTGCTCCAGATATCTTAACCAGTCTCTGAATGAGTTTGGACCACGACTGAGAGAGGTAAAGAAGTTATAGTCATTTGATGGTGGACTGTACATTCATTGTCTCCTCATTCAGAGGCTGTTTTGTTTGGTTGTTGCTAACCAGAGTTCTGGAGATGTGGCAAATAATGATCTGATGCATATCAATTGTACTGGCTCTGTCACCCCATCTATACAGAACCAATCAAACATGACTGTCTCAGCATTAAGAACACTATATGATCTGCTTGATCCTAAAGTTGCTGACAACATTTGGGACAGACTAGGGGAGGTTATTGATGGTGGCTCATCTGTGCTGGCCTTCATAAACATGTTTGACTGGGACATTTTCCATCCAACAGAAAATGAAGATGCATTGCAGCGTCTCTCCATGGATTACACCGAATGGCAGAAACAGAACATATCATTAGTGTATGGCGGTATTGTATTTGATAACCTGAAGGATGAGAATGCTACCATTGTACCTCCAAAAGTTAGGATAAGGCTGAGACTCAACCAAACGTTTGTTCATGATACCACCAGAATGAGGCAGAAGTTAGTCGAAATTGTATGTAGTATTTTTTATCCAGTCTAGTACAGTAGGACCTCAAATACCTGTGTGCCAGTTTGGTCATACTTGGTTGGATAAAAGCCCATTCATTTATATGCAGAGTTCTGTTCAACTATTCTAATAGAACATTCACCCAATGACGAAATACTCTAATAGAGCAGTCACATATACTGTTCAGATAATCAAGATTCGAGGTCCTACTGTATATTATACAGTAGAAACTAGGAACTTGAGGACCAGATATTTAGTGAGGTCCCAAGGTTCTCTTATTATTGACTACCTGTAAAAAATTTAGTATAATAATAACACTTGGGTGGTCCCAAGGCAGTCCATATTACACAGGGTTTTGCAAATACATACAGTGGAAGAGACATCGATTATTTAGAATTGCATTCAACTAAACATTGAATTATTCCTCTGCTAGAGTGGTGAAATGTTGTATCAGCACTCACACTGTTTAACCACTAAAATTATAAGTACATAGTGTTAGTGATAAAAGTAGTGAAACAAGAAATATGAATGTTACTGTATCAGGCAAGCTTTAATAGGGGTGGTGGATGGAGGGGAGGGAAAGAAGTTGTTTACCAAATGAAATAATTAGGCCAAACTATGGGCCATTCAGGTATCAAAATTAAAGGAAATTTACATCACAAGAACACCACAGTGCTGTACAGCTACATACAGCCACCCCCAGGCTGACCAGAGCTCTATTAAAGCCCCAGATGTCTTGTATGGTTTGTCACTGTACTTGCAAAAAGCAGCCAGCACAAACAGACCACTCAAGTCTAGCTAATTTTGATTGTGAAATTTGATAGTTTATTCATGTAGTTGGTGAAAAATCAAACCTGCTGCCATGGGTGATAAAACTGGTTTCCCAGATCCAGTCACATTTCTTGCTCCACTACATTTTATCACTGTAACCCTACTTCATTTGTAAATTAATAATTTTTAAATTGCGCTAGTTTGTTAACTTTTTTGTTATAGCATAACAAAAAAGATGTATACATGTGACTATCTATGACTACTTCATTATAATAAAGGGGTGTGGCTCAATGCCATGCCATGATGTATACATGTGACTATCTATGACTACTTCATTAGAATAAAGGGGTGTGGCTCAATGCCATGACTTGCTCAGCTAGATCATTAGGGTAGTGGTCACTCAGGATGTGGTGGCATGTTATGATTGTTTAAGGGCACCTGTGGGATCATTTTATAAGTGCAGCTACATGTATCTACTCCCTCTTAAATAGTTTTGTGGCATCTAACTATGCTTTTCTAAGGAAAGTGTCAATATGGAAAAAGCATGGTTTCCTTGCATGAAGACGACGACCATGCAATTGAAGATAAAAGGAATGGCATAGCACAAAAGGTAGATACTCATTGGAACTGGAAAAGGCACATGACACCAGTGAGTTTGTCATTGAGGCATGAAATGACGGTTATGCACTGCTTCATTTGGCCTCTAGCCTTGCAACTGTGGTCTGGCAGGCTGGTAGACCAAAATTCGGGTTTTGGTGACGTAATAAAATTCAATAATACGGATACATATAAATTCACTCTGTTATGACTTCAGAGATTGAATTCATCAACTCTTTCCAGTGGGGTTATATACAGCAACTGAGAGTCCATTGTACAAAAGTTTGTGTGTGCGAAGGTCCTCCTAGCTGAATATATGAACTAGGGACATCTATTCATGTATTCTTATTCAGATTGTGGATACCTGGTCCCGAAGATCATGACTGGAAGAAGATATACTTGTATTCTGGGTTCATCTACCTGCAAGATGTGATAGAGAGGGCTACACTTCAAGAGATACTTAATAAAACTGTGGTCTCCCCTGGAACGTACATCAATGAGATGTCTTACCCCTGCTATGATCTGGATTAGTGAGTGTAGTATGTGTGGGGGTATATCACAGTACATTATTACACATGTACGTGCATGCATGTATATGCATACACTGCATGGCACACTCACGCATGTACATGTACACACACAAACATGTTGCTGGGTAAAATTATACTGTATCTCATTCTCTCACAGCTACATGATAGCACTAGAGTTGATGATGCCTATAGTGATGACACTAGCTTGGCTGTTCTCCATTGCTATGAATGTTCACTTTATTGTGAAAGAGAAGCAGTTACGACTGAAGGAGTTCATGAAGATGATGGGACTGAGTAATGCAGTCCACTGGACAGCATGGTTCATCACTCAGTTGATTGTTGTCTCCTTCTCCATTCTGTTTATGGCACCCATGTTGAAATATGGTGGTCTCTATCCTAAATCAAATCTATTACTCATTTATATCTACTTGGAGCTGTATGCTGTGTCTTTGATATTTTATGGGTAAAGTGTGTGTATGTATGTATGTATGTATGTATGTATGTATGTATGTACGTATATGTGTGTATGTGCATGTGTGTGTGTGTGTGTGTTTAAAACAAGTCTAGGGGGCTGTACTTTACATTGTTTTTCTTATGTAGATTTCTTGTTAGTGTCTTCTTCACTAATGCCAACATGGCAGCTTGTCTAGCTGGTCTCTCCTACTTCCTGGTACAGTTTGGGACAATCACCATAGTCTCTCAGCATAACTCCCTCAGCTTCCAATATGTCTTGTTAACAGTAAGTCATAAGAAAATAATGTGGGATCTAGGTGCAAAACACACACCAACTGTATGCTACATACACACGCACGCACATACTATTTGCACATGCATACTGTACTAGCTTATTATAATGTAACACTGAATTAGAAAGCAGTTTATTAACTTGACTGCTGTTCCCATCCAGACACTGCTGTCTCCCAATGCATTTGGTTTGGGTACAAGCTACATAGCTCAGTATGAGCTCAAGGGAGTGGGGATGCAATTCAGCAACATGAATATTTCTCCAGTAAGCCACACACCCATCAAAGCCACCACACCCACTGTACATTACATATTGTTCTTGTAGCTGAATGATGATATGTTCAAATTCACTTTGGTGTTGATTATGATAGCTGTGGACTCTGTCATCTATTGGTTGTTGGCTTGGTACATTGAAGAAGTGTTTCCAGGTATGTGTGGGTGTGTACATATGTGTAGTGTGTGTGTGTATGTGTGTGTGTGTGTGTGTGTGTGTGTGTGTGTGTGTACATGTGTAATGTATCTTTTTGTCTAGTGTACATGTGTGTTAAATACACTACACAGTTAATAGGTTGTGTCACTTGTGTGTATGGCATTTTTGTGCAGGAAAATATGGCATCAGCCGACCATTTTATTTCTTTATCCAACCAACCTACTGGTTTGGTCAGAGAGCATCCTCATGGCCCACACTGTTCTCAAGAAATCCCACCTACTATTCTTTGCATAGAGCACAAAACAGCGAAGATAGTCTCTCTGAAGTCAGCAGTGCAGGTTTCTCAGAGAGCAAAGGTATGTGGTATATCATGAAGTATGATGTAATGACAAGATGTTGCGGTTTGTGACATACAAGCAGCCATAAAAGTGCAAGAATTGTTAGCACCGTTTCACACTCGCGACACTCAGGATAGCCGTATTCACAAATGGCCTAGCAAGAAACGCCTACAAAGTGGTCGGTGAGAACGCTTAGATCTGGAGTTAATTTGGTTGCTAGTGGCATTGTTAGGCATGCGTTCAATTGATATCATGTTCAACTAATGACATCATTATACAAAGAAAAATGGGCGAACTCAGAATTGCTATGTCATAACTTCACAATACACCCTTCTACAGGGGTATATGAGAGTAGGATACTCTCCTCAGTATAATACATATACACAACTTGTTATTGTGATGGTTCTTCATTTCAGATGGGAATACTGGTAGCACTATGAGCGAGAGATGTGAGGAAGATCCTACCCATCTTCCACTGGGCATTGCCATTGATAATCTAATTAAGGTAAGACATCAGTTGGCTACCAGTTGATAACACACTTGTTTAGTGGTCAGTCAACTGGTTTTTTTTCTAGTACATGATGTACTATGTAGTGCAATATCAGGTCCTCCAATTAAATTATGACATAACATTAAAAAGAATCTCTTAGCAGTTTGGTTCCACATATGATACCCCACAGGAGTGTACATCTGATAAGTGTTTGTACAGACTTTTTGCACTTTTGAAATGTCCATTTGCTACATATATCCATTTATCCATATACATAAGCTGTGGTGTTTAATTCTTCCTTTCCAGTGCTACCCATCATGGCCTTGGAAGAAGTGTGATCCAGCTGTGAAAGGCTTAACACTTAACTTCTTTGAGAGTCAGATCACAGCATTACTGGGACACAATGGTGCTGGCAAGACCACCGTCATGTCTGTCCTCACTGGCTTGTATGAGCCAACTGGTGGCACTGCTTACATTTATGATCATGACATTCGAAGGAACATGGATGGTGTGAGAGAGTCACTTGGCCTGTGTCCACAGCACAATGTGTTGTTTGAGAAGTATGTAGTGCGTGTGTGTTGTAGTGTTATGTGGTTGTTAGCTAATATTTTTGTCCTTTAGTTTAACAGTTGAGGAACATCTGTTATTCTTTGGTCAGCTGAAGGGATTGACTTACCAGGAAGCAAAAATTGGCATACCAGAGTAAGATGTGTGTAGTCACAACAGTGGAACACATCAAGATGAAATGCGGTCACCTTAATAATCAGGACACTTGGAGTACACACATTTAGACCCCTGAAATAAGGATACCTCACTAATAGAGAGTCACTGTAGCATGGTCCCAAGTGTCCAGAATACAAGGGCTCTGGTACAGCGTTGATGTTTTTTGATGTTATATTCTTCACAACATTTAGGTGGCTCCAGAAGGTTAATCTCATGGCGTTCAGGAAGATGCGTGCTAAACACTTATCAGGTGGCATGAAGCGAAAGTTGTCCGTCTTGTTGGCATTTGTTGGTGGGTCTCGTACCATTATCCTTGATGAGCCCACGTCTGGGGTTGATCCATTTGCTAGGAGACAAATATGGGACTTCTTATCAACACAAAAATATGGTAAATATACTTGTATTTATACTGTAATTCTAATATGCCTCTGTATTTGTATTGTAACTCTAAATATTTGTATTTTAGACCCATAGTATGTAATTTTAAATCTTTGTTGAAATACAATTACTATAAATATTGTATATCAGGTCATACTATTATGCTCTCCACACATCACATGGATGAAGCTGAAATCCTTGGTGATCGGATAGCTATCATGTCAAAGGGAGAGCTGATAACATGTGGCTCCTTCTTCTACCTGAAACAGAGATTTGGTAAAGGACACATTTTGACACTGACTCGAAGCTCTAGATCTTCACCACTTCATCTTCACCGAAGATACAGTCAACAGCACAAAGGTATGTACTCCACCAAAACTTAATATGCTGTGAATGTACTATTTTACGTATCCCCATTCTTATGTGTGACCCAAGTAGCAACCCCATCTTGTTCTTCTCTCATGTTGCTATAAAGTTGTCAAAGTGTCCTTAATAGTAGAGAATCTAAGCTGTAATGTGTGTGCAGTGATACCATAAATGTCCAGATTACTAAGGTGTCCCTGTTACTGAGGTGTCGTGATTTCAAAGATCTAACTGTGTGCGCCTGGTAATACATTATGTATTTTCATTCAGTTACAGTTGATATTCATTCGGAGAGTGAGTCACGAGATAAGATGAATGAGAGTGGTACTCCAGAGCCAGAGGACTTTGTGCTAGAGATGCCTATCAGTGGGATTACTGGCAGCAGTCACCAGGAGCAGATAACTCGGTTCATGAAGCTTTACATGCCGGGAATACAATTTCTAGATGAGAGGGGATCAGAGTTACGTTATCTTATGCCGCTCAATCAGCCTCACTTGCTGGCACAACTGTTCGATCAATTGGATTATAACCTTACTGCTCTCGGGATGACTAGCTATGGACTTTCTGCTTGTAGTATGGAACAAGTGTTTGTGTCTCTTAATGAGGAGCGAGGGGATGTGAATACTAATGGTGAGCAGCTGTTATTGTGCATAGTGTGCATTATACACACTGTAGGGATTGAATTTCCCTCACACGTTTGTGCTAGAGTTTTATGTAGTCAGTAGTCTAGCTAATCTGTGTGCTAGTTACTGACTCTCTTACTTGTTTTTAGTATCATCTGCTGCTGGTAATGATCCAACCTTGGCAAAATCCTCCCTCTCCTCGATGGGTGCCCTTGGTTCTGACAATGATTTGACTAGCGTTGGTACTAATGATGTGTTTTCTTCTGAGGATAATGCTATACTCATTGGAGACTGTAAGTCTGTGTATGTATATGTCATGTGTAAGAGTATAAAAATGTCTGTGCGTGCACTATTAAGATTTCAAGGGGCAAAATCATCTCCTGTGTGTGCACAAGTGTACAGTATGTTACCTATAGACATTGTTTCTTCACAGCCTCATATGATGATCTACTTGGTGTACAGTCCAGTAACAGGCTCACTGGCTACAAGTTGTTGTTACTACAATTTTATGCTCTCCTTTTTAAACGTTTGCAGTATGCCACCAAAAGATACTTCATGTTCATTGTACAGAACTTATTCCCACTGACCGTCATCATCATGTGTCTCTTCATATCATGGTTCTTCATGAGGGTATCAGACCCCCCACCATTAGAGTTCAACCCAGATGCCTTCTTTAGTGCTAACAAAGAGAACTATGCTATTGTCAGTGGAAACAGTCATGCCTACACAGAGCCATTCTATGATTCAATTTTTAGCCAGTGTGGGTTTGGTCCCCAGACTAACCCCAACAGAGTATGCAACAGTTCAGCTTACACTTACTCTTTTCTCAATTTGAGTAAGTCTTATGATTTTTCTTGTAGTGGTGGTGAACCTGATGTTAATGTGTCATGTGACTGTAATATGGCACTTAAGCAAGATGTGTGCAGTATACGACCACCTAGGCCACACCCGTTGCATCCTTACTGTGTCACTTTGAGTAATACTAAGACGACAAAACTACAGGACCTACGTTATGGTAGTCGGAACTCACCGTACAAGGATGACATTGCTGATGTTTATGTCCAGTGGTCAAGGCTGCAGTATGCAGAGCAGCGATATGGAGGTGTGCACTTTGGTGAAGAAAGAGTTCATGTTCCAGCTGAGGTGGATGAGTTTTATGATGATCCTTCAAGTGACCCACTCAACAAACTCCCAGTTCTTGCTGTAAAAAAATTTGCCAAGGTATGAAACATTTGTTGGAGCTTCTATGATTATATACTTTCTTTCATAGGCTTGGCACACTTATAAAGGATTCCATTCGATGCCCATTTATCTTAATTCTCTAAACAATGCGATACTGAGGGCTCACCTCCCCAAAAGCTTCACCAACTACTCCCAATATGGTAAGTGTACTAGAATAATACTGTTACCATTGTTTGCGTTCCCTTGTGCTATAGGCGTGGTGACCACATCTCATCCATTCCAAACAACATGGATACAGAAGTTACACCATGCACTGTAAGATACCTACATATATACATACATACTACTGCATTGTTTAATTGTGTTTATTGTTATCTAGGGAGGGAGCAAGTTTTGTGGTCAATCCATTGGGGTGCATGTTTGCTTTGAGCTTCCTCACAGCCAGTTTTGCACTGGTTATTATTGAAGAGAAATCAGACAAGGTGAAACATCTTCATTTAGTGTGTGGCCTAAACAAGCTAATTTACTGGCTCACTAACTTCATCTGGGATATGGTGAGTAAGTCTACAACTGTACTTAAAATATCAACAGTATTGTTACAGGGCATCTTTGTCATCTTCAGTGCAATTATTATTGCACTTTTTAAAATGTTTAATGATGATAACTTTTCTAGTCCTGATGTTTTGCCAGTGTTTGCGTTACTGTTGATCTCATATGGGATTGGTACAGCACCTTGGATATACTTCATGTCATTTCTCTTCAAGTCTCCCACCACTGCATATGTGGTGTTGTTCTGTATCAACTTCTTCCTCGGCTTTGCTATGTTAATTGTTGATTTCATCGTCTTTTACATTACTGGGACGGTAAGAAAAGTTGTAATGTATTGCATAGTATGTGTAGTGTGTGTGTGTGTGCTGCTATGTTAACAGTCATTTTGTTTCATCAGGACACAGTGACATACACACTACTAATCCTCCCCAGTCCTGGATACTGTATTGGTCGGAGCATGTTGTACTTCAGTCTGGACAGAGTCATCTTAAAGGTCAAGACAGCCTTTACTGGTAATTGCTCTAAGTGCATGCATGCACAGAGTGTATAGAAGTGATAATGTTTAAAGAACTACGGTACACTCTATTACAACTCATCCCTATAGAACAAAGTATTGTGTACTTTGTGCTCAATGTGTATGTTCTATAGGAGAGATTATACCATCTCCTTTTGAAGAAGTGCGACACTTCATAGTGGCCTTGTGGATATACGCTGTAGTTGGTTGGCTGGGTGTATTCTTTGTAGAATACATCAAACCAAGATTCTACAAGTTAGTTGTGTATAAATGATGTGAAAACATGGAGTAAATTTGACCATTCTTCCATCTAGGAAAATGTCCAGTCCTCCAGCAATGCATTCAGAGACAGAGGACATTGATGTACAGGAAGAAAGAAGGAGAGTGATGGAAGATGAAGGTGTTGAGAATGATGTTCTTACTCTTAAAGGCCTCACAAAAACATTCCACTCAAATGGGGGAGGATTATTTAGTTGCAAAGTATGTTGTTTTTCAATGTACAGAAGGACATCCTTGTTTTCATTCTTTCATTCTTCATAGCAATATCAGAAGCAAAAAATTGCTGTCAACAGATTATGTGTTGGTGTCCAAAAAGGCGAGGTAAATTCTATGCAGAAGGTAGACTGATTTGTCACACAATACTATTGTGTTGCAGTGTTTTGGATTGCTGGGAGTTAATGGTGCTGGAAAGACATCCACATTTCGTATGCTCACTGGAGACACTCGAGTGTCCAGTGGAGATGCTTATGTTAATTCCTACAGGTAGCAACACTACATTACACAAGAGTTTGATGAATTCTATGTATTATATAGCATTCGGTCAGATATGAATTCAGTTCGTCAGACAATTGGCTACTGTCCTCAGTTTGATGCACTAATAGAGCCACTAACTGGCAGACAACATCTAGTTTTGTACTGTAGATTAAGGGGAATACCCAGGAAGGAGCTTGAGAAGGTGTGTGCAAGCAGTGTATCCCTTGTCCCACACATAGCATGTCTGTGCTGCTGTTTCAGGTAGTTGAGATGGCACTGGTAAAATTACAGTTAAAGGAACACGCTGATAAACCCGTGTCAGCATATTCTGGAGGTAACCGTAGAAAATTATCAACTGCAATAGCTCTTCTTGCAAGACCTCCAGTAGTTTTTCTGGTAAGTGTATATACCCCTGTGGTAGCAGTATACATCTCCTGTGTTCCAAATTGTGGTGATACATTTGTGGCTGTCTTCCTAGGATGAGCCAACAGCTGGGTTAGACCCTAAGGCACGTCGTTTCTTATGGAGTGTCATTCAGAGTATAGTGAACGCTGGTCAGTCAGTGGTGTTGACTACACATAGTATGGCAGAGTGTGAGGCTCTGTGCAGCAGAGTAGGCATCATGGTAAACGGGAGGTTCCAGTGCTTGGGCTCTCCACAACACCTCAAAGAAAGGTACACTTTAGTCAGTATATGGGAATGCGTGTTTTAAATAGAGTAGCCATACATACTGTACCATATGGGAAATGTTAAACAGGGAAAACCTTTACAGTAGCACCAAGAGTTAATAATAATAGATTATTAACTCTTGGTATAGCACAGTACATGTGTTAGTGATGTGGTGTTGTACAGGTTTGGAGATGGTTATAGAATTAAGTTGAGGATGACAGAGATGAGAGCCAACGACGCAATGAAAGAATTTATGAGACAAAACTTCCCTGAAGCCAGTCTCAATGTAAGCCAGTCTATTCACTAATACAATCACATATACTCTACACACAGGAGGAACACTTCAATACAATGGTGTACCAAATACCATCATCAGCTGTTAAGTTGGCTAATGTGTTTAGACAGTTAGAAGCAATAAAGGAATCATTAGACATTGAAGGATATTCCATCAGCCAAACCACCCTAGATGATGTGAGAACTAACAAAACAGTACCTTATACATTTATATATACACCACTGTTTTGTTGTTTTAGGTGTTTATACACTTTGCTAACAAACAATGTGATCAGCCAAGTACTGCTGGGTCACAGTCGGACATCTCTCTGACTGAAATTGAAATGTCACAACTACCGGATATTGTCATAGAAAATACATCACAAACTTCACCAAATGATGACCACACAGTATGTCACTTAATTACAATATAAGTTAATTGTTACATTGTATTTTTAGGCTGCGGTTCATTTCAGTCCAGGAAATACTGATGAAACAGAACGAATTCTCTAAAATTTCTTTTAGTTAATAATTACAGTATAAACACAGTGGATAGCACTTTTTAAAATTGATAAATTATAATTATTTACAATGCATGTGATAAGTAATAAATAAATTACATATTCACAATTACAATGTAATTATATGAATTATGTTCCCTCATAATATGTACGGACCTTAGGAGAAATATTTTCAAACCTAAAGGGAGACAATGTGTGGAAAAGTATGTGTTGTACTAAGACTGACAGTTACTACACAGTATTCATTCTTGAAATATTCACTGAGTTCACATGATTATATTTAGTAGTAGAGAATTTCAGGGTAATAGTCTCACTCATGTTTGTGCCATTCTGTTTGTTTACCAGTGACTTACAAATAACCATATGGAGGCTCTGCCATTCATTCCAAGCGCTGAATCTCTAAAAGGGCCCTTAACTATTTTTAAACTCTATAAAGATGCCTACCAATTTTACTTCTTTTTGAAATGAAACTCAGTAAAATTTCATCAAAATCAGCTGGTCCCAAAGTGTGTTGTGTTGCATAGAGACTCCACTGAGCTGTGCTTAAAATCAAGCCAATCGTATGTTCAAAATTATGTATGCTTTATTATGCCCAAGGGCTGGTTGTTTTATTATAGTATGTAGTGGTGACAGCACAAGTGTCAATACAATTAAGTTCAAAGGGATAGTAATAGACTGTGCAATTTTATAGCTTCTGAATAAGAAATGTACACGAGTGGAATAAGCGACTGCTCTAATAGATCTTATTTCTGCAGAGTGGAAAGTAATAGCCAAGAAACAGCATATATTAAATTAGATGCTTATTTACAGTACGTCATGTTTGTTGGGTCATACATAATTCTCACAAGTACACAATTTTTTTTAGAATTTTCAACTAAAGTAGGGACCATAGCACATTGATAAAAGGTACTGAAACAAGCTGGAGTAGTGCACGATATTAAATCACAGTAAAACAATAAGAAGTGTTATATTCCTACTGTGCTCAAGATACCATAACGGAAATGCACAGTAGGGATATAACACTTCTTATTGTTTTACTGTGATTTAGTATCATGCACTACTCCAGCTTGTTTCAGTAGTTTTATCGATGGTTGAAAATTCCACTTTTTTTGTGTACTTGTTTGTTAACTTTTTTTGTAAATAATTATTATGATTGGTGAACCCACGCATACTGCATTAAAAGAAAGAAATGGCGCCATGCGCCCCAGTTATATCAATTATCATCTGAAAAGTGAAGTATCCATTATGCTTCGTTGTCAGCTATGTTCAACCCAGTACAAATCAAGAATTGTTTGAAAAGGAAAACCTCTGCAATCAAAGTAGCCACTATGAAAAATACGGACAATTTCAGGAAGCCATCACGTGCTACTGCCAAATCGACACTATTCGCTGTCAACAAAGATAAATGGGACACAAAGGAGGACACTGATAAGTCCATGAAGAATGCATTGTATGTACCAAAAGGCACCTCTCCGGCCTAAGCGACGTTGAAGAGTGAAAAAATCAAGCCTGTAGCCTCAAGTTATGCTTGTCTGAAGGAATCAGTCAGTCAGTTAATCAGTCTGTTATATATATACTTTTAAAAATTCTGTAGTAACTTGTTGAAAGTATTTCGGGTCGATCTGAAAGCTTGTTTGGGCTTAGTTTTATCTAACCAATACTGCCTCATCATTGTCTGGGAAAAGTGAGGCTGGATGTTTTTTTCATGGGCCACTCCTACTCCTTTGTGGTCCCTACTATACAGTACTATTGTACTGTATGATATACTCCATCTTGTTTTCTAGTACACTCCACACTTTCAGGCACAAAACAAATGCAAGAAAACATATAAATGAGCATGTATGTCTTATAGCAATGATGTAACAAAATCACTTATGTAATTTTGTCACATGGGCATGACTGAATGGTTGTCATGACTGCAATATAAATATTAAATATCTTTGTCAATGTTTCCATATATACAACATAAAAGAGGCTACTAATTTAAGAGTGCAGTGTAAAATAGAGTCTAAAGCAGTTATACAGGTATAGCATATAGACACCATGTCACCATATAACGGACACTGGGACCAGTTGGTTGTGATGAAATCTTATTGCTATCAGGAGGTTGTGCTTTATCAGAGGTATGTAAGTTTGTGTTGGTAGAGATCTATAGGAAATTACCTGTTCATTGCCAAGGAAGGATTCTCCCATATAGCTATTTGTAATAGCTACCTGTACCATCACTTGTTCATTGCTTTTTATCACTGAAAACCCACTCCATTTTAAAATCTAATTCCTTCTTTTGTTATAGTATAGCTATGATACCCATGTGTGGATGTGACTGCTTTATTAGAGTATCTTGTAGTTGCTTATCTCGAGTCAGCTATGCAATAAAGAGGCACGGCCACCATGTTGCTCTCTACAGTAAACTATAGCTGATTGTAGCTATAGATCAGTAAGGGGGTGGTTGCACAACTCTGATCATTAAGGATGTTCTGGTTGTTTAAGGGTGTGGTTGAATCATGTGATATGCTTTTCATTATAATAACTGTTCCCCTGGCCAGCCTTAACATGCATATACACTTTACCTTTGACAACTGCAACACCAAGTACCGTATATGACCGTATTAAAGCCGGGCTCAAATACATGCAGGGGCTCAAATATACGCCGGGTACAGCTGAGAGACTGTCATAATAAACGCCGGAGCTCATTTAAACGCCGGGGTGCTAATGATATCATGCAGTGCACTGAAAGGGGTTCTAAACTCGTGTCAGCTGCTAACTATACAGTGATGTCTCGTCACCAGTCTTATGATGTCTTGTCTTGTTTGACTATGCCTTCTCTTCTGGTGATGGCCATAGTGTATTTATCGTGGTCATTGTCCGACTTCCAATGTTTTACCTAGCAGAGGAGTCCAAATGGGTTTATGTACGTGATGGGCTATGGATTTCGTATTTCATAGGTACTTGTACTGGCACCTGTCATTCTCGACGAGTGGCTAGTAAGAAATAAACGCCCGGGTCCAAATTAACGCCAGTCTCGTTTAAACGCCGGGTCAAAAATGATTTATAGGAAATAAACGCCCGGGCTTCTATATGATCATATACGGTAAGTAAACAGTGTAGACATGTTATGACATTTGGTGTACCTGCAAAACTTTCAGGAGAACATTTCTTTGCTCTGAAGTTTCAGCGTGAATCACGGCTCAGGAGATGGCCAACACTTGAGTGATATTTATGACAACCCCACTACATCATAAACCTTGATTCTCAAACTATAAAAGAACGAACAAAAAGTTATGCACATATACACACGCATGCTTGTACATAACACATCTAGTGTACCCAAATGCATGCAAACACACACTCACGCTTACACACTCCCATGCACGCACGCACGCACACACACACACACACCCACACACACACACACACACACACACACACACACACACACACACACACACACACACACACACACACACACACACACACACACAAATGCAAGAAGATTAATATATGCTTTATCTTCTCCTTGTGATGTACAGTATTGGAGCTAAACAACATAAAACAATTAGAGCTGCCAATACAACACATGATATGTGCACACAGTGGATTAAATTTTTAATTTAAATCACATGGCAAGGTGGTATCAGCAATGCTAATTTTTGTACTCCACATATATTGCTAAAAACACTAGCGTGAATCAGAGACGCATCATCATACATCTTGTGATCTCAAAGAAAGGGTTGAACTAAATTCAACCTTCACACCTCCTAATATTCTAAAAGATGGATTATATATCTATACCAGAACATCCCAGTTCCCTTACAAACCTTCTCAGTATAATGCTCCGCTTTCCTAGCTGCTAAACAACAAGCCTTAGCACCTAGAACAATGTTTGGTTGTGAAATTTTACATCGTAGGCTTATGACGTGTGAACAACCTCCATGAATTTGGTGACTAGTTGTATCTACGTGGTCATGTGAGACAATAGGAAAAGTATATTGGTGGGATCCTATTTTGGTGAGCACAGCAATTTGACAATTCACCAAGTAAAATCCTCACCAATCAAATCATGTATATAGTACGTTTCACACCACTGTGTTGAAGAAAACAAACATAGTATATCCCTAGAGAATAAACTGGTGATAGGTAAAGTGTATGATGACAGAAGTCGTGTATGATGACAGAAGACATCTAACTACTCTAGAAATTTCAGTGTACAGGAGTACCTTATTAATTTATAACCAGTCTGTACTCCATTATGGAATACTGTTAGGATGTAACACTGTCTAGACTGGAAAGACATCATACAGACAGGAAGAAGACCTTATGCAGTGCTGCCAGAATTAAGTACATTAACACCAATGGTACCTTGGTCACATGTGGACCACGACTGTGTGGTAATTTATGCATGAAGCAAGTGTAAGATGGTCACAGTCTGTATCAAATACATTGAAGATCTGCTGTACTTTGAAGTGTTCAGTTCTGTTTGACAATGTGGCCAATAAATCCAGTCACGCATACAGACAGACATTACCATAACAAAAATCTACAGGCAGTTGCAGCAAGTACTTGTAACACTGGTACATTTGCTGTTTACCCCAGAGTGATTCCCTTTCTGTTGGTGTGTGCAATTGCTTTAGTGAGAACCAGCCAATGGTAGGACCTGGGAGTTACGTCTGCAATTACAACTACAACCATTATCCTTCATTACCTACTGGTGTTATGTACAGTATGCCATGTACTATCCCAGTGTAAGAAGGAAATTTACAAGTTCAAGACAAAGACTCCATATCACATTATCTAAGAGTATATAGCAAGCAATGATGTTATTAATGACCAAATAAAAAGCCACTACCCCATAGATAATGTAATCAGGATGTTGCACTGCTGTGAAGATTTCCAGGGAGCAAGAAGATATCCCTAGCAGACAATTATTTACTTGGTTACACAATGGCTAGATCATGTTAGAGAACTGTACAAAACCAGCAAGGGTACATAACTTTTACAGCCAGCCAATGGTAGGACCAGGAGTGTATGTTCACTATACAAACCATAAGCAGCACTATCAGACCTTTATAAGTACATGATGTTGTGTACAAGGTGTCATGTACCATCCTGGTGTGAGATGAACCATGTGAGATGACAGAGAAGAGTGCACACAAGATGTCACAGCAAGGCGCAGTGAGAGCCACAGAAGATACTAGTAAGAGATACACTGATAATCTGGAGAGTTAGCAGCATTAATGCAAGGCTGTTTAGTGTAAGTGTATTACATCTTCTTGGTCTTCTACTGCAGCAATAGAATTAGATATGCTAACCATCAAATTAAGTGTCTTCTATAATAATTTCACAGCACATATGAGAAAACTACTACTACTGAATATGCTCCTTAGCCGCCAACGCGCGCTGTACAACCTTAGAATTATACTTTATTAAAATGCAGCAGCAATTTACAAGTAATAAGTGATAAAAATTGCTTAGATATTGATATGTCTATAGTACATGTAGTTACATAGTGTTAGAGTGGTGTTGTTTAAAGTCTTTGCAGACGTCAAGATTCAGCCGGTCAGTGAGTGATGGTAGCGGTCCCTTTGTAGTAGTAGTCTTGTTATCGTTTATCGTCAAACAATCTGCCATCTTGTTAGTACAACATCTGGAGCTGTAAGGTTAACACACATGTCTACTGCACACCATTACATGACAGCAAGAATCCTAGCTTCATGAGTAGAACTCAAAATAACTATAGTAGCTTGCCACACACAAGAATAAGTGCTGGTCTAACAGTAGTAAAACTATAGGGTATAATCCACCATTATTGTTACTAGATATATGTTTTCAGTGATGGCTGTACGATACATTGACGTGCCATTGTAACAGTGGACAGTATTTTGAGTACCAAAGAAATACCACAAGCACAGCATCCTTGTATATATACAATGGTTATGTCAGAATCATATCCTGCAGCCATTTTGAGTTATCTTTCGGGCAAAGCACTTCTATTACTTGTACAAAACTGGATTTTTAATCAGGCACTATTTCCCTTTAGAAACAGGTTGAATTGAGCCAATTAAGGAGCCAACGACAGCAACCACATGTTTTACATGAAAACAAATAGTTTAGCAAATGCAGATGAACCAGAGACTGATGCAATTTCTAGCAAACAGAACGCAACAGTTTTATTCATGAATGAGCCAAACTAACTCAGCCTACATCTCGACCCACCATAAGTGAAAAGAATTCAGAGAGTTCTCGAGTTAACACAGTGCAGTGTCCTATGAACTTTGTAGAGTTAGTAGTTACATGGTCCTGGTGATGATGTCCATTCTTGAAGGTTATAATTAGCAATAGTAATCTATTACTTTAATAAAACAAGAATTGCACCTTAAACTATATGTATTATCGGTTGAAATTTCTTAACCTTGTACAAGTCTTTTATTATAAACAAGTATGACAGGTTATGATGCAGTCTATGACAGGTTATGATGCAGTCTATGACAGGTTATGATGCAGTCTATGACATCACAACAAGTGGAGGCTGAAGGGTACAAGCACTGTTGTGATCTAACCAACATCACAGCAGGAACTCATTCAGATTTCCTTACAGCAATTAACCAAGAATGATATGTACTGCTTGTAGGCATACATACAACTGTTGTAGTCTTGAGTATCAATAATCAAGTAAAATTTCAGGTAACCATAAAAATCAAATTTACCATGGCAAAACATTGGAGTGGCAGGGAAAGATAGATGTTGGAGGGTAGAATATTGGAGGGAAAAGAACCGGAACAGATAAATATTAGTGGGTAGAAGTGAAATATGTATTGGCAAACATTTGATGGAAAGAGAACAAATGCTTCTGGCTGGCATACAATGTACAAACATTTTAGCTGTATATGTCATTGATCCCACTCTTAACATTTTGACATCAATACATGAAAGGTAAATTTACATTTCACAGAAGTACAATAGACAATATCCCCCTCCCTCCCCCTCACACACACAGGTGGCTACTATACTGAGGAATACTCACAAGCACTATTGCTCCTCGGAGAAGATTGTTGTTGGTGTCTGTTTGATGGTTTACCGGCTCCCAGGTAGCCTCTGCAGTTGGCAGCTCCACAATAACAACGCTGAGCAGTTGCCTCACTACAAACAAGAACAGTATCACACACATGAACAAGAAGTTGATGTGTGCACACACATGAACATCCTTTACTATATCACTTCTTTTGCTGAATGACAAGTGATTTTAAAGGTTTCAACATTTCTGCTTAATTACCTGTATTGGAAGGTTGCCTTTTACTATTGCTAGATCATTAGTAGCTTTGTAAACACTATTACTACTGCTATTCAGTACTTCTCTACTTGCTATATTTCAATCATCTGTTAAACATTACAAGATATTTTAGTATGCCAAAGCAACGAGTATGATAAGAATGGTACTTAATTGTATTGCATGGTTACCATAGATGGGCATGCCAGCTAAAACGACAGTTCATAACAACCCTTTGTAAATACAACATTTGAGAGGGTACGGCTATACCATGCTACGGCTATACCATGCTACGGCTATACCATGCTACGGCTATACCATGCTACGGCTATACCATGCTACATGTAGATATCAGAGATGTAACATCTAGGCAGGTTGTCTGTCTAACAGTAGACTGAGTTCAGCAATAAGTGGTATCCAAATTCAATTATATTTCTCTTAGTATTGGCAAGGAAAGAAATAAAAGCTTTGGAATTTTAAAAACACATTGGTTTCTCTAAATAGAGAATAAAGCTGAGCACAGGAGAAACACTTGATTGCACAGCATTGTTAAATGTTTGTCATCGGGCATGAATCCTTACCCAAATCTTTGGAATTGATAGTCAAATGTGAGTTCCTCCCCAGCTGAAATGTTTCGTAGTGTGAAGAAGCCGATTCTTAGTCTTCCTTCAACTGTCCACTACAGTGGAAAAGAAATGAATAAACAATATAGTATGTGTGTGGATGGTGGTGTGTGAGGAAGATGTGTGGAGGAAGATGTGTGGAGGGTGGTGTGCGTGTGTGTGTGTGTGTGCCGCATATGTGGCGATCCAATGGTTAGGTGTTGACCATGCACACAGACACAGGCCTTCTTCTTAGACCACATGTGGTGTATGCATATGTGAATGCATATATCCTTTCTCTCCCATTCCCAGCTTACTTTCTGTGTCTCACAATTGGGGTCACAGCTGTGGTTGATGAACCTGGACAGGTTACCACAATGAGTAGCATCAAGAATCTGCAATAACATCGACAACATCATCACAAGCCACAACACCACACACGTACACACACAAAACACAATAGTAAGCTAAAAAACTAGCGAACCACATCAGGTCCCACAAAATAGTGGTCTCCTCTACAAGCACATCATGTTAGCAATATACAACATGTAAGTTATTTTACCATGTTTGTGTGCACATAGTTTAATGTTATGCGATTTTGAAGCCATTTTGCATGTTGGAAACTTAATGGACTAATAGGTGCCTGTATCTCCACGTAATATGCAGCACAGCCACTGAACATTCAGTATTGATGAAAGAATCAATGGGTCATAAGCTAATGTAGACTACACTGTAAAACAAGCTAGCTAGTGTAGCACTCAATAGACTTCCTTACTATAGTTGACATTTGGGGGAAACACTGGCCACAAAAATTTTGCCATAAAAGTATTCTAAAGAGGAAAGATGGTCAACAAACCTCAACATTTGTTTAGGACTGGAAATGACAGTTCTTTTAACACTACTACAAATTTTCCTGCACCGCCCAATTTTCTAGAACAGGGCAGAATAAGGAATACCTTGTAAAATAGCACATTACATGTACATGGATAGCTTTACATATAGGGTTGGGATTGTTGCACACAAATCTTTACAGTTTATAAGATAACTTAGCAAAGGCTAACAGTGTATTTCAGATGATCTGTTTTCATATTTCCCAACCCTACAACATGACATACAACTAGTCAACTAACATCATCAGCTTTCAGTGACATGAAGTAGTAATGGCGTCTCTTCTCCATTGAGTACACCTTCTTGCGTTCTTCAAACTCAGCCACAGAGCACACCTCACCACAATACTCCATAACAAACATGTCCCTATAGTAACCAAAGGGCAATATATATAGAGGGTATAATAAGAACCAATAGATGGGAAATTCTATAGCAATACAGCCCGAATATTTTTCTTAAAAACCCTTAGTGTCTTAAAGAAATGATAAATTCATAAACTAAATATAGAAATTATTTGGTAACCATAGATCAGCAGGAAATAAAGATGAGGTTTCTAAGCCAAATCATTCAGAGATGTAGTTCCCAAAGCTTATCAGACAGTTTCAGTCAGGACTTCCTTCATTCAAGGATGATGTCATCACAAGCAGGGAAACAAGAAGTTACCGTAAAAGGTTATTTCACTATCATTACAGCTATTGCTATGGTGATAGTAGTAGTTGAACATTCTTGCAAGGTTAAACATACTTATTAATGGGATGGTAGGTCAGGTAGCCACTTACTTTGGCAAGTCCATTAAGGCTCGAAGCCCCCATCCCTTCATTTCTGTCTTAAACACCTCAACAATAGCATACTCTGCCTGCAAGAACAAACAATGATAAGAACTGTCATCTTTATACATACAGTATCAACTAACCCTTTGAAATCTTTTATTAGTACAATATTCCCCACAGGGGCATCTTGAACTACTACAGGGTTAAAACAACAATTTAAAAATACAGTCATATTTTGCATGTACCATATCATATGTGTATATATTGTACTTTGTGACACTGTTTCCTTTTTAATATATGCCACACACACACACACACACACACACACACACACACACACACACACACACACACACACACACACACACACACACACACACACACACACACACACACACACACACACACACACACACACACACACACACACACACACACACACACACACACACACACACACACACACACACACACACACACACACACACACACACACACACACACACACACACACACACACACACACACACACACACATGCACTTAAACTTTTTCAAGCTGTTGTGGCTTTAACATTGGAAACAAATGGAAGTAGTGGATTATAACTGGTCCATATATAGTGACAATAAGGATTACACATTGTAACCAAAGACATGCACTATTTGCCATATCCCAAAATGAAATTCATCAGTGTAACTTTAGCACATATAACGTGTCAGCTGTTTGAGGACAGTTCCAAAAGGTTCTCATCAAGTTCATGATATGTACATATTTACACTGTATTTAAAAAACACACACATAAAGACATCATTACCATTCTATTAGTAATAATCTGTTAAGACAGTCTTCTCCGCAAGCTGTCTCAGGATCATCCATTTCTACAGGTGGATAAAATATGTGACTTAGAAACCCTCTCCTGTCAGGTCACTTGTATAATAGGTTACAGATAACACACTTATAGTAGCCGTAACTATGTTATCATGACCTGTCTAATGCAGCCACATGTTAACAAGGTCACTCATGAGTGACTGAAGTAGGCTTTATCGTCAAAATGGCAGTCAAGCATACAAGGAAACACATTTTAAACTGCTTCAAATTAAACAACAAGAAATTCTCTTCCACTCCACGCATTCACGGCACATTATAACAGCAGTAAATTAGTTAACTTTCTGAGCTATTTACAAGCCGCATGACAACTCACAATAGGGCACCATATGAATGTAGTACTGAGCTTTTGCAAAGCTGTATATAGTACCAGTAACTCTTCAAAAATTCTGTTTACATTTTTCCATCCTAGTTAAAGGATTGTTTATTGTTTAGAATACTCCATCTCTCATAAAAAGCATTCACAGTCCAACACTTGTATGAGTTCTATTGAGCTGTTGAAGGCAATCTATCCTCCAACAATTTTATTGCTAACATAAATATATTACACTGTTACAGCACCACTTCAAATAGATGAAATAACATTCACACACACTCCTGAAAACCTATAACAGGCTAAAAAAAATCTTTACAGAGGAGGGCTTTATGCTTGTTGGAAAAGCATGTCCATTATACATATAAGTGTAGTACTTCACACTACCACCCACCGAGCTGCAAATGTTCTGACATTATTATTATTTGTGTGTTGCTGATTAACAAACACTACATTTTTGTTCAAAAAGGGAAGCCTACAAATTGTAGGATATTTCTTCACTGTCTCTCCTTAGAGAGGTAGACGGAGCATGTCTGAGTGAACACTAGTTACCTCAGAGCAACAATACAGTACCTGCTGGAAGTACACTTCATGAATTTGGTGTTTTTGCTAATGAGCTGTGCAGGCCTGCAGAATTTAATGGCTTCCAACGTGATATTTTTTTTCAGCAGAAGGTACATACGTAGCTGACATGATTCCCCTTCTGCTAAATACACAAACGTGCACACGCAAGTCTGTGTCACCGTGACCTTTACTACACATTTCTAGCAAGCAAGCTAGCAACTAAGATATTATTTATTTGTTAATTAGCAAGGGTAAAAACGCTAATCTACAGAAACAACTTTTAGCTGATCAGCTAAGAAGCGTTGAAATCAAATAGCTAGCTGCATGGTTCCACCCCACAAGATTAGTAATACAACACTACAGCCCACAGAAGGCACTAACCTGGATCAAACTGACATTCACAAACCATCTTCTTAGCTCTCTTCTTGTCCCTGCTACACGTTGTATCGTCCAGATAGACATTTTCGGTTATCATTTCAAATGGAACAGGGTGACTGTTGGAGTAGTACATTCTCAGTCTAGCTATATATATACAACAAAACGTAGAATCAGTGAAAATATAACGCGACAGCTTATACACACACAAAATACCTTCAATATATATAGACGATGTTATTTTTCTCTGCTCAAAACGGATGGTCTTTCAGCAATCTACTTATGGCGCGATTCGGCAGTATGTGATTTGTGTAACGCCCTAGGTTAGTTTTATACTGTAGGCTTTCTTTTTATGATGCGCTAAGTCACACCCATACAAACGCAATCACGTGGAAGGAGGAAGTGTCGAGACAGTTTCAGACCCGATGGTGAAGTAGCGGACAAAACCAGTTCTTTTTATTAATACGAGTAACTATGGCTACCAGGCGGTGTACGTTCTTTTATAAGCTGATTTTGTTGCTGTGGAAAAACATCAAACTAAAGCTAAGAAGTCCGGTAAGTAGTCAGGGACGCTTTGTTTACTTGCCTACATTTTGTGTCTAGCTAATAGCCGTAGAGTTGATATGGCCGTTATTTCTATTCGTAATATTACTGATATTGAGAAGTATATACGGGCCAACTCCAGAACCAGACAGTAAGTTTGTATAATTAATTACCACATTTTACTTTATGAATATTTTCTCGGAATATACTATCACCAAGAGTTCATAATATATATTATGAACTCTTGCTATCACGCATTCTTGCTGACTTGTGTTACAAGTTGACACTGCAGACATCATATGCACTAAACCAAGTACTGCACATTTTCTACTCACCCTTGTGTGTGGAGCAGAAATTTTGAAGTGAAAAAAATGTCTTGGAGCTATTTCACAAATATTTCTTAAAGCATGCTCATTGTGAGCTATTAATATATCCAACATGGTCTTATTTATTATTTATTATAATGAAATCATAATTTATTGCTCTTCTAAGAAGCCTGTGTAACTGCATAGCATGAGTGTGTTAACCTGGGCTTCTGTTTATGTGTGGTAGTAAATGGCTGATTTTTACTTTCTATTCAATGTAGCTATTTATCGACCACAAGCACTCCCTTCAGCTGGGGTACTGCCATTTGTACAGTCACTGATTTGTGATCTGTCTAACAACTCTGTCAATAATAGTTATACTGCACCACTAGACTTTGAAGGAGCAGGGTAAGTGTATCTGTGTGGTGTGTGCATGTGCAGTGGCGGCGGAAGGTGGGGGGCTACAGGGGCTAAAGCCTCCCCCAATTTTAAACAAAGCAGGGGCCACCTCAACAAATGTGTTTTGTGATGTCATAAGGCATGTCATGTGATCAACACCGTATACGCTTGTAAGTGTGCTTACAGGGTCACTGTAGGGGCTAATAGCTCAAGTATTTAATGCTGTAATGCTTGCTTGCTTTATGACTATTTATCTAGCATTAAGATTATTGGATAAACTGCCTCCAGATTCAATCTCATAGCACTCAATTTTCAAAAAATTTCAGGGGGGGAGAAGGAGTGTGCTTTGTGCACTGTGCATGTATAGCCACAATAGCCCTCCCCCCAACTTTTCATACCTTCCTCCACCACTGATGTGTGTGGGTGTGTACATGTGTGTAATGTGGGTGTGTACATGTGTGTTGCATAATGTGGTAGATTGGTTTTGATAATACACTCTGCACACACGTGTGCGTATGTTTCTGCATTTCATACAAACAGCATTCAATGCATTGCATAGTTTTCCACCAGAGAAGGCTGGTCATTTATTCATCAATGGTTTTGCAATGCAGTTGTGTGAATTAGTAAGTCATGCATGCTGAAGCCAAGTGCTTGGAAGCCACTAAGCTTCCTAGTTTGTTAGCTAGTAAGGTTTGTGGCAAAAATGACTTGCAATGAGAATGTAATGACCAGGTGTACGTAGTTTGTGTGTGTGTGTGTGTGTGTGTGTGTGTGTGTGTGTGTGTGTGTGTGTGTGTGTGTGTGTGTGTGTGTGTGTGTGTGTGTGTGTGTGTGTGTGTGTGTGTGTGTGTGTGTGTGTGTGTGTGTGTGTGTGTGTGTGTGTGTGTGTGTGTGTGTGTGTGTGTGTGTGTGTGTGTGTGTGTGTGTGTGTGTGTGTGTGTGTGTGTGTGTGTGTGTGTGTGTGTGTGTGTGTGTGTGTGTGTGTGTGTGTGTGTGTGTGTGTGTGTGTGTGTGTGTGTGTGTGTGTGTGTGTGTGTGTGTGTGTGTGTGTGTGTGTGTGTGTGTGTGTGTGTGTGTGTGTGTGTGTGTGTGTGTGTGTGTGTGTGTGTGTGTGTGTGTGTGTGTGTGTGTGTGTGTGTGTGTGTGTGTGTGTGTGTGTGTGTGTGTGTGTGTGTGTGTGTGTGTGTGTGTGTGTGTGTGTGTGTGTGTGTGTGTGTGTGTGTGTGTGTGTGTGTGTGTGTGTGTGTGTGTGTGTGTGTGTGTGTGTGTGTGTGTGTGTGTGTGTGTGTGTGTGTGTGTGTGTGTGTGTGTGTGTGTGTGTGTGTGTGTGTGTGTGTGTGTGTGTGTGTGTGTGTGTGTGTGTGTGTGTGTGTGTGTGTGTGTGTGTGTGTGTGTGTGTGTGTGTGTGTGTGTGTGTGTGTGTGTGTGTGTGTGTGTGTGTGTGTGTGTGTGTGTGTGTGTGTGTGTGTGTGTGTGTGTGTGTGTGTGTGTGTGTGTGTGTGTGTGTGTGTGTGTGTGTGTGTGTGTGTGTGTGTGTGTGTGTGTGTGTGGTGTGTTGTATATCTGGATATGTACAGAGATGTGCATTCATTTCTGTATGTCACACATTTATTTACAATCTCTTTCAGTGTTCATACAATCTGGACAGTACATGTCTTGTGACAATTCAAGCGCATCCTATGTTATGTAGTACATGATGCGCCAGTCACTTTTGGCTTAAATCTTTAAGCGTTAAGAGAGGTTGACGAATTCAAGGGTTGGAGTAAAGAGATATGACTGGGTAGCTGTTAACAATACTATTATATTGATTTATTGGGGCTTGTTAATGTAGGCAAGGACGTGCACCTACATAATTCACACACTTAGTTAAGATCCCAAAGTGTACATTGCTTAGTACTTAAACTGACCTAGAAAATCAGATAGCCAGGACATTTTGGTTGATCTCAAGGTGTCCATATTAAACAGGTTCTTACAATTGTAGTGCAGCCACTGTGGCTAAAACGAAGTATTTAAAGCTCACTGAATGTTATTATACAGGATTAACGAGGTATACGCCAGTTTGTACCAGTTCATCCAGCCCAATAATAGTCAATGGGAGAGCTCATGTGAGACAGTCCAGTCTGCACTTGATGTGTTGAATGGAACAGCCAACGTATCCACACCAAACTTTCCCCGTGAGTATGGCTATGTGTGTATTGTGTATACATATGTACATACATACACGTAAATACGCATGCATGCACGTACACACACGCACCACGCACATGCGCACACACACAATCTGACATCTTTTGTGTATGTCTGTGTAGTTTAACTTAAAAATGCACACATGTTCACATGTACGTATGTTACTGGACTTATATTAGTGCATGTGTAACATTGTTCACTTCCTGCTGATAATATCACAGAGGATGAGATCCCCCTCACAGACTTCATCACTGATCCTGGTGGGTTGAGACAGTTCCTGATCAGTAACTGGTCACTCAGTCCTAACATCACTGATGCCTTACTAAACTCCTCCATCAAGTTGCAATCTGTGAGTACATATAACATGACCATTATAGTGTATGATCACCTAACTGTCAACTATTCAGTACATCTTTATATTAAGACTGGTCATATACAGATGCTAAAAAATTCCCTTTAAAAGTGAATAGATTGCTACTTTATCCATGCTACAGTCTGTAGTTATCCACTGTATTATAAATATAGTTGTGTTCAGAGTTGGGGATATTACTTTTGAAAAGTAGTATATGTCAGTGAAAACCCGTCTAGTTCGCACTACTTCCGAAATTCTTTTTATTTTCTCAGCATTATCAGCATAGTCCAAGGAATGGTTCACCAAATTTCAGTTGGTTGTGGTGAGTAGTTTTGGAATTACAGTGCTAGAAAGTAGGCAGTGCAAGGAAATTGTGATTTGTACAGTGACTATACAAAAAATAAACTACAGCCGCTTACATTAGCAGCCGTAACTTCTGTTTGGATTAGTCTACAAAGTTGGGATTTGGCTTACAGTGTTCACCATGATTGGCAGATCAGCCAAGGTATAGTTTTAGCCCTGCAGTCACTTACACATAGGCGTACTGTATGAAAGCGGTTTTATTGAAGAAATGGTGACGATTTTGTTTATGTCTACTGCATCGTAAACAAACGCGTGTGGCATGCAAGCCATTGGAGCTGCAGAAATGAAATAAAGATATTCGAACTCCCCATGAGTAGGCGAATAAGATGGTATATAGGTTTAACTGATTTAACATTTCCTTTCCTGAGTAATGGCTTGATTAAAACTTGCATAAATTTTTCTTTGTAATGCATAATTTCACCAATTTTTTTGAGATTTTGTTTTTCTCAATACACATGCTTGTGTGAACTAGATGGGTTTTTGCTGAGATGGTGACATATTGCATATCACTCTTTACTTTTAATAGAGTAATATATTATCACTATATGTTAAAGCATAGCTGCGAGTGCTATATGAAAAATAAAGTACGAGACTTGCGGCTGAGATGCTAATAAAGCACAAGGCAAAGCCGAGTGCTTTATTAGCATCGAGTCCAAGTGCCGAGTACTTTATTTTTCATATAGCATGAACAAGGCTATGCTTTAAATGATTTGTGGAACTTTCTAGTCGTGTAGCTTCACCATACACTTGAGGACTTGTAATTAACACACGTTGCACGAATTATTAGCAGCCTGAACGCACACAAACTAGTTTAACAAAGTAACTCATGCGTATTTAGTTTGGCATGGTAGACATTCATCGCGTATTTTGGCAGGTTTTGCTCACAACCCACAATCGATTTTATTGTGAGTCACATGGTGAAATATTTCTGTGATATCTCCAGGACTTGTCCGTTTACATTAACAATCATAATAGCAACGTTACTTTCTCCCACCCATCATCGAAGCATTTAGGTATGTCTATAAAAGCAATCCAGTGGTAGAACTCGTATTGGCTGGGGTGATTGATCACTCAGCACGGCGAGGCTAGGCTATCAGCCTTGGGTGATTAGTTGTATTGCGTGAGCCCCACAGACTATTATCCTGCACTAGAGCACGTGGGCAACTGTGCTTTATTGCCCACAGACAGTGCTTTATTGCACCGCAAAGAGTGCTTTATTGAACAAATAAAGCACTCTTTGCGGTGCAATAAAGTACTCTTTGTGGTCGATGAAGCTGTTGGCTGGCTAAGAGTGTACTTTATGAAATTTAAAGTACACTTTTCCTTTGATCTCGTTCACTCAAAGTTCTATAAAAGATAATATAATAATATTGTTACATATTACTCATTACTTTTTATTGTATTCACTTACTTATTACTCAATATGTAGTGTAACTTAATAGTAAGTTAAATATTACTCCTAACACAGTTATATTACATAGCTGTTCCTTGCTCCGGTAGTGCCCAAGCGCAGTGTCGCACTTGCTCGCATGTGCAACTTTGCTAAGACTTTTAAAATTGCTAATTAAGGGGTGTGGCAACTGTTTCGCTCGCAATCGCTGTCTCACGAGCGAAACAGTTGCCATGCCCCTTAATTAGTGATTTTTTAACATCTCAAGCAAGTTGTGCGTGCGAGTGAGTGCAATGTTTCACTTGGTCAGTACCGTATATGTACTATGTTATATCATCTCGTGGTCTCGTTATGTAATAATATTATATGGCTAACTCGACATCGTTAATATTACTTTTCTTCATTACAGTAGCAAGTTAGAAATTAGAGAAAGTAACTTAAGTTATATTACTGTGTATTAGATAGTAGCGCGTTATATTACTTTAGCACCAAAAATGTAATAATTATTACATAACGCGTTACTTCAGAACGCGTTACTTCAGAACGCGTTACTGAAGTAACGTGTTACCTCAACTCTGGTTGTGTTGTCATATGTTGGTGAGACCAGTTTGCTGTACTGTGTCACTGTGAGATGCTTGTGTACAAGGTAGTTTGTCTACAATGACGCGGCTAATGTTGCCACTGTGTTACATATCTCAGTAAATATTAAACAGAACATTACCAGCCAAGATTCTGCTATTACAAATCCATTCAGCAATGTAATCTGAAGCGCAGTGTTATACACACATTGTGATTATATGTGCAGCTAATAATAACAGTGTGTTGTCAGTCTGCCACTCTCTTAAATGTTCTGTGAAGTCCAGTTACTGTACGTATGTTAGTGGAACCAGGATTTATTTTGTTTATTCTTTTAAACCAGATGCGCGCCTGGTTTCCTGAAATTGGTTTGGCAAAAACCGTGTATCTGCATGTTATACACATGGTATAGCCTATATGCTGTACCATGTGTATAACAACTGGAAAAGAATGCATTGTAAGCTACCAGGAATAGTATATCTTCTTGTTGAAAGGGGACGTATCCCTTTGTTTGCAAACGAAAATTAAGAGTACTTGTGTAGAGAATTTACATATGAAAACACAATATAAAACAGTTAAGAAGTTACTTCTGTATGTAATTTGTGGTTTGCTCAAGTTACGCTTCCTTAGCGATGCATAGCAACATAATTGATGGTTTACAAAATAATTGGTGAATTATGAAATATGATTAATTTTAATAATGATACTGTACATGTAAGTGAGAGTAGGAAACATACTGAGGCAAAGGGACCATGTGTACCCTATGTTAGTACACATTTTTGGCAAACATCTGCTATGGCTAATGTAATATGATCACTGGTGTGGTTATTTTCCTTGTTCTAGAGTTAATATGTAGAGTTGAATACATTGTAGTAGCTTTCACTGGAAATTGGACCTTTTCAAGGTCAACATTTCCTCATACGGATTTTAGTAGTAAACGAACAAGGAAAGCGATTCCTTTTCTAGTGCTCAGAGTTGGCTTAGGAACAGTTTGTGCATTCATTCATGTAGTAGTAAACACTTTTTTTTTATTCATGTTCACAGGCTGCTGTGTATGTACTATTTCAACGTTTCCACCTTGTGTATATGCGGAGGGTTGTATATAGTGCATACAATATGCGCGTATGGGTATTGCCTGTGTTCATTTTGTATTTGTCCATACATATATGGTTGCTAGTCTTAGTCCTGTTTATGATATTTAATGTTCAAATTCAATTTTTCAGGCATCATTGTTTTTGTTTTCCTTTATTGTGGTTATAACATTTTCATGTGCACATTACTTATGGAATCTTGTGCGTACACATTTAATGGGTTATGGGTTGTATCTTTAGTGTGACATACTGACTTCGTTGTCTGTAAGTGATGTGTATGCAAGGCTTGCGAGCCTTGTTGTTGAGGGGAACCTTGATCCTGCCTGGTCTCCGCCATATAGTCAAGGGGACAAGGGTACTGCTATTCTCCTTGTGTTACTATGGTCACCATAAGGAAGTTGGCAACATGGACCCCAGGCATGGGGTGAAGTACTTTGGTACTTGTACTTAAGGACACTTAAGTACAACTTCTTGAGTACTTGTACTTATACTTAAATACTTTTCTTTATTTATTTATTATTTATTTATTTATTTATTAATGCTTTACAGCACAAGTGCTGAAGGTCTGTAGGACACCTGGTCCTACAGCCTGCTCAAAGACTTTAGCTACTTAAGGTGTGTTTGAAAAGTTGGAGAAAGGAGAAAAAAAATCCATAACTGGACCTAGGTAGCCTCGAACCTGCAGCCATCCGATTTACGCTCAAACACTTACAGGAGTCTACCAGGTGGTCAGGATGTTTTCTCCTTGTTATTTTCATGTAACTATATCTAAGTCCTAAGTAATGTACTTAAAGTACTTAAAGTACTTCAGAGTACTTATAAGTACTTTGAAGTACATGAAGTACAATTAAGCCATTTACATATGTCCAAGTGAAATAAGTTGTAGGTATATATATTGGCTGAATTTGGCTCAAGGATGATATATTCCTGGATTGACATGGTCAGCTTTTTGTTGAAGTCACAATTGCTGCATTTGCTCTATAAACAGGATTTAAAAGGTTTCCCATCTTCTGATTCATTTCTCTGTTGATCTAAGATACAGTTGTACTGCTTTTGGCCTGAAAGATTTAGTTGTTCATTTAGAAGCAGGCAGCTATAGCAGCTAAGAAGAAAGATTATGTCCTGAACAGAAAGTCGACAACAACGAAGTACACTCACTAAGCAGGTGGATGAATACATTGAAACTGATGTAGTAACAATGGCCCAAAATCCAGCAAATTAGATAACCAAAAGAAATATCCTCTGCTTTCAAGGTTGGCAAAAACATCCTAGGAGTACCATCTTTCTTTGTCTCTGTTGAGAGACTCTTTAGCATTGCTGGAGAGGTATTACTCCTGAAAGAGTTTGCCTTACAGATGGCAGATTTTCACAATTTTATTAGGTGCAACCAAAACTACATAAATGCAATCGTGAACACTGTAAACATAATCTGCACTTGTACTTAAATACTTTCAAAAGTACTTGTACTTTACTTAAGTATTTCTCTTAAGGGTGATAGCGGGTTTTTGAAGCCATTCAAGGGACAAACCACATAACCACATGTGGCTGTTACATCATAATTGGCAATATTACGCATACTCAAAGTATCCGTGTCAGGCAGCCGTGTTTTGCGCCAAAGAAATTGGCCAAGAAACAGGCTGTTTCGTTTGAAAACCATCACGAAAATGATCGTCTGGGTGCCCAAAAGTGACAATAGAGTGAATTAGCCTGAAAGTAAGTGCTGGTTTTGAAGACACGTGCAAACGCAAGCTGATTTGTAGTCAACACACGTTCTTCCTGTGCTTTCTCGAGTGATAGTGTATGCTGGTAAGTTATATTTGTAATTGAAGGGCTCCGGTCAAAAAGGGCGCTTAAACGCTTTCAGTATATTTCGAGAAAACGGAGTTTAAAAAATGGCTGTACAATACGGACTACCTTTAAAGCTCCGGTCAACAAGGGCGTCTTTGTAAGAAATGTCCTTTTCCAGCCATACCTCCTTCGTTGGGCGTCTTTGTAAGAAATGTCCTTTTCCAGCCATACCTCCTTCGTTTTTAGTCCTTTATGTGTAATTAGTTGTCCCCGAGGTTTCTTTTATGTTTCTTAGCACAAAACCATGTTATACTTAGCTACTTCGTCAGTTTGCCACCATGCATCCCATTTCAGAACGAAGTACCTATGGATTACCCGTGTGGTGTATGTGCTCGAGAGGTTCAGCCCGACGATGAAGCCATCCAGTGTGAAGTCGATTGTATGTTGTGGTTTCATAAAAGCTGCCTAAACCTATCTGAAAAAGAGTATGAAGAGTTAAGTACGTCTGATTGTGTTTGGCAGTGCCCAGGATGCAAGAAAGGTCTGCCTGAGTTCAATAGTAAGGATGCTGTAGATGTATTCCATTTCGATTTCCAACAAAATTTACCCACTCCAAAGCTATCTGTTGGTAAACAATTTTACTTGCGATTGCTTTGGACCTACTTATTTGGAATCTATTCTGCATCCACCAAGATTACTGCAGCCTTCATGTGGCATGAACTGCTAGCTAGGAGGGGCTGCAACAATGTGATTTCTTGCCTTTTTAGATTCATTTTCCACACATCCTTGGGTCGTACAGGTGTAAAGTGGAGTATTTGGTGGGCTGACAATTGCCCTGGTCAAAATAAGAATAACTATGTGATGTGGTTCTTTCAAGAGATGATCCGACACAAAGCATACTCCAGAATAGATTACAAATTTTTGATTCCTGGCCACACTTATGGCTTGACTGACCAGGCATTTGGTGTGATAGAACGCCATGCATCCAAAGTAGAAGCTGTCTATATACCACAACAATGGTATGAACATGTTGGTAATGCTAGTAGCCATATTCAAGTTGTCGAAATGAAACAGTCATTCTTTTGTGACTTTCGTCAATATCTTGGGAAAATATACACAGAGAGAAGTAAAGATGAAGATAAGAAAAGTTTGGATTTCCAAAGGGTGGTTTGGTTTAATTTTGGAAAAGATGAAAAGCTGATTAATAATGAATTAGTAATGGTTGACCATCCTTGAAAAGTTTGGGTACGTTGTACCTATGATGTTAGAGAAACCCCACGTGTGGTGTACTATTTTAAGAAGAATAATCGGCTAGAACTAGATGAGTCTCCCCCTCTCCTGTACTCGCAATATCCTATCCCCATCAAAAAGGCTAAAGCAGAAGACCTTCAGAAACTGGTTCAACAGTATGTTCCTTGTGAGTACCGATCTTTCTATGCTGAATTGCCACAAAGCAAAGATGACCCCACTTCAGATGATGAAGATACAGGATGAACATAACATCAAGTTTAACTTCTCTAATGATTTGTTGTTCCTTATAATTAATTTGCTAACAGGTTTTTTAAATTTCTTATAGAATTTGTATCAACATTCATGAAATCTTTTAACAATCAATATAAATGAACGCATACATGAAGCTGAACTGTGCATGCTACTTAACACTTGTCCCAAGTTTCTATGCTAAGTTGTCTATCATGACGAAAGGCGTGGTAACCTTCCTCAGCCAACTTTTGATGTGCTTGTAGTGCTTCTAGGATTGATTGCTTTTCTGACTCTGGGGCTGTTTCAGCTTGTACCATCAAACCATCACAAGTACTACATGTATCTGTTCTTGGATAACCAAAGTGGATACTAAATTCATTTACAAAAATGTCATGATATAAATGCTCTGAAACAAGAGGCTTTCTCAATTTTTGAGTTGGCTTATGAGCTATTACAAACTTCTTGTGTTCTTCTTGGAGCTTGATATACTCAGGATCATGCTTTTCCAAAAATTGGTGGTACAACCTGGCTATTGAAAGATCAGGGGAAAGATAAACCCGTTGTGGATTATCTTTCCTAGAATAATGGCTTTGTCTCGTAGGTAGAAACTTAATGTGATCTCGTATCAACTCCTTTAGTTCACTATCAACTGCAGGATGATTGTCATGCTTGCCACGTTCATCTAATTCTATCCCGCCTTTCTCTATCTTTTTCCGCAGCACCTGCAACCTTTTAGGGCCAAAACCATAA
Source organism: Dysidea avara (assembly GCF_963678975.1). Classification (NCBI taxonomy): domain Eukaryota; kingdom Metazoa; phylum Porifera; class Demospongiae; order Dictyoceratida; family Dysideidae; genus Dysidea; species Dysidea avara. The sequence goes on along the minus strand of NC_089283.1, from coordinate 5,124,506 downwards.
ACAAGGCAGAATGCTTTCTGGCAAACACGAGCATTACTGCCCGTGTCGTTCAGTAAAGTATAGCAGAAACTAAAAAGAGCTTTGCTCAGCTGGTGGCCTTCCAATTCGCTTTCCTGAAGGATTATCCTTCCTTGGATGGCCGCTTGTTTTTACTGTCACACGACGGTGAAGCAAACCATTTAAGTATATATTTTGCTTGCCATAAGATAGAGCTTGAAAATCATTCCTTAACTTGGTCATGTGTGACACACTAAAATCCTGTAAACAGTTTTTCTTGCAGAATTTTACTCTAGGTGTCAACTCAACTAATGGCGCATTCTTTCGTGGACCTAGTTTCCTTACGTGCTTCACTTTCCAGTTCAGCGGATCACGCTTTCGTTTCCTCGAAGTCTTCGTTGTCCTTGTCGTTGCCTCAGTAGATTGCTGATCTTCACTTTCCATAGGCACCTCAACCTCCTCCACTAAATCACTTTCCTTCGTTGGTAAATATAGTAAACTGAATGGTTCCGAGGTCTTTTCTACTGCTTTTGATGCTTCCTTGCAAGCCGCCATTCTGTGCGCGCAACCTAAAATAAGCGCGCATAATTTTTAGTAACGAAGTTATGGTTACACGCACACTAAAATAATTCTAGTAGTTGCTATCTACCCGCATATCTACTGGTACTCGTACTGTACCCAAAAGTAGCGTTATAGGGTCACCTAAACTTTATGGTAAGGTTTTTTAATGGTTGCGTTTTAAGCATCCTTATTCTCATATAGGTCGAAGTTTTACTAAAGATAGTTGTATTTTCCTAAACTTTAGGCTATGGTGAATACTCTGATATAGTTTTCTAGGTTTTGGCAGAAAGGCGTTTAATCACCATTTTTGACCGGAGCCCTTCAATTGTACACCTGTTCTTAGGTAGAGACGATGTTCCAGCTGTATTTATCACCCATTACAAGACACTGACTGTGCGTTACGAGGCGTTACCTATCGAAGAGCAGGCTTGGCGACTCCACAAGCAACAGGAAGGTGCCCCAGTGTGTAAAGAAAAAGAACAAGAGCTTTTCTTTTGTTCGGAACTTCATTTATAACTTGTTGTTTGATAAAGTTGGCATTTGTGGTTTATTGGAATTTGTTGTAATAACTGGTCGGCGTGCGCATGTTCTACACTGCATTGTAAAAGGCGGTATTCTGGAATACACGATAGTCGGATCTCTACCAAACTTTTGGTGGACCATCAGAGATAAATTTGCAAACTTCTAGCGCATGGAATTATAATTGTTGTGATCCAGCATGAAGTTACAAGGCCCGGAAGTCGAAGTTCGCTCGCAGGCACTCGCTCTTTGTTTTATAACTCAGGAAAGAAGAATTGCAAAGACAAATCCATGCGCTAAGTTTCCACAAGTTTATTGAAGAATCTTCACAGTGAATTTGATACCTGTGCAAGCAGCCAGTATCTCGGAATAAAAAATGTATGGGTTAACTTTCAGGTACTATAGTGTGTGAATGAAACAAAGTACAATCTTATACTTTGGTCTCTGTATAGTAGAAAGTTAGGTAAATCTTCGAAGTGGTAGATTAGATTCCTGTAGCTTCCTTTTTTCCTGTATCAAAGGTAAAAACAACAACATTTGTGTGGCTTCAAAAAGACGTTAGCACCCTTAAAACAATGTCTTGTACTTGTACTTCAACAAATGTCAAAGTACTTGTACTTTACTTAAGTACTTTCACATGTACTTTGCCCCATGCCTGATGCACTTACAGTACACATGCAAACATTGCACATATACTACCTATTTCATATCTACTACTTTGCTAGGCTACTGACTGGCTCACAGGGTTGAACACTCAACCATTGTTTGACCTACCAGGATCACGTGTGCTCAGACAAGCCGTAGTACCACCAGACCTGCTCCCCAACATCACAAATATTGGTGACCTGATACCATTGGTGAGATGTACATTTTGTACATGTATGTTTGTATGCTACAAGCTGTACAACTTAGAATATTAACACAAGTAGTTGTGCATGTTTGAAACTGGTTTTGAATGTATTACATATTAATGCAGTTTATTGTTGGTGTATTGTTGTCATTGTTGTACTTATTGTCCTCAGGATGTCATTCTCAACCCAATAGTTCTAAGGACTATCCTGTGCCAACCCAATGTGTTGGATCAGATCCTGGATATTCCTGGATACTCAACGGTATAGTACCAACCCTGTTCTTCCTCTCTATGTGTGTAGCACAAGGACTCACAGGCTGACACTTCAATAGCAAAGTTTAGTTTTGATGTTGGCTTGGCTTTAAAACCTTAACCTGAAGTTTGTCCCATTCCATGTTTTGCACCAGTGTGTTGTTTAGTTAGTCACAAAGGATTGATCTTACAGAAACTGTTTCAACCATTGCCTTGTATTAAAAGCCTTGTCTGGTAGTGATCACATGGTCTCAGTTGGAGTGATATGCCTTCATTGAAGGGTGAACATTATTACTAGCCACTCGTATGTCTCATATAATAGCTATCCCTGTGAAGTATCGTCATAACATCATCCTCATTGAATAAGACAGGTGGCTTGGATATTATGCAGGGCTTCATTTAGTTCCCCTTGACAAATTTGCCACTCCCTTTAAATTTTAACAAAGTTTAATGAAAGTCTGAAATATATTGTTGCCCCCCCCTCCCCTCCCTACTCTCATAAAATCTTATTTTGCCCCCCTCTTGAGTCATTTTCAAAATGAAGGTCTGTTATGTATTATAGCATACAAAAAGTATTCCATTTGTTTTTGTGTATTTGCTGCATCGTTTGAGATGTTGTAGATTTACTACACTGTCAGAAAATGTAAAGATTTTTTTGTTCTGTTTTCCAGGCCAGTGTGGTGAATGCTACCTGTAAAGCTGACCCTGAGGACTTTGCTGCATTATCTGATGAACTGTCCACTGTAGTCAATATGACTGCTATTAATACTGTGGTGAGTGTATTGATGGGTATGTATATTGCAGTGTATATGTTGGGTGTGTATGTATGTGTACATGTTCTTATATTCACATTAACACTACCCATAAGCAGTCTGTGTGTAAGCTTCACGAATCTTATTCATCTTGTTCTGCTATAGACGGATGAGATCACTGGTCAAGGCAATGCATTTGATGTCTACAATCAGGTACAATAGACTTTCTGTGTGTAGTGATTGTCAGTAGTTGTGTGATAATCAGAATGGCTTCATGTTAGCTCTGAGGTTATTTGGCTTCTACTAACCTAAAGGGTATGTACAGACGTTTGTGTTTTAAAGAAGATAATATACCTGGCAATGGTGACTGTTCAATTAGAGTATTGTGTTCTATTGAAGTTGTGTAGAGCTTAGTATAAAATGCATGGGTTGGATCCTAGGAATGATTTGTGACCATCTCAGCAAAAACCCGTCTAGTTCACACTACCTCCGAATTTTTTCTCAGCATTATCTGCATTGTCCAAGGAATGGTTCACCAAAGTTTCAGTCAGTTATGGTGAGTAGTTTTAGAATTACAGCACTAGAAACTAGGAAGAACAAGGAAATCAATTTGTATAGTGACTATACTAAAATAAACTACAGGTGCTTACATTTGCAGCCATAACTTCCGTTTGGATTACTGTAAGGAGGGAAACTTTGGTGCTGTTAAAATTTGATGAATTTGGCGAATGACCATGAATTTGCCAAATTTTCCCCATCCAAATATTTTGGTAGCAAAGAAAATAGCAAACCAAGTCTCAAACTAATCAATTTTCTACTCAACCAAGGGATAGTGGGCCAGGCATTAAGCCAAGCCTGCCTCGACTACCTCACTAGGTAGCTAGTTACTGTACACGTGGTATCCTCAAACTTCACCTCGAAACGGGCGTGACAAGCAAGTCCTACCATATTAAGTATGATATTCACTATTCCAGAGGGTGTAGATCTACTGTCTATATAGTATTACCTTTTAGTTGGTAGCTGACTCCAGGCACCGCTGAGAGGCGTGGCATTCTGCCAGTTCTCGCTTCAGGGCCAGACACAGTAATCTAATTAATTAAATAAGGCATGCGCTTTGCTAACAATTTGCCAAATTTTATTTCGCCAACAGTGATATTTTGCTTGATTTGCCAAAATTTTCCCCCTCCAAAGTTTCCCTCCGTACGGGGGGGGGGGGGTAGTCTACAAAGTTGGAATTTGGCTTACGATGTTCACCATGGATTGGCAGCTAGATCAACCAAGGTATAGTTTTAGCCCTGCAGTCATTTGCGTATAGGGGTATGAAGTTGGTTTTGTTAAAGAAACAGCGACAATTTTGTTTACGTCCACCACGTTGTAAACAAATGCACGTGATACGCAAACCATTGGGGCTACAGAAATGAAACGAAGATTTTCAAACTCTCCATGAGTAGGTGAATAAGATGGTGTATAGGTTTAAGACTTCCTTTTCTGAGTAATGGCTCGATTAAACCTTGTGTAAATTTTTCTTTGTAACATGCGTAATTTCACCAATTATTGTTATTTCTTTATATTTCATTTTGCATGCTTGTGCGAACTAGACAAGTTTTCACTGAGACGGTCACATTTATCAATTGGTGTACCTGATATCACACAAACTACATACTCTGTGTGGTGTGTTGTAGCTAACACAACTGGCTAATGTCATCAACCAAGTGCTAGCACTGACTGGAGGGATCAACTCTAATTCTAACTTCTTCTGTGGAAATGCACGTGATGGGGAAATCCCTGTTGAACTGTTAGGAGCTGCTTACAAGATACTGAGGCAGGCTCTGCGTAAGTGAATGTTGATTTTGAGTGTACGAAGATCAGTGTGGTGTGTAGCATTTGCGTGCCTGTGTGTGTGTGTGTGTATGCCTACCTGCATTTTGTGTATGCTAGTGTACAGGTAGTTATGTTGGCATTTACGTGTAGCTCCAGCAAAGTCAAGCAAGAAGTACGAGGAGACAACAGATGATGGAAACGAGTTACCAGCAGCTGATCAACTAAGTGTAGTACTGAACGAACTAATAGCTAATAATGAGACCATCCGACCCAAGATACTCTTCACTCCAAATAATGCTCTGGCTTGGAGAATCATAAAAAGGGTGTGTCTTGCATTTAAGCACTTAAGTATAGACCCATGCATTCATGATGTATGTATTTGTGTGACCAACTATGTATTTGTATATTTGAAAAGTGTGAACATGTGATAGGTGAGGGTATATGCATGCATATTCTAATTTTTTGCTTACATGCCCTCTTATAAATTCATTATGTTTTACTGCTGTTTGTTATGATACAGGCCAACCGTACATTTGCAGCAGTGGATACAATACGTGCTGTAACAGAACAACTGATCAACTGCTCCAGATCTCTCAACCAGTCTCTAACAGAATATGGACCACGACTGAGAGAGGTAAAGAAGTTATGGTCATTTGAAAATAGACTGCATATTTATTGTCTTTGTATTTGTGGATGTTCAGAGGTTGTTTTGTTTGGTTGTTGCTAACTTGAGTTCTGGAGATGATGTTTACAACATGACGACAGACAACAGTACAACCCCTATCAATTGTACTGGACTATTTGTCCCATCTCTGGTCATAAAAAACCAGCCAAACACAACTATCTCAGCTTTAAGAACATTCTATGATCTGCTTGATCCTAAAGCTGCGGACAACATTTGGGACAGACTAGGGGAGGTTATTGATGGTGGCTCAAATGTGTTAACTTTCATAAAAGTTTTTGACTGGGACATTTTTCATCCAACAGAAAACGAGGACACAATGCAACATCTCTCCATGGATTACGCTGAACGGCAAAAGCATAACATATCATTTGTGTATGGCGGTGTTATATTTGATAGTCTGAAGGATGAGAATATTACCATTGTACCTCCAAAAGTTAGGATAAGGCTGAGACTCAACCGAACGTTTGTCCATGATACCTCCAGAATGAGGCAGAAGTTAGTGGGAATTATACAAATATGTATGTACTATATTTCAGCCCTTGTGTGTATATATACACAGTAGAACCTGAAGAGTGTTTATATGTTCTATCAGGGTAGTCAGGAGCTATACTCATGTAGAATCTGGGTGTAGCAGAGCATTCTATTAGGGTGGGCACCTTAAGTTAATTGTTGTAACTTCAGAGATCATATTCCATATACTAGGTGGTCCTCAGATGTATTCATGTATTGTGTGTATTCTTATTCAGAGTGTGGGTACCTGGTCCTGAAGATCTTGACTGGAAAAAGGTGTACTTGTATTTCTGGTTCATCTACCTGCAAGATATGATGGAGAGGGCTACACTACAGGAGATACTTAATAAGACTGTGGTTTCCCCTGGAGCTTACATCAATGAGATGTCTTATCCTTGTTATGATCTGGATTAGTGAGCCTATATGTGTGTGTAGAATAGTGTATAGTGTGTGCGTGTGTGTGTGCAGGTACATGTACATGTACACTAACACACGGGTACTAGCACACACAAGCATGCACGCACACACGCGCATATACGCACACACAAGCAAACATGTTACTGGGTAAAGTTACATCTCATTCTCTCACAGCTACATGATAGCACTAGAGTTGATGATGCCTATGGTGATGACACTAGCTTGGCTGTTCTCCATTGCTATGAATGTTCACTTTATTGTGAAAGAGAAACAGTTACGACTGAAGGAGTTCATGAAGATGATGGGACTGAGTAATGCAGTCCACTGGACAGCATGGTTCATCACTCAGTTGATTGTTATCTCCTTCTCCATTCTGTTTATGGCACCCATGTTGAAATATGGTGGTCTCTATCCTAAATCAAATCTATTACTCATTTATATCTACTTGGAGCTGTATGCTGTGTCTTTGATATTTTATGGGTAAAGTGTGTGTATGTATGTTTGTATGTATATGTGTGTATGTGCATGTGTGTAAAAGTACATAGTCAAGGAGACTATACATGAACCTTACGTAGCATTTTACACATTCGTGTTGTTTTTCTCGTGTAGATTTCTTGTTAGTGTCTTCTTCACTAATGCCAACGTAGCAGCTTGTCTAGCTGGTCTCTCCTACTACCTCATACAGTTTGCAACAATCACCATAGTCTCTCGGCAGAGCTCCCTTGGATTCCAGTATGTCTTGCTCACAGTAAGTCATAAGAAAATAAAATGTGTAGAGTTGGGCTATGGAACAGGTATACACACTCACAAACTGCTTATTGTACTGACTCACAATGAACAAGAAACAAGTCTTTTTTACAGTCAATTTCAACACTGTACGTGTGTATTGTGATATGTTATATTGACATGTGTACTGTTTACCTGCTGTTCCCATCCAGACACTGCTGTCTCCCAATGCATTTGGTTTGGGTGCAGACTACATAGCTCAGTATGAGCTCAAGGGAGAAGGGATACAGTTTAGTAACATGAATATATCTCCGGTGAGCCACACTCCATCTAGCCACACCCACTTGTACAGTGCATGTTATTCTGGTAGCTGAATGATGACGCATTCAGTTTCACTTGGGTATTGATTATGATATCTGTGGACTCTGTCATCTATTGGTTGTTGACTTGGTACATTGAAGAAGTGTTTCCAGGTGTGTGTGTGTGTGTGTGTGTGTGTGTGTGTGTGGGCGTGCGCACGCATCATACTGTGTCTCCATTTTGTCTGTCTAGTACATAGTTGATACAGTGTATATTGTGTGTATGGCATTTTCATGCAGGCAAATATGGTGTCAGTCGACCATTTTATTTCTTTATCCAACCAACCTACTGGTTTGGTCAGAGAGCATCCTCATGGCCCACATTGTTCTCAAGAAATCCCACCTCTTATTCTCTGCTTAAAGCACAAAACAACGAAGATGGTCTCTCCGAAGTCAGCAGTGCAGATTTCTCAGAGAGCACTGGTGTGTAGTCCTTCCAAATCACATATTACACAACTTGTTATTGTGATGGTTCATTTCAGATGGGAATACTGGTAGTGCTATGAGTGAGAGATGTGAGAAAGACCCTACCCATCTTCCACTGGGCATTGCCATCGATAATCTAGTTAAGGTATGGCATCAGTTGCTGCACAGTTGATAACACACTTGTCCAGCTGTCAATCTCTTCATACATATCAGGGATTTTTCTAGGGGGGGGGGCAAAGGGGGCATTTTGCACTGAAAATGATTTTGCCCCCCTGAACTCTGCCTAATTGTTAAGCCTAATGATGGGGGTGATTGAGCCTAATTTAAGTTCTGCCCCCCCCCCCGAATTTATTTTCTAGAAAAATCCCTGCATGTTACTGTAAGGCTGAGGCAGTAGCACTTATTTGTACAGATTTTGTTTTGCACTTTCGAAAATGACTATTTTAATTATATCCATAAGTATAAGCTACAGTGTTTATCTCTTTCTTTCCAGTGCTATCCAACTTTGCCTTGGAAAAAGCGTAATCCAGCTGTAAAGGGCTTAACGCTGAACTTCTTTGAGAGTCAGATCACAGCATTACTGGGACACAATGGTGCTGGAAAGACCACCGTCATGTCTGTCCTAACTGGCTTGTATGAGCCAACTGGTGGCACTGCTTACATTTATGATCATGACATTCGAAGGAACATGGATGATGTGAGAGAGTCACTTGGCCTGTGTCCACAGCACAATGTGTTGTTTGAGAAGTATGTAGTGTGTTTGTGTGCGTGCATGTGTGTGTGCAGCATAGCCAAGCGGCTCCTGGTAATGTAATCGAAAGGTTGTGCCTAGCTGCTGTTGACTCCTTTAGCAAGAAACTTCACTTACATTGCTCTGGTCTACCCAGCTGTTTAAATGGGGATCTGGTAACCTGGTGCCAACTAGTGTTAACTGGGGAAGCAAATGCCAACTGTCCTTAAATATCAAAAGAAGGTCCAGCTGGGATTTTGGGTGCTTCCTGCGGGTTATCAGTTCTGCCCCAGGAGGATTTACTTGTGCTGACTCATAGCACCTGAAGAGCACATAGGTGTCCCAGTGCTGGTTTACTGGGTAGGTGTGACCATAGCTGCACGGCAGCTGAAGGTTGTGCGTGTGTGTGTGTGCGTGGGTGTGTGTGTGTGTTTTGTAGGAAGTTTTGTTAATTTCTTTGTTCGTTAGTTTAACAGTTGAAGAGCATCTGTTATTCTTTGGTCTGCTGAAGGGATTGACTTACCAGGAAGCAAAAATTGACATACCAGGGTAAGATTTGTGTACAGTCACTACAATGGAACTCATCAAGAAGTACTATCTGAAATGTGGACACCTTGATAATCAGGACACTTGTATGTGGTCCCATTTGTCATTTAGACCCCTGAAATCAGGACACCTCACTAACTGTAGCAAGGCCCCAAGTGTCCAGAATACTAGAGTTATACTACAGTGTAGTTGTAGTCTTGGTGCGTTTTATGTTTTAGGTGGCTCCGGAAGGTTAATCTCATGGCGTTCAGGAAGATGCGTGCTAAACACTTATCAGGTGGCATGAAGCGAAAGCTGTCCATCTTGTTGGCATTTGTTGGTGGATCTCGTACCATTATCCTTGATGAACCCACGTCTGGGGTTGACCCATTTGCTAGGAGACAAATTTGGGATTTCTTATCAACACAGAAAGATGGTATATATTAATACTGTAATTCAACTATGCATCTGTATTTGTATTGTAATTTTAATATTTTGGTTGATAAGTATAAATCTGATTGTAATAGTATAATATTATACATCAGGTCGTACTATTATGCTCTCCACACATCACATGGACGAAGCTGAAATCCTTGGTGATCGGATAGCCATCATATCGAAGGGAGAGCTGATAACATGTGGCTCCTTCTTCTATCTGAAGCAGAGATTTGGTAAAGGACACATCTTAACACTGGCCCGGAGCTCTTCACCACTCCATCTTCATCGAAGACACAGTCAACAGCACAGGGGTACGTATTCCACCATAGTATTTAGTGATACCATGATATATTATATATCGCGATAATCGTGATAGAAACATTTCATGATAATCGTGATAGAGAAAATGCTATATATATCGTGATATAAAATACACAAATCATTTGGTGGAAAATCATTTATTTTTCTGGCAACATGTGGTGTTGCGTAAAAAACAAGTATCAACTTTGTCACATCATTGTTATAAATTGACTGAATATAACTTGTCCTGTGAAAACATTAGCATATATTCAATTCGTTTAATATATCGTGATACAAGTCCCATGATATTATGATTATTGTGATGTTAAAATTTCATATCATGACATCACTAATAGTATCATAGCATAACATGTTGGAAATATGCACTTCGCTTTATTCTTACTACGTAGTTTGAGCAAGCTTTAATGTTCCCCTCCAGATGTTGCTGTAATTGATTACCTGTACATGTGCACAGTGATACAGTACCATTCACTTTAGTTAAAGTGCCTGAGGTGTACTGGTCTGATTGTGTGTACACTACATCACGTCTGGGGTTGATGAGATCATGGACCGTGTCCATATTAGAGAAGAGTCCTTAAGGCGTAAATTGTACTACAAATGGGACCATGGACAGTGTCTGGATTGTCATGGTGTCCTGATTTTGGGGGTCTAAATGTGTGAACACTAATAAAAATAAGTAGTGTATTTACAGTATACATTGTAGTTGATCGTAAAAACATCTCCACTTTTGGGGGTTTCATTTGTAATTTTGTAAAAAAGTGTGTGTACTGATACAGTGGTGATACATATGATATGCCTGATCATATTTTTTCTTCATTCAGTTACGGTTGATGTTCACTCAGAGAGTGAGTCACGAGATAAGATGAATGAGAGTGGTACTCCAGAGCCGGAGGACTTTGTGCTAGAGATGCCTATCAGTGGGATTACTGGCAGCAGTCACCAGGAGCAGATAACTAGGTTCATGAAGCTCTACATGCCGGGAATACAATTTCTAGATGAGAGGGGACCAGACTTACGTTATCTTGTACCACTCAATCAGCCTCACTTGCTGGCACGACTGTTTGATCAATTGGATTATAACCTTACTGCTCTCGGGATGACTAGCTATGGACTTTCTGCTTGTAGTATGGAACAAGTGTTTGTGTCTCTTAATGAGGAGCGAGGGGATGTGATTACTGATGGTGAGCAGCTATTTTGTGTGTGTGTGTGTGTGTATTGCTCCAATGGGGACCTCCTGGTGTCAACTGAGGAAGCAGTTCACCTAGCCTTAACCTCAGTGGGTACCTGGTGTCAACTGGGGAAGCAAATGTCAACTGTCCATGTCTCGCATAGTCCAGCTGGGACATTGGGTTCCCACACCTTCACCTGTAAGACATGGCACAGCCTCCTGCGGGTTACTAATTCTGTCCCAGGAGGATTTGCCTGCACTGACTCATAGCACCTGCATAGTGCACAGGTGTCCCAGTGCTGGTCCATGACTGTGCTAGTACAGCACCTGATGGCTTTGCTTTTTTTTGTGTGCGTGTGTGTATGGTCTGTAGTCTATTAAGAGATAGCCAAATGTACATATTCAGTCAATGACTCAGCCACTCTCTCCTACTTGTTTAGTATCATCTGCTGCTGGTAATGATCCAATCTCAGCAAAGTCTTCCCTCTCCTCAATGGGTGCCCTCGGCTCTGATAATGAGCTATCCGGTGTTGGTAACAATGATGTGTTCTCTACTGAGGATGAGGCCTTACTTATTGGAGACTGTAAGTCTGTGTGTATATACTGTATGTCATGAGACATGTACGTGTGTGTGTGTACATGTGCGTGTGTGCCATAAGGATTTCAAGGGACAAAATTGTTTTGTTCAACTTTTAAGGATGGCCGAAAAGATTCAGTTTAACCTCTGAATTTTCACGGATTTATTAAACACCATGAAACGGTGAAAAACTGTCCTTTGTACAATACAGTCCTGTATGTTCATTTGTGTACAGTATGTTAACTATAGACATTGTTTCTTCACAGCCTCATATGATGATCTACTTGGTGTACAGTCCAGTAACAGGCTCACTGGTTACAAGTTGTTGTTACTACAATTTTATGCTCTCCTTATCAAACGCTTGCAGTATGCCACCAAAAGATACTTCATGTTCATTGTACAGAACTTATTCCCACTGACCGTCGTCGTCACGTGTCTCTTCATATCATGGTCTCTAACAAGAGTATCAGACCCTCCTCCACTAGAGTTCAACCCAGATTCCTTCTTTAGTTCTAGTAAAGAGAACTATGCTATTGTCAGTGGAAACAGTCATGCCTACACGGAGCCATTCTATGATCCCATTTTTCGGCAGTGTGGGTTTGGTCCCCAGACTGACTCCCACAGAATATGCAACAGTTCAGCCTACACTTATTCTTTGCTCAATTTGACTACATCTTACAACTTTTCTTGTAGTGATGGTGAACCTGATGTTAACGTGTCATGTGACTGTCGTGTGGCGCTTGACCAAGATGTGTGCAATATACGACCATCTAGGCCATACCCGTTACGTCCTTACTGTGTCACTTTGAGTAATACCAAGACGACAAAACTACAGGACCTACGCTATGGCAGTCGTAACTCACCCTACAATGATGACATTGCTGATGTTTATGTCCAGTGGTCAAGACTGCAGTATGCTGAGCAGCGATACGGAGGTGTCCACTTTGGTGAAGAAAGAGTGTATGTTCCAGCTGAGGTGGATAAGTTTTACGATGATCCTTCAAATGACCCACTCAGCCAACTCCCAGTTCTTGCTGTAAGAAAATTTGCCAAGGTATGAAACATTTGTTGGAGCTTCCATAACTGTATTTTTTTTTCCATAGGCTTGGCACACTTATAAAGGATTCCATTCAATGCCCATTTATCTCAATTCTCTAAACAATGCTATACTGAGGGCTCACCTTCCCAAAAACTTCACCAACCACTCCCAATATGGTGAGTTTACTGTAGAGTAATACTGTTATCATTGTATGTGTTCCCTTGTGTGATAGGTGTGGTAACCACTTCACATCCATTCAAAACAACATGGATACAAAAATTACGTTATGCACTGTAAGTTACCCACATAAATAAATTGGACGTGTTGCTTGATGTGTGCATTTGTCGCTATCTAGGGAGAGAGCTAGTTTTATGGTTAATCCGATGGCATGCATGTTTGCTTTGAGTTTCCTCACGGCCAGTTTTGCACTGGTTATTATTGAAGAGAAATCAGACAAGGTGAAACATCTTCAGTTAGTGTGTGGCCTAAACAAGCTGATTTACTGGCTAACTACCTTCATCTGGGATATGGTGAGTAAGCCTACTAGTGTACTTAACATCAATAGTATTGTTACAGGGCATCTTTGTCATCTTCAGTGCAATCATTATTGCACTTTTTAAAGCATTCAGTGATGCTAACTTTTCAAGTCCTGATGTTTTACCAGTGTTTACATTACTGTTGATCTCGTATGGGATTGGTACAGCACCTTGGATATACTTGATGTCATTTCTGTTCAAGTCTCCCACCACTGCATATGTGGTGTTGTTCTGTATCAACTTCTTCCTCGGCTTTGCTATGTTAATTGTTGATTTCATCGTCTTTTACATTACTGGGACGGTAAGAAAAGGTGTAATGTATTGCATATTATGTGTAGTGTGTGTGTGCACATGCCAGTTTGTTTGGTTGTGACTGTTATCATTTTGTTCCATCAGAACACAGTGACATACACACTACTAATCCTCCCCAGTCCTGGATACTGTATTGGTCGGGGCATGTTGTACTTCAGTCTGGACAGAGTCATCATACAGGCCATTACAGCCGTTACTGGTAAACTATAGGGTGTATACAAAGAACCACATTTATACAGTAGGCATCAAAAAAGTTTCCATTGCATTGTGTTGCATGGAATTTCACTGCCATTTTGATGCCATTCCACTGCTGTTTGACACCTCTTGCAATTTGCAATGAAACAAAATGCCAGCAGAATGGGAACTTTTTTGATGTTTGCTATAAGAAATACAGCACATCCTATAGTGCCTTTGTAAGCTATTTCTACAGCAGCTTATCCCATAAAATACTTCCATAACAAAGGTATTGTGTATATGTTCTATAGGAGAGATTACGCCATCTCCTCTTGAAGAAGTACGACGCTTCATAGTGGCCTTGTGGATATATGCTGTAGTTGGTTGGCTGGGTGTATTCTTTATAGAATACATTAAACCAAGATTCTACAAGTTAGTTGTGTATAAATGGTATCAGTTGATATGTGTACACTTGTAAAGGTGCTATGAGTAAACGTGACCTTTCTTCTGTCTAGGAAAATGTCCAGTCCTCCAGCAATGCAGTCAGAGACAGAGGACATTGATGTACAGGAAGAAAGGAGGAGAGTGATAGAAGATGAAGGTGTTGAGAATGATGTTCTCACTCTTAAAGATCTCACGAAAATATTCCACTCAAATGAGGGAGGAATGTTTAGCTGTAAAGTATGTTGTATTTTAATGTGAACAAAGTATTTTTATTTCTTCTTCACAGCAAATTCGGAAGCAAAGAATTGCTGTCAATAGATTATGTGTTGGTGTCCATAAGGGCGAGGTAAATATACAGAAGGAACTTGTAGACTGATAATATCACATAATACTTTAGTGCTTTGGATTGCTGGGAGTTAATGGTGCTGGAAAGACATCCACATTTCGTATGCTCACTGGAGACACTCGAGTGTCCAGTGGAGATGCTTATGTTAATTCCTACAGGTAGCAACACTACATTACACAAGAGTTTGATGAATTCTATGTATTATATAGCATTCGGTCAGATATGAATTCAGTTCGTCAGACAATTGGCTACTGTCCTCAGTTTGATGCACTAATAGAGCCACTAACTGGCAGACAACATCTAGTTTTGTACTGTAGATTAAGGGGAATACCCAGGAAGGAGCTTGAGAAGGTGTGTACATGCAGTGTGCCCCTTGTCCTACACATAGCATGTCTGTGCTGCTGTTTCAGGTAGTTGAGATGGCACTGGTAAAGTTACAGTTAAAGGAACACGCTGATAAACCCGTGTCGGCATATTCTGGAGGTAACCGTAGAAAATTATCAACTGCAATAGCTCTTCTTGCAAGACCTCCAGTAGTTTTTCTGGTAAGTGTATATACCCCTGTGGTAGCAGTATACATCTCCTGTGTTCCAAATTGTGGTGATACATTTGTGGCTGTCTTCCTAGGATGAGCCAACAGCTGGGTTAGACCCTAAGGCACGTCGTTTCTTATGGAGTGTCATTCAGAGTATAGTGAACGCTGGTCAGTCAGTGGTGTTGACTACACACAGTATGGCAGAGTGTGAGGCTCTGTGCAGCAGAGTAGGCATCATGGTGAATGGGACATTCCAGTGCTTAGGATCTCCACAACATCTCAAACAAAGGTACGCTGTTTTATATGGGATACAGACACGTATTTAAGATTAAATCTAAAGTCTCTAATAGAGCAGTGACACATACTGCACAATATGGGGAACATTCAACAGGGAAAACCTTTACAGTAGTACAGTACATATGTTAGTGATGTGGTGTTGTACAGGTTTGGAGATGGTTATAGAATTAAGTTGAGGATGAAAGAGATGAGTGCCAACGACGCAATGAAAGAATTTATGAGACAAAACTTCCCTGAAGCCAGTCTCAGTGTAAGCTAGTCTATTCACTAATACAATCACATATACTCTACACACAGGAGGAACACTTCAATACAATGGTGTACCAAATACCATCATCAGCTGTTAAGTTGGCTAATGTGTTTAGACAGTTAGAAGCAATAAAGGAGTCATTAGATATTGAAGGATATTCTGTCAGTCAAACCACCCTAGATGATGTGAGAACTAATGAAATAGTACCCTCTACAGTCATATATGCTGTAAAATTGTTTAGGTGTTTATACACTTTGCTAACAAACAGTGCGATCAGTTTGTATTGAGCACTGCTGGGTCACAGTCAAACATCTCTCTGACTGGAATTGAAATGTCACAGCTACCAGATATCGTCGCAGAGAATACGCCACAGACTTCACCAATCGTAATCACAGACGACCATACAGTATGTGAATCAATCACAATACAATTTATTATGTTGTGTTTTGATAGGTTGTTCATTTCAGTCCTGGAAACACTAATGAAACAGAACTAATTCTCTAAAAAAATCCTATATTTATATAAACACAGTTCTATACAGATAGCGCTTTAAAAATTGATAAATTACATATTTTGCATGTGGTAAGTAATAAATAAATTATACAATTTGTTATGAATGTTGTACTGAATGCCACTTATTTATAATTACAATGTAATTTTGTGAATTATGTTCCTTCATAGTATGTGTGGACCTTAGAAGAAATGTTTTCAAACCTAAAGGGAGACATTGTGTGGTTAATATGTGTTACACCATGACTAAAAGTTACAATACTACTATTTTAATCTCACAATTATCATGGTTGGAATAAAGCCACACTAAGTAAAGCTTTGCCATCCTTGAAATAGCCTATCACAGGGAACAAGTAGTCTCTTTCACACTACATATACCATTTGATACACTTGTGACCAGCCAGGACCGAATATATTTTGATCATCAAATTTGCTTTGATTACTTGATTTCACCTATAAAAAGCCTTGATTCTTGATCATTAACTATACAAGTCTTGTGTAGCTAAAAGTAATTAGTTTTCAAAGGTGCTTGATTGTCACATTTGCGGATGTCTTGATTGCTTGATTCACTGTACATAAGTCCCTTATAGGGTCCTTCATATAGACTATAGAGGACATTGCTACATTTAACCTCTCTACAAAGGCCTCTACTGATTTTGAAACTACAATAGTAAAATTTCATCAAAATCAGCTGGTCCAATAGTAGAGCAGCACAGCAGAAAAATTGTGCACTTCATGATGGAACCTTCCACACAGTACCACACAGTAAACCCGATGACATGAAATACGAGAGGTGTATTAGACCTTAGGGGCTACAGAAAGTTTCATACTTTCATTACAAAGTGCACAATACAATTTGTCTCATTTTTGTGAGCATGTTGCCTACTACATAGAGAATTAGAGATCACACTATATTTTTGAGTAGTGCTCAAACTCGAGCCCAATTATGCTCATTATGCTTTTCAATTTTTAAAGTCAAAATTTTGTCAGAGCTGGATATTTCTATTAGATTAGACTCTATTTAGGTTGTTTGGTGGGTCATAATTCTCATTATTATACTTCACCTTGTTTTCTAACACCTTTAGGTACAATACAAATACACAAGGATATGTATCAACAAGCTATTTCTTGTGGCGATATGGCAGATCTACATAGGTGGGTTATGAGGGTTTGGTGGAGGCCTTTTTTACATTTAACTCAGCAGCTACGTTATTGCTACACATGTTGACTCCATTCAAAAAAAAAATACCCTGAATCTTAGACGTACTTAAATGCAAGATAATATAAATATAGATTAAAGAATATGGCTGAACCGAAATCCTAACTGGATTTAGACTAAGGTAAGTGCACCACTGTTTTTTAAAATTTTATTTTGATGTTCTATCTCTGCCATGCAAGTGAAATACTTTAACCTTAAAATATCATATAAAGCCTATCCTATGGAGCATCAGTCCTGAAAATTTCATCAAAATATCTCCATCCGTTGAGGAGTTATACTCCAAAATTCAACTATGTGTAAATTTCGCGCATGCTCCTAACTCCAGACACTTGTTCACCATGCCAGAAACAGCACTTCCAAAGTTCATATTGAATTTTAAACACTGCCAAGTTAAACTTGCATTGACTACCTCATACTTGATTTTGAGTCATAGTACCTTGCATTGTTGAGTTATGCATGGGTATTTCAAATCAATGGATATTTCTTCAACATTATTCATGAAGCTTCAATGAGACTGGCTCTTACAAAATCGTTCATAGTAAGTGTTTGACTGATTGTTAGCAAACAAAACTTGATAAAGTGGTAAGTAACAGATTTTCCTCTGTAAAATCAGCCAGATGGCTCTTTGAGTTTGGAAATAAGCAGCGATTGTTGAAGAATTTTTTGATAATTTTGCTACACATGGCAAATAAATAATCACCTCGTTTGGAAAAACTAGTGGGATATTTATGCTGATTTTAGGATCATAGCATCATCGTAATTATATGAAACATAAATCTCCTAAAATTTCAAGTAATGCTGTGTCTAGTTCTTGAGATATGACGTTAAATATTTGAAGTGTCCGGAGTTAAGAACTGTTCGGAACTAGGCGCACTTACCTTATGTCACGAATAGTATGCTTTGAAGTTTAGTCGTTAATGAGGTATTTAAAAGCCAATAGATACCCGTGGGTCAGTATCTAAACTGGTTAGATACCCGTGACAAAACTTGTTGGATTCCAGTCACAACAGCCATCAGAAATTATTGCTAGAGTGTAAAGAAAGCATCACTGGATCATAAAGATGATCGTATTTAGATCATAAAGATGATCATATTTATCTAGAAGTGAGTTATTTCAGCACTAATTTGATCAGGAAGCCGCCGTGACCAGAGCTGCATGAACCATAGTCTAAATCAGTTAATGCACAAATTCACGGTCCCTTGTTGATTATTGTGTCATAATAACGCAGATACCTGGATTTGTGCAATAACCTATACTTAATAGGTAACAAACCTTAACTCTATCTTTGGACTACTAGAATCATGAGAAATGGTTCCTCAGATAGTAGAGGGCTCCTATCTATGGAACCAATTCTGGTATAATATATCGTGCAGTTGCGCCCGCGAGCATGAAGCATTATGAAATTTGTGTAAACCTTCCAAGATACTTCAATATGCAAGCAGTTGCATTTAACCAACATCCATTATAGCTATTTAACTTCCCATTCATTAAAAGCTATTGAGATACTCTAGTTGAGCAGTCAGGTAACTACTCTTATAAAAATAGGACACAGTTTAAGACAACTATTGCCCTATGGATAGGTTTACAGCACTGGGTTTACTGTGATAACAACTAAAAGTAGACTATAAAATTCAATTTCATGCAGAGCTTGTAAATTCCTGTGTACATGACTGTTTATTTTTGGCAAAGGGATAAAATTCACCCACCCACACACACTGACCTGCTCTCACTTTTTCCAATGCCTAGTGTTGCTAGTACTTCATTTTTATCCTTGATTTCTCTTATGTAAGAATGGAATACTAAGCGAATATCAGCATTGGGAGTGCCGGAGATCGAGATACTCTAATAGAGCAGTCACCTAACTACTCTAATAGAATATTCAGTGGAAACATATAAATTGTGCACATTTATTCAACCTGTCTCCATTAACAGATATATCTAAATCAAGTGCATGAGTTTATCTGTCATTTTTACTGATGTATCTACCATCTTAAAGGAGGTTGGAGTATATCCTATTCAAGTACATGGTACCACTGAAAATGCTCTCAGATTCAATCTCAAAAATTTCCGGTGGGGGGAGGGGGGGATACCTCAGACCCCCAGTGTTAAGTATACTAGTGTGCGAATGCTAGAGTGCTTTGTACAGTAAGGTACAGTTAATGATTTTAAAACACTTTGTAACTGACAGCCACTCTACATGACTTGCCCCCACTTAAGAGTATTGTTCTCTGCCGAACTAAATTGTGTCTTGTGAGCATGAATGGTTGCCATGGATTAGTATTATACCTGACCTATGTCATCATACAATGGACACTGGGACTTTACTGGTATCAGATTGTTGTACTTTACTTAGGGATCTCAGAAACTGTGGAAAATAATTAATGTAAAGTGTCCTTGATAAGGACGGTCCTTTAAGAGAGGTTCTCCACTGTATACACCATTCAACTAAACTTATTGTTGGCTGCAATAGCTAGTTAGCACAATGACCATAGTCACCATGTACTGTCTATACCTCTTCATTTTAAATGGTTTTTCTGTTTCTACAGATTTTGTTGCATCGTCATTCTTTCTGAAATAGAAAAAATGTTCACTAATAGCTAAACACATCATTGTTGTTCAGTTTATACCTTTTTGTGTGCTCTAGTAGTCTCTGCTTCTTTAGTAGTCTTTGTGCCTACAGGTGAGTAACTATGACATCTGTGTGTGTGTATGTAGTGTGTGTGTGTGTGTGTGTGTGTGTGTGTGTGTGTGTGTGTGTGTGTGTGTGTGTGTAGTGTGTGGGTGTGTGTGTGTGTGTGTGTGTGTGTGTGTGTATGTAGTGTGTGTGTGTGTATGTAGTGTGTGTGTGTATGTAGTGTGTGTGTGTGTGTGTATGTAGTGTGTGTGTGTGTGTGTGTGTGTGTGTGTGTGTGTGTGTGTATGTAGTGTGTGTGTGTGTGTGTGTGTGTAGTGTGTGTGTGTGTGTGTGTGTGTATGTAGTGTGTGTGTGTGTATGTAGTGTGTGTGTGTATGTAGTGTGTGTGTGTGTGTGTGTGTGTGTATGTAGTGTGTGTGTGTGTGTGTGTATGTAGTGTGTGTGTGTGTGTGTGTGTGTGTGTAGTGTGTGTGTGTGTGTGTGTAGTGTGTGTGTGTGTGTGTATGTATGTATGTAGTGTGTGTGTGTGTGTATGTAGTGTGTGTGTGTGTGTATGTAGTGTGTGTGTATGTAATGTGTGTGTGTGTGTGTGTGTGTGTGTGTGTGTAGTGTGTGTGTGTGTGTAGTGTGCGTGTGTGTATGTATGTATGTATGTAGTGTGTGTGTGTGTGTGTGTGTGTGTGTGTGTGTGTGTGTGTGTGTGTGTGTGTGTGTGTGTGTGTGTGCGCGTGTGTGTAATAGTAATACTGCTTACTTTTTTCTTATCACTAGCCAGTTTACATCTCTGTTCATTACTTGCTACCCATTCTTTCTGATACTTCAGTGCTATTAGGTTAGCTACTGATTCCTCACCACTGTACAGTGAAAATATAGTGCTGATATAATCATGCAACAAAAAAGCTATATATAAGGACACCAAGTTTTGGATTGTAAATGTACTACACAATATCTGTACATGTGTGCATTTGTATTTTGTTCAATGAGCATAAGTTATATTTACTTTGCAAAGTATAATTTGGTTATGACATTCAAATATACAGTAGAAATTGTCACCTTTATAGGCCACCTCTCTCAAGTGGCCAGTTGTAACTGAGAGAAAGCATGTAGCCCACACCTCTCTTATTAAAGTCAAGAAAATTTAACCTAAAGGCTACTGGCTACACAGGCTGGTATGGTCTATATATGCATAGTTAGTTTTGCTTGTTCTATTAGAGTATTTCAATTGTTTCATGAAATGGGGTTGCTGAAGGATAACGAATATATTAGATAGGCCAATCAAAACTATTGAACGTATTTAGATATTCCACAGAAAAACTTCAATGATGTAGCAAACCCACAACTGTTTGTCTCTCTACCATTTCATATCCCCCCCACCTCAGCTCCCGACACTACTAACATTGATGGCAATCGATCTTGATGAGTTGTCTTCACTGGGTTTGGTTTCCAGATAGCTTCATTCCATTTATCCTCAGGAGACAGTGGCTTAATTCTTGGTAGTCTAATTGGTGTAGCATCATCTATAACTGCTGGAAGACTCCTCCTGAAGTAGCGAGGCTTGCTGCAGGGAATAGATAGCATTATCAAGTGACCAAAAAAGTTGGCAAGCTGTAAAATTTTGCTTGTACCTGGTGTTACCTTCATAAGATTACATGATCACATGTGCAGAGTTCCTCATCCACCACTAGCGCCATAGGTCTGCAATTTTTTTCTACTAATTATTTACATTAGATACTTTGCATGAGTGATAATGTAACTTTCTCATAGGCTTCCCTAGCTTTTTACACTTAAAAGTTGCACTCCTGTACTCTGATCTTCATCCTTGGTCAGAGTGAAAGTCAAAAGTTAGAAATTTGTAGTTCCTCTAAGGACAAGCACAGTTCATAAAGTGATTGATGCTTTTAGAACAACGTCAATGTAAGAATTTGGTTAAGAGTCAAGTGCATTATTGTTAAGCTGATACTTTTGCATTTGTCCACTTTGACTGAGGGAGAATATCAGATTACAGCAGTGCCAACCCCTTGACAATGGCTGCATTCAGCCACCAATGGTACAAACTTGATGTGGTAAGGAAAATGGTGATGCTGGCAGGGATTAGAAACTATTCATTAAGTTTAGGTAGCCTTAACGAAAGGCACAGCTTCATAACTCTTGAAATACATGGGAATATAGCTGCTGCAGATAGAGGACAGGCATACTGAAAATGTTCTAATAAGCATGTGATTTTTAACATGTCATGAACAAATGTATTGTGGTGTATGTGACAGAGAAGTGCAAATCAATTGACAGTCACGAGCACTTGCTCCAGAGGCAACAAATTCTTCTATTTAATGAAAAAAAGCACTGCCACACCACATCTAATTGATGGTTTTTCGTTCAAATAATATGGTACATATTAGCGTTGTAATGTTGACCCGGGTGACCGACTGACCCAAATAGTAATCTGGATGGGACCTGGATCTGACCCCGGCGCATGTGACCCGATTTAATTACATGCCTCAAGAGCTAGAATAAAAGTCCATAAGTTCCAAGTTCCATTAGTTAGCCCTGCATTTTTTACACTATAAAACGGATTGTCTACAAGATGTGAGCAGCTACGTATTATCAAGTGGGTGTGGCTCCACGTACGTATTATCAAGTGGGTGTAGAGTATATATACAGCTACAGCAATTAAGAAATTTCCAGAAGTTAGTTACCAACATTTCAAGTAGCAACATGGATCCGGTGATGCCATGCATGCCTACAGAGAACAGCTGATACAATTCTGATAAGTGGGCGTGGCTCTACATATCCCACACAGACAGCAAAGCATATTCCTGAATGGTGGGTGTGGTTCCACGTAAGTTTCTTGAGTGTCAACAACTTCCACCAATACAATCGAGCTTATAGTTACACGTGATCATCCGGGTCAGACCCAGATATTCAGTGAAGTGGCCACTTGTCCTGGACAAAATGTGACCCAAATGACTTGGACAATCTGGATGACCTGGTCCACTTACAACGTTGGTGTATATCCATGAGCATGGTAATGACTGATTCAGTAACAAGCACAGCCTCATGCATGTACCTATTTTCTAGTGTTAAACAATGACATATGCCACACTTGTTTACTCGGTGATACATAGTTAGCTAGTTAGCTCACACACACACACACACGCACGCACACGCACACACACACACACACTACATACTCACACATACACACACACACACACACACACACACACACACACATACGCACACACTACATACTCACACACACACACACACATACGCACACACCAGCTACTCACCTCCTTCCAACTACTACATCAACACCAGGTGGGTGGTCCCACCACTCCACTCTACTGTATGGAACTGGTTTAGCATGGTCGTCTTGTACAAATGGGTGATGTGCTATAAGATCTGTAAATTTAGTACAAGGTAAGTCTACATGTATGCACTAGCTGATATGCCTCGTTATTAAAATTAATTTATTATTTCTCACCAGTTGCATACTCCATACTCACCTTTGTGGCCACCAGCTTTGGCTAGCTGCACATACTCTGACACTTGTTTGATGGGAGGTAGAAAGGTACCAGTGTTACCGCTGGACTCTTGCTGATTGTTCGCAGTAGCCGAGTCGCTGGACTCGTGGCTGCTGTACGCGATCGTTTCCTGCGCTTCCAACTTCTCAGCAGGCAGAGCCATAGTTAGGCCTGGCTACGAGCGACACGGGGAAGTGAGAGGATGAAGGATTACCTACGTGAGCTGCTAGTTCGCGGATTGTACCACACCCTTACTGTCTCACGTGAACTTCACTAACACATTTCCGTATTCTTTTCCGTTTTTGGATTTGATGAAAACATGCATTCCATAGATAGCTGTTGGTGTCACAAGGATATATTATGAACAAGGTGGGGATGATGATGGTGCTGAGATGCACTATTGTGCTAGCCACAAGGCAAATGACGGCTGTGGCTGAAGGTCTTGCTTATATATCCAAGCCACACAATCTATGCACTATTGTCAAACTGGTAAAAGTGTAGAAACTAAAACATCACACACACACACACACACACATGGTAAATTCCAATAAATAACTGTATGTACACAATGGATCCAATGAGATTTTATCAGTCACTAAATCTTTGACACATAAATACCTGAGGCCCTTCAAGGAAACCAAATTTCTTATAGTAGGGTATCATGTCTGGAGTACAATCTAGTGATATCTTGTAACAACCTAGTTCTTTGCCAAGGATGGTCAACGTCTCTACCAGCAATACACCTAGGTGTTTTCCCCTGTAATCATTATGTACCACAACATCTTCTATCCTGCCTCTTAAACAAGTTGAGTGGGTCATTTTGTATTCTACTGCCAATGTGGCATTGCCAACTATCAAATCCTTATCCATATCTTCTACCACAAACACGTAGTGAACTCCACTGGCCTTCATTGCTCTGAACTGCTTAACAAAAGCATCTTCGGTCACCACTCCTACTTTTGTCAGCTGACTTAGCAACTCTATGTACCCTTTCTGGTAGTCTGAAATTTCGAGCGGTCTGAATTTCAGTTCTTTTCCTGGATTCTTAAAAGAAATGTCTAACTGTTTACACAACGGTAAAGAGGCATCTTCCAGTCTTGATAGTAGTGGCTGTGCGTCAAATAGAACTTCAGCTGTCATGGTGCCGCTTAGTGTAACGCGCGCCCTTTATAATTATTTACAAGAGGCGTGCGTAGAGTCACGCTTGCGCAACATGCCCGCATAGGAGCGTTGTGTGTACCTGTGGTATTGAGGTTTTAGAAAGAGCTTGCTACTAAAAATATTTTATTCTATGTAAGGATAAAAAGTGGTTGTTGGGAATAAGCGCGTTTTTTCATTGGCTAACGGACACGTGGTTTTCATAGCTACTGAAGCCACAGTGACCTCACATGAGAAAGTAGAATTTGAATTGCAGTGTGTTTGTGTGGCCCAGAGCGAGGTTATAATAGTTAGCTGTCAGTACATAAGCAGAGTAAGTGGCTCAGTCGGAGCAAAATTTGAGCATTTGATTTCGTAGCTGACCAAGAACAATGTCTGTGTTTGGTTTAACTCTCAACTCGTTGCTACCTTCACAAAGCCTGTTTAACGAGGTTCAGTTGGTGCACAATACTGGATATGTACGTGAAGACGCCGCCTCAGAAGGATCTCACTCTACGGTAAGCTTTTGCAGACATTTAGATTACGTTTTGCAAAGAGCCAGATACACCCCCTTTTTGTATGGCTGCACGCGTGAAATAACATTTTTATATTTCAGGACGATCAACTGGATGAAGAAGACACTTCAATATTTTCAGACTTGAACTATGGAGATCTGTTGTCTGGAGTGATGAACGATAAGCTGGTGGAGAGCTTGATGCAAAGTTTTCCCACTGCCGACTTGTTGTCAGTTGAACCACCGCCAACGCCACCATTAACAGCGTCTTATGAAGCGCCTACTCCTCCGCTGACAGCTTCATATAATGACCACGCGTTCGCTTTCTCATTCTCAGCTGATGTAAAGCCTAATATACTACCACCGTCGCCTCCAGAGTCTCCTCTAATGCCGGCTCCCTCACCTGCTGCCACCACTAAAACTAGAAGAAGGAGAAGAGATGCTTCCAAAAGGATCCATTACTGCAACCATCCTGGCTGTAACAAGTTCTACTCCAAGAGTTCTCACCTTAAAGCACATCGAAGATCACACACAGGAGAAAAGCCTTATGTGTGTTCCTGGGAAGGATGTAACTGGAAGTTTGCAAGATCAGATGAGCTAACAAGACACTTTAGAAAGCACACTGGTGTCAAGCCATTCAAATGCAGTTACTGTGACAGAGGATTTGCCCGCTCAGACCATTTAGCACTCCACACTAAAAGACATCTTCAAATCCAGCGAGGACTTGTCACAACCAATTGCAGATCATGAACTTAACCTCACATTTATATTATAATGTACATCAGAACTCTTCGACTTATATATTTTTGTATTACAATTATCTTTGCATATGATTTGCAGAGTTTTCTTGCACAATTTTACTGTGCCATTGTTGTAAAGCCATTTTTTTTGTATTTGTTACCATGATAACTGACCATTTTATTGTAGTTGTCCTAATATGGTAAAAATTATCATTGAAGTGATAAACCACAATTCTCGCCGCATGTGTGTCCACAAGCAGTTTTGCTGCATTCACGGAAAGCTCTAGGGAAAACCAGTGCATTGTGTATGAGTCAACAGTGCATAATATAATCAAATCAAAAAATAGAACTAAACCATACAGAATCAAAATAAAATAGTCCAACAATTTCTACAGCAGTATTACTAATGTTAATAATCAGAAGATGCCAACCTTCTTCTTGAGGTTGAGCTGCTTCCATTTAGGCATGGTACGGAACTGGTCTATCGTTATTTCAAATGCCTTCTTGAAATCTTCAGGGGTTAGGTAATTCTGCACAAGGAAAACACAATAAATTTAATAAATGCAAAAAACATTTGTAACCTCTTTGCAAGTTGGATCTACGCCAGGTGGGCACCTTCGATTAAGTAACTCCTCGAGTTTGTATGTCTTAGAATAGACAGCTAGTTCCTAACCAGAAAAGAAAGAAGTTTAACTACATTATATATAAAAAGGTACAATTTTACATCTTGAACAGAAGTGGCTTCGGTTTCTCCAGTGCTAGTGATCTTTTGGAGATAAGTTTCATAGCTGCTATCTTGCCTCCAGACTGCAGGGTTCCAAGCATGGAAATAGCAAGTAAAGTTAGGTGGTTCGAATCCTTGTTTTATCTGGATTAGAGCTGTGCTATCAATGTCTCTTCCAGAAGGATCACCTTCAACATATTGCTGCGAGAAGGTGATGGTAACAGCATGAAAATGGTTGTGTCATGATTATACCTGTGCAGTCTGTAGACCTTCCTTCTTTTCCACTTCGTTAGCACCTCGTCCAATCCATACAAACACTTGATCATAAGTGTCCAGGATCATGACATCTTCTGGCACCAAGTCCTATTGGGTGTTATAATATTAACCTTAAATGGCTATGTTCTAAAAATACACACAGAGTCTAATAGCACTAATGGACCGCACACACATAGTTGCTTTAAGATAATGAAATAATATATTTTTTCTGAACAACAGGTAAAATAGAATAAACAAGTGTGATTTCACACACAACAACAACAATAGGGTGTAAATATAGTACAGTAAAAATGCTCTTAAAAGGCAATTTTTACATACTTCCTGAGAATAATCAAATATTTCCTCAACATTGAAACGACCAGAAGCATTGGAGCACTGGAAGAGACGTGGAGGGTGGGAGGGAACTGGCTCTTCAAGAATCTTTCCTGATGCATATGCTGTCTTTCCTCCGAGTGAATCCCAGAATTCCTGTGCTTCCTTGCCTTCAAACAGCTTCACAGGGTCACGGCCAGGGGACACAGCACTCACTATGAAGTTAGCAAGCTCTCGTTCATCTCCAGTACATCCCTACACAAATGTAATTCATAAATTAAGCTAGTTAGTACCAAATAATTTCAACTGACCTTTCCATACCAGATGTAGGTGTCACCAGGGGTCTCCAGTACAAAGCAGTCATTTGAGTTAAGTGATGCGGCCACTTCAGGTACTTGCACAGCACGAGTGTTGAACTCATTTGTTCCTCGTACATGGAAAAGACGAGTACCATCAACATCATATGAATCAGTGTCATTACGGTTCTTAAAGCCACTAGCCTTCCCACCCTAGAAAAGAATTAGATAAAAATATATTGTATTGTAACATATAGAATTGCTTAATGTTACTAAACAAGTGACTTACTGAATGGACAACCATTTTGCCCTTGAATATCAACAAGAAATGATCTGGTTCTTTGTTCTGTACAACACGAACCTAAACAAGTAACAGAAATAAACAAACATTGGTTATAGATTGCCATAGGATTATAAAAATTATCATAATCAAACATATCAGATTTTGTGAGTAAATGAGTCTTCCTGTGGAAATTTTCTATTTGGAGCTCCCCAGCAACAATGTATCTTAGCAACAAAGAAAATTAAATCTAATCTAAACAAGCAACCTGAGTAAGGAGTCTTTGTAAACAATACATGAGTCATTGTCATTACAATTCATTACATCCTCTACCAAATCTTCATGCATCATCAGTATTGTGTGTATACCATATTTAGGATGGTACTGACAGATCAAATCCTCTACATTATAGTTACAGCACTGTCGCACATGTGTACGGAAAACACAGCACAAGGGTATGTGTCCAGAGGCTAATACAGCACGAGGCAAAGCTGAGTGCTGTATTTACCTTGAGACATCCCCAAAGTGCTATATTTTTCGTACACACAAGCAAAGGTGGTGCTGTGAGTGTTATATTGTACTTCCTAGTCATCTTTTGCTTTGAGCAATTTTCTTGAGTACCCAAATTGCCCAGCAATCCGACTATCAGTAAATACTAGTTGAAGTACTGTCATAAGTGTAATATCGGAAAAAAAGCACAAGACTATGCCAGAGTGCTATTTTTCCCATATTGCACAAGTGTGGCAGTGCCTTAACTGGTTTAAAGTGCTTTCTGGTTGTCTTTGTTTGGAGCATTCATGTGTAGACTCAAACTATGTCAGTTTTCAGCCATCAGATAATCGGTAAGTGTCTATATAGTACACTGTACAAGCTTGGTCATAAAACAAACAGATAGCATCGCTTTGGCTACTTCTGGCGATTTAAGATGTTATGCACGTGATCAACAGTGCTGTATTTTTCTTCAGTGCTGTATGGAATTAACAACACTGTTATTTGTTTGATCTTTTCCCATGCAAGTGCTTCAAGTTGTCATATAATCTATTCGTAGTCGTAGAACAAACTAGTAGGATTAGTTTGATTAATTTTAGCATTTGATAGTGTCATGCACGTGATCCATTAAGCTGGGGTTGTTGCTTTGGCCTTTGGACTATCAGTAAGTGTTTATTTCTAGTCGTAGAATAAACTGGTAGGATCAGTTTGGCTTGTTTTAGTGATTTACAATGCCATGTTGTCTGAGTGGAGTTGTTTTCATAACATTCCTTACATAACTGTTCTGTGTAACTGTACTGTATTTGCCTGCTATATACCCAACTAACTGCATAACTGTACTGTATGACTCATACAGTACAGTACAGTTCAGTAGCTGTATTGGAAAAATATATCTGGTGGCACTTTGATCCTCCCACGCAAAGTGCAGTACATGACTTTGACCTGTTTGGTAGATGTTTATGAAATGGAGAGCAATAACCTCACTGCTCCCTAGATACTATGACATCACCAAGATTATGATTTTTCACTTATAAAGTAGGTTGTGGCCCTTGCTCACATTATCCTTAAAAGCTCTATAACTCTAAAAATGTCTAGTTTGCACATTATACTTTGTTAGAAAATTTCTCAAATAGATACAGAAAGGGCGAGAGAAGCTGGTAGCTGCTTGCATCAAGCTTACCACCTAGAGCTTAGTGCTAGAATTACATTTACGTATATCTAATAATATCTGTCTCATGCCAGAAATTAAGTAAAAAGCTTTGTATTTTGAATTAGTCGGATTTTATAGCAAACGAGACCAACTAGTTTACATCTGCAAGTTTCTTCTATCTTAACTACAGTACAATAAGATGCTGGATAGGAAGCCAGTATATACTAGTTAAGCACTACTGCAAGCGCAATATGGAAAAAATAGCACAAAGGCATGGGCGAGAGACTAATATAGCACAAGGCAAAGCTGAGTGCTATATTTGGCTTGAGACCACGCCAGAGTGCTATTTTTTTATATTGCACAAACGTGGCAGTGCTTTAACTGGTTTAAAGTGCTTTCTGGTCGTCTTTGTTTGGAGCGTATATTTGTAGACTCGAACCATGTCAATTTTCAGCCATCAGACAATCAGTAAATGTCTATATAGTACAAATTTGTTCATAAAACAAACAAATAGCATCGTTTTGGCTACTTTTGGTGATTTAAATGTTATGCATATAATCAACAGTGCTGTATTTTCCCTTAGCGCTGTATGGAAATAATAGCACTTTTATTCATTTGATCTTCACCAACGCAAGTGCTTTAAATGTAAAATGTGACTAGATCTGCAAGAACCCCACAAGTTCTTGCATTTTTTGAATTGCTTTGGTCCATCAAAGTTTCAGCCCCAGAAGTCGAGAACTTTTGAAGCTACAGCATTACAAAGTGGTAACACAGAAAGATCAATTTGTACAGTGATAATATGGAAATGAACTACAGGCACATAATTAAGTGGTCAAAACTTATGAATGCAGTCCTCTATGGAGTTTCACCATCATGTTCTCGATGAACAGGCGAATCCATTACTGGGCAAGTTAAATCTTCCTATGACCAGGGCGAGAGCGAAAAAAAATAGTATGAATTGCTCTTCCAATGAGAGGCAGACTAACACTCATATAACATTTCCTTGGGAGCACTGACAAAAACGAACATATTTGAATTCTTGCTTTGAGAAACACAGTGCTACCATTCTTCATCACAAAACAAGTATTCAAAATTTTTCAGATTTGTAAATATTTCACCTAATCATCATGTTTAATGCATTCTACTGTAAAATTAGGCATGGGATTTCTTGCAGATCTGGCCTGGTCACAAATAACAACATACAACTACTGTGTAGGGGAGTGCAATTCAAGTAATTAATTGTTGCTACTTGCTTGCTGCTTTATATGATGATGCTCTTCAAGACTTCAAGATGTATCATATTTGAGCACAAGCAGATGGGGTTATAATTCAGAACAATGATATCAAACTAGCATTTTGCAGTTTCTTTGCATGCGACAACAGTATTTAAGGTGCAGTTGAGATGATGCAATACTGCCCCATCATCAACTACAACACAGAAAAGAGGCTTACTTGCACTGGAGCACCACCATACTGATCATCAAGGTGGACAGCGTGTAGCGCAGCTGCTGCCTTCTCATCTTGTGAAGATTCTTGACCCTGTGTTAGTACAAGTAAGTTAGTATACTGTTGTTTCCAGTATGCATGGTCATATACACAGGGCTGCCAAGAGAAATCAGGGGGCTGGGCACAGTAAGCACAAGCTGGGGCCTCCAACGTAATTTTCTTATATCTGTATTCAAATTGTATGCAGCAATACTGTAGGTACGTAGATAAGCCAACAGTGTGCATAGCACATTCATATGGGGACCACCTACTCTCCAAGGAAAATTTTTATAATGTCAACATGCAATCTAGAGGCATTTTTGGTTGAATTTAGTTGTCTATACTGTTCAGAGTGTACACCAAGCCATACAGACAATATGTCCTACAGTTTTAGAAACAGATTACAGCCCAGTCTAGCTATAAGTAAATGATCAGTAATAAAGTTGAAAATAAGTAGATCGCATGCAACAGTTTAGCTTAGCGGTGGCGAATGAAGCTGGCATTACGTACCTGCCAAAAGTAAATGATGTAGTTTTCCTTTCCATTCTTCAAGTAGGTGTACAAGATGACATAGGAGTCACCACCAAAGAATTGTCCATACATTCCAGGGTCAACTGGAGCCATTTCAAAGTCTTCGATGCGCCAGATCTCCACTTTTCCTTTCCCATCATCCACCAAGTTTTGCTGTTCCCGCTGCCCTGCCCTGTGCATGCTACCAACATCAAACTTTGGCTGGCTTAATCTCTTAGGTCCAGCTACCACAGGAATAACAACATTCTGTCAAACCTGGAGTATATGCATATGTGGCTAACCTTTAGGCATGCTGTAACCCTTTGATTCATCCTTGTTCAGCCAGTCAACAAAGTTTTGCTTGAACAATGGAGTCTCAGCTCCTTCTAACACTTGAGTAACATTCGTCCAATTAGGATATCCCTTCTTAGTGATGAAATCCTGCATACAGTTTCATGATATAGACTGTTGTTAGTTGGTATGTATCGCAAAACTTACGACAGCATTCTTGAAAGCAGCCTTCTTCTCATCTCTAGTTGCACGCTTGCCAACCCAAGCAAAGATACCACCAGAGCCAGTATCAACAATGAAGGCATCCTGTAATACAAACTAGTATAGTTATTGAACACTGTAGACAAACTTACATTTGTGTCCAACATGTCTCTCTTCAATGGATAGTTGCCAACTTCATTGATCTCCAGAAAGCCAGATGCATCGGAGACTTGGTACAGCTTCACGAGGTCCTTTGCTTTGCGTTCAAATGTTGAATCATCGGTAGCTGCTTGGATATCTCGTGGTGTTCCATCAGCTGTTGCATTCATCGTCTTCACAAACTCATCACTCATGCTGTCTTGATCTATGTAGATAGACAGACAGTGAAATTTAAATGTATTTCGCAAGTTTATCTGCTACGTACTGATGACAGAAATCTCTGCACGTCCGCCACGTTCTTCATCCTTGATGCGACGAGCTACATCAAGACCTTTAATCTTTTCTAGACGTCCTGCTTCTAATCCATTCCATACATATATCTGACGTCCCATGTCCAGGATGAACACATCTCCATCATTCATAGCAGCCCATGACAGTTGTGTCTAGACATACAGCAACCATAATTGTATGTGTATTTAGAGTATTGATAAATAAGTGTGAAATACTTAAGTAAACATGGCAACTGACCCCAAACCTCAAGAATGTAACCTCTAAACCTGCCAAGTCACTCCTTCACTGACCACACTAACTGTTTTTACCAAACATGGTGTTTAACTTGTGTATGCATTGTTATTGATCATAAGATGGTTCCACTGTTATGGCTGACAATGAACTAACTGCCACAACAACAACAACAGCAACCTTGAACTATAGTAACAGCAACTAAGTTTAGTCAACAACAATCTCAGTGGAGCAAAGCTAAATCATGTGTGTACTATATTTAGCATCCAGGCTTTAGTTCATGCCCTTTTGTATATTAAACAAAAGCTGCATAGCGATTTAATAATAGCAGTATAGCTATAAGTCTAACATTGAAAAAATATCAACCATTATTCGCACTCAAATACACACACATGTTTACAGTCTATCAGTAACTTCATCACACATCATCATGTGTGTATTTAACATGATGTGTTTACAGCTAGCATTCATTGCATGTAACCATTGCCAACAACTTTATATAACAAATATAAAAAGGTTTCTTAACAATCATATTCATTAATCAAGTACTAAAAGTTATTAGCTTGATTAGCAATGAATCAAATTTTATTAACCATGTACACTTTACCGTAAGCACTTGTAGGAGCAGCAGAGCAGAGATGGTGCCATGTGGTTATGCTGTATGTATTTACACTAAAGTGCCGTGAAGTTTATGTGTAGTGACACAAATACCAATAAGACAACCAGACATAAGTGTATTGGACTCCATGCACTGTAAAACTGGAATTGTCATTGCACAGTTCAACTTCTTTATATGTTATTTGACTTGTTATAAAATGTTGTCTGGCACTCTACAAATCGTTTGGATTCGTATGAAATAGTAGAATTGTACTCTTGTACATTGACAAGAATGATTACAACTGCATTGGAACAAGTGTACTTGTTCATTTTTATCAGCATGGTCTACTGGAAAAGGTGTGCACATAAATCTTGAAAATCAACAATGTTCATGATGTGTGTGTGTGTGTGTGTGTGTGTGTGTGTGTGTGTGTGTGTGTGTGTGTGTGTGTGTGTGTGTGTGTGTGTGTGTGTGTGTGTGTGTGCGCGCGTGCATGTGTTAAAAAGGTCACTTACTTGTGATACACGGACATTTCTGCGTCCTTTAACATGCAATAGTCGTGTCTCAAACTTGTCTCTGTCGACCTTCTTGAAGCCACTTTCTATACCCCCAGCTAAGTATGTGACACCCTTGGAGAAATACGAGAGGAATTTATTGCTCTCGTGATGTTGCACCTCTCTGTGCTGGACTGGTCCTCCTCCTAATGAGTCATCCAACTCTACCGTCTTGTATGCTGCCACTCCAGCTTCATCCTAAAAAGTAATTTTAAGTAGATATGACATTAAATGAAGCTATGAAAAAACCATAGGGACAAAGAAAGCAGAACAAACACAGGACAAAGCAACAAGAGCAATCCATACTAATAATGAGCACCTGAGATGTTTCTTCTCCAAGCCAGAAATGTATGTTCCATTCAAATCCTGCTGGTAGCTTCTTTGTCTGTAGATGTTAAAAAAAAGCATTTATAACAGTGTTAACTGACCAAACCATTAGGTTCACATGATTCTAATCAGTTTACACAAACTCTTACATGAAGAACTATGTATGAATCTCCACTGTGAAACTTGCCATGGGTGTTCTTTGGCTGAGGAATCACTTGGAATTTCTGCAATCGAATAGCACAAAATAACAGTATAGCAGCCAATGTGTCACTAACAAAAGAAGGGCTAAAATTGCTGGTTGCTAGCTTGCTTAAAAAAACATAAGTGTGGAAAACTAATTAACAAAATTAAATTTGGCTATATTTAATTTAAGTTTTCTACAATAGTACCGGCTATATGGCTATCAGCAATAGTGTAACGTCAGTGTTTGTGTGTGAAGCAAACAAGCACTGAGGAAATGGGCGTTAACTTTGTATATCACATGATGCGGAACACATGCAACTGTTCCACTCACCTCAATACGAAAGATCTCCAATCCGTCTTTCTTTCCGACTCCTTTAAAAGCTGGATCGACTGCCATTTCAGCTATTCTCCTTTAAAAACACACGTTAGCAGTTAGAACCCCGCCCACACACGTTCAACATGCATGCATCAAGTTGCATGCATAAGCATCGTTCGCAAATATTTTCAAATGCACATTTGACATTTAGTAAACAGTTAAGCTGCCCACCTTTACTAGAAACTTGTCAGTGAATGAAGACTAGGACAGGAACGTAACGATCACACAAGGCGTGGCCGCGCAGCCAAAAAAGGTAGTCTATTCGTCAGAGCCACCGCAGTGACGTCAACACATGTGCAAATTTCCACTTTACGGAACGCAAATACCTGGATACTATTCCGTATACTCAAAAAGTGATACAATTTAAAAATACCGCGTAAAGAGAAATACACGCAAACATTTGATATACAAATTTTAAAGTACATCACAGCTCGCTGATATCAGTTTTCAACGAGGTGTCATAATTTCCAGGAGCTGAAGAATCCACTAAGGCCATCGTCTCTTCATCATGGTCAGGTTTCTTGTGTACTTCATTATCCTGTACAGTTGGTACATACTTGTAGAACATGCTCATTATAGCAAATATGATGGCCATCAGGACTATCAAACTGGCAAAGAAAAAGAACTCTCCAGCCTGGAAGAGAAACAATGAAACTACAAGGAATTCAAGTAATTTAATTATCACCTGGTTTTCAATGATTTGTGATTGGGTGACTGCAGCGTCAATTATGTTGCCGACGCAAACAGTCAACAACCATCCTGCTTGACATATTGACTTCATTGACGCTGGTGCCTACATGAAAACAATCCATGACAAATATTAAACTGTTTTGACATGCAGCCATTGATGAACAGTTCAAATCAGTAAACAGTCAGCCATCTGTAAATGAAGGTGTTCTATTTGGGTTACATGGTGTCATTAGCCAAAGATTGGTTTAGTGAAATGTGAGCTCAAGTGATTACCTAGGTGCTTATCGGCTTCTGTGGATACTGATAAGGTTTGTGGGTCACTTATACCAAGAGTTCAAACTCTTGCTTATACACTACAGTACAGATTACCTGAGAATAAGCAAACTCCAGTCCAGTTATTGAGAACATAATCTCCCCAGCTGTGATTAGGACATACATGGGAGCTTGTAGAGCAATACTGACACTGTCAGGCTCTGAGTTATCGATGACATTCACCCTGAACTGTGTGGAATAAAATATTGATATAGGTAGACAGTATTTATTGTGTTGAATTTACTTCTGCATTGTGTCTTGTTGCTATAACAGAATAAACACCACCAGCAACCAGTTCCTTGTCCCCACATATTGTCTGTGGAACAGTAAGCAATGACTTGTGTAATGTATTAAAAACAATACATACCTTCATTCCCATTGTAGTGGTGTTGATGGTGAATGAATACCTGTAAACAAATGAGAACTACTACACTGGAGAACCGTTAGCTATGTACGTATTTACTGAAAGTGATACAGCTTTGTAATATTGGCAGTCCTTAGGATGACGGCTTGGTGTAGTTGATTGAACAATAGGTCTAAATATGACAGCAGTTGACGGGTTCATAGTAGCCTATGGACACCTCCCTAGCAAAAACTTCACTGTCTCATCCAACACATTCACATCAGCAGGGCGATGTAACACCAATATCAGTATTACATGGTCCCTTCAGTCAGTTGTTACACACAGACATGATATACACTCACTCTGCTGCAGACACATTCTCAAATAGTCGATGTTGGCCAAACCCCAGCCCGTTAGCATGAAACAGGTAATCTTCATCCTCACAATCTCCAGGATTATACATCCCTATGTCAGCTGTGTCTAGTCCACCCAGTGCATTGATAATCCTAGTGACACACACAAAAATACGTAACCCTTAGGTGTTCATTGCACAGAAAAACTCATTTGGCAGACAACCCTTTCTCTATCGGTATTGTAATTATACCATGAAAATTCTGATTATTAAAAAGTTACCTGAGAACGGATTTGTTGTGAAAATATTTTTAAGGATGCATGAAGCATTCAATATACTACGAATGCCTGCTCTAATTTTGAGGACAGAAAGTGGGTTCACCAGAAAATGGGTTTGGCAAAAACTGAAATGCAAATAACAGCTTTGAAAATTATAGAAATAAGACACAAATTAACTATTGAAAAGGTGAACAGTACTATAACGAAGCAATGTAGAACCATATAACACAATAAGTATTAATGGATGTGATAAAAACATCACTCATTGTTGTTGGTGGAAAAGAAATATTACAAGTACCACTGCAATACCTACCTCACTGTAGCCTCATCATCAGTGACATTAAGATCATCAGTAATCTGCAATGGTATACCACACATGTCTACACTAATAGTAACACTAATAGTAACACGGTCTATATGTTTTGACACTGGATCTAGAACAGTTCTGTATATTTCTCATTTCCATAAGTAACTGATATAATATTTATTACCACATTTAAGAGCTGCCTGTATACAGTACATACTAGACTCCTGACACTACACACCTCAATAAGACCAAGTTGTTGGAGGGAGTCATCGTAGTTAATCAACACATGGCCAATTAATTGACTCTCAAACATCAGTGGAATTGTGGTGTTGCCATATGTCTCATTAGAATCACTAGGAAATAACGTCACCAGATATTCAGTATCAGATTGGCCATTCCATACTCGACTCTGTGGAACAGACTCACTATAAAAAGCACAATCTTGATTTACATACTCTGTCAGGAGGAAGGGTGAAACTTGTGATTGATCCACTTGTGGTGGCATTAAGATGTACAGTAATGTGGGACTCTGGTACCACGTTAGTAAATGTCACCATGGCTTGACCTCCTGCTGGAGGGTGATATCCTGCAGCCTGGATGGGTGGAGCTGATCACATGATCAGTGTGATAGGTGGGGCTACCTCACCTGCACTCTGAGTTGTATAAAGCCAGCCACCATGAAGGCCAGTCCAGCCAATAGCATTCCACACACCATTCTCTGTAATGGCCTGTAGAAATGAACAACATACAATGCTAGTATGCTACACAGCATTTATGGAAGCACAAGACTTGCTGCTACTGTATAGCCTAAGGGAACTTTTTTTTTGCCTTTTCAAGTTAACAATAAAAATTTTATCCTTGAAAAATTTAGGCCTCCATATATTACATAATGGAATCATTTGCAAATCCACAAAATTTTATTTTACATTGCTCAACCTTGAAAATTTTTCCCCTCAAAATATTTAGGCTATATGGTAGATGACAGATAACATAAAGACATACACACCTTCTCAGTAGATGCAGCTTGTTGAGAATAGGGTAAATCACCACCTCAAAGAGCGGAATGAAAACTATTATCAAGATTGCGTTCAATGCTTGCATCTGGTCTGGCTTGATGTGAATAGCACCCTAAAGTAGTTTATATATGCAATAATTAAACCACCAATGAAATATAATTTTAAGCACCACACCCCCAAGCACCATCAAGGTATAAGCACATCAACAAATACTCACAATATCCCCATTCATTCTGGTTGCCTGTAGTGTCCACCTGGAGCCCTGTAGTGGATCATGTGATCATGATGCCATACATTATAACATCATCACCTGTTGGTCAAACAGTGACCAGAACACCGGTAGTGGTAAGAACATGACAAGGACACGTAACACTCCCCACACATCATTAGCAAATTCTTCCTAAAGTAGAATAAACATGTGAACTGCACATGTAGTGAGCTATAGTATTTCAGACATGGGTTGATCAGGCAACTACACTAAAATAAACTTAAATTCACGGCCATAACTTTCACGTACAGAGTTTAGATTTGGCTTAACATTTTCACCATGAATTGGCAAGGTATAGTTTTAGCTCTATATTCACTTGAGCACACAGGTATGAAGTTGAAGAATTATTTATGTATACTTCATTGTAGAAAATGCATGTAACACACATACCCTTGAGGAAAATGAAACAAAGATATTTGAACTCTGCAAATAAGATGATGCATAGGTTGCTTCCCTGAGTAACGGCTTAGTTCAGTATAGCATGCATTAAAAAAAAATTCATTAAAAATGAATACTTGTGTAAACTACAGCATATGAGTTGGTCACATATAACTGCATCCTTTTGTCATGAACACGGTACTGATGATACACACAGCAACATGCTACCAGTCATTAGAGAATAAACACAGCGGGCTAACTGCAATACAAGCCTACAGGTTAGTATACAGTCTCGGATATATGATAGCTACCTTCACATACTGTATGAGCAGAAATTTTGGCGTGGACATAAAATTGGTGATTTGGTGGCAAAATCTCCAAATTAAAACCTCGCCATTATATTATTAGTTTAAACGATTGTACAGGCACAAAATCAAGCAAGAAGCACGTTGCTGTATTTACCTCAAGTATGGTGATATTAAAGATTGTCGAAAGAGAAGTTTGACCAAGCTAAGCTTTGTGAAATCTGATACAAATTGAATAGCTAGCGAGATACATTGTTAGCGAGATAACAATCGGTGTACTGAATCTCAGCCTGTGGCAATATTGCAGAATACGGTCCTATACTCTTTTGCTGCGGAAGGAAGCAAAGATACATGCAGTGGAGATCTTGCACGGAGAATGTCCCCAATCACTTCCTTTCCTTTTCGGATGGCTGCTGCACATGGATAGAATAAATCTCCATCCGCCATTTCACATGAAAGAGTCTCTCCAATATGCAGGACAGTACTTACGCAAAAAGGTAAGCAATTATACATCGTTGTAAACAAGAAGCCACGTAGCTAGCTACACAAGTCACTACCACGTGGGACTCCACTTTTGTCATGCATTTTGTCAAATTAAACTCTCGCCAAATGCAAATTATTGCCAAATATTCTGCTCGCCAAAATTTCTGCTTATATTGTAGCATAGCCAATAGTTATTTGCATTCTTCATAAAACCTTAGCACTAAAAAAATCCATCAACCAAGCAATACAACGATAGCTGTATACTTCAGCATTAGTATAATAAGCCGCACTACACACACACACACACACACACACACACACACACACACACACTTACAACAGAGGGTATAGAGCTTGCATGCATCGAGTTAGAGGTTATTTAACTCACAGAATATTCAGGACAAGCATAGTGGATAAACTTCCTTGATTCACCACTGCCCCTGCTGGATAGTTTATTCCTTGTAGCAGTCTACAGTAGCAATGTAAAATAGAAACCAGGATTTCATTATAAAACATAGTTTGTGTACACATGATCTTGTCATTCTTACCCAGAGACATCCAAAGAACATGAAGAATATATTGTTCCCCCCAGGGGGCCTGTGACTGATGTACAGGGGGGTGCCAATGAGGAATATTATGAGAGAAACGACCATGAGAATTGCTGGAATGCCGAAAGCTAGAGCGTAGCAATCTGCTCCTCCGCATTTTCCACCATCATCACCGACACAACTATCATCACCGAAACAGCTCACATCACCTGAGACCAAGCGAACAGAAATGCAAAGGAAGGATTGTGACATAACACTACACTGTACGCACACACACATGCACACACACTACGCATACTCACCTCTTAACACTGGGGTTAGTAGAGTAGAGATGAGACTTCCAGCATTGATGGAGAAGTAGAAGATGGAAAAGAACTTGGACAGCATATGTAACTAAAAGCATTCACATTATTTTGCATCTACTACACATACATGAACACTAGTACACACCTGATGTTCTTGAAACTGGTCCCCACCAAAAGCAGCTACGCAAGGTTTGATGCCACCAGTACCAAGGGCAATCAAAAGCAGTCCACCAAACGCCATCACCCTGAAGGAAATAAGATGGTCTAAACACATTCAACAAACCTGAGTATACATGTACTAGTATATTAAAAATTATTAATTTAAAAATGAAGTAGAGATCCAAGCAATAAAAAGTAGTAAAACAAGAGATGAATGATGGTATTACAGCATAGCTTGGTGGGAAAATCCCTACATTAGCATGTTATAACAATCATTTTGTTCAATACCAAGTGGGGATTTTCCCACCGAGCTATGCTGTAATACCATCATTCATCTCTTGTTTCATCACTTGGATCCCTACTTCATTTTTAAATTAATAATTTTTAATATACTATATATATATTTTTTTGTTATAGCATACAGCTATACATGTGTGACTGCTCTATTAGGGTGACTGCTGTATTAGAGTATCTTGAGTCAGCCTTCACCTACCAGGGTGTGTATTACTATTTCATATTTATATTGTGCTAGCATTATGAATACAACTAGGGAAGGTGTGTCATCATGATCGGGATATTGTTAAGAGGTGTGGTCTCGGTGCTCGATCATTATGATTAATCAACCAAGATCACGTTAATAGGCATAGTACTGAACCTATTGTGAAGTTACAGGTATCTTTCAAGCGTAAGTACTTAAATAAGTTGTGGTATCTAAATATGCTGCTCAAGGAAAGCACTGATAGGAAAAATTAATGCCTCAATAAGGTTTCATTGGATGAAGAAGGACAAAGACCAACCTGATTGAAGATAAAAGGAAAGGCAGGGCACAGAGGGCACACACTTGTCGGGACCCCAAAAGGCACATCCCACTGGTGAGTTTTGTTATTGTGGCGTAAA
The DNA here is from genome assembly GCF_963678975.1 of Dysidea avara. Classification (NCBI taxonomy): domain Eukaryota; kingdom Metazoa; phylum Porifera; class Demospongiae; order Dictyoceratida; family Dysideidae; genus Dysidea; species Dysidea avara. Next base: position 5,083,285 of record NC_089283.1, on the reverse strand, counting down.
ATGGTGGCTGTGCGCTTTGGTCTCATGCCTTGTGACTGTGGTCAGGCAGGGCAGGCAGGCAGGCAGGCTGGCAGATGAAAATTCAAGTTTCGGCAATTAAAAAAATTCTATATCCAGCCACCTGTAAGTGTTCTCTTGTTTTTAATGTTGTATTTGATGTTAGATGGACTAATATTACATCGTAAAGGTGATTTTTGTCGTGTAAGATGTTTCTAGGATTTTTAAAGGCAGCATTTTAGGCAGCGTGTCATTTTGGGGGATACCTACTTAAACAGTACTACCACACTGTTTGATGCATGGACACATGGACATTGCAAGCAAAGTCATGCACAAATACAAAATACACACACACACACACATGCATAGCACACAAACCACATGGATAGTCTATCTTCTCACTTGTAGGCAGTTTCATTGTGATCCAGGACTGGTGGCATGGCAGACATTGACAATACCACATTACCAATAGCGTACACTACAGACAGAATTATGATGGTCCTGAAGGGAAGAGAGATGACATAATCACATACATACATGAACGACCATGGTATACAGTTCAGTGGTCACCTCATAGAGCGGACACTCAAATTTCAGTACACAGATACGTATGTATAGTATGGACTGTACTCATAAGTTGACTAACTTGTATTTTCCCAGTAAGCTGTCTGCAATAATGGCTCCCAGTAACGGAGTTGCGTAACACAGAACGATGAAGGTATGGTAGAGTGCTGTGGACGTGTCCTCGTTGAAACCAAGGTAGTAGCTCAAATAGAGCACCAGAATAGCTGCAAAGTGGGGAAGAAATATCATAAAACAGCAGGTCTGTGATAAGCAGCCAAGAGGTTGTTTACCTCTCATTCCATAGTATGAGAATCGTTCACAAAATTCATTGCCAACGATGAAGAACACTGAATATGGGAATCCTTGACAAGCGCAGAATTGCTGTTGGGAAGTACAGCACAACACAACAATAATAGCATGTGATAAGTCACATGTAACTTAATAAATAGTAAAAACACGGCATACACTAATGATTGTTAATCTCAGTGATAAGTAATGTCTTATGAACCAGTATACAGCATTAATAACACTCTGAAACTTTTTGATATAATGTATTCCCATCTTTTACAAACATTTGGCACTGAGAAAATTTACAGTCTTTTCATTCTGATGAGGGTTCCATATATATATTTAACGTATGGATTTTAGAAAATATTTGTTCTGGTATTGTTGTTAACTTAATTTAGATAGTTTAGTAACTGATTTCTCGTACCACTAAAATTACAGTCAGTTGTTACTGCATGTTAGTCTGGTACGTTGCAGACCCTTCTGCTGGGGTTTATTGATTAGAGATATAAGTGTGGACGCTAGTCTGGCAGCGCCTGCTCCTTCACTTTTAGGGTAAGGATCTGGGGACCATAGTATATGGTCCTTGTGCTACTACCACTACAGTGGTAGAGCCCAATCAAATCACAATATCCAGTTTAAATAAGCATTTTTGACGTAAACTATTACACCATGAATAACACAATAACCATGGTGACCAAATTCGGAAAGCAGCTAAACGAGACTCCGAGATACACCGCTGTAAAGACTTATGTTGAGAAGTATGAAGTTTCATGCTTTCTTTGCTGAAGTGCAACAGCCTGAACAGGTAATATATTATATGTTATGTGCAATTAGAAACATTTAAATTTTGGTTGCACAAGTATACAGCTGTATACTACGGTCATCAGACCCTTACTCTATGCGAAGGGGCAGGTGCTGCCAGACTATGTGAGTGCCTATAATCTCTAATCGATAAGCCCCAGCACGTGGAAAGGTCTGTGATGTACCGATTAGTCAGTTGTTACAGACTTACCCACACCCTTCCCCATGCCTTGCCGCTAACTTTTCCGCTAGGGTCAGAGACCAAGTTCTCTCCTGTGTAGTACATTATAGGAAACTATATTACAATACACTAATAATATACCTGCTGATTTCTGTTTCCCAACACTTGAGTCACCTACAAATGATAACACAATCAAGTGGTATTGTGTGATATAGCGTAACAGTGGTACCACTAACGCTTTTACAGACCGAGGTAAGCTTCAATTGCAGTGTCTTGGGTTCGTGAAATGTATTCTGTGTCCGTAATGATTGCATCATGTACAACTTTAGGTGAGGGGTACCGGTACAACAAGTATACGAATTTGAAGTGCTGAGTTCGATCTTACTCACTATAATCACTATTAGTCACACTCACGTTCAACAAGCTCGTCGTATTCCGCCTTCTTCGGTTTCCCCATAGTCCCTGTTCTCGGAGCTTACCACGTGACCACCGTACACTTTGTTTACTGACGTAGTATCCGGATTAATTTTATTACCACGCAGGCGCTTAAGTCATCAGAAAACAATAAATTATTTGTAAATAGTTGGGTACAATACACATTCAATCAGGTAGTCAATCTATCAATCAAGTAATCAATTAGCATGGCAGTAATTAGTAGCTGTACTAACTGACACTATGCTGACACTGACTGGCACACCGCAGTATACACAAGGCAATGATGGAGTGACAATCGAGAGACTTGACAGTTAACATTAATCCACCAAATTGCATGGTGTAGCTACATGTACTGCATTAGTCAGTAAGAATTTTTTTTTTTGCAGACTGGCTATACTGTACCAGTATAACTATAGCTACATTTCACCTCTCCGAGCAACTATGCTGGAGGTTGATACTGGGATTGGTACAAAAAATTCAACCAATCAGGCAGCTGAAGTTTTAACTAAGTAACTGATAGCCAGCAGTATAAGCTATAGTCAACTCATTCAGCCATGTAGGCAACAAGTAGGCGGAGAGACAACTGAAGTTTTAGGTAGGCAAATTAAGCTGTGACACAGTGCAACTTTAAGTCGATGGCAGTTTTGCTGGGGTAGAATGTGTAACAGTATATATACAGCTATTTTAGTTATAGACAATTGCGACCAGTTATACATTCACCATGTAGCTATGGCTACAACCATGAAGCCGTTAATATCTAGTATAGCTATAGCTATCATCTCATTTCCTCTATGTATATAAACAAAACAATAGCATGAGACCATGCAGGAGTATACTCTAAAATTCTGTGTGGCTACACTATATGCATGGCCATGTGTTTGGATTGCAAGCCTTCCTGAAGAAACTGGCATGTGCATCAGTGCGCTATATAGCTAGCTATGTACCTCAGACTGTGAAACTGATACATGAATAGTTTACATGAGCATAAAAATTGTTAACTTGATGATTCTGCATCCTGCTCTGCATCTTCCATACTGCTTGGGTGATTGAAGCCAGTGAGGGAGACCATGCACATCAGTTATGGTCTCTTAGCTGCAACTTACATGATTCCATGATCATCATAGAGTCACATAGAGCATGTCTTTTATAGCCGGTATGAGTGCATCTGTTTCCTAGCCATGGCCCCTTCAAGATATCTTTTAAACAGCAAGTGATTATGAAGCAGCTTATTAGAAAAGGCAAGAAAGCAGCAAGTAAAACACTAGAGAAGACTGCTAACTGACCATTTTCAGAAACTTGGCACTGTGGCTACCAGCACAGCTGTGATTTCCATTGTCATTTCTAGTGATATACATTGTGAAATAGCGTAACGCATCCATGTGCATCGCATCTGTTCACTGCTTAGAGACGAGGACAATGAGCTATTACATCTCACTTCAGTTGATGAAAGGTGTCAAGGCACAACTGTAAATGTGGCAGATGGGTGCATGAAGTATAATAATATAGAGGAGAAGGTGCTTTACAGCAATGGACAACAGAAATTCTAAATATTGATAAATTTACTGTGTAAAGTTATGATGCACATATCTCATGCTGTGTATATATATATATATGTGATTGCCCTGGTTATTTGTGGTGACACTGTATAACCAACTGCATTGAGTGGGCTATGTGTTGTAGTGGTACTGGTCAGTAATTCATATTAGCTGTTTGTATTGATAGTCAATAATACGTATTTTACATGTGGTGATCATTACAGAGCTTGCCTGAAGTATAGTTAAATGCTTAATTAGACCTACAGTATTACGCTTGTCATGTTTCCATAATAAAAGAAACTGGGGTAGTTAGGAATGCAATAGGCAGAGCTAAATAAAAATACAGTTGGTAAAATCTCTTGTTCCCACATGTAACAACAGTAACCTTCCAGTTGACCGATGTTGATTTTTTTTGCCTCCAGTTTTTGGCATATTAGATGCACTGGAATCATCCCAGATTTGTCTGATACATATTTGCCCCCTAGTGATATTATTAACTCCATTATTAAGGAGAAGTAATGACTAATAAATAATAGTCTTGTCATGGGTGCACTCTATTATCACCTTGCTTTCCTTAGCCCAGAGTAAAAGTATTTTTAGAAACTAAGTTCCATGTCTTCATCATGTTAATGTGTCCTTGTGGGCTGCAATTTGTCCACACTACACCTTGCACTACATGTACATTCTGTTCACTCACTCGGCTACTTCCTCTATAGCCTTTTTAGCTGGATAACGACAGCATGCTTGGTATCTACCTTTACTTTCATTCTTCAGCTTAGTGTCTATAGTGAGGCAGTGTGATAACCTACAAGGGCAGCTCCAGGAATTTTGGTGACGGGTTTCCAAAATTTCTGCTGCATGCACACTTAAATCTAGGGGGTCTGGGGGCAGGAAATTTTTGAAAATTATGCATTTTGAGATTGAATCTGTTAACAACTTCACCAAAAAACTGACATTTTAAAACATATATGTTAGTTTGATATAGGCTGCTTATGCTAGCTTCTGCTGGTATAGTATCAGGAGCAGCTAAAGAATCAAGAGGTCGAACTATGATGTGAAGTTTGAAGTATGCATCAAACATGGATGCGATTCTGGGGGTAGGGGGCTCGCCCCAGGGAATGTCAGGTCTTATATAAACACTCTGATATAAAACTTTTACTGTGTTGGTACAGCTGTACAGGTGAATAAAGTAATTTAAAAAAAAAAAAAAAAAATGTGACTGTTCTATTAGGGCATAGCTGATTGCTGTATTAGAGTATTTCGATCTGAACCTTATTTTAATTACCTGAATAAGCTTGACCAGTTTCTGGAAATCTCAGGACCCCCCTGATCTAGAAAAGTGATAGTAAGTGTAATCTACCTGTCTACGAGATTACTTATTATACTACTATAAATCAGTCTCTAGTAGGTGAAAATCAGTAAAAAAGACAACACAAAGCTTCAGTAACACATATTGATAAGTAAGTGGAATTGTTATTGTTTGATAGGTGTCAGTCGATAATTGGACACTTTCACTATATTAGGAGGGAGTGCAATTGGAGCACTTTGCCCCATGCCCACAAAGCTTGATAGATACTCGTTAAGCCCTTCAGACGACTTTTTGTGTCAATTCTGAGCCATTTTATAACAAATAAATTGCAAAAATTTCAGCTGTCACCTTCAGCCATGCTACAACATCTATATTCTGTGTATATCCTTTTCTGTAGCTAACTAGTAATCATCACAACTATGCTGAACCATTGTCTACTATTTACTAATTTTCCACCTACCATGACTGCATGTACTTTTACATTACGTGTAGCTTGCTATATACTTTAAGCAGCATGATGGACAACTAACAAAATGATTCTAGATTGCACATCTACATTACTAATTTTTCTCGGGGAAGGGGGGGTGGTGGTGCATGTGCCTAGACCCCTAGCATGTACACTGTTACATAGTTACCATTACATACACAATTACATAGTTACCCACATTTGAAAACAGATACTGTATCAAACAAATAACTGATCGGGGGACACACTCTTGTTCTTACTGCCCTAAGCCCTCTGATTTCTCTTGGCAGCCTGTGGATAAACTCTCTACAGATTGATCTAAAGACTGTGTTGCAACCGGCCGGTAATTTATAAGCATGCTGCAGTGGATTTATAAGGTTCACAGCTCAGTAATTGAGATTGTAACTTAACTTAGTTGTTATGTTGTCACTTGTTGGATGTTTTGATTCAATTTCATGCAATTTGGTTTTTCAACTGCAACAAAATCCCAGAAAAATAATATCCAGCAATGTTTAGAAATGAACGATACTGAATTGCCGCTTCAATATAACACAAACAGTTTTAGCTTTCTACAATTAATAATTGCGCACATGCATTGACTTGCACTAGAAAGCTGCCAACAGAATGTATAGCCATAGCATGGTGACACATCATTTGTTTCTAAGCAATCCATGCACATGCTTATAGCCACGTTATTAGTCACTATCCCACTAGGAAGGCTACCGATAGCAGGGAGTCAGAAACATGATACCAAATAAAACCCTGTGTTGTACTATATGGTTCTATTGCTATATAGTGATTCATTGTACTGTTCATAGGGTATAATATCAGCATGATAGCAATGGTATTAATGCACATTCACTCTTGATAAAATTGGCATGATATGAAACATATAAACTGTATACCAAAAAACAAGTCCTGGAAAATCTAATAAAAATGGACATTAAGGCAGTGAAGTAGCTACATTAGTCTCCTTTTCATTTTTCTTATGATCCATCAGTTGTAACTTCTCGATGTAAGCATTGAGTTGTGGTGGAAGAAGTGAATAGTCAACTTTATGGGTTAAAATACAAGCCATGCACAATTCTTGCAGTGAAGACAGTAGGTTGAGAATGTACGTGTCATCTAGTTCAACTAACATAGATAGTCCACCTAGTTCTCTCTTCTTTTGGGGACTGGTACCACCACATATTAAAAGTTGTGTTCCAATTAGAGCACATGCTGAACGTCTTCTGGCATATGGGCACTCCCCCCAAGGGATTACTTCAGTGATGTGACAATTGGTAGGATTTAAGATAAACAAATCTGCAAAATGTTTTCCTTTTCTGCAGTTGAAGCCACCAAAGTATATGACATTACCCCTGCAGTAAATAGCTGTATGACTTCGTCTTCCCTGTGGCTTATAACCTGTTATGGCCACCTCCGTCCATTTCTGCTCCTTGAGATTGTAACAGTAGAACTTATTATCATAAGTATAAAGGAATGAAGATGAAGGAACTGTTTCATCCGAACTACCTCCAAACACAACTATCTCATTTTCACTTACAGCAGTTGCTGTATGAAAATCTCGTTCCTTGATCTGCACTCCATTATTAGGATATTTTGTCCAGCATAGTGTCTCTAAGTTTAGCCCATACAAGTCATTACTCAATTGTGATTTCGCTTCACAGTATCCTCCATGTATGAACATTGTGGAGCCTGTGAGGGTACAGCCATGACCGTCTCTTCCTTCAGGTGTGTCCCCAATAGTTTCACAGTTTATCCAACTGTTAGAGGTGACATCAAAACAAGCCACAGTTGCCATCGACCCATCGTCATCATTACGTCCACCGAACATGTACATCCTATCATTGTAGCTACATACACTGTGACCATAACGACACTTGGCACATGGAGCTAAAAATAGATCATCTTTCTTAGATCTTGTCTTCACCAAACTCCACTGTCTAGCCACGACATCAAATCGGTGCACGTCAATATCAGATGATCTAAAAATATAGTCGTAGTCAGGGTAAAAGTAATACTCTAGCTGTTCCCTTATTTCTTTGTTTGTGTGGTAGCCGCCAAATGAGTAGACGTATTTATTGCCGGATATCTTGTCCTCGTAGGTAGCAGCGGCATGGTTGACGCGATTAGGAAAGCCTATGTCATCATAGCGATACCAGAAATACCTTCGCTCTAGTGCTTTGCTTGACTCAACCTTCAGATCACAACTTGCCATTTCACAGTTGTGATAGTAAACCTATATAGCGCATGCGCGTGTGGCAACGCCCTAAATAACCTAAATAAGCGCATGTTATTTAATAAATATGGTAACCATATGACTATTCCACTATAGATGGTAAACACACCTGGTACTGAGTGTTTAGACTGCTACTGAACACTGCAATTATGCCTACTCATATAAAGCTGTCCTCTGCATGGCACTAAATTTAATAGCTAGCTATAAAACTAGAGAAAAATAAATAGCTATATGTACATACATACTCTGAAAAACTTGACTGCTTGAGGGTAGCAATATTACTATTGCATAAAAAATATATGCATTTTACAGGGTTATAAGACAACGAATTCTAGCTTGCATATAGTTTAAAGTAAAACACCACAATTAAGGCACATGAGGAAAACATGTGAAGAATTAGCTTTAGAATGTCGATATACCAGTGATGCAAAGATCAGTCTGTGGAGAAGTTTGATCATGTGTTAGAAGATCAGTCATTAATGTGTGATGCAAGAATCTTGAAATTAAAATATATTCACACATATTACAAATATTGCACAGTTGCATTACATGAACTTATACAAGTGAAATCTTTCACAATATTTGTGCAAGGTTGTTTGCTATCTTGCAACCTTCACGAGTGGCATTATTAAAAAGTGTGCTCACAAAAACACATAACATAAACAATATACACATCCACATGTGAGTTATTACAAAAATAAAAATCATATTCAAGTGATTACAGATCACTGCTATCAGGATAAGCTGTCAAGTCATGGTCTGATTCATCACTATCTCGTGGTACCAAGGCAACAGTTTCTTCGTCCTCTGTTCTTTTAGCAACTGGTTTATAGAAGAATGACATTATAGCAAATATGAATGCCATGAGTACAATCAGAGCTGCGAAAAAGAAAAACTCAACAGCCTACAGGGAGAAAAGAGAGTGAGTGTATTAAAGATAGTTAAACAATGTGACACTATACCTGGTTCTTAATGATTTGTGATTGAGCTACAGTGACATCAATGATGTTACCAAAACAAACAGTTAATAGCCACCCTGCTTGACATATTGACTTCATTGAAGCTGGAGCCTATACGTATATAACATACAAACTTTATGTACTCAGAATTCATAAGTGCACATGTAAAATAGTATTTCTAGTACCCAAACTACTGTATTAAAGAGTATCACATTTTCAATTGAACATGTTAACTGTATTGTACAGACTACCCTAGTGGTTTATATACAAGTAGCAGGGGCGTAGCCAGGATTTTTTGAAGGGGGGTTCCAGCACCAGCATTGAGTTACTAGAAGCAGGGGTCTGGGGGCACAGCCCCTAGCCGCTGAGAGACTTTCAATATTTTAATAAATCAAAACTCAGCAAATTGCTATATATTATGCAAAAAGTACACTAATTATGATGCATTAAGTGCCCCTGGGATGAAGGTAGTACTAGATAAAGTCACCTAGTGGAAACAGACAACATAACACATAGAGACACATATAGTAATCTGTAAGTGATGGTTATATCTCACTGTGGTATAGGAGCCATGAATCCACTAATACAAATGACAATCAAAACAATATAACTATACAAATATGCATAGCATGAATTCATTTTGCATAACACAAGTGATAAATTACTTGAGCTCTATATCTTTAAACACTGCACACCAAAGCTATAGCAGTATAAGGTCATGCTAAGTTTTGCATTTAATGTTGGAATGTCTGAAAAACTTCATATGGACATGGATATTTACAGGCATGTTCTATTAGAGTATACCTGACTGCTCTATTAGAGTATATACGTGACTGCTCTATTAGAGTATATCGATCTTTTTAACAAGTTTTGAAGAGGGCTCATGTTATCTCTGTAAATCCTTCCCTGAGAGATGAATGTAAGTTTTATCAATTGTAGTGCTGTGCCATTACACTATATTGCTCACTCATTTTGTCCTGCCATACTAAATGGTGTGTTAGGATCCTGTTTGCAGAAGTCTAAACTTTACAGGGGGGTTCCTGAACCCCCGGAACCCCCCCTCCCTACGCCCCTGAGTAGTGTATTTACTTGGTTAAATGCCACAGCGTCCATTATCTTAAATCAATGCATTGACTATTTGACTGTAACCACCACTCGATGCTTGAAAACGATGTTGAAGCCCTTATTTTCGAAATTGACTGTGTGCAGCTAATCATGGTATATTATGAAAGAAGACGATATTGAAGACCAAAGAAAAAGTTTTCTACTTGTACCACAATATCATAGTTTGTGAGACTATGAAGCCCATATCTTGTGAAGAGCCATAAATTATACTGAGGAATGAAAGATTCTTTATATAACAGTTCAAGTAAATGCTTTATAACAGTATATGGAGTTAAAAAAATCTGCACAAGAACAGCCATGCAGCTGTTAAAAAAGTACTGCCTTAAAAAGCCTGGGTAAAAAAAGTTGTGAAATTAAAAGTGGCGGCCAAGAAATGGTTGCATAGCTGTTTTTGTGTGGATATCACTTCTTTTTGTAATTGCAAGTTCCAAAGCTAGCCTATGGTTGGCCTTGACACTTCCTTTTAACTTGCCTTTGTGCTTTTTCCCTTTACTACAGGAATTATTGAAAAAACTGAATTTTGAAGGCGTGAAGATAGCATAATTTTTGTAGTACTCCAATAGAGCACACATTTTTTCTGAGCACTTCAATACAACACATATAGAATTTCCACTGACAGATCTATGAGTTCTCATTCTAGTGTACTAAACCGAACTTTCATTTATAAGGTAGAAATTAAATGAGTTGAGCAACTGACAGTGGTGGCAGAGTGGCAAGGACTTGGGTACATAGATGTGGAGGTCCTTGGTTTAAAGCTTTCTTAACGACATTTTTATACATCTCAGTGATTGTTCTATTAGAGCATCTCGATCACGTTTTTCCCAAGTTTGATTTTTCTTTATATCTCCTTAGCTAATACTCTCAGTACTTTTAAACCACAAAAAGTTTGCACTATGATAGTAACTTTGTGCACAGACCAATTTTCAAGTTATTCCATCAAGCAGATTACCCTGTAGGTGTGACAACAAATCACTTTTGTAATTTTCAAAATCCGTTATTCTTAGTTCGATCTGTATGAAAAATGGGCTGTAAATGTGCTGCATTATGCTTTTACTGCCCTCCAATTTTGAAGTTAATCGACTAAAGCATGCGCGAGTTATAGAGAGTGGAGTGAAAAGAAGAAGAAAGAAGCAGAAGATGAAGAAAATACAAAGAAAATAAGACGACTTTTGAATGCACATATCTCAGTGATGGCTGGGCGGATTCAACTTAAATTTGGAATAGGCGGTGCCGTACCCTGAGGGAGTTCCACAGCAAAACTGGGCAATTTCTGTTCAGGCACTATTGAGCCACGAATGTGTGAAAATAGTGCTTTCTTGGTTCCTGTAAAACACACAATTGTCTGTCATGCATCCACACTAGCTGCACAACACACTATCGTGTTTACTTTCTTATAAATGTTAGATTGACTTTAGGAACTTTGATAAAAAAAAGCACTCTACAGGAGTGGATCCAGGGTTTGAAAAAGAGAGGGGGGAGCACCAGGGTAGTAGGTATATGGAGCTGGGAGGCAAAACTGAAGCTATTTCATATGTTTCAGACTAAAAAAAAGTAGAGTGGTTTTCAAACTGCTTTCTACTGTAAGTGGACTACAATGATCAAGTGCTGTATAGGGATATAAGTGATATTCATGAATTATGAGCCTAAAGAAGGCATACACAAGAGCATGTGCATTTCATGCATTTACTCTTAGCAGGTAAAGTGTGCCCATACATGGGATACAGTGCTGCAGATTTTAGTTTTCATATACTACTCAACAGCTGTGTGGTGATTGTTCTATTAGAGCATTTGACTGAGTTGCTCTATTAGAGTACCTCGATCTTGTATAATGCTTTTTTTTGGGATGAGGGGGGGGGGGGGGGGGGGGGGGTAGGGGTAGGGGTAAAGGGAGGGGGGGGGGGGGGCACCCCCTTGGATCTACCACTACTCTAGCATATAATACACATGGTCTGAGTATACTATACATTTGAAAGGTGCAGACATTGTTACCTGTGAATAAGCAAATTCCAATCCAGTAATGGAGAACATCACTTCACCAGCTGTGATCAGTACATACATGGGAACTTGCAGGAATATACTGACAGTATCTGGAGGGGCATCCTCCACAAGTGTGACATGGAACTAGAGTGGAATACAACACATTACTAAGTGTCACTTGAATAGGAACTACTCAGTATGTAGCAAGTGCAATGAAACATGCTTTATTATTCTGAATGTTGATTTTGAGAGGCCGTAGTAAGAAGTCGTGTACAAAATTTCACTATGAAGAAATGTACTTGAACATTGTAGTATTCAGTGACTGGATTTGCGAAAAGGTACCTTTTTCAGACACATAATTTGACCCATTTTTTGAACTTTAAAGCTTCATAACTTTTTGATCATGTCATATAATTGCTTGAAAATTTCAATGAATGTAGCTACAGTATCTGGCTACATTTTGATACTAAGGGCAAGTTAATCAGCATAAGGAGTGAGGTATTACATCATTTTGTTTGCTGGTATGTCAACTGTGTGGAAAAGGTACCTTTTCACAAATCCGGTCACACAAATTATGTAGACATGCAATGACAGTGACTAATACAATATGTGGTACCTCAGAGTCATCTGGTTTGGAGAATATCACAGAATATACACCACCTCCTTTTAGCTCCCCAAGACTGTCAGTCTATAGGAAGTGAATGAAATAACTATAATGAGGTGAACACTAACCTTCTTGTCATCCGTGTTGAAAATTGAATTGACGGTGTAGGAATACCTGTGGTCAACACAACATTCATTAATGTAACTGTTGGTCCTATATACCTGGTACATAGTGTGGAGTGTCTGCACAGTGTATGTGGGTATGTACATAGTGTGTACATGTACATGTGTGTTAGATGGAACTAACACCTTCAGTCTTGAGATATGATACACTTTCCTACAGGTTATTATAGAAGAATTTGCCTGCAGTGACTGCAGAATCTGAGGGCTCAATGTTCATTGGTCAGGAACAATGTAAATGTCAGCTGAAGGCTTTTCTGCATGCATATGTGTGTGAGTGGAGAGTTTGCAGGGCTCACTTGGCAACAGATAGGTTCACAAATGATCCATGATCTCCAAACTGCTGATTATATGCATGATAATGATATTCTTCTCCACATGACTCAGGTTTGAATATCTCAACATCAACTGTATCATGAACTACATTAATAGACCTAGAGACAAATGGTATTGGATCAGAAACAACAAAAAAGTCCAAAATAAGTAACACAAGACCAACAGAACATACAACTTCTTCACAGCAGTCTGGGAAATAGATCTGTACACTTATAAACAGCACAAACTATGGTGTACCTGACTGTGGCATTCTCACTTGTAGGAACACTACCAAAGTCTCCTGGAACCTAAATAACACACATCACATGAAACATTATACTACGTAGCAGCAATAAAAAGAACTCACTAATAAAATAAGCAATTTTTCATCTCTGTCCTCAGCCAAAATAATGCGAGCCATCTCTTTGTCATGCAACTCCACCACAGTTGGTGTCATTGTATATTTAGTACTGTTACCAGGGTGTACTAATAGGGAATGGTTGGTGGCTGATGTGAACCATTCAATGTTCTACAACATACAAAGCATTATAGTACTTTTGAAAATACTGGAAAAGAAGACAGATTACAACTAACAGCCACTGTACTTATTACAACTTGTTTGTTAAAGAGATAGGCTTTACCTGTTCGTAAGCAACTGTGAAGGTCCGAGAAGTACCTGCAACTTGCACAGTTATTTCAGAATCTGGTATGACATTTGTAAACGTGGCCCTTGCTTCACCACTTTTGGGGAAGTTGAAGCTCGACTATGAGAGATACACCAACATAGAAACACTGTAATATATGGGCACATGAGTAGTGTGTAATGTATGAAAGTGTAGCATGAGTTTAAAGCATGTGTGTTGTGTGTGCATGCGTGCGTATGTGTGTATATGCACATAATACTAACCTCCACTTGCAATTGTACAAATCCAGCTATTAGAAATGCTAACCCAGCTAACACCATACCACACACCATTCTCTGCAATGGCCTGTAAACAACAATTGCCAACTATTGTAGTGTTATTTTAGCCATGACTTACTTTCTCAATAGTCTGAATTTGGCTAGTATAGGGTAGATTACAAACTCAAATATCGGAATGAAGACCAGAATGAGAATGGGGTTCAGAGCTTGCACTTGATCTGGCTTGAGGTACCCAAGCGGCCCCTATATATATGTGTGTGCAAAAGTATTTCACAACAAACACATTTTGGGTATAATTATCGCTTATTATAAAAGCACCACCAAAATTATTATAAAAGCACTATCCACACAAAAACAGCCAAGCTGTGAAAAAATGGTGCGGCCTTAAAAAGCCTGGGTGAAAAAAGTTGTGAAATCAAAGGTGGCAGCCAAGAAATGGCTGCAATGATGTTAATGCTAATAAATTTTAACAATGCACACAGCCATTATTAAAATTTTTAGCATTAACATCATTGCAGCCATTTCTTGGCCGCCACCTTTGATTTCACAACTTTTTTCACCCAGGCTTTTTAAGGCGCACCATTTTTTCACAGCTTGGCTGTTTTTGTGTGGATTTCACTCCTTTTTGTACTTTACAAGGCCCCAAAACCAGCCTATGGCTGACTTTGAGGTTTGTCTTTACTCACATTTCTTCTTTTCTATGTAGATACAATGATGATTATTGAAGACAGACTTATAAATGTATTTCATTGCATGATTTAATTCAATATTTGATAATATTATTGTAATACTCTAATAGAGTGCACATTTTTTTTTGAGGACTTCTAATAGAACATACATAGAATGTTCTAGAACAGTCTAGAAGTTCTATTGGTAGATCTATGAAATTACAAACATTTGACTATAAGCAGATTTCAACTAGAAATTTCATTTATAAAGCAGAAATTAAGTGAGGTGATCAGTCAAGGTAGCAGTGGTTCAGTGGTTAAGGATGCAGGTGTTAGGTATGGAGGTCCCTGGTTCGAACTCTGGTAAGTTTTATTTTCGACATTTTTTGCACACCTTTTTTACCCCGTGGTGACTGCTCTATTAGAGTATCTCGATCCTGCGATTTTACACTTGCTTAGTTTTTGCTTTATAACTTTGTCGCTGTAACTCTATTGCTATTCAAACTATCAAAAGGCACTGCTATGATGATCAGCCTATCTACACACCAATTTTCAAGTTATTTCTATGCTTGGTTTACCCTGTAGCCGTGACAGAAGTTTGATCTGTTTTTATGTGAATAAACGTCCATAACTCCTTGAATACTACTCAGACTTACAACAAACTTGGTACGTGACTCCACTGTTACACGTTCTTAATTTGTGCCAAAGATCGAGGTAATCGAGTTACACGTTTGCATTTTATAGCAATTTTTGCAAAGTGTGCGAAAAGAAATCGAAGCCCCCGTAGCCCTCCGTACGGCATAAGAAGAAAAAAATGAAGAAATTAAAACAAAATTTTGGACACCCATATCTCGCAAATGGCTGTTGCGAATTTAATCTAATTTGCTGTGTGGCGTACCCTACCTGGGGGACAGCTATAATGCAAAAATAGTGTGCTTTGGAGAAGAGGCCATGGAGCTATGCATGCGTGAAAAAGCTGTTTTCTTTCTTCCTGTAAATATACTCACGGTGTGGTCGCCGGCTTTCTTGGCCGCACGACACACTACTGTGTGTCTTGATCACTGTTTAAGCACCATTAACTTCAAGGTATAAGCACACCGACAATTAATTACTCACAATATCCCCATTCATTCTGGTTGCCTGTAGCGTCCACCTGGATCCCTGTGGTGGATCATGTGATCATGATGTCATACATTGTGAGTCATTGTGACGCCATTACCTGTTGATCAAACAATGACCAGAATACCGGTAGTGGCAGGAACATGACAAGGACACGTAACACTGCCCACACATCATTAGCAAACTCAACCTATAGGGACCACAACAAAATGGATGATTTAACATCTCCATGGCAACTAACGGGATAGTCTGGACAAGCATGGTGGATGAACTTGACTCCTTTACTCCTGCCCTTCTTGCGGAACCAGTTCTTTGTCGCTGCCTGTAAAAACACAGAGAAAACATGATAGTGATTCTAGAACTGTAAATATGCACATGCATGCACTCACACAAATACACAAAGTAAAACAGTTACAAAAGGGACACTGCAATTACCAAGCCAATGTTGACAAACAGACACACAGACAGACACAAAACACAGCATACAAACATTGTACCACACACACACACACACACACACACACACACACACACACACACACACACACACACACACACACACACACACACACACACACACACACACACACACACACACACACACACACACACACACACACAAATTATTGTAAACAAACACACAGTGTAAACTACAACACACTACATACCCAGATACAACCAACAAACATGAAAAATATATTCTTCCCCCCTGGGGGTTTGTTCTTGATGTACATCCTACTCCCACCAAGAAACACGAATAGAGAGAAGATCATGAGGATGGCCGGGATACCAAATGATAAGGCATAACAGTCCTCTCCTCCACAACTGCTGGATGATGTCTTGTTGCTGGTGTTGTCTGCAGTGGCCGGACAACTCTCAGGACCAAAACAGCTGATGTCACCTGAGTGGGATAAGTCAATAATATTGTGAATGAATCACATGAGTACAGCTGAATACCTCTCTGAATATAAGAGGACTGTTTAATTATAGTATTTAGTTGAACATTCTACTTGAACAGAGCACTGTGTGTATAAACAAATGAGTTACAGTAGACCTAATTTAAATTCCAATGAAGTGTGGAATTTGGATAGAAGGATGGGGATGGCATATGTTGGACTAAACTTGTGAACATTATATTAGAGTGTTTTCCTCACCTCTCAACACTGGTGTCAGTAAGGTGGAGATGACACTGCCAGCATTAATGGAGAAGTAGAAGATTGAAAAGAACTTGGAGAGAAGATGTTTCTAGAAAAAGTCATAAAGGTGCAACTTATGTACTCTGTATCATGAAACTCTTTCAACATATCAGGGAAGATTTTTAAAATGTTTGGATACATACATACTTGATGTTCTTTAAACTGGTCCCCACCAAAAGCAGACACACAGGGTTTGATGCCGCCAGTACCAAGGGCAATCAGAGCCAGCCCACCAAATGTCATCACTCTGTAGAGTAAACCACATGTACATCACATGTATAGAACGACCAGGCAATGGAATAGAACAAAAATTAAACATCCTTTAATTTGTGCCCATTGTCAGTTTTTCTATGTGTACATACTAACTAACATACAGTACTACACAACACTTAACTAGTAACTGATGACATAACTGTCAACACTTGTTTTAGCCAAGAAGGGTACACAACACAGTACACATATATACCTGTATGCTGTCTCATTACAGTTCAGAGCAGGAGGTACGGCAGATAATGTCAACGTCACATTACCAACAGCATACACAATGGAAAGTATAAATATCGTCCTACACACAACACAACCACATAATAACACCAATTCATTAAGTTGATGTTAATACATCCTCTTGCTAATGCAGTTGATGATGCAAGCCATGACACTGACTCACTTGAATTTCCCCAGACAGCTGTCAGCAATAATGGCTCCTAGTAACGGAGTGGCGTAGCATAGTACAATGAAGGAGTGGTAGAGTGATGTGGATGTGTCCTCATCGAAGTGTAGATAAAATGTCAAGTATAGTACCAATACGGCTAAAATAAGAGAGAGAAGATCCAGTGACTCTCCTATGCTAACAAAGCAAACACTGTCTGGTGACAACATTCTTAACATAGACTTACTACAATGATCAAGTATAAGCCATTTTAAGTGAAAGGTATTAATATAAGTCCTCAATTCAGCTAATCTTTTGGCTGGCTTGTACCCTATTACTGAATTCACTGTGTTAGTGGGAAGTGACCCACCTTTAGGACCAAATGGCCATATTAATGAGGTCATAAAATACATCTTAGCTATGTTTGGAAAGTGGCCACTATGATGAGGTTGTCTTACTAAAGAGGTAGCCGCTTAGTGACGTTTCACCATATTACATGGCACACATATGTACCTCTCATTCCATAGTAAGAGAACCTCTCACAGAACTCATTACTGACAATGAAGAAGACTGAGAAAGGAAAACCTTGGCAGCTCAGGCAATCCTGAAACACAAAAATGGCTATGTGATTAATAAGTGTGTGTGTGTGTGTGTGTGTGTGTGTGTGTGTGTGTGTGTGTGCGTGCGTGCGTATGTAGTGTGTGTGTGTGTGTGCGCGTGTGTATGTAGTGTGTGTGTGTGTGTGTGCGTGCGTGCGCGTGCGTGTATGTATGTAGTGTGCAAATCTGATAGTGCAGTCAGTGATATATGCTGAGTCAACAACTTACCAAGACTTTTCTACCGACCGGCTGCTTCCTCTCTGGTTCATCACTAACAGCCTCTGTAGCCCACATACCATTGTAATTTTTGATTTACAAAGTACATGTACAATTACAGTAAGTGACTAAACACCCTATTAAAACACACAGTTAATTAGCTAGATATTATCATGACATTTCGTTTCTGCTGCAATACAACACTTTGATTCAAACAATGTCAGTTAGCTCAGTGAGGACGACATCAATACACAATACTCAGTTATGGCTAGTCTTGCCAACCATCACTGAAAAAAGGAAGAAACAAAAAAGCGGTCTGGTCATGCGAGACTACTAGGTCACTAATTTTATGCTTGGCAGGGGACTATTAGAACCTGCTGATTGTGTGATACTCACTATGTGGTCTGGGTATGTGACTCAGTTACTAGTCAAAGGTGTCAGACTGTTGTGCATACATATGAAAATAGAAGCTATACACAATCACACATGTAGTAACTGTATAATATCTTAGCTATCCCCTGAATATTCGAGGTGGCTCATTCTAGAGTTGTAACTACAAACAGGATAAATAGCATAAGATATAGTTTCCCTTCAAGGCATGCTCCCAGTTATAGTGCAATAAAAGTAATAGCCAGATTACGACAGAGGTACATGAGATATTTACAAGCTATACAACCACAAAGATAATAATATAAAACACGACATATCATTAACAAAATCCCACCACACAACGCACCATCTAGAGGTAGCTCATCGTCGTCCTGGTCGCTATTATAGCGAAGCATTGTCTTGTGATTGTTTTACTCTGTTTTACTACTAAGAAGCCCACACCCTCAACGTATATTTTATTTGTAATTGTAATTACTAAGATTATTTAACGAATTAAAGAAATCGTGAATTGGCAATTTCACGAAAGGTTCGGAATGTCTACTGTAGAACGTCTCTGGAAGTTGTGATAGACTAAGTATGATTAATATTAAGAAGAAAATAGCCTCAGAGAAGGAAAAGAAAGCGGCCAACCCAGGACCCTTGGTCAGAAGACCGTCAGTACGTTCACAACTTCTCACTAAAGGTGCTGGTGTTATTGAATTACATTTACTCAACATTTTATTTGTAGAATTACCAGAACTAGAAAGAAATTTACCAAGTTAGTTGACGAAATACCACAATCAATTATATTATTTATCTCAATAGAGACATGCAAGTTGTACCACCCCAGTGCAGATAATCTTGCCTTCTTTAAGTTGTACATACAACCAGGTTAGTGTACTATGACGTGTTCTTCAACAAGGCTGTGTAGAGTGGAACTCTTCTTTTCTGGACACAAGTTTGCGAAGTGTCCTTATTAGTGAAGTGTCCTACTTTCAGGGGTCTAAATGTGTGTACATTAGTAACACAAGTGGGGCCATAGACATGTGTCCTGATAATCAGCAGACATCTTTGGAAGCCTGAGGTTTAACTTAAGCTTAAGTATGCATACAGCAGCACATATCTGAATTGTTGCAAAACAGTTCTGTTAATTGACACCTCAGAAAATATTAAATGTTTTTGCTTTTTAATTAGCTACATTCTTATTTGAAGCCTGGTTTTTTCTCTGTGGGTTACAAGTATAAGGAAAAATTAGGAATTTTAAGTTCAATTAGGGATCATAGAAAAAAAGTTGGAAAACAAGGGAGGTTACCTACATCTGCAGATGTACTACATTTAATCCCTCCCTATTTCAATTACAAACTCTTGTTAGGGTTTCCATTTAATGTTTCCAGGTTGTAACTACCAACTGCTGTACTCTGTATTTTTGTTTGTGTGCATCTGATGTACATAGATGATGGTTACTGGAGAGGTGGTCGTTTTATGTTTGAAATTACTGTCCCTAGCAACTATAACATTGTGGTGAGTTGTTGTATGTATCATGTATTGTTGGTGTATAAAAAGGATGTCTTGTGTCAACTGGCTCTGCACGGTGGGAATTTGACATGGTAGATATGAACCCTGAATTAATATTGGTAAAATATGAAGTCACTGTACTGTCAAGTTCAGTATACCTTATATTGCTATGACCTAGCCTTTTTGTGACAGTTTACTCACTCCTCAGTAAGCAATAACTACAGTGGTCTCTAAGGATTCGTAGTCTAGTCTGGTTCACAATTGATAAACTTAATCACAATCAAACTAAATCAAACCACACCTGTAGGTACTCTTAACTGAACTGGTGTTCTTCACATTGATGGTTACCAATGCTAGCGGAATAAGTCCTGACACTGAACGTATGTACCATTGCCATAAAAGTTTCGAGGTGAACTTTTGTAGATGTGCAAATTTTTGACGAAAAATTTCATAGCCAAGCATCACAGCTTATCATTTGCATAATGGCTCATCTATAAGTTTCGTAGCTGAGAAATAACTTACAAAAATTTTTACATACATATTATGGTGTTTCATGTCAGTTAAATGTACCATTGCAGCCTCCCGAGGTAGTATGCAAGACAAGGATATGGCACCCTAACATCACAGAAACTGGGGAGGTGTGTCTCAGTGTCCTGAGGGAGACCTCCATTGATGGGACAGGATGGTCCCCAGCAAGAGGTCTAAAGGTCAGTAATGTGTGTAGAGGAACCTGTATAGTGTGGACACTTCAGGTGTACTTTTGTAATGCCCTTTCATGTATGCTGTTTGTGTTTGTATTGTTTTGCATGGTTAGACTGTTCTTTATATTTGTGACATCATTGGTCGGTTGGCAAACTGCCACAGACAAAAGCTAAAGTTGTGTTCCCAATGAAGTTCAGAGAATTTGATTTCATAGGCTAGCTGTGAATTGGCATGGCAGAACAAAAACTTTACTGTAAAATAAACAAAAAAAAAGCCTTTTACCTGCCAAGAATTCACACCATGTCAACCAATGACATCACAAATAAAAAAGAAGCAAAATTGTGATTTCTGGCCATGCAAGACTAGTGTATGTAATTGTGTGGTATGAATTGTTGTATCTATTCTCCAGGATGTTGTCTGGGGTCTCAGTTCTCTATTCACAGTAAGCACATGATGCCATTCACTGTGTTGTGTATATTCACATTTTGTATAGGACTTACTGAACTTTGATGATCCATTAAACTTGGAGGCAGCAGAACACTACCAGAAAGACAAGCCATCATTTGCTCGTAAAGCATCTCAATATGTCCGTCTGTTTGCCAGCGACAGGCACACTTAACAAACATATCATGCTGATCAATTCCAAATTTTCACATACAGATATTGATGTAATGGCAATATTATGAAATCTTTTGTATTTTACATTCAACATCACTGTCACCATTTGCACTGGTAGTTCTCTTGACGGCTACTGGCTGTTTTGTCTCTGATAAGATGTGCTGGAATTTCTTCAGGTCAGCACTGAACAGTATCTAGCAAGAAGACACTCACAATATCACACAACATGTGTTGTTTACTCACAGAATGAGCCCAACCAGCATATGGCCCAAATATCTGACGAAAATGGTCACCTAAAAACATTACAGTCATGTATACAATTATGTAGACACTGTTGACAAAGAACACTAGTTTAAAATAGTTGATATGTATAGCCCTGAAATTGTATTTTAAGGCAAAAGCAAAAAAAAAAAAATTGCCATATATATCTGTATACTCTAATAGAGCATTCACAAGTCAGGGGCAGATACACACTTTCATAAAGGAGGGGTTCCACTTTGGAATTGCAACTTTAGCCTAGCTATAAGTTGAAGACCAAAAAAAAAAAAGGTCACCTACTGACAATAGCTGCCCCTCACCAACTATATTTCCTTATTTATAACTAGATACAATACATAGCTTGCTACACTGCTCAAAAGACTACTGTGACTGCTCTATTAGAGTATTTCGAGTAAGAGAGGCTCTTTCTCTAGATCCGCCCCTGCAAGCTGTTAGGGGTACAGTAACTCACCAACTTGTTGGTATGCTTTACTGGTCATTGTTTTACCCTTTAAGATACTCTTCAGCCCATAATCCCTCACTGCTATCTGCCATACATGAGTGTCCACTGGTACAGCTTCTAGTTTATCCAGTCCCATCAGGCAAATGCAGTCAGCGACCTTAGCACCAACTCCACACAGCTCTAAAAGAGATGAATGGGCATCTGAATAGGGCAAGCTTTGTAATGATTCCAGCCAGCCCTTTGGTCTTTCATTTGCTATAAGTTTTGCAGTCTTGTGGATGTAGCCTGCTCGATAACCAAACCCAAGGCTGCGCAAAGTTTGCTCCACTCCTTCTGAGGTTAATGCTTCAATAGGTGGAAAAGAATAGTAATCCTTCTCTTTGTAGTTACCGAGTTTTTGGCCGTATGTTATGCACAATTTTTCTACCATTCCGCTTATCCTCGTGATATTATTGTTTGACGAACAGATAAACGCAAACAATGTCTCCACTGGGTCTTGCCTTAGTATCCGGATACCTGAAAATGATTCAACTTTTCTTGCAAAATTTTTGTCCCGTTCGCTCCACTCTTTGCACAGAACACCAAGGTTTTCGTCCAATCTAAAATAATCTTTGATAAAGACTTCATCTTTTGTGCTATCAGTAGAATTATGCACGTGATACTGTATGGCTGTTTCTTCTTCTTGTTGCAGAGTGATTAGTCGTCCCTTAGCTACCCCGGTCCATTCGCTGGGTCCTGTTTCTTGCCATCTAAAGCTCTGTCCACAGCATAATGTCAAAGCAAGCCGCAGTTCACTAGACGAACACGCTAAAGTTGCGAACTTCATGCAGCTGATTCGAACCAAACAATTAGAAACAAACATGACATCACCTTACGCGCCAAAGCGTAAGAAATAAATTCGCGAATTAAATTAGTGCGTACACTAAATTAAAGTCACATGTTAAATTTGACACATCCCTGTTCCTCCAACATGCCAGCAAACACAACATCCATAGCACTGCCAGTAGCCTATAGGAACACCATTACAACAACACAAATGAAAAAATAAGTCACCTGTAAAGTGGCTCCTGCAATACTGATAACATTCTTAATTCCAATGTGTAAGTCTCTGTATAAATTGGTACATGGAGAGAGTAAAATTGTAGTAACAATTTAAGAAACTCACTTCAATGGAGTGATGGATTTCTTAATAGCCTTGGTGTCTGCTTCACTGAAGCAATTCAATTCCTACAGAACAGAACAAAGTGACTAGAAATTTCCTAAAGTTGAACAGAAGTACAGAATAGACAGGAGAATACGGAAACATTCATGCAAGCAATTTTTCATGCAGTTGACAAAATAATATTATTTTTCACTAATCTTGGTTATCTTTTTTAACTGACACAGTTTGGAGTTCTCAGCTCTTCACATGAACATTTAAGGTATGTAATAGTGCACGTATACAACATGTTACATGTACCTTCAACACAGCCATGACTTGGCCACCATTAGACAGGTAAGGCACATGAGTTTGATAAGAGAAGGAGTCAGCTAGTCCCATCTGTTGTAGAACTGAATGTGTGCTGGTTGTACCGATGATCAGCAGCTTACGATCCTGTAAACAAGAGCAGTGAGTATAAAATGGCTGTCCTGCTGGCATTTGAGCTTGGTCGTGTGTTAGAAAAACCTTACAAAGTAACAGCAAGTGTGACTGTACAACCAAACGTGTGCATGACAACACTTGCTTCCTAGCCATGAAATACATGGGCATGGCTGAAAGAAAATTTGTTTGTGATTCATACAGCCACACTTTAGAATACAAGGTACTAGCACCTGTGACACCAAAGTGTCGGGTTTGAATGGGTTGGATATTTTACAACACATACGTGAACAACTTCCTCTCACAAGCTCACTCACATGTGGTGGGTGTTTCTTTAGTAATACTTTAAGTGTCTGTAGTACAACGTTGCTAAATCGTGGACCAATATTGACGTAGTCTGTGGATAATGATTGGAACATGTCAGTTGTGCAGGAATAAGCCCCACCCACCTAATAGTTGATCAATATCATCCACTATTACACAACTCAGTGGTGACTTGTACGCATCATCAAATACCTGCAGGGAGCACAAAACATGATACATTAGAGTATAGTGGCTAATGAGTGATGCACTTTTGAAACCAAATAATTATAAGACACAACAGAACAATGGAACCTCTCTATAATGGACACAGAATTCTCACTGTTATACTTTGGAGGAAAAATCAAATCTGTTGGAACTGAAATCTTTATGGAAATTGTGTCCAATACATAACTTTATGAGTGTGGCTTCACTATGTACATACTGTTTTAATGGCTTGACATTTCCCAGCTTCAGTGTAGCCAATCATATGCTCTGGTGTAACAATTTTTACGAAAGGAAATTTACACTCCTGTGCCAGCTGAGCTGCTAATGCAGTCTTGCCACAGCCAGGTCTCCCTAAGGGGTGGGGCTAGAAACTTGCAGGAGTTAACACACCCACTAGTACATACCATGGAGCAGTAAGCTGGTTAGTGAAGTAAACTTGTCCAGTTGTGTCTGTTTGATGGCTAGCCGACCCTTCTCCAAGATCTGTTCTATCTGATCACTCCAATCCACAATACCTGAACATTACATCAAAGCAGTTTGTATTCAGCAAAATGGCAGAGTACAACAATACAGTGAAACTCAATAATGGAGTCACCGTAAAACACATGACCTCTTTAAAACAATGACTACTAAGCAGTTTTATAAAAGGGCGGCTAAGTTGGAATGTAAAAATGTAGCTACACCATAACTACATTGTTGAACAAAACAAGCTGGGCAACACAAAGCAGTATAGCAACTGGTGTGTAGCCAGTTCCACGTAAATTGTTGCTACAGTCCATTACGTAACTCACACAGTAGCAGCCTGGGCATTATAACTACGATTGATATTCAGATGTCAGGTCACCTGTCTATAACATAAAACTCCAAGAGAAAGCCACACAGAAGTACTGTAGTTGCCTACATGCGAATGTGAAATACTAAGTGAGCAGATAAAATTAACATACATTGCAACTATCACTCACCATTTCTAATGTACTTGTCAAGTTGCTCGTTGCTAACACCAAATGCCTGAGGGTTAGTAATATTGACACATTATTATATTACTCAGTATAAACACTCACAGGTTTGACATCAAGGAGCGCTTGCTGGAAATCATCACGACTGACCTTGATCTTGTCAGTAGATGGCAGATCAACGTTAACCCCATCTTTAAACTGTAATGGAGACATTGATACTGGTGACACACACCATTATATCTCTGTATGTCATTTATATCTCTTTATGTCATGGTCCACATTAGTCTTCACATTGTATTCCCAGCTTTACATGTATGTAAAAATAAAGTGATTGTTCTATTAGAGTATTTTCCAATAATCCAAACACACAGCAATACATTGAGTCAGCACCAGTGGTCATGTAATATGACATCATTATCCAGAGAACACTGGGTACTTGTAAGTAGTTGTATAAGCCTAGTACATGCAAATCCTACTACAAGAATCTCAAGTCCCTAGAGCTCCAATTCTCTGCTACTTCTGCTAGGAGTCCATTGGTGGTTGTACTGTCCAGGTGTATATGATACATGACACCACACACACACAAACATACACATACACACAAAGGTCACCTTTATGAGCCTGTTCATTGCAGTGTTGGCTGCACTCTTCACAAGCCCTTCAATCTCAGCTCCACTAAAGTTACGAGTCTTCTCCGCCAGATCACGCAGGTCAACAGCACCATCAAGCATGTTGTTATTCCTCATGTGTGATGTGTGGATGGTCAGGATATCAAAACGTCCATCTTTATCTGGCAGTCCTATCTCCACTTGTACATCCATCCGACCGGGACGCAATAAAGCATCATCTATCAAATCCCTCCTGTTTGTCATACCTGTGGAACATGTAAAATATGGAGGACCAAGAGGAATGGTGCTCACCAATTAGCAGTACATTGTTAAGTTGCTCCACTCCATCTAGTTTGGCCAAGAGCTGGTTAACTACCGTGTCATGAACACCTGTCCCCCCACCCTAGTGGTGTAACAATGACACAACTAATGAAGAACAAACTCTCAATACATTAAGAACACAATAGAAAAACCCCACATATTATAAAGGACAAAGAATTTAGTCTCAAAATGTGGCTTTAATACTAATGAAAGAGAAAACCTTTCTAAAGGTGCAAAAAGCAAAAAAAAAATATATATATATATATTTGGTCCAAAGTTTCATTGTAATGGACTTAAAATCGTACATTATTTGTAGTGAAACTATCTGTTATTTTGTACATATTGTAGACTAGATAGGGACTTAGTACATGTTACTCAAGAGAGGTTCATTGCTAATTTATTTCTTACCACCGTGCCTCTCTCTTTGCAGATAGCATCAATCTCATCAAATATGATAATGTGTAGTCCACTAGCTGATCCCAGCTTAGTTTGTTCTTCCTCTGCCTCCGTGAACAGCTTCCTAGAGAGACCATTATTATCGTGTGTGTGTGTGTGTGTGTATGTGTGTGTGTGTGTGTGTATGTGTGTGTGTGTGTGTGTGTGTGTGTGTGTGTGTGTGTGTGTCTGTCTGTCTGTCTGTCTTTGCATACAGTACAAATATGTCTTGTGTTAGTATGTAGCGCATGTGTTGTGCAATATGTAATACTGTAATATCATCAATACTATGATAGTATCCCTGTCATTTTGTTGCTACATGTGTTAATGTGATGAGTGTTCTATTAGAGCATCTTAATATACAGCCTTTCCATATTATTAATTCTTGCAAGAATCTAGTGTTGGTTATCAAATCCAGTGTGGATACTATCGTAGTATTGATGATATTACAGTATTACATATTGCACAGCACATGCACTACATAAGACACACACACACACACACACACACACACACACACACACACACACACACACACACACACACACACACACACACACACACACACACACACACACACACACACACACACACACACACTTCTGGACCTACAATACACAGTACCATACCTGATGTTAGCCTCTGATTCACCAACAAACTTGTTCAAAATTTCTGCCATGAAAGACAACAGCACATTACAAATGTAGGCACACATGGACACAGAGCTACACACACCCACAATCTACTGGTATACACTACTCTATCATTATGTTGTAGTGATCTATATAGTGTTACCAACTAACCTGGGCCATTGATCACTTTGAGCTCACGAGCATTCAACATCTTTCCAATCTGCCTAGCCAGTAAAGTCTTACCACAGCCTGGCGGTCCATATAACAACATGCCCCGGACGTGTTTACACCCTAGCATGTGATCAGCATGTGATTAGCATATGCTAACTTTAAGTACACAAGTATGTTACATATACACATTGTAAATGACTGTTCTTGGAGTAAATAATAATCTATGCTACCTGCAA
Source organism: Dysidea avara (assembly GCF_963678975.1). Classification (NCBI taxonomy): domain Eukaryota; kingdom Metazoa; phylum Porifera; class Demospongiae; order Dictyoceratida; family Dysideidae; genus Dysidea; species Dysidea avara. Next base: position 5,055,548 of record NC_089283.1, on the reverse strand, counting down.
ATGAAAATCATCATGTGTACAGTAGCTTGAGACATGGTTTGGGTACCCAGCACCATTAGATAACTTGACAACAAAAGCTTGTGTGTTTCATGCAAAATTCCAAAATGCATATATACTCTTGTGAAATATTGTGTTTGACCCTGAGTATTGTATGAGTGATGCCAGGTAAATCACACCCATGAACACATGTAGACAGACACTGCATCTTACCAAGCTTCTCCACAATTTCAGCAGGAAACACACGCGAGGCAAACGCTCTTCTGAAGATGGTAGAAAATTCCTACAGTATTGAAACTCACATTACTGCAGTGCAGTGTAGCAACGTACAAGGTCATATATATTATGAACTCTTGTATATATACATATGGCACATACATATAAGCTGCATGTGTAGCTCTCTACTTACAGTTAGGGCAAAATTTGCATTGAAGTTTTAAGTGTGAAGCAATTCAAATGTGTAATTTGTGAAAGTTTGCTCAGTTGCTCCAATATAATATGCAAACCAGTAAATGTGCTTTTCAAGCATGTTGAGAGATACAGTAAATCATGTGGTACCCTTAGTCCAGTTACATAAGCAGGTTTCATTGTATGTACAATACTTTTCATTGCAAATTCAAAACTGTCACCATTATACCTTGTCCAGTCCACCAATTCCCATCTGAGAGAAGTCCCAGTCAGGGCTGATAATGGCTGCCTGTGTGCTGTATCCTCTACTGCTGCCAGTGAGAAGGAGTACTGTGTCCTGTGAGGGGATAATAGCAAGTTGTGTAGCTGAACAATTACTAACATATGGTGTGATTTATCAAGAGTTGATCAATGCTTGGTGTTAAAGTAGCAAGTTATGTACAAAGACAGATTATACAGGTATGATTCCATAGTAGCAGCATTAATACAAATCTCACCTCGGCCTTCTCAAATTTGACCAACGTCTGATGTGTCATCACTCCATTATCACGCTGTGTGTGAAAATATTAACATCATCAGTGTTCATCATGTGACCACATAGATGCACGATAACATGATCTATTACATCACAACTTATTTACTGTACCTTCTGCCCTTTGCCACTGTCTCCCTTGCGAAGCATGTCCGGATTTGAGCCAGTCAAATCAAGGATGCGAGCACGCAGCAACTGTGCCTTGTTTTTATCAGGTTTAACGACAAACTACATACGTACACAAAACCAGGCGTGATATCAGTGGTTACACAAAATTATACCAAATTTATAGACCACATTATACAATAATAAATGGTTTTGGTGTCGCTACATAAATTATTTTCCTTGATCAACTGCTTGTGTATTTAACTACATTAAAATGTAGCTATACTGATACATTGATCACTTCTAAAATAAATGGTTTAAGCAGTTTCACAACACCAAATACCAAACTTTTAATAAAATTATATGCCACTGTAAGTTAATGGCATAAAAAGCAACGTACTATTTGTTCCCGACTGAAGGGATTGTTATTGTACATATCCCTAAGCAGGTTAGCCAGCTGATCTGAATCATAAGGAGGTGGAGGCTTCCTACAATCATAGTTAGTTGATGGTACAATAACACCATCCCTGTGCCCACCTTGGATCCTTAGGATAGAAGGCTAGCTCCACACTCATCTGGTACAAATAACAGCTAATATCCTTATCATAGGAGATTGGGGTCACTGAGAAATAACGTTTGTATGGTCAATACATATCTAGAGTATACGTACTTGATCAACACATGTGTACATGTATTTGATATTGATATACAGTACAGTGGTATATGGAGGGTTTAGTCACTTATGGCTGTGAAAAAATTAACTATTGTGTTTATGGTTCTCCAGCCTGGTCACATTATTACAACAGGAGTTGCTGGTCAAAACAATCCTTTTGCTTATTTAACGTTGCGTCAACTAGCTGGCCAAATTTTACCCCTCTTGTACCAATAGGTTGCAAAACAAGAGACATGAAGATATAACCTCCATCAGCCCTTAAGTATTTAGGTAAATACGCATAGCTGTAACTTTCAAAGCATACTTCCTATGGCTACACAATTTACTTCTTGAATTCGTGATGTAATAAGGATTAAAATGATACCTAGGGTTTTTCCCTGCATATAACCAAAACTTGCTTTGTAAGAAACTTTAATCATGCAAACAATTTACATGCCTTATAAAATGATCAACAATCAAATGAGGCAAGAACTTTGAATCGTGAGTCGCCATTGTTCTTCATTTCATAACAAGTCACTACGGTTATATTCCTTCCCTGCAAGTAGCCCAGTGGATAAACTTTCAACCATGTATGCCTGTGTTGTGTGTAAACACACATTCCCCAACAGTTTTATGCATTGGGTGATTCCCTACTATAATGTACTATTGTACTTGATAATACATCAACTACTGTATGTTAAGGTAGGTGGGAATATAACAGGCTGGTGCGTATGTGAAATAGCATATCCCATAAAATGTATGCAAGTAAACAGAATAGAGTCAAGGACCATCACTCTTAGTACAGGGTGCATATAAGTGTGACTAATTGAATTGTCGTTTATGGTACTTGTGACTTAAATGGTGGTCTTGTTGTAGGAATTAAGAGCAGCTGATTAGATAGAATGCTTGTTAGCATATGGTCCTTGGGTTTATACTTCTGTAATACAATGTAAGGTTGCTATATGTGAACATCATATTTTGGTCACAGAATGAAGTTGCAAAATGAAACTATGATAAAGCAATTCCCATGTTGAATAGGTGTGTTGTTTGCAACATCAACAGGCATGTTTCAAAACAATTGCCACTCTCTAACTTGTGTTGATATTTATTCCATGACAGAGAAACAACTTCCTGGAGCTACTTTAGGGCTGATTGACAACCTATAGCTAGCTCAGTCTTGCAATATATAGTATATCTGATTGATTTATTATTAGGCAGAGTTTCCTACAATCAAATGCAGGCAAAGTCTTTTGGTGCAACCTTACAAACTAGATAAAGGCTTACCAGGAATCATATGACCTTCATCTGCCTTGACCCAAGCTCGCTGGAACATAACACATCCATCACGGCACATGCTTAGATGTAGTGTTTTACCTGTAGTCCTCCCAGACCAATGGCGCCTTGCCTTACATCATTAGTTGGTGTTAACTTAAAGACATACTTGCCATTCAGTTTAGCATACCTACAGTAAGTAGTGTGATAATTACATAGAATTCATCAAAGAAAATTTTAAGGGCAAATCTTTGTGTAGAAAAACTCTTTACCGGACTTCACAAAAGGACAATAAAGTCGTTAGAATATAGGGCACTGCTGAAAAGCAGTTCTTAGAACTGATGTAATCTCCCTTCAAATCATTAAATCACGAGGATGATTACAAATTGAAGTGTCATTTTAATACATCCAGTGCTTTACGGACTACACTTACTCACTTGCTAGACTTTAGCGATTCTTCGTGGTCTTTGACATTGACTGCAGCACAATTGGATAGCGTTATTTCGTCTGACGGGCTCCTCACCAGTTTAAACATTTTGAATAACTGGGCATTAATTAGAATAATTTCTTACTTCCTAAATAAAGCGCACTTATAAACTGTGCCGACTCGTCATGCATTTTGAAGGAACGTTACACAAGTGGACCAACTACGTATCTGGTGAGTACTTCTTACTATGTAGTTCATTATGGTAGTGAATATAACATTGAGTTGTCTGCTATATATGACTTTCCAACTCGCTTTTCAAATTTCAAGTCAACACAAGTGCGAGTTTTACACGTCTATAGCTTGAGTAACTGTAAGTGTACACTATGCCATAGAAGTCGTGTAAAGAAAGGTGTTGGTAGTTCTGTATCTGGTCACTATTACTTTATATAATTAGGCTTGTAACAGGAAGTACACACTGCATTGTTTACCCTATAATTGCAGGCTTAATAGGGATGTGTACCATTTGTAGGTTGGCAGTCAAGATGGTTTGTGTTGGATGGTGGAGTGTTGTCTTACTATCTCTCTGCTGAAGATGTCCGTCTGGGTTGTCGTGGCTCAGTACGTATGGCATCATGTGCCCTCAGGGGTGAGTAGAGTATCACAGGTGCTACAATATAGAAAGCACTGCGATATGTAATGTGTAGCATTTTTAATGAAAAGTGTTGTGAGTACAATTTTACTGGTTTTATGTTGTGTAGCTCCACCTAATGATGAGTTACGCTTGGATATTATTCTACCTGGAGATCGATATATTTATGTCAAGGCTGCCACTCGTGAGGAGCGTCAGCGATGGCTGGTTGCCCTGGGAAATGCCAGGAGAGATAACCCTGAACACTCAGGTATGTAGAGTTTTTGAGAACTACAGTGTAATGTTAAATTTCACTACAGTTCGGTACATGAAAGTGATGGAGTTACACTGGCAGTGTCAGAAAGTCATCAACCATGTCACCAACTTGAGACGTTTCATGCAGTCACATACCTATAATACTGAGGTAAACTTTGAACCATTATGACCACTGAGAGATTGTGTGTTGTGTTTGTTAGGATTTGACAAAAATGGAACGGCTGTTGAGCGAGTCTTGTGACCAGTTCCTTAACAACTTGGCTGACTGTATGGAGACTATGGGTGTACAGGCTGACAAGTAAGGATTACATCATTATGATGTAAGGCTCATGGTTGTGTGTACTGTTTGTAGTGGCCAAGTTACAAAATCCGTTTCTGATTCCACTGTTACATCTCCCGTACTCATGCCACATTCCACAAATCATGACTCATTACTTGATTCCAGTTTTGTATCAGAACAACCACCTGAAGGTGACACACCTTCTCACTTGATTCCTGAAACTCACTCTGTATTTCATACTCCATCCTTTTCTGGTTCCAGTTCTACCCACCCCAGTTCTGTTAACCAAAATTCTGTTCTTGATTCTACTTCAAAAATTCTAAATTCTGATTCCAATTTCTCACATCAGGCGGAGACTCCAAGCTCTAGTTCTGCAGACCAGGGTTTGGCCAGTTTGGTAGCCCAAGAGCCTTACCACCCAGACTCAACAACATCTAGCAATAGTCAAACCAACTCACAGGTTACCACCGAAGATATGAATTCTGCTCCTCATCAAAAGCAACAACAACAACCTCAGCAAAGAACTAGCACTTTCTTCTCTAAACTACCACACAAGTTTTCTGAGGTGCTGTTTCTTGCTGATAGTGGTATCCCAACTGACCAATTTCTCAAAGCTTGTGAAGACACACTTCCCTTCTTCAGTAAGTATCTGCCTACAGTATACACATATTGAGTATATATTACTGTTAATCGCAGACTTACTAAGTGCTACAGCTTTTGCTCCAGTAAAAGCTGACATCAATGGCAACATCACAGTAAGGGTATTGTACTGTACATGTATTCTTTATTGTATGTGTGTGCTACACAGAAACTACGGCGTAAGTATGATTCTAATCAGAAACAGTTTGTCACATTACAAGCCATGGTACATCAAGAATTACAAACTGGGACCCACAATGCAAAGGATTCAGCGACAGATGCATTACTGTGGCTGAAGCGAGCTATGGAATTCATACAGGTGTTCCTTTCTGAAGTTGCTGCTGGTGAACATGACTTGGCCGTAGCAGCTGGTAAATATATCACATATCGGTATAAATGGAACATACTAACTCTTAATTAGGAAAAGCATACAGCAAATCTCTCAGACAGCACCACAATTGGGTTGTACGAGGATTGTTTGCTGTAAGTACATGGTAAAACACTTGCAAAACATAATACACAACACAATTTTCTGCTACATGTATTTGTAAACTTATGTTGCTGTGTTTCTAATCTTATTCTCTCTAGCTGGCAGTAAAGGCAGTACCCTACCACGACCAGTTTGTCAACATGTTGGGAACCTCTGAGGAAACAGTAATGGCAGACATGCAGCAGTTCTCAGTTTCTCTTCAACGATTGCTAGTTGTGATTAAGAAACTCTACACTGACCAACAACTAGACAACTAACATATACACAAATACATGATTTATTTATTTGAACAAATTTTAATATAATGCACTGTAATAGTGTAATACACATATCAACTTGGTTGTTTTGGTGTATCGTCCTTGTGTTTTAAACTAGTGTCTTTAGAAGCTATATTGTCAGTGAGTTGTGGTGCACGTTCCACTATTCTGACTACATTGAAGTGTTTGTGTTTACTGATTGGGGGACATGACTCAATATAGACCAGGTCTCCATCACGACATCTCTCTTTCTCATCGTGTGCAAAGAACTTCTTACGAATCTTGTAATACTATACAATAGTAAACAGACAATATTACAAGCAACCAAAACTATTGGTTGTACAAAAGGGCATTACACTGAATGACAACTTACAATATGTATAATAAGCACAGCTCTTAAATTCTGATTGGTCAGTCATTGTTGTAAGGAGTAGGGACCCGCCAATTATGCTCATAATTTTACCTATAATGCTATGCTGCACTGCTCAAATATTTACCTATTATGCTTAAATTATGCCCAATTATTTATGCCTCAGTTATCAAGCTCTGCTAATAATTTCCAGTTTATGGATAAATAATAAGTGGCTGAAGCACAAACTTACTTGTCAAAATGCATATCACAGAAAAGATCGATATACTCTAATAGAACAGTCAGCTATGTGATTGTTCTATTAGAGTTACTGACTGTTCTATTAGAGTATATCGATCTTTCTGTGATAGCTATTTTGATAAGCAAGAATTCATACTATTACACAAATATTCTTCCTATTATGCTAGCATTATACTCAATGCTTTCAGGCACCTATTATGCTCATAATTATGCCAGCATAATCGGCGGGTCCCTAGTAAGAGGTAGTCAGTACCAGTAGTTTTGTAGAACCATAGGATTAAGATATTTGATCGACTAAAATAATTATAGCTTGATCACTTGATTTCACATCTTGAGCTAAATATTAAAGTGCTATAAAATTTTGCTTTACTAACTAAGACATTTGATTCCTTCTTTTGAGTACTACTTGATTGCTTGATTCAGTACTAATCTCTTGATCATTTAATCTGATTTTGATCCCGGTCACAGATTACCCCTTACATTACTGGGACAAAAATCCACAAGGAAATGCTTGGTGGTTGTCAGTTCTTTTCACTGACTAAGTCTGAGTATGTACTTGCAACTAAGTATGGGCCTGTCTGGGCAGAGATAATCATAACAAACATGTATAACAAAATACCCACCCTTGCTGCTGTACATAGGAACACGAGACTAACAAAATACAAGAGAACATAGAAAGTATTGACAATAAATACAATATGGTTGATTAGTGTACAGCGGGTATTATGTGTGAAGTCCAATTTTTTTTGCAAACTTTGTGAATTCTGTTGGCAGACTGAATTCTTATATTTTCAAGTTAGCAGCATTATGCATAGGCCTTCTGTAATCCTAAGCTTTCATAACTTTGCCATAATATCCAAAGAGATGCGTAGAATTATGGAGAAATTTATGCTGGAGGCTATTTTAATGGCTTCACAAAAATTTGGACCTCACAACAATAATCCTCTGTATGGTAAGCACCATGAAGTGTGAATTGTAAATATATTGTGTACACATAGCAGTAAAGCATGGACTCAGTAATTGTCACAGGTTGCACACTATATCATAGTGGTAGTAGAAATGTCTTTTATGCAGCTTGTAGTCATATGTTGACATGGAAAGCAGGGTACTTGACCCTAGCACATACAGAACATATCACTTTGATCCTCGCCCTGATCGGTAAAGGGGTATGCAATCTAAATTATTTCTGGAAATAGCAAAGTATCGCTAATGCACCTATCAATGTTTTGCCCCACTACTATGAACAGGGGGAATCAAAGTGCCCACTCTCTATCTTGTTCAGCGTAACACTCTCAGTCTTTTCATTCAAACACTGAGCATCTTTCTGCTTTATTCCAGCAAGGCTCACATGCTGTCTACTAGCTAGATTATGTGTAAGCAAGCTGTTTATAAAAGACACATTGGGTGATGTCGCTACAAACCGAGCAAGAAGCTATAAGACTGAAAAACACTATAGTATCACTTGGTAGCTACACCTTCTGGCATTAAAACAAGAGGTGTGGTCTTGCTATATCCTCTACTAGTCCCGTGGTCTTTCACTGGGGGATAGGAGGGGATTCGGCATGGAAATGGCCACAGGTAGTGGGGATTGTAATTGTAATTTTAAACAGGGGGTCCACTCAATAACCAAATAGTGATTTTCAGTGGAGCCCTGTGAGCAAAAGAAGAAGAGTACAAAACACAAATACAACTCACCAAAAATAAACATGCACACACACACACACACACACACACACACACACACACACACACACACACACGCACACACACACACAAGATACAAAGAGTTAATATTTCATGCCAATACAATTTCTTGAACGACGAAAGAGTAGCACAACAGTTGATTGTTCTACAGAACATACCCATGATAATAAAAGGACCTTTTCCCAGAAATGGCAGACACCCGGGAAAAAGGCGATTGGTATTGCAGCCAACATGACCAGTCACATCTTTAGAGTATCAAAAGATACCTTGTGAATATGATGGAGAAAATTTGTGTATGGACTTGAAAACTTGAATAGCAGTATAACGTTGACATAAAACAGAATCTACTTCAGCCAGTAAAGTATCTCCAGTAAGTGATTTGTTTGCAATTTTCTGTTGACGTCTTATGAGGATTAGACAGCATTTAAACCCAATTGAGAACTGCACAGCCAACAAGCCACAGCAGATTGTAAGAAAGTCTCTACTATGCTCAAATCCGAATGGCTACAGTGCAATTCAGCATCAGCATACAAATCCAAATTTGACACTAGGCAGGTCATTAATATACAAAGCAAAAAGCAAGGGGCCTAAAATAGATCCTTGGGGCACACCAATTGACATCTGACCCCAGTCAGATTGTTCACAGAACTCTTTGCTGCCAATTTGAAAGATAGCTACCCAGTAAGTCATAATGCAGTAACACATCCTGTGTGGAAGAACCAGAATTTTAATGTTCAAATCTCCACCTACCCCCGTGTTCATAGCAGTGGGGCAAAACATTGATAAGTGCATAATCAGGTGATCATTACAGTACTTTATCTCGCGTACCTTTAGCACGTATGTATCAAGGGATAGACGAAACACCTCCACCTTAGCTGTCTTCTGCATCTTAGTCCCCACAACGCGACCTACTAACCCCATCGACATCTTGACTCCAAATAAAGCGCTGCATAAACGCGCACTAAATTAAGCGCCCCTTTACGTGTTGATTCGAAAAAATTATGGACAAGCTGCAAGTGACAAAGGAATTGTTTCGTATTGGGGCTATCAAATTTGGCAGCTTTCAGCTGAAGAGTGGGATAACTTCTCCAATCTACTGTGACCTAAGGGTGTTGTTCTCGTATCCTCAACTGCTGGTACCGCGTGTATTTTTATACTGAGCATGCGCAGTAACATTTTTTTTTGCAGGCAAGCGTTAGTGAATTAATGTGGCAATGCGTGGGCGATATCACTGGAGAGTTTTCACATGTATGCGGGGTCCCCTACACAGCTTTGCCCATAGCAACAGTAAGAATTTATGCATTAAACTTTGTTAGCTGCATTATAAACCTATTTTTAGTGTGTATCTGTTAAGCATGACATTCCCATGTTGCTACGTAGGAAAGAAGCCAAGAGCTATGGCACAAAAGTAAGTTCTATAGCCTGCTTATCTGGTGATAAATGTATGTGATGTATTTAATAGCGTATGGTTGAGGGTGTGTATGACAGTGGCAGTCGATGTGTAGTGTTAGAAGATGTGGTCACATCAGGTTCCAGTGTTCTTGAGACAGTCTCATCACTACAAGATGTTGGAGTAGCAGTGAAACATGTTGTAGCCATAGTAGATCGTGAACAAGGTGCTGAGTTAACACTTACTAATGCTGGACTGATGTTACACAGGTACTGCAGATGTATTAAGTGTTATATGCCAGTACTATAGTATAGCTTCATTTTGCAAGGTGACTTTGATTTCCAAACGTGTCTTCAGGTTTTCATCCATCCTTTGGTTGTCAGGGATTTTTTATATATGCAGTTACTGTATTTAATCTGTATTAGAGCTGGGCTCAGATTCATGTATCAGCTCGATTGTGCACTGGTTATTTCATCTGAATACTCATGAACGTAATGTGTGCTAGACAAGAATCCAAACTGTAGGCTTATTATTAAACTACCATTGCCACTCTGTTTGTACTGAAAAACAAAAGCCCAGGTATCATTTCTAAGTGCTAGATTAAAAATCACTTTTAGGAAATAAATGCCCATGCTAACTTCTATACATAATGGTACTGACACGCTGATACACTAGTGAGTGAGTGCAATGGTAATTCAAATCTCTAAGGACTTTATCTAAGTGCTCTCACCGGTCAATATGCTATCGCAGGACAAAATTGATGTTGTATATAATTGGGTGCATGCACAGCAGGGACACAATTATGGCAAGGTCAATACTTCATCGTATTAACAGTAGCAGGGATAGAAAGGCTCTTGGATCAAAATTTTCTGGAATAATTCATCGAATCAAACATGCGCCTTATTTCCTTTGGGAAAGTTAGTGTCACCCATATATATTCCCTTTTCCATATGACTTCTAATTATTTTGATAGGTATAAAATTAGACAAGGTAACATTGTTGTGTTAGCAAGTAGAAGGAACACTAATGCCAAGAGTTCATAATATAAAAACCTCTGTTTTTATATTATGAACTCTTGCTAATACCATTCTTGAATTTTCTGCTGTTACAGTGTGCTAAAGTTGTCTGAGATGGTTGACATGTTAGAAGCAGAACAGTTGATCACTACAGACACAACACAAATGGTGAAACAATTTCTATCTACAAGCCAAGTTCCTTCAAAACCACAATCAGTTAAGAACAAACTAGTTGACATTTGTTATTCACTATTGACTACAGGTTCAGTTTGAAAGCTACCTCACCCGTTGTGACCTTGCTACTCATCCTATAGCCAAGAAGTTGTTCCATTTAATGCATCACAAACAAACTAATTTGGCCTTGTCAGCAGATCTTGTAGATAGTAGAGCAATATTAGAGGTGGGAATTAATTTGTGTGTGTATATTTGAACAGTGACGTGATGTACAGCTTGCTGATCAAGTTGGACCTCACATTTGTGTTCTAAAACTTCACTCTGACATTATCAAAGACTTTTCCATTGTATTCACTCAACAACTAAAGCAGTTGGCAGAGAAGCATAATTTTCTGTTAATGGAGGATCGTAAATTTGCAGACATTGGTAACACATGTAAATTGCAGCTAGAAGGTGGGACTCACAGGATTGCTGAGTGGGCAGATATGGTTACAGCCCATGCACTTCCTGGACGTAGCATCCTGGATGTGATGACAAACACAGGTGTGGTGTTAGTTGGTGAAATGAGCAGTGAGGGTAACCTAACCACACTGGAGTATGCTCAAGGTGAGCAGCTCATTTTGTTGTCTTTATTTCTGGACAATGTTTAAGTTGTTCTCTGCACTAAATGTAAAAATTATTTCACAGAATTTTCTATCCCTAACTTCCTGCATCTTAGTGACAATGCTTTCAGACATTAATATTATGAACTCTTGGTATCATCTATTAGTGAATTTCATTTTGTTTCCTCTAGCAACAGCAGAGATGGCAGAACAACATCCTAATAAGGTAGTGGGTGTGGTTAGTCAAAGAAAACTTCTGAAAAATACTGGACAGCTACACTTTACACCAGGTATATGTGGATCACATGATCTTGTATAACATCATGTGATCACTGAAGGTGTCCGTTTGTCTGGAGTAAGCAGTGATGGGAAGGGACAACAATATCGTACACCAGATCATGTGATTGGATCATGTGGTAGTGACATCATTATAGTTGGGCGTGGCATATACGAGGTAGTCAGGTTATTAGAGTAACTGTTATGTTACTGTAATCTCCTACAGGCTACAGATCCAGTAAAAGCCGCTATACAATACCACACTGAAGGATACAAGGTGTATTTACACAGGATCAACGCCTCCTAATAATTTGACATGAATACCTTTCTAATGCATGTGACTTCTATCTTGTCAAGTGCCAGATTGATATTTGTTGCACAATAAGTGCCTATGGTGCTGTTTAGCCTAAATATTTTGAGGGGGGGAAATTTTTTTGCTTTGTCGAGGTTTTGGGATATAAAAGAAAATTTTATCCTTGTTCGATGATTCCAGTAGTAAAGAAAAAAGCAAGGTAAGCCAGCCATAGGCTGGCTTTGGGGCTTGCAATTACAAAAAGTTATCTATACCAAAGCAGCAAAGCTGTGAAAAACGCTGTGGCCCTCCAAGAAAAATCAAAGGCGGTGGCCAAGAAATGGCTGCAATGATGCTAATGCCAATCATTTTTAATGATGGTGTGATCATTACAAATGATTGGCATTAGCATCTTCCTGGCCTATTTGGAAGGCTGGCTGCGTCCTTTTTCACTTGGCTGTTTTAGTATAGACATAGAATAGAAAACTACAAGAAACTATATAGTGGTGCATGAGTTTCTGTTTATTCACCTTGAACTTGGAAGCTTTGTGGCAGAAAGCAATAAATAGTGCTATATATACACTAAATCATATAGGTATATACAGAAGCCTACAAACCATAGGCGGTGGAGATGGGGGCCATGCCCCTTCCCCCCCTCCCACTTTTATGGGACAATGTTTGCAAGAAAAGATCAAGATACTCTAATAAAACAGTCAGGATCTGGATACTCTAATAGAGCAGTCACAGTATTCAGAAAAGCAGTGTAGCAAGCTACTTAGCTACATATTTGTAGTTATAAATAAGGAGATATAATTGGTGGAGAGCAACTATTGTCAGCAGGTAGTGACCTTTTTTTTTGTGGTCTTCAACTTACAGCTGGCCTGGCCCCCTCATTCTTTGTCCTGCTCCACCGCCCCTGCTACAAGCCATTCAAACATAACTGGTAGGACTTCATTCAGCTTGATTGATTGATTTTTGTTTAATCTCATGGTAGTCGGCAATAGCCATTTTCCCTACCAGAGCTCATGCACACACAACACTAACTGGACAACCATGTTACACATACAGTAACTATACTATACAAGCAAAAGTTAACAGGATACAAATTCATCATAATTGAAGTACATGTGTGGCATCAGTGACCAAGAAGTGGCAGATGAATGGAATAAGTTTTTGGTGGAGGAGGAGGGAAGATGACAATTGCAAGTTTGCAGATTAGCAAAGCTGTCCTTGCAACATGTATGATATCTATGATGTGAGATTGGTGGATTGAGAACCAAGCATGGCTTACTGTTATTGTGATAGCTAGCAAATAAAACACCTAAGTACATGTGAAATTGTAATGAATAATGAACCACCTGCCTGCATTGGTATAAGAATCTTGATCTGAACAGTAAGTGGCCTATGTGTGGGTGGCTATGCTTGCCATGCATTTTATTTGCAATTTAAAAATAATTTGATTTCGTTCTCTGTGTGGTGGAGGTTACAATCAAAAGTGCTTTTCCCTGTCATGGGGTTAGGTCCACCAGCTCACAGAATCTATTCCCCTTGCAGGTTAGGCATTTGCACAAAATATGCATAAATTGTTTTAAGTGTTGAGCTTAACGGCATGTGCTATAGTGATTCCCAGAGTGCAAATTGTACTGGTATCACAGATAGTAGTATACTTGCTTTGTTCAAACTGAGGTTCAGACACAAAATTCATCAGCATTGGTGCTAAGCAAAGGGCATCTATAGCAGGGGCTAAGAAAAGTTGCAGCTGGTTGACACAACTAGAACTACACAGTGTGTGAAGCACACACAGCATGTGGAGTATGCTCTATTTAGAAGGGTCTGGGGGCTTTCCCTCCACAGGAAAATTTAACAGTCTGAGTTTGGAGATTGACTTTGGTAATAATAAGCATAAGCATTGTGTGCCAGCATTATTCTCTAGCACTGGCAGTAGCTACTAGCTGTCATATAATTATATATAAAGGATGTAGTATCAGGGTTGCCAAGAGAAATCAGGGAGCCTGGGTACACAGTAGGTAGTGTTCCCTGCTAAAAAAAAAGTAGAATGAACTCACTAGTGATAATAGACAACCTAAAGGATCAACTAACACGGTATCTTTTGTCATATAGTTAGCACTTAATTGTATCTGTGTTAATACTCCCTGAGCTTTAACACATATAGTAATGTATGCCTGAAGGGGGTCTAGTGGGGCAATGCATTGATACTCTTGATCAACTGGCTATACTCAAGGTTGGATTTGTAGGAGGGACATGGGGTACCACCCTCCAAAATGTAGATAGTAGAAATTACAATACACCTTAAGCATATATGGGTAATGAAAAGACAAAAAGGGAATAGCTAATCTCTATTAGGAATCATCAAGAAAATGTCAAAATTATATTTTAGTGGCAAAACTGCTAAAAAAATTGAAATTATCATTCTAATAGAGCAGTCAACTATACTCTAATAGAACATCCATCGTTAAAGTAAGTAACAAAGACCCTCAGGGAAGTTCTTTTTCTTGACTTGTGCATTGAAATCCCACCATTGTTCCAAGCATCCTGTCATATCAACTGTTATAATAAAGTTAAAATGCTATACCTTTTCTGCATAAATTATTAGATATCAATTCTTTGTCTTGCAATTGGTTAAATAGTGGTATGTCAGTTGTAGCTACAATGATACTTCGGTTAACAGGCTTTGGGAGCCCCCACAACCTGGAGGCCTAGAGTACCCCAGTTCTTGTATGCACAGCATAAATGCTGCAGTATAATACCCACAAGATAAGTTTATTTAAACACAGTATTGCACGTGTGGGATAATTCCATCACTGCATGTGGAGAGCTCATTTGATACTGCAATCAGCAGAGGATAATGGTGTGAAGTTGTGATATACCGTAATTTGCCTTTTTTCATTGTAAAATAATTTTCACATGCAAAACTTGTACCAAAATTTCTTACACGAAAATTTTTACAAAGATCAAACTACTCTAATAGAGCAGTCATTCACTTAAATCATACAAAAATATTTTTGTGAAAATTTTTATCAGGAAATTTTTTTGCACAAAAATAAAGTGAATTACAGTAGATTATGACCACAATGTGCAAAAGATGATGAGTGTCCTGGAAGGCAGACAAAAAGGGGTTGCTATATGCAAGGTATCACATTTGAAGAATAACAACACAACCACTAGATCTATGGATGCCAGAAAAGACAATGTGGGTGGTTGCATTGATACATCAATGTGTTAACAGATGGACCAGGACTGCTCTTACATACCTACTAAATTCACATGTACATAATATTGTTTTCTTCATTGCTTCACGTGTGTAGGAAAACATTCTAAAACAGTTGATATTTCACAGAGTACCAGTGACAGCAAGATCTGTAGCACTATAATATTGCACAATTATGACATAAATTAGCACATTTATTTAAAATGTACATAACACAAATGAATTTTTACTTTTCATCATATTATAGTCTTAATTCACTGCAGTTTGGATGGTAGGGCTATAGAGCGTCTTTTAAAATGTTCACCACCACTAGAAGTCTCTAGATCATAAATTGCTCGCATGTTGGTTGATATGGCTTCAGATGTGTAAAGTTGTGTTGATTTTTGTAATAATTGCATTGCCTGCAGAGATGGAATCATATAACAAATGTGTGCAACCAGCCCCACCCACCTCTTGCTGACGACCAATATAGAATGCACACACAGCAGTATTGTTGAGCACCTTGTGGAGAAGAGTGTACATATTTAAACATGATCTGTCATTACTGTAAACCAAAAAAATCACTTCAACAAATTTTTAAAATCATTATTTTTAAAAACATTATCTTTTAAAACATCATCATCATTTAAATTTTAAAATGATAACATTTTTGTTAATTTATAGGTTCAGCTGCCATATCTGTTCTAAGTTTGGGTAGCAGGTGCTAGGGCTGAGACAAAGCTTCAGAATCTTCCAAGGCTTTGTAACCTTCTAAGGTAGTTTTACCCCTAGAAAAGCTTTGTAACCATGGATACTGGCATGTATAATCAGTCAAAAAGTCATGTGCTTCCTGGAAGTATGCAACTATCATTTAAGTATATTTGTAGTCTAAGCAATTGTACTAGAACCTGTACTACCAGCTGAAACAATGTGTGAACCATATATATGGGTGCACACCCATCAGTTATGATCATTAAATGAGATAATTAGAATCTTTCCTGCAAGAAGCTTCAGAGATTAAAACTTGACAGCCCCAGCAGGTGCAGACATATAATTTCTGTTTTGTTCATGCATGAGAATTGACATGAGACCATTTCACTTCTGCTACACGTCAAATAGCTGTAATAAATTACAAAATATTTGTGTCAAAACAAATATTTTCACTTTCCTGCAGTGAACCACTTTAGCCTTAATATCTTGCTGCACAAAGCACAGTGCATGGAGTATATAAATCAGCAAGTTTGTATAAACCTTTTTGTGGTGATCCCCTTCCTCAAGGATTTGACATCCCACATGTGATGTTAGTTAGCAAAGTTAACAAATAACCAACTAAGGCTGTAATAGTGGTATTATAGTAAATATCCATGCATGGTTGCCTGGTCTACAGGGTGGTGATACATACTGTGGCAGACGCTGTGAAAAATCCAAGCATTAACATTTAGTTATTTGCAAAAATGAGAAAGGAGTACGAATTAGTACCAGGTGTTAAGTTTCTTTATCCCAAACAATTTTGGTATTGATTGATCTATTTAAAATGCCCACGAGAAGATAATCGCATAATTGGGTCACACTTTGTGAGCCAGGTGTCTTCATCCAATAAGATCTAGCTAGGTGGTGTTTTTATTGATAAATAGGGAACCTTCAATGACTTAATTGGTGATATCAAGAAGTATCTCAACTGTGCCTCAGCACTTATTGATGTTACCTTATACTTTGTAATCCTCAATGACATCTGTTATGAGTGTCTACCTCTTATTTTAATGAAATTGTAAAAAAAAATAATAATAATAAAAAAACAAACTATTCACTGTAGCTATAACTAGTTGCATGGTCTTCAAAAACCTGGTAGTGAGGTTTCACTGCATGTAAATATTTACACCTACCAGTAAGTTATTAGGCTGTCGGAGCAACATCTTTTGTGTCAACTCATAAGCCTCAGAGTAGGCAGACTGGAATATCATCACTGCCACTCTGTAAATCACACATACACTTGGTGAGACACATTCTCCCTAGTTGTTAATAACTTGCCTGTTTAACTGACTCTGTAGTTGTTCTTCTGACTGGTCAGTTATGGCAGCAGCAAAACACTCCTTAGCAGCTGCCACATCTCCTAGCAACAAATGAATCCTACCAGTAGCCGATATGACAGTAGGCTGTAGTTTGTCTGGTACCAATTGACACAGCTGTCTGTACACCTCAATGGCTAGTGTGTACTCCTGTTTAAATATAACATACAACAATTCTTACCACTGCACTATATCAGCTGAACAATACAAAGCTAGCTAATGTCTTAGAACACTAACTGATGATTACTTGTATGGAGAGTAGGCAGTTGCCAATTGCCAACATCACATGAGCATGTCTGTTCCGCCACAAAGCGGCAGCATCTGATTGGTCATCGCCAAGTGATGACAACAGCTATAAAATGTGTATACAACATCAACACCTACAAGTATCATCCTTTACCTTCTCACATGATTCTTTCAACATGTACAGTCGATCTAATGCCAGTGTAGGTTCTCTACAATACTGTGGCAATTCTGCATCCAGTAATCTTAACATAAAAGGTATCATGCTACCTACATGTACATGACAGTGACATTTACATGACTTGATGACATGGTAACACACCCCTTTGGTCACCATAACGATCAGGATAGCTTTGATAGAATAGGTCAGGTTGGTTGAAGCCCTTAAAATGCTCTAACTCCTTAGCACATTCTTTGTAGTATCCCAGTTGATATAGTAACAACAAACGACCAGACCACATAGCCAGTGTGTGTTCTGTGTGTAAACTGGAACCAATACTGCCATGCTTTTGACCATGGGCTGACAAAAACCGTCCACTCAATTCCAATGCAGCAAGATATTGGCCACGATCCTGTAGAACAGAAAAACGATTTAACTATGCGAATATTAGGCATGGAACTAAAGATAAATTTTTGGTATTATAGACCAGTTGAGCTTAAAATCCTTAAGTCTTATTGATGACAGGAACTTATATAGCAGTGAAGTAGCATGTAATTTTTTCTATACCTATATAAAAATTGCATTAGACATTAAAAGTTTTATTCGTATAAATGAACCACTGCAACTATGGAAGAATCAGCATGAAAAGGTGATAATTAGAATGACTCCACATTATGTCTTTAAGGACTATCGCTAGCAAGGAAGTATAGCATGCACTGTATGTTGTCACAAGTGATAGCCATCTACAACAAATTATACTCCACCTAAGATAATAACAGGGGAGGAACAATACATCATTGGATGGACCTGATTGCTTCTACTGTACTATTTTTCTTTTCAATTTGCAGTTATGTTTGTATATGTGTACATCTACCGTAAATCAGTCCCCAAACTGTTTCAACACTGGCTGTATTGACGAAAATTAAAACAACGAATTATTTTTAACTATACGAATAATTTGCACATACAAAATTAATATTAACGTAAAGTTATTTCTATCACAAAACTTTCGTCGATTATACCAGTGACGAAAATATTTTGCATCGAAATTTTAATACACGAAAATTTTCTACACGAAAATTTTTCTGATTTATGGTAATCTCTCTAAGTTTTATTACTGAAAGACGTTTGTGCTAAGATTGCAATGAGGATGGAGAGAGTAGCTTTTTATATGAATAATATTGTTTATAGAAGAGCTGCCACATGATAAGTTGACATCATACACACGATAATCACATGATTCTATAACAAGGTTGTTGACTGCTCTATTAGAGTATTGTGATTTTTTCACTTAAAGCTAACTCTATTACTTTCCTCTGTGCAGTTTCCCTGTCACCTTGAAGCCCAGTTGGAGAGATCTTAAGACCAAAACCTATCTCTGATCAATGAAAATACTTGTACAGCTAGTGACAGACAGACAGACGGATGGACAATCATAACTAGAACACGACTATAATTTGTGCATACACATTTGTATATTCCATTTCATAGCGAACAAGACTAGAGAGGGTGATTGTAACAGACTACCAATGCTGTCATTAATGCTAACTCACCAGTAGTTGTTGGAAGCCAACAATATCCATGGAGACAGCACCAACATTGTTCATCACCTACCAATTGAAGTGTCATCACAACAGCGTGTGATATCATGACAGCTGCTCACCTGATCAGAGTGCACTGATGATGTGTAATGTTGTAATGGGTGTGTGGGTGTTTTATCCATCACAGGTTCATGCCACAATGCACGTGCTTCACTGGAGCAGTCTACACAAGATGGATGTGTTAATACAAATGAGTGTTGCCACAAGTCCAATAGAGTTTTGTGGTGGGGTGGGTTTATTGCATCATCAGGCATCAAATCTTGATAAATGCTTGTTTGAGGTAACACATCTTCTAAATGACTAACCACTTGAGCATCACTTGTGTCTTGACTGTTGGCCATCTCTTGTGTGTTGACTGTCTCTTGCATGTTAACTGCCTCATTGGTTTCTTGACTAGTGGCAATGTCACTTATCTCTTGAATACTAGCCACATCATTGCCTTCTTGGCTTTGGTTTACATCTTGATCAGTGACCTCTTCCTTAACAGTTTGTTCTACCCCAACTTCAATCACTTCATCAGACCCTTGACCGTCCCTTGAGCTACTATCAACTGGAGTACTAGTTGTTTCATTACCATGTTGACTAATCATTACTTCAATGTCCTCTTGATTATCTGTTGATTCATAGACTTTCTGATCAATGCCAATCAATTGACTGGCAACAACAGCCTCACTGACAGGTTGACAAGTTACTGGTGGTTCCTTTGCTCCTTGACTAACCACAATGCTAGGTGCATCATTACTGTCCTGCTGTAGAGGTAGTAAGGCATTCAGAATGTTTGGATTCTGCTCCAACCAGTACTGGAACTCCTACACAAAATGTACAACATGACATTTACCAACAACGAAAAGGACTATTTTATACAACCAATCTATATAAAGAGCAGAAAACACATTTAAGCAATTTGCATAGATTTGTGTTTTGAGCTCCATTGTCACAGTTTGCAGGATTGAATATGCACTGTTTAACTACATTTCATATACACCCATGCATACACGTAACAGTGTATACCACATACCTGGAAATTTTTGAGGGGCAAGTTTTCACAAATTTCGCAAGTGATGACAGCTTCACAAAAATATGATCTTAGGTTACATGTAACACTGGCCATTGATTGCTCGCGGGATTTTGTGAATAAAAACAAAATTTAGGTTTTACACATGTCCTTGAAAATTTCCAACTATATAATATGGTATGCAATAAAGCCATAAGCTTCATCTTTACAGCTATTAATTTTTTTGTCCTTTTCCTAACCAGTTAGCTTGCCTATGTTATTGTAAGTAAACGCAGAGTATACCAGCATACTACACAAAAGCACAAAAGTTAGAAAACGCTGGCACCAAAAAAAGTCCAGTAAAGAAAAAAAATTACCAGGGAATTTAAACCCATTACTGTAACACTGCATGTAAATCTGGGTCCCCTAACACAGAGAAGTATTCATATATCTTACACCAGGAGCTTATGAGCTCCTGCTTACACGGACACATTATTGCAACAAAATACTCCCAAGCTCCTGTACATGTTGACTCTTTAAAAATGCTATGGATTTGTAACTATATAAGCAGCTCTAGGAATTTTGGAAACTGGTTTTCAAAACTTCCTGCTGGATGCACACTCATAGCATGCAAGGGAAACAGGCTGTCTGTAATTAACACTGGTAGCAAATTTTGCCAAAAAATTAAATGCTGACATTTACTCAGCAAATGTTAAGAACTTACTGGCACTGTATATAAACTGCTTGTGATTGTATAGCATCAGTGGACAATGGAGCACAGGGCAATGTGAAGTCAAGTTTGAAGCATATGACGGATCAGGACAATTTTTACCAGATAATTTCAGGTTTCTACTGTGTTGTTATAGGCAAATTAAATAGCTACTTACAAATATATAAGTGACTGTTCTATTAGGGTGGTCAACTGCTCTATTAGACGTATCTTGATCGGTACTTGGTTGTAAAATTTACTGTAAATAATTGACCAGTTTCTGGAAATCTTAGAAATCCCCTAGAACCACCCCTGACTTCACTGCTCAGGATCCCATTACCTGTTACCATCAACACCTAGGGCAGGCTTTGCCAGTTGCACAACTACATATTCACATATATTCCTAATCTGATGGTTGCTTCTTCTAAAAATGGGCACGTCAAATATTCACAGCTAAATGTAAAACAGCAGTGATAATACACAAGTAATAATACATTAATAATTCACATTCAAAATACACGTGTCAGAAAAAAATTAGCACTTGGCATATATACAGGACACATAACGGTTAGTTATTGTTCCCATTTAGAGCTATCACTTTGCTGCGCTTGCTGCAAAACTCCTTCCACTCGCATAGCTCCTTGCGGATATTCTTGTTGTAAATGCCATAGGTGAGGATGTGGCTAAGCATCTGGAGGAAGGACAAAGGAAAGAGGACAAACTCTATGACATATTCTAATGCAGCTGGATCATCAAACACCCAAAGAATACTATCGAAATTAACATGTCAAAGAGCCATCAATTCCTCTGACAATCAGCACAGACATGATGGACTTCAGCTGCTCTTCCAACATTTCTACTAACCTGCCAGCTCTGGTAGCCTTGTGCTCATCTTCAGCATCCCTCCTAGGCTTGTGGAACAACTGGTTTGACTTCAGTATCTTGTGATGCAGGCACACAGATGTAATGATAATTAGGACCACTGCTGTTATCTCTGATCCTGGTAGCAAGTAAAGAAGTGGGCTTCCTGTAACCATGCAATCACCCAGGGCTGGACAGTAGACGTACGTCAGGGTCAGGACAACAGAGATGCGAATTAGTACAAAGAACATCCATGGAATGAACACCAAGCCGCATCATCATTATTCGCTTGTAGGAAAATAGATAAGCCACACTGATGAATTAGTCGATGGCCATGGTCTAAGTATACCCCATACATTACTCATAAGTGCTTTAATAAGAGTGTTAATCTGTGGTACGTCATGTTGTGAGACATCTGCAGATACTGTGATTATTTACGTAATGTTGGTCATGTGAGTAACATGAGATTACATGAACATAGTCTAGCAAAAGATTGTACAACATACCAAATTCCGATGTTTCTATAAGGGTGTGTGCGTGCATGTATGTCCTTGGGCTGAGATAAATGTTTCAAAGCCTTGAAGCTTCAAAAGGCTTCTCTGCATTTAGATGTTGCTTTACCCCTCCAAGCTTTGTTATAGATACTAAAATAGTAAACCGATTGCACAAGTATTGTTTCTCCTTGTGGCAGTTGTCATTTACATCCGCACAAAAACAGCTGAGCTGTGAAAAAAAGGTGCAACTTTAAAAAGCCTAGGAGAAAAAAAAGTTGTGAAATGAAAGATGGCAGCCAAGAAATGGCTTCAATGATTTTAATGCTAATAAATTTTAAGAATGCACACAGCCATTATTGCATTAACATCATTACAGCCATTTCTTAGCTGCCACCTTTGATTTAACAACTATTTTCATCCAGGCTTTTTTAAGGCTGCACCATTTTTTTTCACAGTTTGGCTGTTTTTGTGTGATTTCAGGTACTTTGGTCCCAAAACTAGCCTATGGCTGACTTTTGGGTTTATATTTACTTCAATTTTTTTCTTATCAGACAGCTGACTACCCTGCCCATGGGGTATTACTAAGTAGAATTTGAGGAAAACAGGAACAGTAAAGCGAACGACCCACGGAAAATGCCTGATAAAAGTCATCATGCAATATACAAGTTGGACAGGTTGGATTTTACAGCGCAATGTTTCTTTGCAGTATTGTTTGGATCCTTTCACTAAAATGATCGAAACAATTTAATAGAGCAGTCACTTGCATTAGAATGTTTTGTTAACTATCCCACCAGGGGCCCACATTGATGGCCTGTGAATTGATGGACTATGGCTGTGGTATATAGACTAACTAAGTCATTACTATTGAAAATGTTAGCTACTCCTTTGAAACTATAAACATTTAACTAATTGATACCGATGAAAACTGAGATTCACAAAGTACTCTAGTTAACTGACAATGCCTATTATAGGCTTTGAAAACTACACCTACTGCCTTCATATAAGAATCATATGATGGGAGTAAGCATACAGCACTGGTTTGCTTGTCAAGCTGAAGTGGATCCAAGGGGTGTCCCCATAAGACTGCTCATATTGTCTTCTTCATTGCAGCCATGCACCTATATACACGTACTGCCGATACCACATGCCCATCATGTGACTTTTTCCTGAGGTTGCAGGTACAACTTTCTGCATCTATATGCAGACATTGTCAATCCTTTGTAAACCATAATGGCTTAAATTTTATGGTTTCAAGGGAAGTTTCAAGGGAGTAGATAACTTTCAATGTTGATGAGTTAGACAGCTATAGCCCATCAATTCACAGGCCATCACTGTGTGGGTCCCTGGTGGGATAGTTAACAAAACATTCTTGACTGCTCTATTAGAGTGTTTCGATCATTTCAGCAAAAGGATCCAAACAATACTGCAAAGCAACATTGTGCTGTAAAAAACCTGTTCAACCTGCATGACGACTTTTATCAGGTATTTTCCGTGGGACTGGTAACTTAAGCACAAAACGTTTTTTTTCCTGTGCATGGATAGGGGTAAGTAGAATTCAAGGAAAACTGGAATGGAAAAAGGAATGGGAACGACCTTATGGGAGAATAGTTGAAGTACATATTAGAGATCCGTCAAATTATCTTATGCAACGGAAAACTGCATGAAGAGTCTCAGTGTATAATACAATGTCAAATCTAATGGTTTTCTGAATTCTTAAAATGCAAAGTATCATGTGTGTACAACTATGTACAGTGTACATGTACAAATGCTTAATAGTAGATGTGATGGTGTCGTCAACACACACAGAAGCTTGAATACAGCCATACATACAACTCAACATCTACATTGGTTACGCACATTTAAAGAACTGCTTATACTGCACAATGATAGCACATGACCAATAATTGGAAAATTGCAAAAAAGTACAAGAACACTTGTTTAAAAATGAATGCCGAATGCTTGAAACTTGTCAAACCCGGTTTGTGCCAGCTTACTTAGCTGCCTGCCTAACCACATTTGCAAGGCTAGGTGTTAACCAAGTAGTGAATGGCCACCATTTCACACCACTACAACAAACTCACCTGTGGTACGTACCTTTTCAATTTCAAACAAACATCTGTCTTCTGCCTTTACCATTTGTCTCTAACTTAATAGTCATCTTCTTCTTCATGAAACCATATCAGGGAAACAATCTTCTGTATTAACACCTTCCTTACAGGAAATGTAAACAGATGCACAAAAGAACTTATGCTGCTGTAGAGGGAATAGATAGCTACACTTATAATGACAGACTCACTACAGCAGAAATCAGTCTACGGTGACCACACCCCTTAAAGGTCTAGCTACACTTGTTTTCACTGTAGAAAACAAGGAATGATGATCATGTCCCTTGATTGATGATTATGCTCCTTGATTGATGATCATGCCCCTTGATTGATGATCATGCCTCTTGATTGATGATCATGCCTCCTGATTGATGATCATGCCCTTTGATTGATGATCATTGTGTACAGGCAGTAGACCATGGTAAACATGTTTGAGCTACTTTTCTTCTTGATTTAAGGAAAGTTTTTGATTCCTTAGACCACCATCTTTTACTGAACCGTTTGTCTGGCTTGGGAGTTTCTGGCATCAAGCTTTGTTGATTATTTAAGTGATCTTAAACAGCGTGTAAAGAAGGGAGCTCAATATTCGGATTGGGTTAATGTAAAAAGAACTTTAGTCAGCGCAACTTTCAATACCAAGCTACAATATGGTGGAATTCATCGCCATCTACTGTAGTTTATTTGATGGTATTGGTAATTTTCATGATGGACTGCTCATGATTTGTCTTAAATTGTTATTATAGTTGTAATAGTTCTTAGTGTTGTGTGCAGTTTTGTATATATGGTGTTGCTATGTATGTATGTATGTGTTGCTATGTATGTATGTGTTGTTGTACTCCAGTACGGAAGAATGGCTTTGCCAAGTACTGTGAGTTGAAATAAATAATCAATCAATAATCCCCTTTATTGACAATCATGCCCCTTGATCCGTCATGTAGGTCAGAAGCTGACTTGACATCAAGATACTCTAATAAAGCAGTCACACTAATGTACGTTATTCTAAGTGACCAGTCCCATGTGTAATAATATCACCTATGCAGTCAACATGAAGTAGGGTCCCAGCAATAAAAAGTAGAGAAACAAGATAGGAATGATGGTAGCTATTTTAACATAACTTTTGTTTGTTTGTTCTTTTATGGTATGAGCTCATCACATAACATAAACAACATAAGTACAGCAATACATAGAAGTCATTAATGGCAGCAGTGCTAGAAACATTTCAACACGGAAGCTCCATTCTGTGCATGGTCCAGTAGCAATAAATTGGCAGGTAGAATGTCCCATATTGTTGAAATATAACTTCTATGGCAACTACCCAAAGATATAGTATGGCTATGATATACAAGGCTGCATTATCAGTCTTGCTAAGTGAGCTATGCAACAGATTAAGAGTGATCATGATACGGTTTCCTTGTATGAAGAAGACGACCATGTAATTAAAACAAGCGCAGAAGGCAGATACTTCCACATGCCACACACGAGTTTTTTTATTGTACAAGTACAAAGAATGGTGGCTGTGTGCTGCTTCATTTAGCTTCTAGCCTTGCGACTGTGGTCAGGCAGGCAGAACAAATCTAAGTACTGGCTTTTGGAATTCAAACAGTTAACTATGTGTCTGGTGTCTTCATTATCAAGTGTGTACACAAACACTCCCCATTGTATGGGGGAAAACAATTATTTGTGCAGTTGATTGCTCTGTTAGAATTTGAAAGCCACCCAACACTGACTACGTCTTTTGTATTGCTATTAAACACATACACTTACTAATGGTAACAGTTTTCCAGTGCCAGTGATATCACACTTTTCAAATGCAGCATCAGCTACTCTCTTGACTGCCTCCTGTGTACTCTCTGCTTCAAGCAATGCTGATGAAGAAGAATGATAAAATGTGGCCAACACCAAGTCAGCACTGGTGGCAATGGCTGACAATATACTCGTCAACTCTTCATAGCTCACACCCTCATCTCCAGCAATATTGAAAACGTCAAACAAAAACTGACACTTCTCTTCAAAAGAGCCGTGTAACAATAAGGTAACTCCACACACAAACTCTTCAAAATCCACCAGGCCATTCTGCAAGTACAATATCACTACTACCACACATACAATAAACATGGGTTACTTTCTTCCTGTCAAATGCATCAAACAGTCGCTCGCTCAGGATTGGTGAGACGTTGAAATATTCGCTGAAAAGGTTGCGATCCACCAGACCGCCTTTCTTCCCGCCGCGATCATGTAGTTCCTTGTAAGTCTCAGCAAGTTTGCTAACTTCTAGGCCCCCAAGTTGATCGATTGCTTCAGTATAGTCTTTCCTTAAGGACGTGTTACGGTTGCCCATCTCTACCTAAAAGTAAGCGCACTTCTTACTAACACTACAAAGTGTTGATGTTCTATACCATATGCTAGGGTCCGCAATCCGAAAAATCAACTTCTACAAATCAATTCCCCTACCATTGTGGGATGCTCATTGTAGTATCCCATTGCTTGATCCACCATGAAACCGGAGGCACGATTGTTGTCTTCACGGAAATATCGTTTTCAATATCTCGCAAGCTGCAAAATTTATTTTTAAAATTTCGTGCTCCACACAAAGGACCGGATGAAACTTGCTACTTAGCCAAATCGTATCCAGAGTTGTTGTAGTTGAAAAGTACGCACAGAAATAAGTGAATGATCTGCTGGGTGCCTGGCACAGGGTTGTTTTCTTTGAAAAAACAGACAAAGAGATACAAAGTTTCGAATTCAAACTGCCCTACCACCCAGGGTAAGAGAAGCCAACTCTTCCTCATAGTGTTTCGATACGGTTGGGTGCATAGTCTGTCTATGCTGTTAGTTTGGAAAAGATCTGAGACTTCTCACCATCTGGGTGACGAGCGTCAAATTTTTCTGCAGCATCAAAGAATTGTGTCGCGCTTTCTAGTCATTTCCAGCGCTTCTGCAGCCACAACAATCATCAATTATAAACTAAAACTATGGCAAAAGATGTCCCTGAACGTTTGGTAGCAGCGGTTGTCAATTATTATTTCATCCACGGCTTCCACGCCTCGCTCTAAGCTATGCATCCAGGGAGGCAGCAAAATCGTCCAAATTTGACTTCACCCCTCACGCTCCACAGCAGCTTCAAGTTTTCACTAGATCACCCTACATCACCATTATGCTGCAAAACATCCAAAAACAAACCGAAAAAAGCACAAAATCTTTCATTTTTGATTCGAGCTGGGTGGAGCTCCTGGTGAGCTGCTGGTATACTGCACCATATGAAATCACAGAAACACCAACTACTACTACTACCAAACGTTTTGATCCATCATTTATCATCATTCTAAACAAAATTAAGTGACCAGTGTGTCATCAGAAGTACTGGAAAGCACTTTGGTACCATTGAGAGAATCCCTTGAAATGACGCACGAAAATTTTGACGTTCTTCACCCAGATGGTGAGAAGTCTCAGATCCTTTCTAGACTAACAGCATAGACAGACTATGCATCCAACCTTATCACATCACTATGAGGAAGAGTTGGCTTTTCTTGTCTTGGCTGGTAGGGCAGTTTGAATTCGAAAATTTGTGTTTCGTTTTCTGCTTTTTGAGAGAAAGCAACCCTGTGCCGGGAACCCAGTGAACCATTTGCTTATTACTGTGCGTACTTTTTAACTACATTAACTCTAGATAATACCTAGCTAAGTAGCAAGTTCTATCCTGTTCTTTGTGTGGAGCACAAAATTTTAAAAATAATTTTTGCATCTCACGAAATACTAAAATCAATATTTCTGTGAAGACAACAATCGTGCCTCCGGTTTCATGGTGGATCTAGCAACGGGATACTACAATGAACAACCCACAATGGTAGGGGGATCGATTTGTAAAAGTTGATTTTTCGGATTGCGGACCCTACATATGCGTATTTTGTACCATACGCGTATGGTACATACCATATGCGTATACGCGTACGGTACAACCATACGCGTATGGTACGGAAAATCGTACCATCTGAGTATAGCTAACCTGCATGGTATGCGTATAATATCAAGCAGAAGGTTTTTGCACTGCCGTACCTATTTACTACGCCTGATGGCACTCTGTTTTCATTTCTGTTCGGGGAAGAGGGAGGGGGGAGGGGCTAGTCTTTCTGTTCATTTCATTTCATCAAAGTATCTGACATTTCATCAAAGTATCTGACAGTTCCACAAAATACATGCAATAGAGCCATCACCCATAT
This sequence comes from Dysidea avara, assembly GCF_963678975.1. Lineage (NCBI taxonomy): Eukaryota > Metazoa > Porifera > Demospongiae > Dictyoceratida > Dysideidae > Dysidea > Dysidea avara. Next base: position 5,026,863 of record NC_089283.1, on the reverse strand, counting down.
AATTATGATGGTTTATGTAAGCACCTGTGGATTATTTTCTTGATGTCTTCTGACTTTTGTACATATTGATTTATTGCCTCGTCCTGCTGTCTACTGCCTTATTTGTCATGGATTTCCATCTTGCATTTTTATAATAAATGACTTCATTTATCCACAGTGTAATTGATTTGAAAGTACACAAGCTGGTATACTGTATGCGTTCTTTAGAATATAGTTGAGTTAAAATGACCAGATTTGTGAAAAGGTACCTTTTCCACACATTTTACATGCCAGCAAACAAAATGATGTAACAATTGACTCCTTACACTGATAAACTTGCTCTTAGTATCAAAATGCAGATAGATACTAGTAGCTACTGTACACCCATGGATAATTGCATGCAGGCATGCGCAATTATAAGGTATATATGTTCAAAAACTTATGAAACCCCAAATTTCAAATATGCATGCATGGGTCAAATTTTGTCTGTGAAAAAGGTACCTTTTTGCAAATCCAGTCACAAATTATCTAGCTGTTGCATAGCAACTGCACACACTGACAACGTGTGGTAAATGGTAAATTTTAATTTTTGTTTCTTCTTCCACACAGTACATTGTGGCTGCAATTGCTACACATATATTGCTTCTTATTGGATTCATGATCCATTGTTGATACAATGAAAATTCAAAAACTATAGGCCATTATTACAAATGCTACTCCTCCTTCATATCTATAATAGAGTTAATGATGTAATGTAATGATGTGACATGATGTAATATAATGTAATTTATGCATACCTGTAACATTAATATTGTGTACTGTAGTTGTAACAGTTAGTTGTTATTGTGTTCTTTCAGTTATTGATTAATAATATTATATACAGTAGTCTGTTTTGCCTATAAATGGTCTGCCTACACTTCCCTACAATTAGAACAATACCCACACATAATATTTATGTGTTTATACTCCTGAAGATAGTCAAAGATTAGTACAATAATTAAAAGCTATATAGAGCAATATTACCCAAAACTCTACTATAGGGGTTTCTCTATACTTGTATATATGAACTTTGTAAAAATGTGTTTGGGTTTAAAGGCGCCCAATTATCCCTTCAACATAAAACAAGAGCAGTATGCTCCTTGTCTTACTCAGAAACTGAAATTTGAAGTTTGATCTTCTAAAGCATTACTTAGGACAAAAGACATTCATTTCTTTTAGGCCGTAGATTTGTGCCAGCATATTGATATTCACGATTTTTCAATGAATATAACTGGAATGCATAGTGATATAAACGCTAAGCCAGTAGAGGTAGCATTGTAGCTATAAATATAAACATAAGATTTTGATATAATTATCCATATATTGCATTCTGATTGGTTACAACATAGCAACCATATTAAATAATTTTCATCCATTGGAAAATGGAGCCAATTTTTTCAGGCATATATATATTATTTCATTAAATATTTTATTCTATTGTTGCTACATATAATCTATTGTTTACCTTTAATTTTTTAGTACACTAGCTTATAATTCCACTTAAAAATGGATATTTATATGCCTGGTGGCACTAAAGGTGTGTTGAACAGACAATTTTAATCAGATGAGCTCGAGAAGTACAAGGTATAATGATTGCTCAAACAGAGGAAGACCTGGAGAATGCTGATACAATAACATTGAGGGAGGACTGGTAGCAAAGAGATATAACTGTAGAGAAAGTAATGTTTTTAGTTTGCAAAGTAATGTAAATCTGCATGGCTGTATAGCTTAATATAGCAATATTAGACATGCTATACTCTAACACTGATGTGCATAGTAATTAATTGCGCAATAAATTTTTTAAACTGCATGTAGTTCGCTGAATCTTTGCTATTGAATGAGGCATGTACATTGCCTGCTGAGATGAAGTAGGAAAACATAACATGGCAGAGATTTTATGGTGAGTTTATGAGTTCTAATGTATAGTTCAGTAATGAATGTATATTAAGTAGCATTGTTTTATTATTGTTAAGTGCATTGTATAGCTACTCGCTACTTACTGTCATGCTTGTGGATGGGAAGACAGTGTGTTTAGCTGCTCTTATCTGAATGTACTCTTTAAAGTTAACAACATCCACATTAATTTGTGCTTGTAGGTCCAGTGTGATGAATATACTATTTACAGTATGTATAAACAAGAAAAGTACGTAAACAAGACATTGGATCTTCAAAAGAAGAAGAGTGTACATATATAAAAATGCAAATACAGTGAGGAGCCATGCTGCACAACTGATGACACTTACGAAGTTCATTTTTCCAGTTATTAGCTTTGCACAAGCAGTATATGCATATATGTATAATTCAGTTAGTACTTACTAGCTACCATGCATGTTGTAATTGTTCTCCTTGCTTATTTACCCAATTCTGTTGTAAATTGTCAGTTATCCACACTTATAATTGAGTATACATATAAGACCATCTGCATGCTTCTGATAGCTACTGTATAAAGTAGCATACATGCACAGTACCATTTATGTAAAGTTCTGCAGACAAAGTGAGATCATGTACATAGATTTAGGTACATTAGTATAGGACTATAGTGGGAAATGCATGGGCATGCATGGCAAGGATAAAATGCATGCAGTGTGCTGATGAATAATATAGTTACAGCTCAGTAGTAAGCAGATTATTGTGTTGTGTTCTAAGTTTGCTCAGCTAGAAATGCTTGTAAAGACAGCCCATTGTAGCTAGGTGATGGCAAGGCTAGAAGATACTGAGAAAAGGCATAATACGCTGCTATACGCATATGGTACGTACCATACGCGTATGTCTATACCATACGCGTATGGTACGGAAAATCGTACCGTACGCGTATGGTATGTACCATACGCGTATGGTACATACCATACGCGTACGGTACAAAATACGCATATGGTATAGAACATTGACACGCTTATTAATATTATTACTGAGCAGCTAGTCAGCCCTGCTGGTGTGCTCAGATTATAACTCAATCTGTCAATCATTATGCAATTTACATAATAATGATTGTAGCCTAGTTCTAAAAGTGTCAGTATCTTATGCGTGATGGTATGTGTTTGTGTGCATTCTCAGTTGAGACAACTTAGAAACTGATGAGATTGAATTAAAGCTTACAGCATTCAAGACAATAAGAGCCTTGGTTATTAGGTATAGCCAAGGGGTCCGCCACGCTTTAAATCTAACTTATCCGAGATTCAAATCTCTTGGAATCCCCATGCAATCTTCAAGAATCTTCTCAAATCTCTGAATCTCTGTGAAATCTGCAAAATCCATTAAAATCCATGGAATCTTTAAAATCTTCCTAACCTTCGTGACAATCTTTTACAATCTTTAAAATCTCGCTGAAATCTTTGAATCTGAGACTACCACAATCAAATCTTAATCTTCTTGTTAGTAAATTTCAGTAAACGTTTGGATATTTTACTCAAGCTCTTGCTTGTTAACACGTATTCTTGCGGCTGTCTTGCATCTAGGCCTGTTCGTCCACGTGTACTGTGCGATTATTGGGTTCTTGCAGTCTACGTATATTGCCAGAGATATAGCCATGCAGTTGTTCCAGAGGTTGTTTCTTCTTCGCAACGCCTTTAGCTACTTGACGAACTCGTTGGGACAAGCTAGTTAGTGACCCTGACTCGGATCTTTGTTAGGTGAGTCTACATACTGAATTCACACCTGTGAAAAGAGTGAGCATGGTGCATGTACGGATTCATATTACTCCTGACATAATAGCCAAGATAAAACTCCAATAGCTAACAGCTACATCTCTTTAGTGAGCTCTTTAGCTAAATCAGGAGTAGCTAGCACGTCTCGTCAATATTCACATTCTTGAAAATCATCATGCAGTAATTATAATCAACACATCTCAATCTCTATATTCTAGATATAGTATAGACCTCGATATAGACTAGCCAACATTCATGCGACAAATGAAAAGTTTAGCTACACATGTGGGACCCCTGCTTTTAGTGATACGAGTAGTGATATTTGCTATGTAGTTTAATTTGTTATCCCACTCATATGGGACCTCAGCTGTGAAGGCTACTGAAAGCCTTTGTCAGTATAGGGAGTCAGAGACATGCTGGCAAGAAGAATACAGAGAAGACTAATAATCCCTGCTATGGCTCCATAACCATAGGCACATGTCTTGATTGCATGTGGCTGTGGATCAAGTCACAACACGGCTGGCTGGAGTCTCTGAAATCTTAAGGTTTTGGTTACAAAGAATTTGCATGCTTTTGAATATTCCTGCACTGGTATCTTGTGCCAGCATCCCACAACATTAAGCTCAGGTATGAAAGCTTAGTCCAATTATAATTAGCTATGTAGCAACATGCACTATGTAATGTGTAAGCTTAACTCTACCATGCCAGTAAGTAAGGTGTCCAAATGATATCATACTCTTAGCTGAACAGATTCGAGCAGATTAAATTACTATCTCATCTATTATTGTTTAGTGAAAGATAACAGGAGATGGAGCAGCAACCTCAGGAACTATCCACTACCAGTTTGGAAGTTGATATACTTGTGCTGAACGCATGAACGCATCTGATACCTGATACCTTGAAATGCATGAACGCATCTGATACCTTCGCTTAGCTGAGTTTATGTACATATGTATATACATACAATTTACAATACACGCACAAACTTTAACAAGCATGCTAGCTAATAATTTATATCTCAATGGGTCAATGTCCATATCACTTTGCTAACTCAGGTAGACAGTCTCAAAGACAGTTGCACTATAAGTTATATTATATATAAGTGTGGAATCTATGTGTAAAATCTAATTGTGTGGTATCTTTGATATCACATTTGCTGAAGTCAACTACACCATTGATATGCTGAAGTTCCTGTACACAATTATCGAGACAATTATGCAGTCCAACTGTCAGCAATTGCAAGAGATGTCTAAATAATGATATAGCTAAAATGTACACAACTTGCATGGACATGGCAAAACATGATGATTTTAGACATATTATTTGATGCATACAACACTATAATACAGCTATACATGTGCGGCATGAAAATCTAGGGCAAAGTAGTAGTTAATAATAGTATAATTAAGCTTTGCCAACTCTAGTGTGAGATTTACTAAGCTTATGTGCGCATGCAGGGATATTTGATTTGATTGAATGCTTTAGCTACAGTGACCAGCACTGAAGTAGTTTGCTATGTCACTATCTTGGTTGCTCAGTACAAATGAAGTATGTACAACTCAAGATCTAGGAATTTTTTCATCACTACTGAGATCACTACAAGGAGAGCTAGCTCTTAGTCATGATTACTTACTATGTGAGGTAATTGTATAGATGCATTGGGAACAGTTCCATTAGCTATAGGCTAACTTGCTACGTGTCAGCGGGCAAAGCCGCCAATTTAACTAGGCAAATTAGCCACATATACTAAGCGCTATTGCTGGTAGTATGCAGTATTGCAATAGCTAAAGAGTAGCCTCTTCAGTAGACTCGTACCTCGACTCATACCAGGCACAGAATACGGCTCCACAGCACTACAACATAGTATTTAAAATCTTAACTGAAATCTTAAAATCTTGTAAAATCTTTTCAAATCTCAGTCAAAATCTTGAATCTTTCTTAAGATTTCTCAAATCTCAAATCTAAGTACTGCGTTACGGACCCCTCGGGTATAGCTAGCACAGTTACTACCCTGAGCACTATCAGATGACTTATACTCAGTAACTGAGGTCTGTACATTTACTGATTACCCCAAATTAAACCGGCATTACTGTAGGCTTCAGTTTTGATTTAATTTTTATTTAGCTAGCTACTTTTTATTATTATTTTTTTTTTTCCAAATTAAACATTAAGACTTCTTAACAAACACCCAAATGTAACTCATCTGAACGGTCATTGATAAAATTAATATCAATTGCATGCATGTGCATATATAATATTAAATTTATTTAGTATCATGATTTTGATGAGCGACGTTCTTTGTATAAAGATTCAGAGCCCTGCAATATACTGCAGGCATCTTGGATACAGGTATTTCTTGCTAAAGCTTCAGTTAGCTACTGGCCTCATCAATGACTGACACAGAGTGAAATGAAGAAATCCAAATCAAATTAGCTAGATGTTTATACAAAGACTGAGAACGTGGCAAGTTAGCATTACAGTGTTTGCATGTTGTAATGCTATGGGCTGAGCTGAGACCTCATAATGGACATACTTTGACTTGAGAGTGCTGTCACTCACTTTTCATTGAGGATAAATATAAGAAGTCTAGAGATGAAGCTGTTGGAAATGAGGAAAACGAGTACTTGGCAGAAGAAATGTCCTTCATGGCAGCCATTTTTTATGAATCATTAAAATACCACTTAATCTAATCAAAAACAATTTACTAACAAAATATTTAATTACTAAACTTACAATATGTAGCTAGGTGAACACGCCAAACTGAGCCTTGTGTGAAAAGACAAAAAGGATGCAATTAGTTTACCGATTTCGTTGTTTGCACTTACCACATATCAGTATGGCCATGCATTTTGTTGTTTAGTATTTCTGGTGCTATACAAAATGTTAACAAAAATATTTACAGCTGAATTACTGTAGCTACATGACATTTGAATCATTAATAAAATACTACAATGCATGCAGAAATTTTGAAAAACCAGCTAAGGCACATAACACTGAATCAAGGCCATCAATACTGTTTATAGTACAAGTTTAGATTCAAAATGGAACTAAAGTCTAATTCTCACATGGGTGTACACTTGGGTGTACATGTCAACTGCATTAGCTAATTGAATCACTGAAATGCTAATAGCAGCACCAAGGCTATTATTTTGGTTAATAGGGAAAAATTTTCGCATTGCTCAAAAGCATATTAAATAGGCAATTTTACAAGCATAATGGGCTCAGGCCTACCCCCCCTTATTTGGTTGGGTCTATGATAAAGCTAGTGGGTGCCCCCAAGTTGATCGATTGCTTTAGCATAAATTATGATTCGGGGGGGTGGGGGGGGGGGTTCAACTCGGGTTCCATGGAACCCCTCTTTTGAAAGAGCGGCCTCTCTTACTCGAGATACTCTAATAGAGAAGATCGAGATACTCTATTACTAGAGCAGTCACAGTATTCTTAAGAGGAGCAGTGTAGCAGCTGTAGGCTATGTGTGGAGTTATAAATAGTTGGTGAGGGTATCTATGGTATGTATGGTGAGGGGCAGCTATTGTCAGCAGGTGACGACCTTTTTTTTTGGTCTTTGACTTACAGCGTGGAACCCCCCTTTTAAAAAGTCTCGATCCGCCCCTGTGATTATAGAAGCCTTTGAGCAGGCTGTAGGACCAGGTGTCCTACAGACCTTCAGCACTTGTGCTGTAAAGCATTAATAAATAAATAGTCTTTCTTTAAGCCGTTTACCCACCGCTACCTAAAAGTAAACGCACATCTTACCACCCTGTGCCTTTTTCAATTCCTGATTATCAATTCTAAAGCACCACAAATTTATACGTACTTGCATTCTTGGTAGACAACCAGGGAAAAAAAAAAAAGACTGAAATGCTTAAGAGCCTTGGTTATTTGTTAGTACAGTTGCAAGCAAGAACAAGAGCAACAGCACTTCAACAAGCCGCCCAAATGTAACTTGTGCACATGTACAACTCATAGAAATCTGCATTGAATAAATAAACATTAGTTTGTATGCAATTACATGTATATGGAAAATATAAAACCAGATGTAATAAAATAAAAATTAAGAAGCAAAATATAAGACAGCATATTTTAAATATATCATTCAGTATCATGTTTTTGATGAGCGACGTTCTTTGTATGAAGATTTAGAGCCCTGTAACGACCACAGCATTACAACATAGCATCGCACACAAATGCTAACCTGCCACGTTCTCTTTGCGTTAAATTGTTTTAATCCATTAACATCTAATTTGATTTGTGATTTGCTGGATTTCTTAATTTCACCCTGTGTCATGGAAAACAGTCAATTGATGAGGCAACTGAAGTTTGAGCACAAAATTTATGTACCTGTATCCATGGTGCTTCTAGAGCCTCACTACTGGTTAGCCGAGACCTACGTAAAAGCATGATGAATGACCGGATATATTTTGAGAGTGCAGTCACTCACTTTCCATCAAGGACAAGAAGTCTAGAGATGAAGCTCTTAGCAGTGCTGGAAATGGGATGAAACTGTTTTGAGGAAAACGAATACTTGGCAGTAGAAATGTCCTTCATGGCAGCCATTTTTGATGAATCGATGAAGGGGCCAATGCCACTTAATCTAATTTAGAATAATCTCTCACATTAGCTATATATGTTAATCAGCAACTTACAATATGTAGGTGAACACACCAAAAGCCCTGTATGAATAAATAGACAAGAACAATGGAATGAGATGTTAGTTTACAAATTTCCTTGTTTGCACTTACCACATATCAGTAGCTGTGGAGACTGATTTGTTGTTCAATATTTCGGGTGCTACACAAAAGATATTTTCCAGCTGAATTACCATACACGGCATTTGAAACATTAATAAAACACTACAATGTATAGAGAAACTTTGGGAAACCCTAAGGCAAATAACACCAAATCAAAGCTGGCTTCATCAATACACTACTGGTATATAGTACAAGTTTAGATTCCACATCAGCTAAGTGACTGTTCTATTAGAGTAGTTACTTATCTTTGGACAAAAATGATAACTCCATTGTACTTTAAACATTTGTGGCATTGTTCCAATTGTAGGCCCACATACAGCAATTTGGTATACAAAATGAATGTTCTCTTACCAACAAAGTCAATGTTGCCAGCAGGAATATCAACCATCACATCAATACCAGGAGGAATGAATTGTGCACTACCAAAATCAATCAGTGTGACATGTGGAACAACACCACTACTGGTTGCCATGACATTCTCTGCCTAAAATGCGGTAAGTGACTTGTTCACTGAAGACGTACTGTTTGCACACAATATGCACATTCTGTGGCAAAACCTCTCTTCAAAAAAAACTATGCCTCAATAGGAAGGAAAGACTTTTTATTCATAACCATTTTAGCTACTTTAAACTTTTAAAGACATGCAGTAAAAATGATCCAAAACTAGCAAATCGTCTGTTAGAGAGGTTTCACTGTACATACCTACCTGTATGCACATGTCATGTACAGTACAGGAAAGTACAGTTTCTTTAAACTTTGCACACATCATACGCACTGCATTTATCCTTCTACACCACACATGTATACGCACACCACCACACACACTACACACCTTGATGTCTAAGTGAGCAATATGGTGAGTATGAAGGTACTGAAGAGCTGATAATAATTGATGAAGACAGTCCACAGCTAATTCTTCAGTTAAACAATCTTGCTGCACCACATAACCAAACAATGAACATCCATCCACCCTAGTGAGGGGAACACAATATCACAATACAACGTCAGTTATGTAACACTCACAAGTTCATTACAATCCCAAAATGTTTTGATGTCTTGTAGGAATCCTCCAACACAACAATGTTCTTATGTGATACCATCATTAACATTTCTAATTCACGCTGTGCTACTGCTTCACCCAGATTATTTTTTATTAGTTTACAGGCAAGTTTGCCACCTCCTTGAAGTAATAGGTGCACTTCACTAAAGCGACCACCGCCTATCGTTACTCCTGTTGAATATTCTCTCTGCATTGTAAATTTTTTTACTGACCCAAATGGTATTGTTACTGGTTGTGATGCATTACTGGGAATACTTTCCCCAGCTTTGTTGATTGCCTTTACTGTGAATATGTATGTGTGGCCGACACTGAGTTCTCTAACTATCCCTCCACATTTAGGAAACCATTCAGTTATGTTTGATGGATTCCTCTCATCCTGATCACTACCAGTCACAACGTAACCATTTATGGCACCTCCACCATCCTCAATGGGCTTCTCCCAATAAAGACTGACTAACGAGGGGGCAGACTGGACAACTGTTGGCTGTCCAGGAGCATTAGGTGATGCTAAAATTGTAATAAAAGACATCAATGATATTACAACAACTTGCTAAGGTATGTAATAACTTACTGATCACTTTTAGTCGTGCAGATGATATGACTGTTGTTCCACCTCCAACTGTTAAGTGACAAGAATAGTTCCCAGCATCGCTGAACTCCACTGGTTTGATTTGGAATATACAAGTTTGTCCTTCACTCATAAATGCTCGGCTGTGTCTGATTGGGTTGCCATTGTGTAACCAGTTAGCTTTGATATTGGACCACTCTGCAGCCAATGAGCAACGAAACTTTGCAGTTTCACCCACCATGCATGACACGTCTGACAGCTCTTCAGAAAACTAACACAAAAACAGTTGCCAGTAATGAAAAGGAATAACAAGAAAATGCATACCATTTTGTTTCTCCCTAAAGTTGGGGATGCAAATGGGTTCTCTTTAGCTTTAGCAACTAGTGGCTGTTTTCCGCGTCGTAGCAATTTCTTATATCCCTTACTAAGCAGCAACAATATGACAGTCACAAAGATCATATTAAAAATTAACATACCTGTGTGCACGATCCCGATTACCAAAAACTGAAGCATCGCTTACCGATCGGTGTCCTTATATATGAAGCACATAAATCCTTTATGTAAAGAATACCATAAGCTTACTGAATTGTGGTGACGACTGATTTAGTCGTTGTTGTTCCTGCACTCGCAGCTGTTCTTGTGATCGTTGCTGCTCTTGCAGTCTCTCTTGCTGTTGTTTCAGCTGCTCTTGAAGATTTCCAGTGTAACGATTAAGAAATGAGGGGGCCACCCATCCCTCTTGACCGACCACGTCTGGGTTGGCCATGTCCACCACAAGACGACCTTTCCACCAATCAGAAACTTTGCTGATTACCTCATAAACTTGTCCACATTTCATGTACAAAATTCCTTCCCCTTCAGTAGATGGGGCACAATCTTCCGTAACTATATACAGCTCATCTTTTGATTGTGGAGCTTCCTTGCCATTTACAACCTGTGCAGTGTATGATAATTTATTACCTACCATCACTGCAAGGAGGCTACTGTGTAGCAGGGAGTTAGAAAATTATGTTTGATGCAGACAAAAAATCCCAGACCAGCTGGTGACTCAATCCACAAACAGCTTACAGTCTATACAAGGGCCAGCCTAAGGAGCCACAGAGTCTGAGATCCAGAATTACTTCTGGTATGTAAACATTTTAAATAATCCTTTTCAGTTCCTAGGTATGTAGCTACGTGGTGAACAGTACCTGTAGTTTTAGTACAGTATCTATGAATCAAGGCATCAGTTACAGTGGAATGTCATTAGAAAGTCATAGTATGAATAGTATGTACCTCAGATCGGAATGAGGACACATACTACAAAAACGTTTGTCAAATATCATACAACATACTTTGTTGGCTGCAAACTTTAACCTTTACGTCTACTGCTACTACTATATGATGTTCCTACCTGTAATTTTTGTGGTGGGGAGTAATATTGTCCCTCATCATCTGAGTCACTCCAAATTGCTATTTGTTGTGGCTGAGCAGCTGTTATAGTACTTGGAGCCCCACCCACAAGAGCTACAAGAAATACAAAAATGTCATCAACTATCAGTGACACACACAGGCCAAGTAAGTCACCTTTCAACATTTCCATATCCTTTAGTAATATCTTTTTAATGCTTTCCACCCACTCTTCCTTCAATTCAGCACTGTGCGCCTCAATGATGTAGTAATGGTCTGAGTTACTTGTACCAGCCGAGTTGACTGCAAACTTGCAACAACTATCACTCAAACTCTCAGTGAGTGTTAAGTTGTGTAGCTATTGTAGAAGAACATTAAGTAACCTTAGAGCTATATTTACAGTTACTTACATTAAGACCATCCTTATAAACACAACGGCCATCATCGGTTACTTTAGTAATAATCATTTTGGCGTCCATTAGGAAGACACGACGGCTTGTACCATTCCAACGAGTCTTTTCATACACGGTGAAGTCGTCACACATCAGTAGTGCACCATTAGTGTTGATGTTACCAGGGTAACCATCTATTGAACCAAGCTTCATTTTGTCATTAGCACGTTTTGGTATTTCAGTCATTAGCTTTACAGCCTTCTCCAGTTCAGTGTATGGTAAAACATACTTCTCAGCTGTCTTCAACATTTGTCCAAGAAGTAATTGATATTTTGTTATACGCTGCACGGGTCGAATTAACAATGAAGAAATGTCCTCTTTCTGGCCTAGCTGTAGCTGGATTCCCTAATAAGAGAAATACTACTACTAAATATAGTACATTTGATATGATTTGATACTCACATCAAAATATGCTCCAGCAGCAGCTGCTAACAAAGCTTCTGAACGTGGTTTGTTTTCACAATATTTCACATACATCTCAAACTCATTCGCCTAACAAAAAACAAACTTGGTGTAACAATCAAGTATCTGGCACACTTACATTGTTGATAAAACATGTTGCTATGGTTTCGTGAATGTCATCTGACTGAAGATCATGTGATGAAAGTGCTGGAAAAAACACACTACAAGAAAAGAGTGATAATATAACATCACGGTATATTGGGAACCATTCATATTTACTTGTTGTGGAATGTATGCAGATCCTCGATGTTGCCAAACACAATCCGTTCCTTGTAGAGTAGTGCCTCAGGCAAATCACTACTGGACATTTCAGGAATAAATCCCTACAAGTAGAATAAAATTAACCGGAGGCACTATAGTACCAGCATACCTACCTTAATCAAATCATTCATTTTCTCTACATATTCTTTCTCAGTGTCTAACAACTCCTTCAACACAAACATCATCTTCTCTTTGCCAGCTGCTAGTTTATCTTCATCATCCTCCATACTAGCAATGCTGTTGTTACTGACGGCTGGTTTAATCTGCTCACAAAATACACAAGCCAACATGTCATAGTTGGAAGAAGTGGCACAACTCACCCCTCCACCTCTTCTCCTGATTGCTCCGTGTCTTCTACTACTACCACTCTTTGGTGAACTCTGTAAGAAAAAGCAATTAAACTGCAGTGGAACCAGCTCCATTTTCTGAACACCTGTGTGCCAGTTCAACCACAAAAGTCCCCAGATACAGTAAGTGGATAACTTAAACCCATTATATTTATATTAATAGAACACACACACACACACACACACATGTAGTGAAATACTTTACTAGAACAATCACTTTGATTCAGTTTGTCTCTACTTATTCTAAAACATTTCTATATGTAATCATGTCAACTTATTACACATGTAAACAAGTAACTGTCATTCAGGTGGTTACACTGTTACACTTACATCTTGTGGCTCAGTACTGTCCACAATTTCTTTAGGGACCCATCCCACTTGTCCTGAGCTGGTACGAGCAAACCACTCTTCTTCTCCTTTGTGTAGTATAAAAACTGACTGGTTACGTTTTAGCTTTATACCACGTCCACCCTTTGGAGGGTCAAAATCTTTCAAAACCATATACTGTAACAAGCAGCAGTGAGAATCTGTCAAAGGCTGTAGCTACTAACCTTTTGACTCTTTCCATTCCCTTGATCTGTGGTGTCATAGTTGGTAGCTCTGGGCTGCACAGCTGACATGGTTCTGTGCAGGGAGGTGGGGCTATCATTGGAGGTGTGGCTGTTTGTACGACTGCTTGCACTAACTGAAGATGCTGTTCTGTGTAAAACTGAAAAAGTAAACGTATTATTATGTTCTGGACTGGGGCTGTTTCGAGAAGGAGTTGGACTGTTTCTAGACGGAGTGGGACTACGCCTGGATAATACAGGACTCCCTCTTAGTACATTGATGCTGTTTCTTGATGAAATTGAGTCAGTTCTTGACATACTTGGGCTGTCTAGAAACTGAGTCGGGCTACTTCTTGGGCTGTCAGCATTGTTAACAATAACAGACGTGGGACTCATACTGGATGAGCGTGTAATTGTGACTGCATTTCTACGAAGAGATCCTCGTGCTGACGCACGTTGTAGTGCATCAGACTCCTTTATAAGATCCAAATTATTCAGCACTGCTGTCAACAGGCCAGTCCATTTTTCTCGCTCCTCAACAGTCAGTGACTTAAACACCAATTTCTGATCACCTTTTAAAACCAGTAGGAACTTGCATGGATCTTCCAACAGCTCCACAGATAAGATATCGCCTGCCTACAACAGTTAAAGTGTTAACAGAGTTGTAAAATAGAAGAAATGCTAATAAACTGGTATATGAAAAGTAGAGCTTAGCAGGTAGCAGGGCATAGACCCTGCCCAAGTAGGCTGGCGTTTTTTTTGTACAGGATATAGGGATGTACTACGCAAGTTATAAGCTATCATTACAGCCTAACAGCACAAATAACCAAATACTCTAATAGAACACACTACACATTGAGATACACCATACCACTTTTGCCATACAGATATAATATGCACAAGGATGCAATAATCAAAATCGACTAACCATTATTTTCTGTTTGAAGACATATTTTATTCTGCCCAGGCTTAATTCTTGTCTTCGGCACAATAATATTCCTAACTGGAACAGAAACACATGTCGCTCTTTCTCATGACTACGCCAACCACGCTCTGTTATTACCAAAGATCCCTACACAATACACGATCACATACAAATGATGTTATAGCAACAGTAAACAACTTACTTGATAGAGCAAGATACCAAGCTCAATAAGTGGTTCCTCAAAGCCATCCAACATACTGAGGTGGACTGCATTGTTAGTCCTGGTTACCACCTTTTCTAACTGCTGGCAGGCTAGCTGAAGTCTAGTACAGTTATTTTCATCTTCTACTTGTACACGATATCGCAGTGCTTCCTACAACAGCATACAAACAACAGCTTAGAAGAAACATTGACAATAACAGAAGGAGCACAGTCCAAACATAGTTACATGCTTTGATAATAAACATCAATACAAGCTCATATAAAAGGTGAATAGAATTTTAATCAGGTGCGTATCCACAGCTGGCCGCAAGCCGGCTGTGGGTGCATACCTGGTAAAACAGGAGCAAATGGCCTCAATAAAATGTATAGTTCTGATAGTGCTCTGAATGCCATTACTACCAATCAAAACACAACATAAATGATCTCCTAGGCTACCATGATTAAACAAATACCTTCAAGATGAAAAGCAAGTGGCACATGATAATAAGTATAGGTACTCATTTTAATGGCAGTGATTATGCAATAACACGATATGCACACACTGTACCTTAAGTAGTAAAGGATACTTGGTAATACGTTGTACAGGTTTGATCAGGTATGATGACAATGGTGCTTCCACCTCTACATAATTTTGTAACTTGTTGAAGAACGATATATTAGCAACAATTAATTGTTCACTGGCTGTCTTTCCTTGGCAGAATGATACATATAATGCTGCCAGCTGTTCTGATTGCTTCAGGAAAAGTTCTGTTACTTCATCCCAGCCTTGAGCTTTCTCCAGTTGTGGCAGAAATGTGCTGTGTAAAAATAACATATGTGATTCACTGAGTACAGGGTGTGTACGCATATCATGCAGAGAAAAGCAATACTCAAACCACAGTACCAAGGGATTGCAAACTTACTTAGAGTGGTATCTTCCAATTGATTCCAAATTTCCAAACACAATTCCTTCCTTCTTTTCGACAGCATCCACCATCGGGATATTGTTATAATGAAGAAGATATCTGTCCATAGCAACCATCAAATCTGCTACATACAATCTCTCAGTGGAGACCAACTCCTCCAAAACACGTCTAGCAATGGAACATAATTTAATACAAATCTACACACATATAATAAAACATACTCCTGTTGCTTCAGTATGCGTTGCCTCTTGTCCTGTTCTTGTTCAACCAATACCAACTTCTCTGCATGCTCTCGCAGCTGGGTCTTCATATCCCCCAACTGCTGAATATAGGAACTAGTTTCTCCCTCCATCTATAACAAAATCATAAGCAATACAGACTTGGTAAACTTATATTCTACCTGACAAACAAGATCGTTGAGTTCATTTAGTTTTAACTGTGATGCCAGTGCTTTCGTGCGTATCACACGTGTGTTGTGTTCTAGTTTAGTTGTTGTGGTATAGATCTTCAGTTCTGCTACCATGTCATAGATTTCCTGTGATGTATCCGACATGCTCATTTTTACTTGAAAGCTATTTAGAAGTTCCTTTGTTCCAGAACACCAATTATTACACTGCAACAAAGCACAATATAAACACTTCATTTTAAAAAGACAGACATATCTAACCGAGCTCATCTTTTCTTGAAATTCCTGCAACAAAACTAGTTCATATTCTCTGGTTTTTAGGTTACGTTCAAAGCGACCCCATACAGCATTGAGCTCTCCAAGTAACAGCTTCACTTGTGCACTATGGATATGATTATTGTCAATAAAGCTTTTGGCTGTTTCACGTATTCGATTGACAGCAACATTTTTAATCTGCAAAATAATGCATTACATAAGATGGCTCTACTGTTGAATAACTCCATCACACTTACTGTTGCTTCATTCTCCATAAACTCACGATGATCCAACAACAGTTGTTGAGCTTCTTGTTCATCGTTACTGCGGACATCCATATCGACGTGTTTATTACCAATATCATTCACCCATTGGATTGCCTGGGTAATTAATTGATCACAAATGAATTATGCAATCACAACTACAATAGAACTTGTTTTAACCGCCACTTTATAGATAGACCACCCATCTAAAACAGCCAACTTCAAATTTCTAAACAGCAATCCAGGTGTTTAGGATATATGCTTTACAAATGGGATGAAATATAGGCTATAATTTTGAACTAAAGAATCCCTGAAATAATTAGGTGAACAAGCAGTTGTATAGGGCAAACATCAACAGCTGGTAATATGGAATGTCTGCTGGTTACTTTGTTGAGCACACAAACTGTAGGAGCTAGAATTAGTTTATGGAAACTTTTCACATAGCAAAAGTACCACAATGGTGGACAACAAAATACTAATACGCAGACTCACCTCATGAACTTCATTTTCATATTTTATCCTCATTGCAATCTGTCTCACATACTGTTGCTGGTTAGAAAATAGTTCCTTGCAGTGAGCCTCACGTAGTCTGTTCCTCATTAGAGCCTGATTGGTATGATCGTATGATGTCAACTCTTTACCGCCTGCTACATCAAGATGATCAATGGAGTTACGAATTTTCCCATCGCGTCTCAATGGTGGCGTACAATAAGCTGCTACATCCTCCATCATTGTAGCCTTTTGAGTACCAGTTTTTAACCAGGGCAGTAGTTGATTGCACAATGACTGTCCTTCTTTTTCCAGTTCTTTACAAGTTTGCTTGACTTCTTCTAGCAATTGTCCATTTTCTGCTAGTAAATGATCACAAGCTTCAATAGTACTTGGTGCATCCTTGGAACCAAAAACTCTCTGAGCGTTATCCAGTTTAGAATCCACCTAAAACCGTACCCTCAGTACAACACTGATAATAAAATAAACAGCGTACCGTTTTTGCATTTCCATAAAACACGATGGTTAAATTCAGCAGACGCAGTTTAATGTTCATACGGTCGTTAGTTTCCACCCATTTTGTTTTTGCAGCAGTGAATGCTGACTGCATCTGGTCATGTCTGAAGTGTTGCTTAGCTACAAATTCTTTCAACTGTCCTTCGTACACATCTAGGGCCTCATTTACAGCCTGTATAACATTTGAGCATTAGATACACATGAATGGATGTGTGTGTGTGTGTGTGTGTGTGTGTATGTGTGTGTGTGTGTGTGTGTGTGTGTGTGTGCGTACTGTACCTTCATCTGTTCCGATGATCTCAGTGTTAAGTCATTCAGTCGTTCAGCAGTTGACATGGAGTGACCAACAGCATAGACTGGCTCAATACTACTAGCACACTGGCCAATACTAATGGAACACTACATGTAGGATTGAATAGGCATATACAGCTTTAATGCAACAATTTTCCATTTACAAATACAGGTTGTGTATGCAAAGGATATTCAGCTGGAAATACCTAACAGCAAGCAGTCATCAATAATCTTGTTGTCAGTTACTGAATAGTGCTTGGCAATATACCAGTAATACCGTTTATTGTGATAAATTAACATAACCGGTTATCATATCGTGACAGCCTTTGATAACCGATATATCAGAATACCAGTATAGGATTGCTTTTAACCCAACCTTTGGTGTTTAATTACCTGATTTGTTGTTGGTTTAAAAACTTGAGGTTGTTACGTTACCACACATGCCTACTTCTTGTACTGAACTATATTTTCTGGTTTTTGGGATGCATACCACTTTACACTAGGCCCAAGAAATGATGCAAAAGTTATAATAACAAGCTAACTATACATCAATATACCACAATACTGTATTTTCCTGTTACTAATACCATGTATTCAAATTTCAATACCGCTGAGCACTATTACTGCCTGGGTACTCCTACAATACATAGATACATTACCAGCTGCTTCTGCAAAAATTAAATATTGCTTTGCAATTCAAGTAACCCAACAACATATGCCACAGTAAACACATGCACTATTTCAGTAATTGAACAGAGCTCTGCATAGTGAAGTTTGGTTACAAATTCACTATGGTGGAGGTAAAATGGTACATTGGTGTTCAGATATTTTCCTATTTTGTCTTAAACGCAGAGACTTTGAATATGTTTCATCACTGTTTTATTTATTACTCAGAACAAACATCCATAGCAGTGCTGACCTCTTCAACTTGTTGGCGGAAATGATAAAACTCCAGACAGTCCTTCAGTTGTTTTTCCATAATTTCTCCATGTGACTTCACCTCAACTAGAAGTGCCCCTAGTTCTTGAACCAGCTGGGTCACATGATCTTGTGTACTTGTATGGCCGTACACGGCAGTGGTAAGGAGCCCAAACTGTTCTAGTTTAGCTAACACTTCCTGGCTGCTCGTCACTAGCTTATCATGGGCAGCCTGTATCTCCTTAGTCTGTCGGGAAAAGCTGTCCAACTTCATTTGAGCATCAACTAAACTTTGAATAGCGTCCATATTAGTGGATACCACTTGTTCCAGCCAACTACTGCTGCGATCTAAATGCTACAAAAATTGTACAGCAGTTGGTAGCATACAGTGTGCATCACATACATGTAATACGCTACTGGATATGTAAAAAAAAACTGGACACGTTGGCACAAACCACATCCACTCACATATCAGTTCATATATCAGCATTTATAAATGGATATTTCCATTCTACAACTTTTACAAGGACAGTTTAACAAAGGCTGAAAATTGCATGGTTATGGCACAATGGAATGAGAAGTTATGAGTTACTAAAAGTTTGAAATGTTTGCCCACATGTCCAATTAGCATGCAAATACTCATCACATACAGTACATTGATTAGCTTACCATTGCAACATCTGCAGCATACTGGTGCATGCTGAGCCACGCCTCTAAACAAGACTGTCTCCACTTCCACACCCTCTGTGCCTTCTGCTGCTCCTCTTGTAGACTCCTCACAACATTCTCCACTTGCTGATAAGCTAGCTGATAATCCACACCAACGTCCATGTTCAACCTATCGGTCAACTCTGACGCTTTGGAGAACATTTGTGTGGCTCCTTGACAGTCACTGTTCCAACGTAGTTTTAGTTGGTGTAGTTGTTCCCGGCTGCCATCTACTCCATCTTCATACTGTTCACCTAATAGACGTTGTTGCAGCCCCTCCCATCCTTGGTGCGTCTGCAGAAGATAAACAATAGCAATCATCGTACTAAGTGCGTTATTCAGAAGCCAATACACATGTTGCTCATAAATGCGTCACTCACAAGTTTTACAACTCAGTATGTTCCTTCATGTAAAGTACTTAAGCTTGAACCACTACTATACCATATAGTGACTGTTGTATTAGAGCACTTTATGTGTATAATGTATTTGAGCAAACACTTGTACTGTTAATCAGGAAAATTGTGGAGTTCAAAATTTTCGTGCATTTAAATTTTGACGCAACATGTTTTCATCACTTTCATAATCGCTGAAAAAGTTGACAGAATAACTATATACGTTAATATTTTGCAAGTTATTTCCAACTCGTTACTTTAGTGCAGCATATCCACTGTCGTTGCTGGCAGGCGTGGGAGCACATGTAAAGGATGAGTAGCTGGAGCAGTGGCCATTTGTTTACCATAGCGTCATAGCTAATTATTTGTATGCAAAAATTATTAATTCATCGCTTTAATTTTTGTCGATACAGCCAGTTGTGAAAAAATTTTGACGACAATCTTTCTTGATTTATTGTATGCATATTTGATGTACAAAGAAGTTTGCGGCTCATAGGTGGATTTATTAATAATTTACTAGCTGCGGAGAATTAATCCATAAGCTGTTAAACAGCACAGCATAATTGTTTATAGAATGCAATACAAAAACAAGTTCATGTTTTGCTACTTCTAAAGACAAGGCACCTATGCAATTAATATTATCCCATTCTAGCTAAATAGGCAATTAATCAACCATGTATGTTATTACTTTAATTCAGCTAGATAATTAGATTTGAAAATACTGTAATATAGCATATTCATGAATAATTTGATTACGTTGCTATGCACTGCTAAGAAAGCGTAACTAGAACAAATCATTTTAAACCAAAAGTTACGTACAGAAGTATATTCTCAACTGCTTTATAATATGTTTATCGTGTTTTCTCACATGAATTGTATAGAGAAAGTCTCAAGGCTGCCCTTCATTTCCATTCGCGTAAGTATGGACACACACCCTTTTTCCTCGAAGTAGTTCGTTATTTTTGGTAGCCTACAAAGCCAGGTGTTTCAGTTGTTTTATGTCTGTGAAAGGCATTTATAACGTCTTCATGAACTCGCTTTACCCATTTTTGAAGCTGGCATAAATAAAATGCCTCAAAGCGAAAGTTTACATACCTGTGTAGTCTTCATTTCTCACATACAGACTGCTTATAGTTATTTTGTTCACATGAGTGCAGAAAGACAAACACAAACATACAAACACACACACACGTTCTTCGAAAAACAATTTCACTAAACCAGGCGTGCACCCACAGCTGTAGTTGCGTGCCTGAAAGTGCACTCTGGTAATATGTCAAAACACCTGCTAATTTATTTAGTAGTGCAGTGAAGCTCTTAACCACTAACCTTATCAAGTACAAGCTAGCACAACAGCCTCCCACACATATGTATGTATTGGGCCAATTTACTGTAGCTGGAAAATGTATGAAACATGCTGTTAACCATAATAACAGCTGCCACAATACAAAGCCATTGGAAAGTGAACACATGTTGAGTTCTTTGATATAAATGATGATTACTTACTGTTTACTATAGCACACTTAACTACACATTCATTGATGCATACAGTCTTGTAAATAGAGAGTAAGCAGGTATTTATCCTACAGTGGCCACAATAGGGGTGATACTGAAGAACAGACTGCAATAGAATAAAACAGCCACCTGTTAAATACAGTACCTTCCCAAAATTGAAGTAACATAATGGGGTGATAAACTACCTCACTACAGATTAATGCTCACCTTCTTAGTTTTGTTATGGTAGTCAATAGCAACCACCATAGTCTCTCTACATTGTTCCAGCCGAGACACAAACTCCTGAACAGCACCTTCTAGTCGTATGGCCTCCTGGTTGATCTGATCAGGCCAGCATGTGCCACTCTCTTCCATCTGTTGTGCCCACGACAGCAGCTGTGTGCATGTGTTGTAGATCTCCTGTAGGAGTGGGTGGGGTTGGTGTGACATCATCATAATAACCACTACCACTTACCGCAGCTCCTTCTTCAAATTTATCAAACTGCATTAGGATTTGATTAGCTTCTTCAGCATTTGAGCCAATAGAGTTTGTCTCTACTAAAAACTTATTACCTTGTTGACTTATCCATAAAAGCACCTATAAGACGTCAACACAGTGGTGTGATAATAGTAGTAAAAACTAATACAGTGGAGACCCCATAATGGACACCTTGATAAAAACAGATTCTATTCATACTAACATTCAGATCCCCAAGTACCTCACTAACAAACACACATAATTAGAACACTTGTCCACAGTCCCCATTTGTAATATGTGCACACATAAGACCTTTAAAGTAAAAATATCTCTGCAAATAAGTAGACTTCCCATAATGAAGGGGGTTCCCCCGCAAACACAACAATCACACATGGTTAGTTACCTGTTCTGATTCTTTCCTAAATCTACACAAGTTTAATTGACAGTGGAGCTCATGTGATCTCCTAGTCCACTCCTTATTAAGATGATGTAACTGATCAGTAGTACTGTCAATCATACCCTAGGGGGACAGCGATATCAAATAGTCTGACTGTTCAATTAGAGTATTATGTACAGTGAGTAAGTGTATGCTGTATTAGAGTATATTAAACCAATAACGTTCTTTATTGGCTGCATGTGTTTCGTGTCAACATATTCCTGGTACACTTTAGGATATGCTAACATGATAAACTGTCGGAAAACAAATCTAGTACTAGTGTTTTTGCTACCCTCTGTGCATCTGAATGTGCAGTGGTTGTATATTCTATTACAGAAATGTACAGGAGACTAGTGCTACAGGATACCTGTACTCGTTGTAGGTGAGCACTGAGGCTGGAGTGGGTGGGGGTTCCCCCTGTTGTAGTGCTCATGTTATGCATGAGCCCCTCCCTCAATTGTTGTCCATCATTCATGGCAATACTGTACGCCAACTGGTAGGTCTCCTTCAGTGAGTCATGACCATCAATCAGTTCCTCACTGTCTTCAACACTGTCTGACAACTCCACTGCTTTACATTCATCCAACCATGATTTCAGCTTCCGTAAAAATTTCTGAAACACACAGGATAAAATATTTCTCATTCAAAGCATCCAGTAAACACAATGCATTTTTGCCAATTACTTTTACTCAAAAACTTAAATCACTGTTTGAATATTTAAGCGTCCACATTTCACTGTACAAATTCACAATTTTAAGGTCTTAAAAGTACTTCCAAATGGTACACCATTCAGGCATTGCTCACCCCTTTGCATAGAGTAAGGGTCTGGTTACCGTATACAGTACTTGTGCAACTGGAAAGCAAACATGGTTTCAAATTGCGCATGACATAATATACTACCTGTTCAGACTGGCAAAGAAAACATGAACTTCATACTTCTAAAACAAAAGTCATTACGCTGGGTGTACCTCAGAGTCTCGCTCAAAGAGTGTCAACTATTTAGAATTTTATCACCATGGTTATTGTGTTATTCAGGATGCAAACTACACGGATTATGTCACAAGTACTTATTTAAACTAGGTACTGTGATTTGATTGGCTCTACCACTATAGTGATAATCACACGAGTACCATACTATAGTCACCAGACCCTTACTCCATAGTGCGAAGCTGCCAGACCAATTCAGTTTAGTACAGATGCATTGCTGTACACTGTAAGCATATACCACACCCACTTACCAATTGCAGCTTTTCATGGAAGTTTACAGAGAGCTCAAGGAGCCCCACTCTCTCTTGCAACAGCTGACAGAAGTTCTCCCATTGGTTACTCAGTTCAGCCATCAATCCTTTGATATGTTCTGAAGCATAATGAGTGGCTGATTGCAATTCCTCCCCCACCACCAAGGTAGCACAAATCTGTTGACCAACCAACTACAGAAAAAATCATATAACAAATGATTTGTCTTTCAAAAAACTTCACAGAAAAGGAGGAAGGAAGCAGGCGACATGACTCTTATCAAGAAAGTTTGACAAACAGCTCCCAGGAAAATTTACCTACCAGGAAAGTTTACCAACCAGGAAAATTTAAGCATTACATTATCCCAACACAAGATATTGATCTCGGGCTCATTACAGTAGGGACAAAGATCCACTCACGTTAACTTTTCCACTGAACTCTTTCCATTGGTGTAGATATTCTATAGCCGTCTCATATGAGTTACCAATATCCATTTGTTTCCGTAGAAACCACTTGCCCTCTTCTTCTAGCCATTTTAAATGCTAAAAGAACAAATTTGAACATTATTATTATGGTAACCGACCACCCTTACTGATCCGTGTTCCCATTCCAGTTGTCGTAGCTGCAAACATGCTTGTAAATCTTCATCCTTGCGTCGCCATAGTGTTGTCAATAGTCCACAAGTAGAATATAGTTGACCCATGTGAGATTCCAAGCGTAACATACATGCCTTAAAATCAGGATGTTTAGATGGTGAAAAGGCATACGGATGTAATGCAGGTTGTCGTAATCTTTTGATCACATCTTGACAGCGTTTAACAAGTTGTGCAAGTCGTTGCTCTTCTATTAGTTTAGCATGTTCTGTATGTAATTGTAGTGCATCTTTAGCAGTAGATAAGTTCCCAGGTAGGTTGTAATGTTCCATGATTTCCTGAAGTTGTTCATATTCTGTTAATAGAGCCAGTAGCTCTGCTTCTGTCTTCTCCAGTACCTGCACATGTACAAATGATTACAAGACTATTAATAACCATCCCATCAGGGACCTGTACAATGGTTAGCCTGTATTGCAGGAAGTCAGATACTTGATACTAAAACCACTGTATGTTGAATACAGAAAAAGACTAGGTGGTGACTTGTACAACTTATAATGTAGGCAAATACCCTAAGCCAGGGATCCAGACCTCTGCATTCAAGCAACATGTATATAATATTTTTTGTACTCAGGTACAGTGTAATATGCAATACACATTACGAACGGGTTTTGCATGCAGTAATATGGTTCAATGAAGGTGGAATTTGGTTGGACAAGTGATAAAACTTGTTAGAGAACAAGTAGCGTATACTGTTACTACCGCTGGGTATACCTACATTATCCACCAAGGTGTTTATGAGAACAAAAAAAAAACTGCAATATTTAGAGGAGTACAAAACAACAATCCCCCAAAATTTTAACAGTGTATTGTCTTGTTGTAGAGGTGCTATTAAGATAGAACTATTTTAGAATAATCATATTTCATTTAGGAAAATTACACCGAGCACTAACCAACAGATTAATGGTTCAAATTAAATGTCCTCGGGATAAGTTGACATAATATGATTCATTACTCATTAGCTATATACTACACCTGCACAACAACAAGAGTTCATATGCTATGCAACATGACAATGCTTGTTAAAAGTTAATATCTATGTACTTTCCAAGCTGAAACAATTGATAGTGGGTCCCCAGGGCTTAATTGCTTTTCTAAATCCACAATTGTAATTGGTCCAGTCTAAACCTTTCCACAACTACAGCTGTAACTTGGTACTGTGTACATAACACTACATACAGCACAAACATATCCTATTATTTGGTGTGAATGTGTATACACAATTAAGACAAAACCACTTTCCCATGCCATGTGTTGATGGAGTTCAGAGGCCAGTAATTCCCTTCTTGGTACATATACTACTACGTAGATATGGCTTAGCTAGAAGTGTGTGTGTGTGTTTGAGCTAGAAGTGTGTGTGTATGTGTGTGCGTGTGTGCGTGTGAGTGTGTGTGTGTGCGTGTGTGTGTATGTGTGTGTGTGTGTATGCAGGAATGTGTGGCAAATTTGAATGAAATGTATGTGGGACTAATAGTCCCCCACACAAACACAACACACAGCTCAATCATGTCCAGCTAACACTCCTCCAATAGGGAGGAGTAGGTATGGCATAATGTGAAGAATGAATACGTTCAATTACCTACACAAGGATTTGTGATTGTAATGAACCACATAATCATATGTGATAAAACTTGCAACCTAAACTGTATGCATGGAAATCGATGGAATACTTGTACAACGGTACACTTTAAACTACAAGTATAAGAAGATTTCAAGATAGTGGTTAGTGTATGTGTGGAATATCACTGCCTGTACATTACCAGGAAGAAATACCTTGTGCATGCACTTCAAGTTTTTTTTTAAACATTAAAGCACACAAAAATGAAACGAGGGATTTTTCAGAATGGACAGCCATATACACACAAATCCTAACAATGTTTTTTCAACAGAATGGTTTCTAGGGGCATGTCCCAGCCACAGGTAAGAACTATGGAATATCCGCCACCCAACTAGGACACAAAATTAGATAGACGAAATAATTCCATAGGAGTCCAGTACTGAGATTTGGGATTCCTAAAAATTTCAAGCACAAGAACATATGTACATCACAGAGTACCCTTCACCACTCAGCTCTGACAGCTGACACATGCTATTGCTATTTGGGTAATGGTTATTCACCACAGGTCGTCTGAGGGTTCAATGAAACACAGTAGCCATTTAATATATATGCTTGAAATCACATATTGCAAGAACTTCACAATCACTGAAAAGATGCTAAAGCCTTACAAGGAATTATTTGGCTTTCTGTAGTGATCATCAGAGACCCTACCTGTAATTCCATTCTAAAATTGAGTAACAATTGTAGAAAGGGTGGGAGGACAGACAAATATTGCTACAGCAAAGTATAGTACATTAAAACACAAACACACCATATGCAAACACTATCGTCCGTGTGGTGATGAAACACAAAGAGTAAATTGTAGATATTGTCGCCAAAAAGGCACTACTACAGAAATGTCATTTAAAGCCGAGTGTAACACAACCAAACATGAGGATTCCACGCAGTATAATTGTCAAGCGCATTCATTATTACCAAGTACTGCTTCTTAATTTACAGTTTAGCAACCAGGACAACATTTTGTGGTAGGCAAAGTCATTATAAAAATTCCAAAAAAATTGAATCTCCCAAATTATTATATTATCGCAGTAAAAATCAAAGTGTTTAATCATAATTTAACATGTTATCATTTAAACTCCTCATTCACCACATTTCAAAATTAGTTGACAAGTGACCAGTGTTTATCACATTCAAAACAGTCCATCCTTCAGAGACAGCCAGTAAGACTGAGGGCAGTATATGTCATACCAGCACAACCTCAACCATTAGTTACCCAGCAACTAATGAAGTGACCAAACCACAACATGTATGGTCCATCCGATTCCTTCTTTATGGCAGGAAAAGTTTTCTATATGGGCAAACAACTGTTGCTGCAGACAAACAGTCCATTCCATAATCATGATACAACCTTGTTATTACTTCTTTAGGTGAAGGGGAAGCAGGGCAGACTATATTAGGAGAGTGGCTGTATGCATCACTAGTCATGAGGTACACAATAGGGAATTGTTATTGAGAATTAGCAGCGAATAGGAATGCATGGCTACTGGGCATTGTATTATAATACTATTAAAGTGCAGCCCCTCAAGCTTAAAATGTGACCGTCTCAGCGAAAACCCACACAAGCATGCGTATTGAGAAAATGCGCACTGAGAAAAACAAAACTTTAAAAAAAATTGGTGAAATTACGTGACTGTGTTACAAAGAAAATTTTATGTAAGTTTTAATCGAGCCATTACTCAGGAAAAGAAGTGTTAAATCGATTAAACCTATATACCATCTTATTCGCCTACTCATGGGGAGTTCAAAAACCTTTGTTCCATTTCTGTAGCTTCAATTGTTTGCGTGTCATGTACGTTTGTTTACGATGTGGTAGACGTAAACAAAATCATTGCTGTTTTTTTCAATAAAATCGCCTTCATATGCCTATGCGCAAGTGACTGCAGGGCTAAAACTATACCTTGGCTGATCTGCCAATCCATGGTGAACACTGTAAGCCAAATTCCAACTTTGTAGACTAATCCAAATGGAAGTTATGGCTGCTAATATAAGCACCTGTAGTTTACTTTTAGCATAGTCACTGTACAAATCAATTTCTTTGCTTTTCCTACTTTCTAGCACTGTAATTCCAAAACTACTCACCATAATTGACTGAAAATTTGGTAAACCATTCCTTGGACTATGCTGATAATGCTGAGAAAATAAAAAGAAATTCAGAAGTTGTGCGAACTACAAATATTACGAAATGTGGGGATCTTGATAATAAAACATGGTCCCATCTGTACTAGTGTACCCCTGACATCAGGACACCTCACTGATAAGACCACTTCCATTTTCCATAGTGTATTCAAATTGATGTACATGTAATCAATGACATATGTACATACTTTTGAGTGAGTCTTAAATTTCATACGCTACAAAAGAAGACAGTATTCTACAACAATAAAGTCCATGAAATTGATCCCTAGAAACTCATTCACTCCACATTCACTAGCAGTACAATAACACCATATGATCATCTTAAATGGAAAGGCACCAAGTTGAATAAAACATTATTTTATTCACACAATCATGCCTATATACTGTATGAAAAAATTGCTCCTTTGACAATGAGCCCAGTTGTACATTGTATATTGTACAATTACACAATGAGCTACTGCATGTTATTTCCTGGTACAGCATTGGAGAGAATCCTTCAGACAGAAACTCTTACAAAACTTTTTGAAAGTATTCACACCCACTTTCATATGAAGGAAACATCTCACAGTACAGCCCACCAGACAGAATTCTTTTAGGGTAATCATCACACTATGGGCATTTTCATTACAACCATCAGCAATTACTGTAATTACACAGGTGCAGACTTTGCATCAGTGTTATTACTTTGCTCTCTACCAAAGTCTCCCTTAGTATGGTATGTTTACACACTCTCATTGGTTTATCATTAATCCAATGATGTTCATTGCATCCAATCAGTTTCTACCCATATGGGAGTGAAGTTTCATCATCAGTACACAACTCTTAATAAGGACTGGAAATGGTATCCCCCGGCCATTATTTAGGTAATTGGAAAAGCACAACAAGGACTACTGTCAACACTTTATCACATATAGTTATGAATTGTAGGTACATTTAGTTTTTATACATGTTAGTTTACATTTTGTACACAGTATCCATGGTTTATACACATATACACACACAAACAACCAACCAACCCCACAGAATTGTGATACTACCGTACATGTGTACATGTAATTTCACAGTACATAAATTTAAAGGTAAATACAACCTAAATGGTACGTAAATACATTACATTCTGCTCACCTCTTGTGCTGCAATCCAGTCATCATGGTTGTACGGTAAACTTCCCTCCAGTTCCACAGGTAGTTGTGATGCACCGAGGTAGTGTAACAGATCTTTACAATTGTCCAACATATGGATAGCAAATGTGTACCGGCTCCGGTTGCCCATGCCAGCACGACGTCGCTCCCAGAACTTATTCGGCTTCAGCAATAGTAGTTGAGTAATGTGTTCAGAAAATGTGTGCTATAAGATTAGACAGTAACAACAGTACAGGGTGTACACAATGAATAAGTGAACGCACTTATGAATGTAAAAGAGCACACACACACACACACACACACACACACACACACACACACACACACACGCACGCACACATCGCTTTTGTGCCTCAGTATATGTGACACTGTAAAAGACATATTAAAAAAAAAAAGACTAAATAAAATAATATAACATTGCATCTACTACCATGAATATAAACAATAATTTATATAATAATTGTGACAAATCAAATGTTCTGATAATCTCAATGTGTGCTGATCGTCCCAGTCAGATTAGGTATGTATACACTAAAGAGATATCATGGGGAGTGACAGTTTTTGTCCATATTAACAGGTTTCAGGGCAGTCATTACACAACAATATGTTTATGAAACTCATGAGTTTAGACTTGGAAATTACCTATACATGATACAGACGTAAACACATGTAATTTGTTTATACATCAAATCTCAAAAGATCAGGAAACAAACAGTGACCAGTAATGATTCATTGTAAACACACAGTGAAAGTTACAATATTAAATAACAGCAGCATACTGTATCCCATTGATGCTTGGATGTTACATAATTCTGCACACATTACAAGTAGCTACATACATATGTTCATATAGTACAACTTCACCTATAGCAGACACCTCTATGGCCATCTTTACCAAGTTACAAATAAAGCTAAGGCATACATACTCGGCAAAAAGGCCACCTCATCTAATTTTTTGGTACAGCTGAGGCTTCACTGCAAACAAGTACACTAGATAACTTTAACAACTTGGTATTCATTATAGGTAATTCAAGGGGGAGGGGACTATTCTCCTCTCGAAAAATATTTCTGAAAAATCTTGGGAAAAGGTGGCATATATTGCATTGGTAGGGTTCATTTTAGCATCAATTCAAGCCATTTTAAGACCTTATTACAAAAATCTTTGTATGTCAGGTCTAGAATATGGCATTTACATTATTGTACCAATTTGTTATCATATGGTGAAACTAGACACTTCAAAATTAGAATGTTTTCCCATCACAAGGTACACAGAATCCCTCACAATACAACCTAAAATGTGGAAACCTTGATAATTAGGACACTAGTCCAGTGTTATTATGAAGATACTTCTCTACCAACAAAGATGGTCCTATCATGTCAGGAACACAGAAAGAATGCCCTATTTATTGTGAAACATTGTGTATCCAGGCACAAAAGTTATTCAAGGCAACCCTTAAATAAAGCCATGTCAACTTCATTAGGGCCTGACTGATCCACCTTTTAAATTAAAAGATTTAAAGTGGATACAAGCCTCATATTATTCCAATGCAAATACCCTGTTCCCCTACGACTGCAACCAAGATGTCCTCTTACTGATATGTTGTACCCATGCATTTCCATTATTTATATGCCAACCTACCAACCCGGTATCTGAGATTTTTGCTGGTAAAAAAAAATTAAAAAATTAATCAAGTTGAGGTGGGATATATAAGAGAGGCAGGGAAGCGATTTAAGATGTGCAATGAATATAAATTCTATGAAATGTGTGAATGACATAACAAAATACTACATCCCAATTGGATTTATAATGTAAAATTCACTGTAGCTAAACTTCAATAACAATACGTTTCTATTCACGTAATCATACACTTGACTTACATGAAGAGATTTGATAGCTGTTTTTGCAACATGCCAAGTAGACTTTCTTGCATCTATTACTATTGTAAATCCACACTGTCTTGTGGCCGGCCTGTGGTTGGATTGAATTACTAATTAAGGCCACTCTAATTAAAGACCATCCTTACTCTGGGATGTTGCTAAGATACGTCATCACCTTTCCAACCTCATGAGGACTAAACTCTTTCTCATCTTGTGCTACCATAACAACCACTGCACCACCCTGCCTATCTCGACCACCTAAGCAACAAACAATAACAACAAATCACCATGGAAACCAGAAGTTACCTGGCATTGTAGCCAGTTGGGAGACCATAAGTTGTTGAACTTCTCGAAAATGCCACTTCTTGCCAAGTATAGCATCTGTAAAGATAAAGTCATCACATAGAGCCATCTACTCCTACCAAAACCAGCAACTCAAAATCAACTAATGATAGCTATACTTTCATGGGTGATATATACACTAACTACCCCCACACAACGTTGTGGTGTAGCATAAACAACTAATATGAGATGGTGTCATATGGTTGCCCCCATCCTGGATATATGCAGTGATCTAGCCCTGAAACTAATGCCAAATGACTCATATTATCACTTTCCTTAACACTACATGTGTGTGGTTTGTTTATCCTAAAAGGTTTTGACCCAAGTTATGACAAACACGTGGAAATGAAGAAGCCAGACTAAAGTGAATGTTTAACTTCATAACTAACTTTAATTGACTAACTGTTAAGTTTTTTTTGAAACAATAGAACCCACCCAATAGGCCTATATGCCACCCTCACAGCATGCACAAAGACCTGATGAAATCTTATAATAGAAATTCACTGATACAAAGCCACCAAGTAGAAATCACCATGGAATCAGTGACATCACTAAAATGATCACAATATAATGGCCATATGTCCTATACAAACTACAACATAAACATTTGTATAACATTGGTTCTAGCTATGGTTACAAAAGAGCAGTATTTATTTAATCAAAAATTCACAGGTGATTTAACAGGTAGTAGGCGATCATTTGTCTTTGCTAATGTGACAAACATCATTTATATATTACTACAAATATTAAACACATGAAGGACACGCAAAGAACACACATTGTCGTTTACCTGAGTATTGAGAATACATTAAATATATGCAACTTCTAATATTACACTGTTAAAAGGCTTCCTCTGGCAGTAGTAAGCAAAATTTCGTTGTTGCGACTGTGGCAGCTCGCTAGAACCTCTCCTAATTTCCTACCGCTATTTCACTCGCTTAGGTGACAACAAATATCTCTAGCAGATGCTTAAAACGGCTCACGTGCGGTTGGAAGCTACACCCACACACCTCTCGTAATGCGACGCTCCAGAAATGCATAACGATATCCATTGAACGTCTCCCACATGAATAATAACATGTTAAATGATTCCAACTCATTCGTTAGTTGAAGTACACTTTCCCGCGTGTTGTGCACAGGCGTGGCGCACCCTCCATCTCCACAAACACTCACCTATCTCCGTGCGATCTATTTTGATACTCATCACCGAATCTCTGAACGATAAATGACGGCTCATTTTCCGGCCCGCGTTTCCGCGTAGTACAACCGGGCTACCATCTAATGGGACATCTGGTGTGGCCATTTTCATACAATGATTACATCCTTTTTTGGTACGTATCGATTGTGGGTTTAGATTCTTAGTAATGACGGCCACAACAATCAATACGATTATTGCTAACAGAGAATTAACAGTTGGTTATGCGTTGTTCTTATAATGTTTAATGCGTGTGTAAATGTAGGCGAACAACCATTCTCTAATACGAAGACTTCTACACGGACATTCGTCACTTGTTCTAAGATTGGGGTACGAGTGTCAATTAGAGGTGTGTTACTATTGTGTACTGTTTTTTTTATGTGTGAGTGTTTCTTAAATTAGGGGCACCAGGGGTGTGTGAATTGTTTGGAGTGGAGTAGATGTGGCACGTGAGTGTACTGTGCGTGTTTCATTGCTCGTTTCATTGTATTGTGATATAAACCCACTCATAGTTTACTCGCTTCTGGGAGTGACGACCTTGATGTGATTCTATGGGACCCGCTGGCCAAGAAGTGTGTTGCCAGAATACAAACTGGACACTCGGGAAACATCTTTTCCGTCAAAGTAAACAAATTTAAAAGTTTACACCTTTCTATTCTTTTTTACCATCTAGTTTTTGCCAGCCTCTGGTAATTCCAGTGTTCTCACGTGTGCTGAAGATCACGAAGTGCGTCACCATGATGCTAATACTACTGAAACATTAGCTGTATGGGCATGTTCTCCAAGCCGAGTGAAACGTCTGGCAGTGTCACCACAACATCCTTACTTGTGCTGGAGTGCAGCAGAAGATGGTTGTATCAGGTAATCCCTTAATTTGTTGATGATAAAAATGTAACACCTGTGGCCATGATTAGATCACTAATTTTGTAACAATGCCACCATTCAATATGCTAGTTATCACTTGGAATGTTTACAGAAACAATCTGTCTTTGCAATATATAGAGACTATAGCTATATAACAATTTTTTTTTTTTTTGGGGGGGGGGGGGGGTTACAACATTAATTAAAGCAGCATGGTTGGTGTTGCCATTAATAAGGCCACCATATTAATATTTGTCACAGTCATTTCTTTGTGTGCTACATGTAATAAACTTATTAGTGGTCTTGTTTCTGTTGTAGACAATATGATCTTCGTGAGGCTCACAGTTGCCAGCCTCAGCAAGAATGCCGTAATGTTCTCATCAACTTAAAATCATCTTGTCAACATTCACAGTGCAAATGTCTTGCTGTTAACCCAGTAAGATCGGAGCAATTAGCAGTAGGCTGCCTTGACCCTTATGTAAGACTTTACGACACTCGGATGATGAATCTTACAACTCCATCTACGACATCATTAGCCAGTGACAAAGACCCTGGATGTCTTGCACATTTTGCACCAGGACATGTCTGTAAGAGTGGGATCAAACGACGTGGTGTGTCACAACAATTGGCCACAACTTTTGTTTCGTTTAGTCCGGATGGTAGTGAACTGTTAGTAAATTTGACCAGTGAGCATGTATACCTCTACGACATTGTCAGAATGATTGAACCAGTTAGATATAGAAGAGATAGTGATGGACAGTTATGTATTGCCTCATTGACACCACGGAAACTACATGATCACTTTACATCTGCAGCAAGTCATACACCATATTGTCACTTGTACGATAGTCCTACAGTAAGCAGCTCAGAGGTGGCTGGTCTGCTGAAAGAGGAGGGGAATACCCATCACAAGGCCACCAAGTATGATGCAGCAATAGGATTGTATAGTAAGGCCATCCAGATGGATTCCTCAATGGCCGTGCTCTACTCCAACCGAGCGGCCTCCTACTTGAGTCGCAAGTGGTATGTACCTAATATACTTGTATACAGTCTAAGTGTTGCTGTGTTCATTGTTGGCTTGTGTTGATATAACAGTGGCATCCCTCTATTCAGGACACCTTGCAAACATCCTCATCCAGATGGGTTTCCTAATTCAACAAGTATAATAATATATTGGGGCCATAGACAGGTGTGCCTGATTGTCAGGATTTTAATGCAATACATACTATAGCATTTTCCACTTTGAGTCTACACTTGCAACTACTAAGTTGTGTTGGTGCTTGTATTTGTACATAAACACATGTGTAGAGTTTTATTCCTGTGACATGCTGAAATTCTTCAATGTACTTGTGTGATGTAGGGATGGAGATGTGTATTGTGCTCTGCTTGACTGTGAGATAGCTTTGAGTCTTGACCCAACTCACAAGAAGTCTCAATACAGGAGAATTAATTGTCTGTATGAGCTGGGATGGTTAGAGGAGGCACGTGAAATGATGTCTATATACCAAGCCATGTACCCTGGCAGCCACGATAAAGACTTCACTGCCATGCAAGAAAAGATAGAAAAACAAGGTATTAATTGTTTACTATGCAACTAAGTTATTTATTGTTTGTTTTCTAGCTACAAAGAATGGTCATTCCAGTGGAGAACAACATCCAGTCCAGATACAGTGTGCAAGCTCGGACTTCATTCGACGTTTCACCGGACACTGTAATGCACACACAGACATTAAAGAAGCTAATTTTCTCGGTGCCCATGGTGACTACATTGCTGCTGGAAGTGATGATGGAAACATTTTCATTTGGGAAAAGGGCACACAAAATTTAGTGATGATACTTAATGGAGATGATTCAATTGTCAATTGTATTCAATGGCATCCCTACCAAGCTATATTGGCAACAAGTGGAATTGAAAATGTTGTACGACTGTGGGAGCCCAAGCCAAGGGACTTTGTTCGTCAACGTTTAGTCAAAGACACTGACTGGGAGACTGTTTGTAAGCAGAATCAACGACGTATGCACGCAGACCCCTTGGAAATGATGTTTCTCAGTCTGGGATACCGTATTGCATTTGATCCTTCCAATTTGTCATCAGGAGATGATGACAGAGCAAACGCGTCTAACTGCAGACAAGCATGAAATTTGTATTTTGTATTTAATGTATAGTGGTGCACAGAATTTTGATTATCGCTATGATGTGTAACTATAGCAACCGAAGTAACAATACGCGTTAATTAGAACAATGGAGTCGTCCAAGGTTAGCGAGCTAGTTTCTGCACGTTCAGTTCTATTTCATTACTTAGAACATGAAAATGGATCCTCGTAAGATGAGGCGTATAATAGCTGAGGATCCAGAATGGTAATGTTACTTCAGTGCGTGTCTTCGTGATGTTTTTTGTGCTGTGTAGGAACTTAGAAACAGTGTCGCCTCTCACGGAACTATGTATCCAACACCTTGTACGATCATTTAATGGTGAGTTGATGTAGATAGTGTTGAAACATAAACCGTAGATCATTGTGGTAATTTGCACCATGCAGTGCTAGAAGAAATTTTTGCTATAATACAGCCAAGAGTTAATAATACTACAGCCATAAATGAATTTGACAAGCTATAAGGGAGTCCAAGCATCGGCCAAATCATCTCATGACTAGAGGATATTACTGTACATGTCATGTAATTGTTATGTTTAATGGGGGGTAGCTACAAAGGAGAGTTGAAGTTACTACTATTGTTATCACCTACTACAGAAAGGCCAGTATTAAAGGAACTACTGCCAAAACATCAAACACTTCTCTTGTCCATCCTACCCACCAAGACACCCATCAGGTAAATAATGGTGTGACATGTCCTGTATAACACTGTAACTAGGTGATATTATTTTGCAGAGAAGGCATACCTTAGTGTGTGACACACATATGTAGGAGCATGCCTTAGTGTGCTTACACTATAAATTTATAATCTGCCAACCTAGGAGCTCCCCCAGGAAATTAGAATTTCAGCAGTTTAAATACCTTTGCTTGACTGTTGTATTATAAAAAAAAATTGACTGCTTTATTAGAGTGTTTCAGGTATTTCGTATACCCAATTCTGATTTTGTCACATGTCATCGCTCAACTATAGCAGCCATAGCAACAGCTGTGCATGTAACATTCATACACCATGCATGCTTTCTCTTTTGACAACAGCACTGAACATTACCTTTATATTACAAGCAATATGCAAGTTCATGTAACAAGGTTCGAATTCCATTGTATGTACAATAGATCGACATCATGCATGTTATAGCCAATTCATATTGCATGTAACATGCATGGTATATTTTTTGAATAGGGCAACCCCTCTGGTTTTATCGTGAGTAAAATTTTCTGCCAACGTTTCCACAGTACTGTGTGGCTGTGTATGCACTGTTTTCTACAACTCTACAGATTTAACATTTAGTCCATTATGTGTTAACTGGCTGGCACACAAGTATGCTGCTTAATACACTTGGCATGTACTAAAGTGAAGTCTTGGGCACCACAGACATCTTAATGTGTTTGGTAGTATTACAGGTCCACTGATAGAGGAGGAGACCTTCTGGGAGAGATGTTGTAAAACGCGGTGGGATCTTTGTGATGTCAGCTGCTATGACAACTGTTGGAAGAGAATGTATTTTGAACGACACTTGGAGGATACACTGGAGAAATTTGTACCACCAGATTTATCTAGCAGCATGCATGGTGACAGCATGAAAGAAGTGGGTGGGGCTATTAAATGATGAGCATGGCATGGGTATAATGGTCTTGTTTTTTTGTTTTTTTTCAGATACTGGCCTTGCTGGATTTGTGTAATCCTTTCGTGAAACGTCTTGACATTAAACAGTTATTGCCTAACGACCGAATGGGTGGGACAGCTGAGGAGGAAGACACTGAAAGGTCAGTGAGTGTCACCTGATCTTTGCCATTACAGTATTTTGTTATTAGTCTCAGTGAATTATCGGCAACACACAAAGTAAAGGATCATTTAGACATACAGTATTTGACCAAGCATATGTCTAACTTGGAAGAGCTGTGTGTTTGCTACAGGTAACCAGCCACTCCCATCTGTCCTGCAGATGCTAAACAATTCTATATGCAGGGTCAAAAACTGTGGAATGAATTTTGAATGGATGCTATTCCAATTTACACCTACAGATTGTAAGAATTTGTGTCAGGCAGTCAAGAGTAGCAAATGCTTGCAGACACTAAGATTACATCACAGTCAAGTTTCCGATGATCAAGCCCGCCAGCTAATTTCATACTTACTTGATCATCCTGTTCTGAAGGAATTAGGTGGGTGTGGCTGTATGTACTTAACTGTGCTCCACCCATTTTACTATTGCAGAATTATCACACAACAAACTCGGTGATGGAGCAGGGCGTGCCCTTAGTAAGCTACTCAATGGACACAGTAACCTACATACACTTGACGTCAGTAATAACTGTATTGGTGGACAAGGTGGTATAGCTATTGGACATGCACTAGCTAACAATACTCACCTGGTGTGTCTGAACCTGCGTCTTAACAGGTAAATTTGTGAACTGAGAGCATCTACAGTTTAAAGGTTCACTAAATGTCTGTACATACTTCTAGCCTTTCTACATAAATTTCTGAGGTTGCTTATGAAATAACACAATTTAATTGAAATTACAACTAAGGCCTGTTGTAGAGACAGGGTCTGTAGTTTCCAGAAACTAAGATCACAATATCCTAATCTGTTACCCTACTACAACAGTCAAGCATTTATTATAATAGTTTTTGATAAGCTGCTGAAATCACTCTCAAATTCAACATATAAAATTTCTATTTTCACGAAGGTTCCACTATATGTTGTAAGCTAGCTAGTCATTGTCATAATTATGGGTTTCACATGAACAACAACACGTCTCATTGCAGGGTAACACAGCTATGCAGTGTTTCACACACTATATATGATATTCAATACTGTCAGAATTACGAGTCATGCTAACCCCAAATGCCTGTTGTTCCACTACAGGTTGGGAGATGAGGGTGGTCAAGCTATCATTAAGAACATGATCAAGAACAAGACACTTTACACCCTCAACCTTGCCTCTAATGACATCACTGAATCTACTGCTGCTGTTCTATCAGAGGTGAGTGAAATATCTATGTATGTATGGCTTGAAAAAATGTTTCATGGTTATTGCTACATCCTTGGAAGCAGTGAGCTCAATAATTTAAGTACACTGAACCCTTCATAAATTTTTACAAAAATTTACAATGGTAATTGTTTGTGCCTCAAATATTTGTCCATACATTTTATTTACATTGATAGGTCAGCTTCAACCTATTATATCTCCATTAGATGCTGATTCTCAACACTACACTCACTGGGTTGATATTGAGCTGTAACAAAATAGGAGAGGTAAGGTGATCATGTGATCCATGTATCATGATCACATGATGGTCATGTGAACACAGGCAGGTGGGCGGGCACTTCAAGAAGGCATGGAAGAAAACAAGACAATGTTACAACTTGATCTGAGGTTGACCGATATCAGTCAAGAAAATGAATACTACATCAATCAAGTAATCAAGAATAATAACGATGCGGTCAAGAATAATAATGATGCTTTAAAAACAGCTGCAATAAATAAGCGATCATAAAAATGATTAATAAACAACAGTATATATCACGGTCCCATTGGTGGGGCTGATGGTTGATAGGAGTAGAATTGTAGTAACATGAACATGGCCACATCTGTGTCACTCCAGTATGATGTGTGTGCTGTGAATGAGTTGAAATAACTGCTTGAGATTGTCCCTTCTTGTAACTGGTAATCCAACCTCTCATAAAGTTTGTCTGTGAAATACCACAAATATAAGTCAAGCAAATTGTTCAGCAAATTCCCTCTTGCCTTAATTGGACTAAAATTTCCTGCTATGGCTTAAACACAGGCCCAATTTAATTACAAGTTACATACTGATACAAGCCATCTAAAATTTTAAATTTAAATATACAGTGACCATTTCACTGTATCCCACAAAAATTTATGTCAACACAATTAACACAGCTTTAAGAGAAGGGTGCTAAATTTAAATCCCACAAAATATAACACACCTTTGGGCAGAAGAGTACTGTCATCCTTTAACATCTAATGGAAAAAAATTGGCACAATGAAAAAAAAACTTATTTAATTTGTGTACAAACCTTCTTATCCATGCTGTTGACAGCAGAAGCATTTACTACAGTTTCTGAAACAGCAATTGACCCTTTAGCCAAGGAGGGAAGGTAACTCAGCCATCCTCCCTTCTTCTGAGGTGGTTCCATTTCTGCTTCTTTACGAGGACCACAAGCCAGTTCATGGGCAGTGTCACTGGGCCCAGCATTACACCGGTCTATCTTAACTGGTTTAACTTTCTCATAGGCACTGTTAACTAGTGGCTCTAGTCTATATGCCTGCAAAGAAATAAGTAGGTGGGGCTTGCAGGTGCACAAGTCTGTATTTTCTGTGCTACAATTTTAGTGTATAGTGCAATGATTTTAAAGGCTGGTGATCTGGCAAATACTATATGCGCTGAATTAGCATACAGATTCTGTGGTGCCTAAAATTATAGCGTGACCATGTCATGTAGGTCTCACAAACACGGCTAATGTGTACTGCAAGATTGTATTATTAAGACCACCTCATTATAGTGACCATGTCAAGTAGGTCCCAAGCGTGCCTCAAGATCTTATTAATCAGACCACCTTATAATTTAGGCTATAATTTTGGCTGCATAATAATATAGGTGCATGGCCCTATCATAAGGTTTCAGTATTCACCAAACACACACACTTACTATAGGATCTGATGGATGATGAACATTATAGATACGTTTGCAGATAGATGCAGGTAACAGTGACTGAGCAGATTTGTGATGACGATAAACGTGCTCTTCAACATCACGCAGTGCAAGAAACATCCCCAGGGGGGACCCCAGAATAAACAAATGCTCTAGCTACATCATAACGCCATCAAAATAACAACACACAAATAATAACAACTTTGTACTCACCTGAAATGAAAGTTTGTTAGGCACAAAACTCCTTTTACTTAGTGCAGCCTCCAATTCAAGCACACTATAAGGTTACACATGCCATATATGACACACAATTTGTAGGGCAATCAAAACCATCAAAGGTAACATGTATGTGGGATGAAGAAGTGTTGTACTGCAACTACAAGGAATGTGGCTTGTGGTTAAACAATCTATAATCTAACTAGCCAAATACCCTTAGACTACAAAGGACATTTTAAGTAAGTGTTAACACAAACTGCATGGCCATTAATATATTCTGTTCCAGTTATAGTGCTGATTGCATACTGCAGTGTGTGCACTCAAATACTCTAATAGAACATTCACTAATACTTGCCTACCGAGTTTTAGCTTCTTGAAGTTCTTGTAGTAACTGATGCCGTCCTTCATCCTCAAGTGGTGCATCACAGACATCTGTTGCAAAGACATGTAGCTAAAGAGCAAAAGACTGTAGCCACACCCACCAGTTTTGTGCAGTGATAGGATATCATAAATGATGACACTGCCCAATGAATGAGCAGCGATTGAGAACACACCTCCATTATCAATATATTCTGGCTGACGATCCATGAACAGTTTGTACTGATGGTTAATCTTTGTTGCCAGGCCATCAAGAATCTAGTGCATTGAAATCATTGAATGTACATTATATTGTGTATTGTGTGTGTGTACATGCTAAATGCCAACTGTCCATGTCTCATACAATAAGTGAAGGTCCAGGTGGGACTTCGGGTACCCACACCTTCACTTGTCAGACATGGGACAGCTTCCTGCAGGTTACTGGTCCTGCCGCCTGTGCTGACCCATAAAAACTCCACTTGAAAGTAAACTAAGTAGATTGCTAGCATTTCTTTTTCTGATATAGTGAAGCAATGGGGGTAATGTACACACAGTGAAGCATATGTAGTGTGTAGTATATATATATACACGAGTTCATATGGGAGTTATTCTTGCTATAGATGTGTCTGAACAATTCTGGGCAGCATTTTTAGGTACTGGATAAAAGGATTAGTGGCAAATTTTCAACATCACTGATTTCTGGGCATGATAATATGTACACAAATAGGACTATATCAATTATACAGTACTGCTCAAATGCAACTTTATCTCGCAAGAGTGCAAGCAATTAAAAAAAAAAACTAATTAAAAGGTCACCTCGCTTGCAAGTATTCATTCCAAATGAAACGGGATGATTACTCACAAGCAAAACGGGTGTCACACCATTTAATTAGCAAGTTTTTCCATCGTTCACACACTCACGAGATGACGTTACATTTGAGCGGTACCATACACAAATGTAATAGTTTATAATGTCATATACTGAGGAGAGTATCCCACTCTTGTGGAAGGGTGCATCGTGAAGTTATGATATAACATTTCTGAGTTTGCCCATTTCTCTCTGCATAATTAATGATGTCATTAACTGAACATAACATTGCTTGAACACAAGCCTAACATCTTTAGCAACCAAACTAGTTCGAGCTCTCAGAGTTTCTCGCTGAGGTACACGCTTGGTTTTGACAACTGCAAAGGCATTTCTTGCTAGAGTACTGGTGTCCTGACAATGCTAATGATTCTTTTACAGCTGCTTGTACATGTATGCCACAAACCACAACATCTTGTCATTGTGATTACATCATAACTTCATGATACACCCTTCTAACTCTCCTCAGTATATATATTATGAACTATTCTTAAAAGCATATCACCCTAAAAGCATTTCTCAGAACATAATTAGGTACACACCATAGACTGACTGGCTCCACACATTTGCAATTGATAACAAAAGGCAGCCAATAGCTGGTGAATTATATAACATGTTAGAATGATGAGGTTGACAGTGTAATAG
The DNA here is from genome assembly GCF_963678975.1 of Dysidea avara. Lineage (NCBI taxonomy): Eukaryota > Metazoa > Porifera > Demospongiae > Dictyoceratida > Dysideidae > Dysidea > Dysidea avara. The sequence goes on along the minus strand of NC_089283.1, from coordinate 4,984,701 downwards.
CTATGATCACACAATAATGTGATGAAATGAGATAATGATGTTGATAATGTGTAGAGTAACATTTGTTGGTAGAAGCATTTATTAAGTGTATGTCATAGTTATATCTTGTAAAACTCATTTAAGCAAACATGGACAATACACATGACACTCATACATAACCATACGTACAGCTACACACATGTGCATACACATACAATACATATACACACATGCACATGCACACATAATACACACACACGCACACAGAGACAAACACACATACAGACAATAGACAAACACATACAATACACACCTCGGGACCATAGGTAGGACTAAGATAATACATCACGTCTAGTACAGAAGTATTTAAAATATTTCTGAGGGTTCGGACATTCGGTAAAGTAAGACTGTCCACCATACCTATCAAACAACTACAATAAGATACAAATCTAAGGAGAAGAGTGTACCATTGTCTAAATGTAGCCCAGTACGCCACTCCACTGGAATACACTCCACACGTCCTTGTTTCCACTGGTCGCTAAACTGCCTCTGTGCCACCTTCTCACAAGTGTCTCGTAATCTACATATGTTACATACACACATTGTCATATTACTCCCCTCCCATAGGGGGTCAAGGTGACACACACTTACTCGTTAGTACTTTTACAGATATCAGCACCTTCCATACACTGTCCAATCCCATGGATCACAAACACAACATGTTTGATGGGTGGTAAACAATCAGTCTGTCTACAAATATCCCAGTAACCTCTTCTCAAATGTTTTGAGCCATATGTCTCATCTATAATAGAACAAAATCACGGACAATATGCCATTAAATACACGAGGCATTTGTATGCTTGCCTTTTCCCATTAATTTTCTGCCTACGAAGTTCATAACTTTAGATGAGTAGTCAGAGGTTTTAAACCATCGAACATCCATGTCGTTGAACCACACGACCTCATGCTTACTCACAGTAATTTTGTGACGTGCAACTGGCAAAAAAAAAGATGTTATATTGCTAAAGGGGTAACGCTCATGTATACATACCATTGCGCATAGCCAGTGAAGGGCTACCAGATATTTGCATGTCCAATCCAACATCCTTGTTGTACTACAAACAAAGCACAAACAGAAATAGTATTCAAGCAACATCAAACAATGAATCCATAAATTTCTCAGTCATAACTAAACAGATTATGGATTCCTATTCTGACAGCCTGACAAAATCTTTTAACCAATCACAGGACATCCATATGATCACCATGACAACCATTGACAGATAAGGCACACATTTTCAAAGCACAGAAAGAGACGTGAACAAGAAGCCACAAATGGATTTCATGATGTTACACTGAACAGATGTACTTGACAGCTTCATACCTTTAGTCTCCAAGCTGTGGAGCAGTGACCTGCTTCAATTTGTTGTGCTTCATCTTCTTCAATTGGGTACCATTTGTCTGATATCACTTCAAACCATTCTCCTCTCAATAACTTTATAGTGCTTCCTAAACCATGTGATAGTCACGTGATGAATTTTACCATTTCATGCTATCTGATTATGCAGCCATGTTAGTATGCCTTTGTAACTCTGTCCTATGTCTTTGTAATCCCTGTCCTACGTCATTGTAACCCTGTACTGTGTCTTTATAATCCCTGTCCTATGTCTTTGTAACCCTGTCCCTATGTCTTTGTAATCCCTGTCCACAGATTAGTGCAATCTCAGGTAGGAACACCTATAAGTACCCCCAGAAACTAGGTTCTGGATCTATGGATAGCCAGACACATTGGAACTAAAATATTTGTACTAATGAGGGTTTTCTAATGAGCCCATAAGGTTGGTTCCAATTAATGTACCTTATTAAGGTCACATACCTTTCCAATATACAGAGATTCCATTTCTCTCCAGTACGTTAGCATCATACAGTTCCCCTCTCACTGGAGTTAATACTGATTTACTAAAGAAGTCCTGATGTCCAATGCGTAGCGTCTGATATCGTTCCTCTAGCATTAACGAATCATAGCCGTTAAAGGGAACCCAGAAACGTCCCGGTTCCTTGTAAAACCAACGAATTTCGTGCGGTTGTAGTGGCAGTATCTCAACTGGAATCTGACCGGCACTCATGGTCGGCTGTGGAGGCCGCTGGGGCGGCGGAGGCCTGGCTGGCTTTAGACTGCTCTGGGGTTCGTCCATTAGTATTGATTGTGGTATTCGATTTAGTAAATCACCATGGCTATTATTATTACGTCATCACCATAGACTTTTAGTTATTCACGCATTCTCAAGTCATAACAATGAAATGTTCTAAAATAATATTACCAGTAAATTTCATCTTACCTATATTAATAGAAGCACCAATTAGTTGTAACAACATATAGCATATTTATATTGGTACTCAAAACAGTCCTTTCTATCATGTAATGCAAGAAGCACTTTGTAACTACAATCACCATTAAACATTAGAATGCAATTAGGCCAGACACAAATTACATACATCACGATACACATTGAAGATATTATACTGTTACAAATCTGTTGTTACATAAGACAAACCACTACCTCTGGTATGCTCCTTAGTACTTATATCAAGGTGTGTGTAATGGGGTAAGGGGTCTAATGTGGATGCACGGAGTTCAGTATAGTTCTGTGGTTGGGGTGTTGATATTGAATTGCTGTGGGGAATTGTATCAGCATAATCATGTTGTAACAACGCACGGGCTGTTACGGTCTCCGATAATGGACGAAGGCTTCTCTCTGGTGCCCTATAATGCATCTCATGTAACTGTTGGTGGTTGGGCTGAAGCTGTTGGTACACACTTGGTGGTACAACTGGTCTCTTTTGTTTCTGATAGTTCGGATCTCTTTCATAATCTTGTGAATAGGCCTCCTTGTAATCTGGGTCCTGTTCATAATCATTATCAACATCTGAGCTATTTGTTAGTATAGGTCGGTGAGGAAACTTTGGGGTATTGTGAGCACCCGGCTCAAGATTGTCCAATACTGAAGGGTCCTCACTGTATGACATTGTACTGTTTCGCACAGTACTGTTAAAAGATCCAACAGAACTTAACGTACTATCAGCTGCACTCTGTAACGTATCTCCCTTCTGTTGTTCATGATCATTCACTTCTTTAGATTCTTCAATCTCAGCGTAGTCTGCACTAACAGTTCCTTCAAGTCTTTTATGTGTTCCACCATTGCTCATTTCTATTGTAGCAGTGACAATTTCTGGTTTTGTCTGGCCTCCAGAACTACCGGAGCTGTCAGATACTCTAATATGATTGGATGAAGTGGTCGAGGCATCTGACTTTACAGTGCTGTTACAAGTAGCTTCACGCACACTAGAATTACAAAAGAAGTTGTTGTCTAAATAAGACAATAGCCTAGGGCTATATCAGATAATTCCCTAGTTTACTTAGTAATTATGGCACAGCCAGAAATGGAAGTAATAATTAGTAAACACATCATTCAATTAACACCACCAGGTACTTATGTACATAAACAAATTAATGCCACACATGTGCTTCAGCTTACCTGGTAACAGTCGAGAAGGCATCAAATCTCTTATCAGTGCTTGGTAATGTGGTGAGAGCTGTTCCTAATACAATAAAAACAACAGACAATAAGTCTAGACTGTATATATCCCATCACTTAAAGATCAGTTTATGTAACACATACTCACACTATACAAACACATGCTTGTGCATGCACTAATATTACCTTGACTGAATGCATCACCATTGGTACTGATTTGGTGTTTGCGTCTTCTTCTCCGTACGTACAGAATACGGCACAAGATCAGCATCAACACACACACTACAATTCCCAAGAATGCAGCCACTCCACTTACAGCATACACTAGTGGTTCTGTGCAAAAATAGGTCCAATATTACTCACGTGATCCAAGCGTACAAATGACATAAGAAGGCAGAATAAAACAAGCCTCCGTTATGAAGAAATAATAAGGGTATGTGTTCCTCGGGGCATGATAAATACCATCACATCTCACCGTAATCATCTCCACCGCTATCGCCTGTACCATTATTAGAGGGCTCTTTAGAGTGTTGGTTGTCCATTCAACAGATTGTCGTATATCTATCTAACGTTAAATACCAACAGGACGATAAACGACTACCAGTTAACGCATATCAGATCAAATGCCAGTTGATTTAATCAGAAAGTAAAACGATAAACAATTTACTGAGCATAAATCCGTCACTACACTACACTTGACCGCACATGGACCGAGGAATCCCTTCAAATTACGCATGCGAACTTTAATTCTGTTGTTGTTTGTGCGTGTGGTTCGCGAATTGTACGTATCGTAATATCATAAAGGACTGAGGATGCCTTTCAGGAACAGAAGCCCGTTGCATACTGAAAGCTAACGTGGAAGACCTAAATGACATTTGTTAATTTTTTCTTGGTGGGAGGGGAGCAGGGACAGCTGCTGTTGCAAATTGAGGGCGGGGCTTGTTTTCCGTTGTCTTGGCAACCGATGGAAAGATGCAAGTTGAGGTGCGAAAATTCCGTAACACTAGAGATCGTTTGTTGCTAATATGTGCGAGCTGTTGGAGAAGAGAAGGTAAGTATGGTGGGCAAATAAGCGCTTAACGATTATCTTTTTCGTTACAGTTCCCGCCCACCATCAGTTCTCTACTCGAGAAGCCCTTCACCAGCGAGTAGGCCGCAGTCAAGCCGCCCAGCCTCCCGCGCGACTCTCGTGACTTCATGCAGTCCTATACAAATTGTCAACAGTGAGATCTCGTGCCAAGAAGCAAGTAGTGATATACACACTGATTTATTCCCCCTGAAAGATCAAGATGTTTTATTGCGGCGAGGAAACACCTTAGTTGTTAAGTTGTACACATCTGTGGAATTTACTGGATCCTATACCGTCTCTCTTGTCTTTACACCGGTGTATCGATCACGTGAGAGATTTGCAGAATTTAGGGCTGCTGGTATAGCCAAGACATCATGTGAGCTATGGCTAAGTGTTACCATTCCTACAAACTTTCCCGTGGGAAAGTACCATGCACACATCACCCTCAGCTTACGAGGGTATCTAGAAGTTCTCACCCACTTTCACCGAGGAGCGATTATGGTAATCTTTAATCCATGGAACTCAGGTTAGCATCAAGCTCTGCATATGTAATATAAATCAGATCAGAATTCTGGAACACTTATTAGTTTGAAAAGTTGCAATACTAAGATTTGAGCCTTGGTGAGATGTAGTATATCCCTCCTGTTAACCTTATAAATGCATCTAGAAAGGTTCATTTATACAGCACATACTCTAACTTAATGGAACTACACACTGGTTTCCCTACAAGTAGTTACTTAGTGTTTTGTGTTTCCTAACAAACATTTTCTAATGGACTGCTACCAAAATTGCATATTATACCAACTTGTTGTTACGATAAGATGATTTGGTTTCATTGCAGAGGATGATAGCTATGTTGGGTGTGGTAGTGCAGAGGTTGGTCATTATGTGTTGGACAGTCAAGGAGTAATATGGAGGGGTAATCACCGACAAAAGACTGCTATGTACTGGGACTATGGACAGGTCAGCAATGCATTATTTGTATAGCGTCTACAGTACCTAGTATTTAGCCTCATGAAAAGATCACTTTGTGTGTAGTTTTAATGGAACACTTTATTGCAGAACTGGCTCCAGTGATGCTTGCAGAGTTAGTTCTATAGTACTTTTATTGCAGTGAAATCTGTTAATGTGGACACTTAAAACAGAGATACCTGTAGAACCCAGACACTTAGTAAAGTAACCCATAGTACCTGATTCCTGATCCCAGGATATTGTCACTATTGTGTAACACGTTCCATTGTTGTTCATGGGTAATTTCCACACATGTTTGGTGTTTGTAGTATGAGGAAGGAAGCCTGGAAAGTGCACTGTTTCTTTTGTCTCCACTAACTGCTGATGAGTGTCGAACAGTAGCCACAGTAACACGATGTCTCATCAGCAAAGTTTGTGACAGTGATGGTACAGGTACCCCCTCGTGATGTCATGCTCAACACATGTTGTATGACGTGGTTTGTGTTTTAGGTGTGATGAAGGCTAGTTGGACAGGTCGCTATGGTAGCGGTGTACACCCTGCTTGCTGGAATGGGTCATCCACAATTCTCCAAAAATTTCTCCACACAAGAACACCAGTCAAGTAAGGAACTATAAATATTTAAATGGAGAAGAAAGTGTCTCCTCTAGTGTTCACATGCAACCAAAAGAGAGAATAGACTAAAATATTTTTTCTTTTTCAAAATGAGTTTGTAGTAGCTATTTGTCATGCTTCATCCAAGAATTACAGCTATTTTACAATGAGCTATATTTACACTGACATGTATACACATTGCAATAGAACACTTATGACACTGAAAGGGTGAATAATCGTGCATTGTTAATTTGCCCATTGAATATGTATTTGGCAGTTTTCTTGTGGCCATACTATTTTTTTTGCCAGCTGTGCTTATTATTAGCCAGACTTATCTCAAGGTTTTCACAAAGCCAGTCAGTGATGTCTTAGTAGTGGCTGCGACCAAGTGTACATTTTGGTTGCTTTTAAATTAAAACTTTGCGTAATTCTATGTCTGTGTGTCCTTTTATTTGTTTTTGTAAATGTTTTGCCTTAAGCACTAGATTTTAGTTTTTGTATCACTGCACTTAGCCTTTTGTGTACCCTGTCATTTGACAAAATTGATGATGATTGTACCTCAATCTTTAAACTGACCACATGTGCTCCGGTCTTAAATTGTCCTTCAAGGTCCATATATAGTAGTAGTAGTTGACATTTTATGTAATACACACACTGAATGTACTATTAAGTTTCTATTTCTTTAGATATGCTCAGTGTTGGGTACTAGCTGGTGTCGCTGTCACTTTGATGAGAGCCCTTGGCATTGCTGCTCGTCCTGTAACCTGCTACAACATTGCTAGCTGCTTTGGCAGTACACTAGCAAGATATTTCACTTCAGAAGGAGACTTTGTACACGGCATCACCAGTGACATAGTCTGGTTAGGACGTCGACAATGATGTATGTATGTTGTTGACACTTGTTTTTGCTTCTTAGGGTTTATCGTGTCTGTGTTGAGGCTCACATGAGAAGAGATGATTTGCCTCCAGGCTATGATGGGTGGCAGCTGTTAGATACCATAGGTAGTCCCAGAGTTGGTCGAGTTGTTGGCCCTGTAGCTCCAAAAGCTGTTTGTGAAAAGGCAACAAACAAGCAACAACAGTTGCCGTATCTGACCGGCATAGTACATACTGCCATTTCTGCCGACATCAAATACCTTCGCGTGAAAGCACATGATGTAGCGTCTGTTCGCAAGGCTGCTGTCGCACTTGTGGAAAGAGGCACTGTTGGAGCTTCCATAGCAACATCTTCTGGACATGGTGCTGCTAGTCTCATTGACTTGACTTGGAATTACAAGAAACAACAGGGAGATCCCGAGCCAACAATGACATACAAAATGGGGTCTTTTCCTCCACCCTCCAGAGACTGTTCATTTTCAGTTTCTACCAATGACAATGCCTTATTAGGAGATACCATACAACTGGTTGTATCCATTAGCAACCAGGGTGGTATGCTGCGGACAATTGACGGTCGAGTAGTAGGCAAGGTGGTACAATACAATGGCACTGCTGTCAGGAATTTCTTTACAATGCAATTCACTGGAACTGTTAGCCCAGGACAAGGTGAGATTGATTTGTAACTAACAGTGTGGAAACAGTGGAAATTGTCATAGCTGCTTATTGTTAACTGTCTTTAGTTTTGCAAGAGTAATGCCTAGCTGCCAAGATACTATTGGCTCACAGGTGACTGCTGATACTATAATAGAGTTGCAACATGCTTCAACACTGGTTATCTAACTGTTAGAAATCAATAGGAAAGCCTATCTGGTAAGAACAAAGACTTTTCAGTCCCCTGTAACTCAATACCTTACAAGAGCCTCAACATCACTATGGAAATGTTCCACTGACTGTTATGTTTACAGAAGCCATTTACATTGGCAATTAAAGTTTGTTTAGATGGCTCTATTCAAATATTAAATACACAGACATATCAAATGTACTTGCTTTTATGTGAACTGTTGTAACACTGACTAATAGAATCCATGTAATGCATATAAAACTCAGTATAACATTGTACAATGTTTTTTTTTTCCCAGATGCATCTGTTTCGCTTCCCATTGAGGGAAAGAAGTACATGCGTCACCTTGTGCCTCAGGCCATGCTGCAGTTCTTTGTGTGTGTCCAAGCTAGGGAGAACAGCCAGATGTTCATACGTCTCCATGACTTTTCTCTGACTCTTCCAAAGCTGAAAGTGACATGCACTCCACAGAAAGTGGCATTGGGACAGAGTGCCCGAGTGCGACTAGAATTCAAGAACCCTTTAGCAAGCTCATTGACTCGCATAGTTTTCCTAGTCTGTGGCAGTGGATTGTGCAAGCAAAAAGAGCTGTCTTACAAGTATGAGCTCCACCCATTAGCTATGATGTTATATTTGTTGTTACAGAAGGCTACTGTTGCCAGCGAAACTGGTAACCATGGAGTTCCCAATCCGACCATACCAGCTGGGTGACAGCCGTCTGTTGGTGTGTATACAGTGTGACCAGCTAATGGGTGTGAGGGGGGAATGTCTTATCAGTGTAACTAGGGATGTACAGTATAATGATAATAATATGTGTAGTTAACCATGACAGTAAATATTCATGGAGTCATATGGTGTGGGAATGTTAATGGTGCATGCCTAGACTGCACATGCCTAGACTGCATGTTGCTGGGGATCAAGCCACCACAGGGTCTGGGATGTTTTATTCTGCATTCACATTTTAGTTACATGTTTTTACTCTTTATTCACAATTTAAGCCTTCTCACAGGTCCCTAGTGGGATAACACTCAATAAGTAATACAAATGTCTGGTTGGTACTACAGTATGGCTGAATCGATTTTGTGACTACTTATTTTCACAAACTACCAATTGGTAGTTTTGATCCCTTAAATAGTAATACCTGGGTAAAGTCTGATCCACAAATTATAGATAGTTGCAGATCAAATGATGGTTTTATTAGAATATTTAAGTGTTGCTGTAAATTTTAAGGTAACTATGTAGTTGGACATCCAATGTCTGTCAAAACCTCATTCTTTATGACCAGTGTGAAAAAAAAAAATGTTTTTGGAAGAAAAAAATTAAGTTGAAACCAGCATTCAAATATATTTATTGGCCTCCAATCTTGTAGTTTACATAATAAACTAAGCAATCTACAATACATTAATACTGTTTTGCATGAATCTATGTTTCATTGCAGACTGTTGCAATGTTGCCAGACTACACCAAATTTAGAGCGTATCTTAATACAGGTGTAGTTTGTCAGTACTTGTACATTATCCTTTATGCACTAGCTCTTAGCAGAAATAAGCCTACAAATGATTAGTTCTTGAACTACAAGACCAATGATGGAGGTAGAAAATACTCGGGACCACTTCATGATCAGCAACTCAAATATTAGTACTTTTAAAAAACAGTGTACATTTGAAATCATTAGTGCAGGCTAAAACAACATAGTTTCTTTCAATCGCTTTAATGAATAAAAAACAGTTACTGTAGGCTGGACCAGGTTGGAATCCTTGCAATATTACTAAATTACACTGGGTGTGTTGTAGTTATAATATTGCAAGCGTGTATGTGTGTGATGTGAGGCAACTCAACCAAATGGTTAGAGCCCTGGCCTGGTACCAAATCCCTGTTGCTATGCATAGCAAGAAACTTGATTCTTACAATAACACTTTCCAGTGGTAATGTTACATCTGTGATGTCATCTTCAAGCGGTCCAGTAGAAGTGGTTACTGAACTGAAAGGTTTTTATTTTCACATCTAGTTGTTGTCCTGAGCATTCAACTTTAGGGCGCATCTAGTGGTTGCCCCAAGTATTCGACCAAAAAGTAGTATTAGGTTAGGGTTGGGTTCAGCTTTGGTTTCTTCTTCACCTTTAGGTTACATTCTTCTTACTATATACTTACTACTTGAGCAATATTTATAAGACAGAAAAGTAGGGGAGGCGGGTAGCTAGCAGTGGTAAAGCTCCATTAGTCCAGGATTTGAGCCCAGCTGAGTTTTGTGTTGTTGTTTTTTTTTGTTTAGTGACCCTTTTGTCTAAGTTTTACTGTTGGTTCAATAGCCAGTACGGCTTATTGGACCGACTTACGGTTCAATATCCACTACCATAACAGTACTCAGCAGCTATGGAGGATTATGTGTTGTGACTGCTCTATTAAAGTACAGTATTTATAATTTACTGACTGCTCTATTAGAGGTTACGTACTATTACACCTAGGCCTGTTACACCACTTCTCGGGAAAGCCTGGCTATGTTTTATGCACAATACAATGAAACTTTTCACCATCAGAGCCAAGCCCCACTGACTTTGCTTACAGAGAAAGGCTCTAAAAGGGTAAAACAGTTTTTGTTTTGCTTACTGTATTTGCAAAATTGGACCTGCTATATGTTATCAAATTGTTTAAAGGGATCAGATACACAAAAGTCAAATGCCTGTACAAGGTGATACCCTTATATACAATCCACACATTTACAGCAACAACTGCAAAGCAAAACATACACAATATAAATCACAATAAAAATTGGCCCCGAAATGTTTGACCTGGCTTTGGTCTTTTGGAATAATGTTCCACAAAAAAGCCAATGAAACAAAAACAAAAAAAAGAGTGATGAAAAGTGAAGAAGCTATCTTTAATGTGACCTCCTACATAGTTTATTGAACTCATAGTAGTTACTAAAATGTATTCCAGTACGTCCTTTCCAAATTTCATATAATAGATGGATAGTGACAAGAACTTCCTTCTAGACTGCAAAGATGGCCACTTCAGTTTACTGAGACAAACATCTGATCACTTGAACCACTGTTATAAATGTGGATTCCAGTCATTCCACATACCACAGATGCAGTGGGCTGCTCGTAGTAGTAAACGGAGATCAAACAGGACAGACATATTCAAGATGGGGTCTCACAAGGCATTTATATAATAATCTATGGTGGCACCCCTTTCCAAACATCACACTGTGAGCCTGTCTTCTACTGAACTAACCACTCTCACTGGCTGGCCAAAGCTATCATCAAATGCAGAACAGAAAAAGCATAGGCTAAACGTAATAATAATTTTTATGTTGCATGTACTAATAATTTATCAACTTACATGTGACCTCAACTGTCAAAGTGTTTACTTAGCGGTCAGATCAGATGTTAGTAATATGGATATTCAAAGGTAAAAAGGAATTACAGAAAACACAATAACAAAACTACAACAAGAAATCAACAAATACATATCAACACATACTATAATATAGCACATAGAATTACAATAACTACTTACAAGACAGCAACTACAAGACTTAACTATAGTCTGTCATCCTCTGGACACAAAGCACAGTGCCTGAGAACCATAATGAATAACTGACAAGTGTTGCAGCAGTTGCCTCCTAGCTAGCTTTAGGGCAAACCATTCTTAACAGTTGAACGATCAGCAATTGTAAAAGGCAAAAGGTGACCAATAAGGACCCGCCGATTATGCTGGCATAATTATGAGCATAATAGGTGCCTGAAAGCATTGAGCATAATGCTAGCATAATAGGTAGAATATTTTGTAACAGTACGAATTCTTGCTTATAAAAATAGCTATCACAAAAAGATCGATATACTCTAATAGAACAGTCAGTAACTCTAATAGAACAATCACATAGCTGACTGTTCTATTAGAGTATATCGATCATTTCTGTGATATGCATTTTGACAAGTAAGTTTGTGCTTCAGCCACTTATTATTTATGAAATTATTAGCAAAGCATGAGAACTGAGGCATAAATAATTGGGCATAATTTGAGCATAATAGGTAAGTATTGAATATAAATTTAAGCATAATAGGTAATTTTTGAGCAGTGCAGCATAGCATAATAGGTAAAATTATGAGCATAATCGGCGGATCCCTACTGAGTGACCAAACACCAAACAATTTACAAACTAAAGGAATAAAATCACCTCTGTAGTTTTTTAACAGTTTATAAATAATGGTTGGCCTTAGCCTCCTCACCAACATCCAGCCTGAGAAGCAGTGGAGGAAATAAAAGAAGGCTGAGTTGTGCATCTTACAAAGAGGTCAAAATAAGCTGGATGACCTAAAGAGGTCCTGGACAAGAATGGTCAGAAGAGGTGATGCCTTGTTCCCAAGGGACACCTGGAGTGGGGTCGCCGGGGTATGGTGTATAACTAACCAGAGCAGTATCATGATGTTGTATGCACCATGGGCCACGTGAGCAATTGCAACCAAGAAGATCGTCACAAAACTGGTCAATGACAGATAAGCAGGTACAGAGAGGTAACGGGAGGAACACTCAACCACAAGCGAACAGTGATGACAAAAAGTCATGTGATGAAAAGGCCAACTATTCACACACTTGAGGCCAAGTTGGAAGAAGCCCGGGCTACTGTGGAGCAACTGTTAAGATGTGGCCAGATGCTAAAACATGAAGAGATGGATGCAAAAGACACTGAGGAAGGTTAACTTATTAGACCTGTCTGTGGGCACTTGAAAGAGATCATTCAGAGGCTGTACTTAGCTGTGTAAAAGAGTTAACAGAAGCACTGTGTAAACCACTGAGAGAGGCCATCAGGTTTCATCATGGAATAACTTCTCAAGTTGAACCATTCATGGGTAAGGGACTAGATTAGTTGCAGCTTCCAATGTTGGAAAGAGTGGCAGTCTGGTATGATTGGGAGAATCAACTACGGCATCAGTGCAGGACATCTCCATGCACGTAGCTATATTAATCTTATTGTTGCCACAATGACAGTAGATCTGTAGTATATTTGTAATTGACTTCACTAAAAACAAAACTGTAATAATTGCTTATTTCATAACTAGCTACCAAACACAAACAGTTGTCAGTAGGATATAGGAAAATTTCTTTCTAATCGTACTATCAAAAATCACATGCACTTTCACCATCATAAAACACTTTTCCTGTCATGAACACACGAAATGTTATCAACTTAGGAGAGTTCATTGCAATCACAATAATCCCATCGCTGGTTACTGATCTCACACTCAACACTACATGTACCAGCTGACAATGAATCGAACTCATAAAATTGTCCGGGCGTAAGTAATATCTGTTGTAGATTTTGGCTAACAAAAACAGATGACAGTTGCTTGACAATCCTATTGGAATATTTCAAATACCTGAGTTCCTTACAACTAGCTATGAGGTCGTTGAGAGGATGATGACTGACAGTAAACACACAATGGTGAAGTGAAGGAAATTGTTACAACATTGGTATAATATTGTGTGCCATCCTTACCGCAAACTTTGAACAGCATTGCAGTGTTTTTAATCCAGAACAATTCTTAATAACTACATCAGCTTTTCTTTACCAGGATCATCTCCCACATTTAGTAACAGTATACACAGATCTATTGCTAAGTGGGTCAACTTCATGTCACTCAGTATTTCCCACAATTGAAGTTGGTTCTCCACTTGTTTGACTGGTATGTCCATCAAGTTTAGTCCTTGTAGGTTGTGACAGTGGCTAGCAATACTATATAGACCTTGTAAGTTATTCAAACAATTTTAGAGGTTATATCAAATTCGCCCGAACCATCCGAACCCCCCACCTACACCCCTGGTGCTTGCAACATTTGTGAGATTACTGACCCCTTGGGTTTATTGGTGCTATCACCAACCATAGATATTTGTATTTGACTTTGTATTTTAAGGATAAAGGCTTATGCCTGCACATCCATAGACAAATTAGTACTTAGCTATTCTAACTACTATACAAAATCAAATAAGCAATTACAGTGATGTCTGTCTAGCAATGTTTTAAAATAGTTGACAGAGGGAGAATCAACAATAGATTGGGGGTAATGAATTCCAGTCATTGATACTATAAAAATTAGATCTTGTATGAATTGGTGTGATGTTTGAATAATTTCTTCGTGTGACCTCTTGTTACAGTAGAAGTGGATGGTGTAAATAAATGATTATCTATATCATAACTGCCTTGAGAATTTGGTACAAGTAGATCAAACCACTCCTTCACCTACGGTGTTGCAAAGATAGTAGCTAGCTATATACCTATATACCTCCGGACATCAATGATACTATCTTTGAGAATTTGGTACAAGTAGATCAAACCACCCCTTCACCTACGGTGTTGCAAAGATAGTAGCTAGCTATATACCTATATACCTCCGGACATCAATGATACTATCTATGCACCAATGTGTGGTTTGGTTACAGACATATTCGTGCCGGGTGTTCAGCAGGCTAGGCCCCTTACTGTTTCTTTAGTTTTGGTTCAATTTCTTAGATGATGGCACATTTGTGGGAACTAGATCTTGTCTTCACACTTTACGCCCAGTTTTGGTCTTTACATCAACTTATCCGAGTGTGAGCTATACTGGCCTTCAGCTGCCTTCTCTTTTTATAACTTTCCTACAGTCATCAAGTGTATTAATCCTGAAAGCAGTTGTTTGGGGGTTCTTGGCTCCCCTGTTTGGGCCCTCCTCAGTTTTGTGATGGCTGTTTTTCTACTTAATTTGATAAAATAATTGCCATTCAGGATAAGCTGGCTGACCTTGCGGATCCTCAATTTGCTTCGGAACTCTCTGCCAGAAGAAATAGTTAATTCTCCTAACTTATGTTCATTTATTAAATTATTAAGTTGTTAACTTGATATGCATTACACTCATATTTGAGTCTTGCATAACAAAAATTAAATTGACTAGTGGTGGTCTAATTGTCATCCTATGAGTCCAGGAACACTGAATAGTTGTCTGGACTCACAGGGTATTAAATTTTATGTTACTTATAGACCAGAGCCTGTACCGACTAGGAAGTGGAGGTAAGGATAGCCATGCTGAGGTTCAGGACCTTCTCTGAGACAGGAGTGGGAAACCATGTATTGGATTGCTCTGCACACACTTCATATGTAATTGAAACAGATTTGAAATGCAGAAAGCAATTAGTTTGGAGATGAACCTGCCAGACTGAGAAGCCCAATCACATGACACAAACCCTGATCACATCAGCCAGTAAGAGTCCAACATCTGCTGGCTAATAGAGATGGAGGTTGACCCTCGGGTTGATCTCGTAACACACTACGAGAGGTTCGAGAAGATTAGAATGCATAGCAAATCAACTTATTATAATAATGGTTTCAGGGAGGTGGGCTTTGGGTTGGCTTAAAACTCGTTGCTAAGTGAAAGTGAGTAAGTCCCACTCAAAGTCTATTTAATTATTTATGTGGCTTCGTGATACAAAATTATCCAGGGAGTTGATTGTCCGGTTATGAGTTAGCCATGAGTAAAATAAAAGGTAAGCATTCAGTTGACTAACATGCAGTAATGAGTGTACAGTGACCTTCTAGTTAAACCCTGTTAATCTGTGGTTAAAATTGGATTACATGGGAATTATTTTATCAAATCGCAGCCACCCGTGATGTAATTCTATAGAAGCTGTCTTTGTGTTTACAAGGTCACTCACTATCTCTGTTGTGTGCTATCTTCCTATTTGGGCTCCTTCCCTTCATGTTTTGACCTTAAACTACGAGAATACCTTATTGCGTTGTGGAATTTTTGATAGTGCTTGGACACAAGCCACTTTGCTGTTTCGATTGGGAGGGAAGCCTTGTTATGAGGTACAGTGTTATACTGTACCTTGGTGACTTGGAAACCCCCAGTTTTTTGTAGTACTGTATTGCTACAAATTAAGTAAGGTTGACTGAGTTCATCCACTCTTGTGACTTGTGTACGTGGTGTTGTAAATTCTCCCTTCCTTGTAAATTCCCCTTCCCCATACTAAGCATAATCAGTAATTACTGCCTGGCCAGTAATAATAATACTAATTAAATAAATTCGCTTGCCACAGGAGCTATTAAGGAAAGAGAAGAAGAAGCTTTACACTGGGCTTTCAAGGTCATAGGGAAAAGGGTGAAAAAGATTGAATACTGTATCATTTGATATACTCACTATCAAATCTGTAAATCCTTTTGTTGTGCCATTTATCGTCTTTTTTGTACTTAGATCTTGAGTTTCTGTGTGTTTGTTTTGTGTATTGTTTCTTTCTTCCGTAGTGTACTTTTGCGGTCCTTGTAATGCTATTTTTTGTTGGTACTGTATTATTATTGTTAACACTTTACAGTGACCCGTATGTGTCAATGCATTTACAGTACTATATGATACTTCTGAATTTACAGTCTCGCACACGCACACACAAGCACAGGAATAGAGTAAGGCCGGCTCTATAGCCACCTGTATATCGGTGGCGCTTAGAGCCACGAAAGGCTATCCACCGGTGAACGAAAAAAAAAAAAAAAAAGTCAGCTATCACCTTCCTTTGCTGGTTTTCTACATTATAAATGCAACTATAGTAGCAAACCACAAGGGTGTACTATATTATTATTAAAGAACAAGGAACCAAAACTGAACCCGACCCTAACCCTAACGTTAACACTACTTTTCGCATCCCCTAAAGTCGAATGCTACTAGACGCTTCCCCTGAAGTCGAATGCTCGGGGAACTACTAGACGCGTGCCCTAAAGTCGAATGCTTGGGGCATACACACCGGTGTTAATTGGTTCTTATTGACACCGGTATACCGGTGGATATAGATACATTAAAGAACAAGGAACCAAAACTGAACCCGACCCAAACCTAACGTTAACACTACTTTTCGCATCTCCTAAAGTCGAATGCTCGGGGAACTACTAGACGCGGGCCCTAAAGTCGAATGCTTGTGGCATACACACCGGTGTCAATAGCTAGTAGGTGGTTCTTATTGACACCATATTATCTATGTTGACACCGGTATACCGGTGGATATAGACCTCGATGTAGACACTCCGATAGAGTAATGAGCAGAGCGCCTATTCACTAACGAAATAAGCGATACAACGCCTCTTGAAGTTATTTAAGCACGTGATTCTGACTGCGTTGACGCGCTTTACTTGGAATAAAATGTAAAAACAAAATCAGCGAGTAAACGATGGCTGCAACTGTAGTGAGTGGCAACGAGGACATTGCTCGCTACTACACGACCAAACACTCATGGCGTGGAAAGTGAGCTAAGTTACGTTATAGTGGACCATTTGTTTGTAATCGTGGGTTGAACATATTGTAAACGCGTCTCGTGTGCAGGTACAAGCGTGTGTTTTGTGTGGGAACAAAAGGCATCACCACACTTAACCCCACCACTCATGAAATCACCAATCAGGTGAAGTTGTGTAACTTTTATGGTATCTGTTGTGATCACGTGTATTGTAGTGGGCGTATAAAGAGTTTGCTGGGATAGCCCCGAGCAGTAAGGCTAATAATGAGTTTATTATTTCAATGAAGAAAGGAAAGAAGACAAATACGATGACTTTCTCAACTGATCATCGTATGGACCTCTTGACGGAAGCCTTGGTATGTTGTGTGTACGCGTGCGTGTGTGCGTGCGTGCGTGCGTGCGTGCGTGCGTGCGTGCATGTGTGTGGCTACATGTGTGTGGCTACATGTGCGTTTGCAAGTGATGCATACAAGTTTGCTTGTTAAGAATTTCCAGCACTAGTTGACTGGTTGAGGGACACTTACATTACATTACATGGTCCTCACCCTTGTGTACAGATCCACAGTTGGGTGTCACATGATAGTGTGTCGTGGGGCCAGTGTTGGCATGTGAGAGACAATTAGCAAACATGAGTTTCACGCATCTGTAACTTGGTTGTGCCTAAACTGAGTTCATGAGGATCTTTGTGATTTTCTGTACCAAAATTAGTACAGCCGTTTTGAGCTAAGAGTTTGTCTTACTTCTTGCAACTGGAAAATTGCCTTAACTTGTTCATCATGCCTTTCAGATTTGAAAGGTAGTAATTACAAGCACACAATTACAGTGCATTTACTTTCTTTTTTTATTTATTAAGGCTTTACAATACAAGTGCTGAAGGTCTGTAGGACACATACAGCCTTCTAATTTGTATATACAGCACCACCAAGTTACATCCAGTTAAAAGAATTAAACGTGATTTGTTGTCATATATACCTACCATGCAAACTATTGTTGAGTCCTCATTAGTAAAGTATGTCATAATGAAAAAATACAAATATGCTATACAAAATTCTAACTAGCTTAACTACAAAACTAGCTACCTTAACTACAAAACAACCTTAATTAATAACTTAGTTCAACAAGTCTATGCCATCTTCTGGGCATAAGCCATAATGCCTCAGGATCATTTTGGCATTATATCGCCAGAGAGTAACTGACAAGCGCTGAAGCAATTATTTCCTTGCTAACTGTCTGGGAATACCACTTTTAACAGTGGTACGGTCGGCAATCGTGGATAAGGTTGATAAAGCAAAGGGTGTCCAAACACCAAATGACTCGCAAACTAGGGGAAAAAATTCACCACCATGTTTGTTAACAGTTTCCAAATAATGGTCATCCTTAGCCTCCTCACCGGCAGCAGCAGCTACCCCAGCCTTAGATGCAGCAGCGGAAATAAAGGAAGGCTGAGTTGTGCACCTGACAGAGAGGTCAATGTAAGCAGGACGGCCTAGAGTAAAATCAGGATGGTAAATGTCCCCAGGACGACATTGATCAGAGACAATGCTTTGCTTATGGAGAACACCAGGGTGATCTTGCAGTAGAGCATGATGTACTATAGAAACAAGAGCATCATGGCGTTGGATACGTAGTGGACCATGAGAGCAACCAAGAAGATGGTCACCAAACTGATCTATGACAGACAAACATGTACAAAGTGGTAACAATGGGAAAAGAGGAACACCCAACCATAAACAGACAGCGATAACAAACTCATGTGGAGAAAAGGCCAAACCCAATGTTGGTTGAGGGATGGCTTGTAACTATTATGCCCAAACCGTGACTGGTTAATAGCCGTGGCTTGTACAATAGTCGCCCCCCAGATAGTAGCTGCTCTACAGTCTAGAATTATAGTCACAAGAGCCGCCCTTGAATAAGAGCCGCAGCTTGTATCTGAAGAAACCAGGCAAAGGAGTTGTTTGTAGGAAATAGTGTTTTTGAGATGATTAATCAAGATCAGTCACTCGTGAGTCTGTGTAAATGCCGCAGGCTGCTGACACGCAAGCCCATAGTAGTTGTCTTTGCATGGTAGCTGCAGGGCTGGAAGTTATAGTAGCCACGGCTATTAACTGGTCAAATATATGGTATATGTAAATAACATGTGATCGAGATGCTCTTTATCATGCCATCTGAATTTTCTTGCGATCTTAATAAGATCATGGAAAGCTATCATAACTCTATTGGTCATATCCGTATATTCTAATGCAAAATGTTAAAGAGATAGACAACCCAAATGCAACTGGCTTTGCTTATAAATGATATCCACTCCATAATATCCGAGCTGTAAAGTATCTTGGTGATTTTTGGAGGCGACACTCAAATACCGTATAGCCTAAATATTTTGAGGGGAAAATTTTTTGAGGTTGAGCAATATTGCTAAAAATAATTTTTTTGCAGATTCCCAAAATGTATTAGATTATATGGAGGTCTAAATATTTCAAGGATAAAATGTTCGCTGGTAACCCACAAAATCAGCAAAATTTTCCCCCTCGAAATATTCAGACTATACGGTAATAGGTAGTAATCTGCTAACACACATTATTTTTTCTTTAGAAATTCAGTCCACTATTTTGTGACAACAAAGTCACCAAATATGAACGCAAATTTGAAGCTGAGAAATATCACTGGTCAGAGACTAAGAAACGAACGGTACTGGTTGTCAGGCAACATTGCATCAGTCAAGTGGACTACTACGAGGGGCGCACCCTGGCTGATTACTGCTACAAGGATATACAATATGTTGCCATGGTAATGTGTGGACTATCGTAGAAGAGATCTTTACCACTTGGTTTATAGGTCTCTGATCATGCTGCAGGCTTGATTATAGTACATGGAGGATTTGGAAGAATGGTAATATTTGTGTACTGTGTTGACTCTCTATATCTATATTATAATCATTTTGTTAAGCATGTGTAATTTTTTCCTGTTATTTTGTTGTTAATACAACCTGAAACTTTACCAGAGTATTCATTTGTTGTGTATAAAAAAGAATTTGAAAAGAAAACTCATCATTGCACTTCTTATTTGTCACTTAGCACATGTTTATAGTACCCCAAAGAGATCAACTCATTGTTGCTATGAAAACTGCAACTTCTGAAAATATTGGGTTTGACCTGAAGTGAGCTACTACTGCCATGGTAATGACTGTATTACTTGTCACTGTTTTTTAGGATGAGAAAAGAGCCGATCACTTCACAGCAATTTTTGAATCATCGTCTGGGTCGTTTCAGTGATGATGACAGTATTTTATCATTATCGGAATTTCCCGTAACCAAGCATTCTCGTAGACACAGTGTAAGCAGCTTTGAGCTTATTTTAGTTCCTCCCTTAATATTGTGTCATGCATTAGGAGCCAGTTGCAAGAATTCTTGGCTTGTCAGAAAATTGTATTGTAGAGAGAGATCCATCAACGTATGCCATCCCAACTATACGTCCACTGTCTGAGGTAGAATATCTGTATGTATTGTGGTGTATGTGTGTGTAAGTATGTGTAAGTGAGCAAACAAGGGTGGAGTGGGTGAGTAGTGCCTGAATGAGTGAGTGGGTCATTGTGGATGTTTGTGCATTTTGTGATAACCATGTGTTAATTATTTTTAGGTGTTTGCTCTGATCCGTTACCCAGACGATCCTCAATTATTTGCTATAGAATATTTACATGGTCAAGTTCGTCGTTATGCCTGCACAGAACGGTAACTATAACTATACCAACAACAATATTGTATCATGTCACTATGGTAACAGAGATGCTCTACTATGCACCATATTGGATGGGGTACGAGCTAGTGGTAACCGTGACGTCTGTGTCAAGATGTATCGTACTAACCGTGGCCATCGACTTGGACCATTCTCAGTTGCTGTTGAAGAAGATGTAGAGAGTCAATACCTTCGTTACCTTACCACCCAACCACAGGGAGTGTTGTTCTCAGAAGCAGTAGACAGGTTTAATGCTAACATAGCGTACAGTGGACTAAACCATGCTGTGTCTGCTGATGGTCTATTTGCTGAGAACAAGGAGAAGTTGATTACTACTACACTGCAAGCATTGCTGCAGAGAGAAGGTATCGTGCGCACGCACGCACACACACACACACACACATACACATACACACACACACACATACACACGCACACACACACACGCATGCACACACACACACACACACACACACCATCACCACCACCACTCACGTGTACGCATGCATACACACACACTCACACAATTTCTCTGTCTGTCCGAGGAAAAATCATTCCCCCTTGATGAAAGTTATCATTATCCACCTAGGTAAGGAAAGTTGAGTAACCCCTTTTATTTAGGCCAGGTGAGTGGACCCCCAGGAGAATGGATAGTGGATAAGCCATGGATATTAGCAGGGATCTAGAGTTTTTGAAGCAATCATCCTGCATTAGTTTGTATGACATGTATATATGATCCATTGTAAGGCCAATGTGAGAACACTGGTCTCCACCACATAGCCTGGGACAGGTCAGGGTATTGCCATTATAACCACATTTCTGACAAATGGCGTGTTACCAGGCAGTAGCTTGGCAGTCCAGGCCCACGTACATGCACACACACAAACACACGAAGTGATGATTGTACTATTAGATTGTTTGGTGTTGTGTCCATCAGGTGATCAGGAGTTAATCAATAATCAGAAGTTGGAGGCACAGTTTCATGCCCTGAGAAGACTAGTAGCTTCCAAGGCAGGATTTGAGGCCTTCACTTCATTACCAAGGTAACGGTTCTCCTGTCTCCACTATCCTCACAAGTGTAATGTCACAGTTTTCGTGAGACACTTGGACTAAAAGTGGTTAAGGCACTCAAGAGGAAAGATGATGGAATAAGTCATGCTGCTGTGGATACATTATGTGCACTTATGCAGGTGGGTGTGGTTACCAGTTACAATGACAATTATGTAGTTTCCCACAGCCGATGCATGACAATTTTGACTTGCGGTTGGAGCAAATGAACAAATCTTCACTACTGTCTAATAAGAAATTTATAGAAGGTCTACTGGACATCCTCCAGTATCATGTGGTATGTATGGGTCATGGGATCCAGTATTATATAATGTGTTGTGTAACTGGGAAAGTATATGTATCTGTTCATGTCTCAAAATACAGGTGAAGCTCGGGTGGGACTTCGGGTACCTACACCTTCACCTGTGAGACATGCTACAGCTTCCTGTGGTGTGGGTCGAGGCTTTGTGTGTTGTTTGAACTTGTGTGTTGTTTGAACGTGTGTGTTTGAGTGCGTGTGTGTGAGTGCGTGCATGTGTGTGAGTGCATGTGTGGCTGTGCATGTGTGGCTGTCCATAGTGACATAAATATTGCCCATTGTTTTATCAAGAGTACATAATAATAGAAGAGGGAGGAGAGTGTCGATCTAACTCTCAATATAATCCACACAAACACACTGCGCTCAAACCCAAACCCTCCTACTTCAATCCATAAAACTTCTAGTAATAAATCAATACCTTTAAGTGAACAGAAGACTGTTGATATTTCCTAATTGAAGCAGTAGAAGTGCTACAACCACCTTCATAGAGCAAGCCATTTGTCACCTTTGGTGGCTATAGTTGATTGCACAAGGTCTGAGCTCAGTGAGTTTGGTGAATCCACTGAAGTTAGACACTCTCCTCCCTACTCTATTATTATGTACTCTTGGTTTTATTAATGATGTTGTATTACAGAAACTAGGATCAGGAGCACTAGTGGTCAATGCTCTACTTGACTTCTTCACATTTGCAATATGTCCACCTTACAGGTGAATGCATCACCAGTTGTCATGGTAATACTAATGTACATATGTCACCACAGTGAAACCACAGACAGTACCCTGTTTGATAAAGTACTAGAATTAGTGGCCGGTAAGTGTTGCCATTGGTAACATTATCAGTACTTGTATCACTAGGACTTGGCCGATATCTATTCAAATTGTTTCAACACCCCTCATTGGCTATCGTCAAAGCAGCAGGTTTGATAATGAAAACAATTATTGAGGTAGGCACATAATCATGTGATCCTTGATGAGATCATGTGATCTTACAGGAGGGTGAATCTGAGACAGCAGCTCACATGCAGGAACTAGCTCTAGCTGAGGGGGCGTTACCACGACACCTACACACTGCTCTGTTCACTGCCAGTAGTGATAACAGACTATTGACCCACCGGTGAGTTGTGCCCTTTTATCCAGACATGTAGTATTGTGTTGTGCGGCCATAAATGGGTGCGTATTTTGCAGAATGCTGCATTCCATAACTCTGGGCATAAATAGATCAAATCATTTTGTATTGGATATTGCATATAAAATTCCATCCGAATGGGACACCATCTATGCCAAGTATTCTGTCCAGCCATCTCTGATATACTATACTGTACACACCTTCAAAGTTCTTAATCCTCTCTGTGTTTTGCAGCATGCAAGTACACATGTTTTATTTAAATTTTATGGACATGTTATACCGCATTTACTGTATGGCCCAATTTGTGTATAGATTGGATAGAGTTATCATATACATTTTTTTGAGAAACCTCGGGTGTGATTTGTTGTTATGCCTACTAAACAAGACAGACTTAACACAAAAGCAGGTGAATTTCTTGTGGACTATGATAAAATACTGTGCTGAGGTACAAACTGTCTGTTTGATGACCAAGAAGTGCGAAATCCATTCATTGGTGTCAAAAAGATCCTCTCATAGACTAGTCATAATCTAGTACAGTACAATCTACATGTATTGTTTCCAAATATTCTTTTTGACTGTTCTATTAGAGTATATATCTTCATCTCTATGATCCTGTGCAGTTTACAAAAGCTGTATTATTATAAGCTTGGTATTAATGCTTATCCTATTATGTATGTCCCATGGCATAATTATTACACGATGCGCGATTGAATCTCATACTGTTATGTTTAGTTTCAAACAACCGAATGTTACAGCAACTATGACTGTGGTTAAATAATGCAGCTTTCTTTTTTGGAGGTTTTCAATAATGGGACCGCCTCATTAATAGTATGGCCAGGTGGTCCTATTAATGAGGTTGTAGTGTGAAGTGCTAATTATATCTCTTTTATTAATTATAGTCAACTGAGTAGACATCTTGTGGGACTATGGGTTACTGGTAATCCAACTGCTAATGCTTTGCTGCGTAGAATGGTGGTAAGTGTAGCATGGTTCTGTCAAGTGTCTGTTTCTATCTAATGCTCACCATTGATATAGCCACTTGGACTAGTACAATATCTGGACTCCACTGAATCAGTAAGTGATGATTTCTGTTTAATGCCCAGCATAATTTGTGGTTACCTAGATACCAGACAATGAAGTGGACCGCATGCATGTCAGGGATAATATCAAGGCTGTGCAGACGATATCTCGTAAACGTGCCAATGTAATAGAAACAACATTGATTCATTGGAGAGCTCGGCTGAGATCGAAGCCACAGAAGCAGCAGACACCTATCACGTTAAGGAAACCACGGCAACGAGTGAAGAGTGAAGCAAATTGGGTACTATTTTATTACAAGTAAGAAATGACCATGCTTACAGTTTCATGTGAATAATTATTTTACATCACACTTTACTTGTTCTCCATTCCTGTTCTCTATTCCTGTTCTCCATTCCTGCAGATTTATGGAAGACCATTCCAAGGCTGCACTAATCTGGAACTACAAGACAAGAGAGGAGTTGAGAGAAGCTCTGGAAAATGAGATACGTTCCTTCACTGTTGATAAGGTTAGCTACGTATACGTGTGAACTGTGAGTGTCTCAATGAACTGTACTATAGAACCTATACTGTTTGTTCTATAGTATTGTAGCATTGTAAAGTGAAACAGTTTCTTCAAGAATTGTGTCTGCATGACCTTAAGGTGTATGTATAAACTCAAGAATGAGCTAGTGAATTAATACTATTGTGGTAGTGTGCTCTCAGTACTGTTCCTGCTAGAACTGTAGGTTTATTTAAGTGTGACATATTTATACAAAGTGTACTGTCCAATAGGTATCGTATTGTATAGTAGGGGGCACAAAGGAGTAAGCATGGCACATGAAATAACATCACCCAAAAACCAGCCTCAATTTTCCCAGACAACGATGAGGCAGTATTGGTTAGGTAAAACTAAGCCCAAACAAGCTTTCAGATCGACCCGAAACGCTTTCAACAAGTTGTTACGGAATTTTCTACTGACTGAGTAAGTAACTGACTGATGCCTTCAGACAAGCGTAACTCGATAACGGCTACAACTACAGACTTGATTTTTTCACTGTTCGACATCGCTTCATCCTGAGAGGTGCCTTTTGGCATACCGCAGTACATACAATGAATTCTTCATGGACTTACCAGTGTTCTCCTTTTGTGTCCCATTCATCTTTGCTGACAGCAAAAAGTGTCGATTTGGCGGTAGCACGTGATGGCTTCCCTTTGAAATGGAAATCGTCTGTATTTTTCATAGTGACTACTTTGATTGCAGAGGTACAGTTCTTGATTCGCAATGCTGTGTAACAGGTCGGACATAGCTGACAACAAAGCGTAATGGATACTTCACTTTTCAGACAATAATTGATATAGTTGGGGTGTGCAAGTATGCGTGGGTTCACCAGTCATAATAATTATTTACAAAAAAAGTTTACAAACAAGTACACAAGAAATTTTCAACTAGAGTAGGGACCATAACACATTGATAAAAAGTACTGAAACAAGCTGGAGTAGTGCACGATATTAAATCACAGTAAAACAATAAGAAGTGTTATATCCCTACTGTGCTCAAGATACCATAATAAAAATACACAGTAGGGATATAACACTTCTTATTGTTTTACTGTGATTTAATATTGTGCACTACTCCAGCTTGTTTCAGTACTTTTTATCGATGTGCTATGGTCCCTACTCTAGCTGAAAATTCCAAAGTTTTTTGTGTATTTGTTGATATAAAAATTAAAAACCTTTATTTGGTGTGTTTTAAAAGATAACACCTACTTATAAATATAGGTATTGCCCTTGAATGGATATAGTACAAGAAATAATCACAAATAAATGGGAAATGTAGGCAAGGCTACAACGAGGGTATCCGTTTGCATCAATTTAGTTAGTAACAGTTACTAGATGCCATGTTTTGGGACAAAAATCAATGGCACCCGTGTGAGAACATGAAACTATTTACAATTATGCACAACTGAGACTAGGGAAAATTGTAGTGAGTTATTTATGTTAATAGCCACTTCAAGAGTGGGAATAAAGGGGACTGGTTTAACCAGCTAGAGTTTAATGGCCCTGTTTCCTCCAGCTGCAAAGTGATGTTAGTAAGCAATGAATAACATAACAAATGCTTTCTTATTTTCACCAGTTTTTCTGCATGTAACTGACTCTTGCCTCACACATTCACAAAGATAACAGTGTGAAGTCAAATGAATACCCTCATTTTACTATTAACGACTAGCTACTATATAATGTTCACTATTTTTTGATATTTTGGTATCATGGCTACAGTTTTGCAACCCTTATATAGTATTGTTAATAGCTCGGCATGACTAAATATAGATATATTGCAGAGTCCATATGGTAATCCTTCGTGTCCAGAAGTGGTAGTCAATTTTAGACTACTACACAAAGTGATGTGGTCTAATGTACAACAAGAATTCTAGTTGTATTTTTATGGTTTTTGAAATTTTGATCTGAAGTCATACACTTTTCACACAGGAAATACACTAATAGTCTTTTATAAGGTGTTGTAAAATGTTCTCTGTCACACCATATGTGGTGTGATGTCATCACTACTCTAGCCAAATTTGCTGGTGTGATGTAGTGTGACATCACTACCCCCTTATTTTGTCATGTGGTGTGATGCGTGCACAACCATGTGTTTATATGATGGTACACGCATCACACCACATTACCCCTTATTTTGTCATAATAATACAAAGCAGACTGTGGACAAATGTCCCTACTGTGACATGTGCAGTATTGTACTATAGCCCTCAAAAGGGAAGATACGAAGCTCAAAAAAAATGTACATAACATTTGTCCACGGTCTGCTTTGTATTAGAGTACACACATTTAGACCCCTGAAATCAGGACACCTCACCAATAAGGACACCTTGATAACCATCAGGACACTTGTCCATGGTCCCATTTGATACCAATAAGGACACTTTCTGTTTCTCCAGTTGCAGGTAATTTGTACACACAACACATTACACACTGGTAGATCATTACTTATCTTTTGTTTTTCACTTGACAACATTCTTAATCCAATTAGCCATGGTTAGGTTATCTAAATATAGGTTAGGTAATTCACCATATTAGGTTGTTACTTTACTTAGCGGGGGTTTTCAGTTTTTAGAGGTTTTCTCAACATTCTGTACTCTGTCCTGTACTGGTATTAGTATTATGAATGTCACCATGGTAACGGGATCCCTTGGTGCTGTTAGCCTGTCTACAGAGTATGCTTAGTCATGTTCTGTGGTTCTATCCTCCATTACATTTGGATAGTGACAAAGGCATAATATTTTATTGTATACATAACTGGGAACCAGGCATTGCCATTGTCACCATAAAAACTTTATTGTGATTGGATCTGGGGAAAAGGTCTTATTGCCCATAACATCAGGTTTTGATTTTTTGCCACGAACACACAAACTACATGAATACATTCTATCAAATTTCACTGTCAAAATTAGCTGTGCAGTATGTAGTTTTATAGCTCCGCAGTGTTGAATAAAGACTGGTGATATAAATTTCCTTCCAGTTTTGATACCTGAATGGCCCATAATTTGGCTTATTCCATCCCTACACACTGCTCTTTCACTTTGTAAACGACCATTTGCCCTTCCCTCCACCATCCCTACTCAAGCTTGCCTGAAACAGTCATCATTGAGCTACAAACTATCTACAAATTATGGGAAGCTTAACCGTTGGCTACTTGTACAGTGGATGCTCTGGAAGGTAAGAAATTGGTGTAAAACGTGTGAAAAATTTGATACACTGAACTTCAACTACAGCACGTTAATACTTAAAACTGACATTTCCCGATACTTTTAAATAGGCGATAATACCGGTTTTCCCAGACACAGTCACATCTAGTGCCATAGGATAAAGACGTATTGCTACTGCCAGCTACTTCAGTGAAGTAAAATAATCAAATTAGGCTTTCCTAGCCATGTAGGATATGATCCCCCTTTTTGGCTTATATATAGTATGTACGTACTGTGCTGAAACTGCTACACCAAAATTTGTCCTGTTGGAAATTTTCATAACATTTGTTTTCTCTGTCTATTATATTCCATTTAGCAGTTGTCACTGCTTGTTTTACATCCCCTCAGGAGATCAGTGGTAATGTTGACATCAGTTGGAATCATGTTGAGTTTGAAGTACGCTACGAGAGCCTACTAGAGGAGATCAAGATTGGAGACTACTACCTTCGACTACTGCTAGAGGAAGGTGGGACTACAACACGTTTTGACAAGCCCCTGGACTTTTTCAATGACTTGTACCATCGATTCCTTCTGTCCCCTAAGCCTGCAATGAAGGCCATGTGCCTGCAGGTGAGTTTGACTGAAGTGTCACTCTTTGCTCATTGGCTCTATGCAAATATTACAATGAATGTGTGTGAGTATATACGTATATGCAGTATGTGTGTAGTGTTTTGATTGGCCAGTTTATTTTCTAGGTAAAAAAAGAAGCTTTTTCATATGTATATAAGTGTTTCTATGTTGTTATTATTTCTAGCAAAGCCCACATACTCTAATCATACCTTTAACTCACTGATCACAACCAGCTTAATGGTCTCCCTGGTGTGTCATTACGTGTAGTGTACACATACAGTGAAGACCCTGAACTAAACTATGGTCATGTACAGGTGCATATTGAGCAAAACTTTGTACATGTAGCAGGTGGCTTCATTGCTGTATTAGACAGGTCACACTTTGTTTGATTCCTTACGTTGTAGTGTTTATTGGTAAAACATACCTATATTAACACTGCGTAATATGTTATGCTTGTATGTATTATGTGAGTGACCAGCTTTCACTATTTTAGCTTATATCACACGCTGTAGGCGATGGCTATAGTGTATGGACAATGTCATGAACAGATTGGACCATTCAATGACACACAATTCATGGTGCGGCTGTTACATAGGGTGAGTTTGTGTCAGAATATAAGCCACATCTAACTCCTTTTCACACACAGTGTCATGACAGACAAGAGCGTGATCGACTACTGATGTTTATTGATAAGCTTCTCTACAATAAGGTGTTGCTTGTACATTGATTTATGTACTTGTTTACTTACGACACTCTTGTTTTGTAGCGTAATGTCAAAGAGTTCTTAGATGCCTCAGGAATCAAAATACTTGTAGACTTCTTGGCGATATCCCATCTCCATACTACACGGGCAACTGTCCCACTACAGGTTAGTACATTTCTAGCCACACCCACTAATGTAAGCCCCATCCCTCCCCAGCTCAACGTTATAGAGGCAGCACCAGACATGGCTAAAGGTGACAGCATAGAAAAGGAATGGTATTACAGTAATCCTAAAGATAAAGAAAAACTGGGACCATTCAGTTTTCAAGAGGTACATGTCATTGTCTGCCATGCAATTGTAATTTTTGCTCTATAGATGAAAGAATTTTGGACAGAGTCTGCTATTAACCAGAAGACGAAGTGCTGGGCACAAGGAATGGAAGGATGGAGGGCTGTCGAAGATATCGCACAGTTAAAGTGGAACCTAGTAGCACAAGGAGTACCACTAATGAATGAATCTGATATAGCAGTGCTTGTGTTGAATATGCTGATCAGGTAAGCCCTATTATAAAAAGACTGTCCCTGTAAATCTTGTTTAAACAGGATGTGCGAGTTTTATCCCAGTCGGGATGCTGATGGTGCTGTTGTACGGCCATTGCCTCGGGCTAAAAAGATGTTGAGTGAACCATCTGTGTTGCCGCATGTCGTACAGATCTTGTTAACATTTGATCCTCGTCTTGTTGAGAAGGTGGTCACCTTGATGAACCTGATCATGCAGGTAATCATGTGATCTAACCACACCCACTCATGCTGCAATTGTTGTTACCTCCCCCACAGGATAACCCAGTGTTACCACGGTTATTTATGACAGGTGTATTCTATTTCATAATGATGTACACTGGAAGCAACATCCTGCCAATAGCAAAGTGACTTCCTCCCTTCCGTCCATTTGTCTGTATTGTTGTATTCTTACTTGTAGGTTCCTCAAGTACACACACACTAAACAATCATTCCGATCTGATGACCAGCAGCAGATGTCAGACTTGGCACAACGGAGTATCTTAGGTCAACTGTTGCCTGAGGCTATGGTCTGTTTCCTGGACAATTATGGTACAGTATGTGTGTAATTGTTTGTACAGTGGGTGTTTCTGTGTTTGTTTTTGTTGCATACGTGTGTGTATGTCTGTAGTATGTGTGTACACATGTACATACATATATACAGTGTACCTGCTACCTTCATTTACAGCTGCTGACAAGTTTTCAGAGATCTTCTTGGGGGAATTTGACACCCCTGAGGCTATTTGGAGCAGTGAGATGAGGAGAATGATGATTGAGAAGATAGCTGGACACATTGCAGACTTCACCCCAAGACTATTGAGCAATACAAAGTCACTCTACCAATATTGTGCCATCCCACTGATCAATTACCCTCAGCTGGAGAATGAACTGTTTTGTAACATTTATTACCTCAGACATCTTTGTGATACCCAACGATTCCCTGACTGGCCTATCAAAGAACCGGTAAGTGAAGTGTGCAGTATTGCACAATTCACATATCCAAGACCTCAGCTTGCTATATGCTGACATGAACTGTTATGTATGGGAATAATAATTAGTCGAACCCATCCTGTACATACCCACATCCTGGTCTTAAACTTGCATAATCATAGCAAGTGAAGTTGTTATTTTGCAATGCTATGTTCTGTGTGAGTTATGGGGTAATGCTGAAGCTAAGTAATCTGGAGCCACTCTATTGCAGAATCACTGACCATAGCACTTTAGTGGTATTGTGGTTGTGGCAGTTGCTAAGTGAGACAAACAATTACAAATATATATTTGCCTAATCTTGTCTTCTATACATGTCATGAGTTATGCATTGTTCCCTGATGGGTAGAATGATTCAATTTAAAATAGAACAATCCCAAAAAGGTTTACCTGGATTTTCTTATTACAATCCAGTGCACTGAGATAAACTTGCTTTTAGGTCCCCCAGGCTTGGCAGACGTATTTACGGTTTGATTGTTGAGCTCCACCCATCTTGTGCTTCCCCACCCATCTTTCTGCAGGTGAAGCTCATGAAGGATGTGTTGGAGGAGTGGAAGAAGGAGGTGGACAAGAAACCTCCAGAAATGTCTGTTGAGGAAGCTTATGAAATACTGGGACTGCCCACTGGCCAAGGAGGGTAAGTGTGTGTCATACTGCCCTTAGCTGTGTGTCACCACTTCTGTATCCGTATATAGACATGAAGAAGCTAAGATACGCAAGGCTTATTTCAAGATGGCTCAGCGTTACCATCCGGACAAGAACCCAGATGGACGAGAAATTTTTGAGTCCGTGAACAAGGCCTACGAGTTCTTGTGCTCGCGATCCTCCAAAGTCACAGAGGGCCCAGACCCCAACAGAATTGTGCTAATACTCAACACACAATCCATCCTGTACAAGAGATATACTGATAGTGAGTTTGTGTGTGGGGCTCAATGGGTGGTGCACATTAATTGGGATTGTTACAGCAATGAGACCATACAAGTATGCTGGCTACCCAATGTTGATAAAGACAATTGAGTTAGAGACCAACGATGAAGAATTGTTCTCAAAGAGTGCACCATTGTTGACGGCTGCAAGTGAACTAGCCTTCCACACAATTAACACTTCAGTATTGAATGCTGAGGAGTTACGTCGTGAAGGCGGCATAGCGGTGAGCTTTAGTTCATGCCTTATATGGGCATGCATGCCTGGACTTTGACTTGGTTTTATGTCTAGATTAAATGCTTATGTACATTTATTTTCACAGTACTCTTTTTATCTTTCTTGTCCTGCCATTTTGTAGACGTTACAAGCAGCGTTTGCTCGTTGTGTTAGCGTGCTTTCACAGAGCAGTCAAGAAGATGACATGGCAGTGTTGGTATGTACACACATCTCTCGGTGCTACAAGGCATCAGCACAGTTTGAAGGATGTCGGGAAGCCATTACTGAAGTCCCTGCCATCGTCACTGACTTGTGTCGTATTCTCTACTATAATGTGAGTAGTGATGGTATTGATTGTGAGTTTGTTGTGAGCTTGATTCTGATTGGATAGAATCTTCCTCGTTTGAATTCAGTAGTGACTCAGACAGTATCAGCATTTGCAATAGAGTACTGGCTACAGACACAACTGCTACAGGTATGTACAGTAGTACTGTATACAGGCTGTATTTCATTTTGTATTAACTTCAGAGGTATATGTACAGTAGTACATACAGTATCACATGCATGACACTTACTACAGTGACATCTCACTTAGTTGCCACCTCTCTTGTAAGGCCACCTTGTTGTAGTGGTCACCTTTATATATATAATTAGTAGGTCCCAAATACACCTAAAATGTAACTTCATGACCTCATTATTAAGGCCAATTATTGGTCCAATAGGTAGGGTGGCCTTGTTATGACTATACCATCTTGTAAGTCACTACTGGACATTTTGCCCATGAAAATCCAATGAAAAAAAAGTTCAACCTGTGAAAAGTGAAGTTTTCATCCAATGAAATTTTATTTTCATAGCATTTTAATTGGGCAAATTAATGAAAAACCAATGAAAAACTGATGAAAAGTGACCAATGAAAATTCCATGAAAAGTGTTTCACAGAGTTTTCAGTGATAATTTTTCATTAGGTTTTCATTAATTTGCCCAATTAAAATGCTATGAAAATAAAATTCCATTGGGACCACCCAATGAAAACTTCACTTTTCACAGGTTGAACATTTTTTTCATTGGATTTTCATGGGAAATATGTCCAGTAGTGAGTACAGTACGTAAGAGTTACAGTAGGAACCTCTATATAACGGACACTTTGGAACCAACTGATTTTGATGAAATTTTACTGTTGTCATTTTGGAGAGGTAAAATTGAAATTGAATTGGTAGAGGTTTATGGGGACTTGATAAACTGTCCTTTATAAGGAAGCTAAATATATGTTGTCCTTTACACAGAGGGTCCTAAGAGGAGTTGTGCTGTATACTTCACCAGTACATGTGTATGTGCATACCATGTTATGTCATTTACATGTAGGTGTGAGGTCACATGGTAAAGTATGTGTTTAGTTCCCCCTGGTGAATTTGATATCTAATGTCTAAATGACAATAAGTTATTTTAGTAAGGCATGCCAACCTGCTGACTTGACCAACCTGCTGACTTCAACATGTAGCCTAATATAGTCATGATGCTTTTGTTTACCATATATGATAAACTGCCTGCAGTGTGTGTGTGTGTAACTATGGCAGCCAGTTCAGACAAACAAAAACTGATAGCAGAAGGAGGAAATAATAACACACAATTATTACTTGTAGGCGGGAGTGTTGTGGCACTTGTTATTGTTCCTGTTCAAATATGACTACACACTGGATGAGAGTGGGGTGGATGCTTCTGACGAAACTAACCAACAAGTACGTCCGTCACTATGATGTGTCATTGTTGGGTCATGTGATATTGTGAATAATTGTAGGAGGTGTGTAACAACTTGGCTAGACTGAGCATTGTTGCTGTGGCGAAGCTGGGAGGATTGCTCTGTAAGCATTTTAAACTGAATTGTACTGTATGTCCTGAAACTTTGAACAGCTATAGTTTTTACTATGTATTTTCAAGAATAGTAGGAGTTTATGAAATCACTTTTTGTTGATCTTTCACAAAAAGCTATAATAAACTCACATTTAAAAATCAGATTTATCTTTGTACTAACTGTACAGTATGCCACCATCCTGTCTGTGTTGTGTGTTATGTGTTGTGTCATTGTGTAGCTGGTGATGATGCCACGCCAGACAATAAATCAGTCCAACAAGCATTATCAGCCATGCTCACACCATACTTGTTCAAACAAATCAGACAGGTGACTACCAGAGAGGTACGTAAATAAACATGCGTAAACTGGAAACCTGTTAACGTGGACACTTGAGGAACCTACATAATCCAGATACTTAGTTAAGGCCCCCAAGTTTGTAAGCTGACCTGGAAAATCAGGACACCTCGATAATCAGGACACTATTGGTTGTTCACAAAGTGTCCATATTACACAAGTTATACTGTATTACATATAACGTTCCCTTGGTTACAAGCTCATTCACACAGATACTGAAGTTACTCAACAGTAACACTGAGAGCCCATACCTCGTCTGGGATAATCGTACCAGAGCAGAGTTGAATGAATTCCTGGAGAAACAACAGCAGAGCATGATAAGAAGTGTACGTGTCATGTGTCTACTGTACATATATAGCACGATAGTTTAATGTAGTTTGTCCAAAATTTCCCTCTCAAAATTACACTTAGTGTTTTCTCTTACACAAATATCTAAAAATTTTGGCAAAATTTTACTCTTGTTCATCCAATTTTCGTTTGTCAAACAAAGATTTGTGCTATACTGTATCATCTGTATATTATGTACTGTAGTCACAAGTGTTTGACATCAGCATGCCTATGGTGGTGATCATTACTGATTTCTGGTCCACTATGGAAGAAAGGGTACTGAGTTCAAGTCCCAAATCCAGTGGAATCTCATTATAGTTTAATGCTCTTACATATTGTCAGATCTAGAGTTCCAAATGTGTTGGATTATAAAGCATGTACATTTTTTGGGAATAAGGTGTTACTTAATAAGGTGTTACTTAATAAGGTGTTTCTAAATTAAGTAACACATTATGTGATAGTTAATATGTCACTGGTATTTTAACCAGAAACCCTAATCCATTGTTAGTACCAAGAAAAGTAGCTTAATAATAAGTAATATATATTATCATAGCTTCTATTCATAGTGTGGTATTTTAACCAGAAGCTCTAGTACCAAGAAAAGTAACTTAATAAAAAATGTACAAGTTAGTATTGTCATAGCTCCAGTCTAGTAGTATAGCAGTGTAGCCCCCAAATTAGCCAAATCATGTACTTTTTAATAAAAGCGTGAAACTTTCCACATAAATAGTATTCCTCATGATGTGTATTTTTGATATAGTGCCATCGCAGATTTGACCTTTGGTGACCTTTGTGGCCACTTTTGCACAGAAATTTGATCATTTCTGTCTTGATCTCCCTGAGGCATTTATTGATGTGTTAACACATGGTACCAAAGTAAAGGTCTTGTTGAACGAAACAACTTGGTTTTATGTAGGTAGTTCCATTTTGAAGTTATGGTCGCTTTTATTAGCTGCAAACTTGGAGTGCAAATTACCCATGGGGAGGTAAATTATCTCAAACTTCATGGGTAATATAAATGATCATAACTTCAAATAAAAACTAAGTTGTTTCATTCAACAAGATCTTTATTCTGGTACCATGTTTTTGACAAGTTAAATTAATGCCTCAGGGAGATAAAGACAGAAATGTCTGGGCAAAAATGGTCACCAAAGGGCAAATCTGTGATGGCACTATATCAAAAATACAT
This sequence comes from Dysidea avara, assembly GCF_963678975.1. Classification (NCBI taxonomy): domain Eukaryota; kingdom Metazoa; phylum Porifera; class Demospongiae; order Dictyoceratida; family Dysideidae; genus Dysidea; species Dysidea avara. The sequence continues at coordinate 4,948,910 of NC_089283.1, read as the reverse complement.
GTCATGAGGAATACTAGTTATGTGGAAAGTTTCATGCTTTTATGAAAGTGCACAATTTTTGAGTTGTGCCGCTATACTATAGCAATTGTAGCTGAACTGAAGGTGAGGAAAGCATCCCAGCTGGAAGTACCAGCAGTCCCACAACATACATACTGGAAGACTTTACTGTAGCTGGCTAGTTGGAATAATAGAAGGCTGTGTAGCATGTTAAATTATTTTGCATTTGGTGAGTAACTGTAAAGATATGACAATGTTCGTAACTTGCCCAACACTGAGCATGTATTGCTATATTCATAGCTTCAAGTACAGTGTGTGTACACATAAAGTAAGGCTTGCATTTGTAAGGCTGCAATTAAATGCATACAGTATTGTCAGGTGCTAAGGTTAATCCTGTTAAGGTCATGAGATGTTTACTGAATGAATGAATGATGCCTGACCAACATTAACTTCCTTCCATCTACCCACTCTACCTTTCTATAGGGAGAATGTGACCCCACATTTGGGCAGGAATTTGAGTTTGACATTCTAAAGGATGAACTTGTCATTGGCGATATCTACGTCCGTGTATACAATGAACAACCAACTTTTGTCTTAGAGGTAATTTCATTGACTGAAAATCATTGAGATTAACTTGTAATGTCTGCAAGGATCCCAAAGGATTTGCCAGTCACTTGTTAAATTTCATTGGTTCTAATGCTCAATACCTTCACTCACTAATGATGGTAACCAGTAGCGACGTGGACACTACAGACCAGTCACATGCCCAGAGGCTACAACATGTTGAGATGGCCCTCCAGTCATTGTATCATGTGATACGAGCTAATGCTGGAGTGGAGCAGAAGTGTATTGGACACTTTAAACTCTTGTTTGCTCTGTTGGCTATACAGGGTGCTGGTAATGTGCAGAAACTGGCTTTACAGGTGTGTGTGTGTGGTGTGTGTGTGTTTTGTACATTTTACATTAAATTAATTTTCTATTTCCTTCCTGTAGGTAGTATCAGTTGTCACAGGTAACAAGCAATGTGTGCAGAACATAGCAGAGTCCTCAGTACTACAGTACCTCCTGTTGGTGCTGTATATGTTACCTACAAGTGAGGTGTACCAATCTGTTAGAATACATTGCACTTGTTCCATTCTTCAACACAGCACAAGAACTGGTACTGGAAGTGTTACAAGCAGTCACCTCCAATACTCAGATCATTAAAGAAGCCATGCAGAAGGGTGAGTGAGTGAGTAGGTCCTTAGAGATGATACTCTGAGATGTGGACACTTTGATAAGTCAGGGCACTTGTCCATGATCACATTTTTACTTCATTCAATTCTATTTGTAATAGTGTACATCTCTGGAATCACGGATTCCTGTAAATCAGAGCTCCATATGGTCCCCTGTTTTCTTGTGTTAGGCATATAATCTGTTAAAAGAATTCAACATCATTCATTTACAAGCAGTCAAAAGTGTGATACTGTTTTTGTGAATGAGGAAAACCTGTCCACAGCAGGATAACCTGTTTTTTTATGTGATGCAAGTATACAATGTGCTATAGGTAATAAGATTGCATACACAATCGGCAACACAGTAAGGACACATACATACTAAAATGTACACAAAGGACTACAATAGATCAAGATATAATGAAGCTATGAGGATTGTTTGGGACCTACTTGACATGATCACTATAATGAGATGGTCTTATGTCATGAACAACACCTTAACTTTGTTTTGGACCTGTTGTAATTTGAAAGGTGGACTGTATTAGATCTGTACAGAAATTAAGATGTGATACTTCCGTGTGTCACCTTGTAGTTTTTTTATTGTTGTTTTTTCAAAGGTGCACTGATTTACCTGCTCCACTTGTTCTGCAATTCCACCAGTCCTGTTGTTAGGGAACAGACAGCTACCCTTCTTGGCAAGATGATCACTGACAAGCTAGTTGGTCCAAAAGTTCGGATCACCCTCACAAAGTTCTTGCCTCTGATCTTTATGGATGCCATGAAAGACAACGCTGAGGCTTCGGTCACTATGTTTGAGAGTAAGTTATGTTCCATCATTACACAGGAACATGATAACATGGATACTTGAGGACTCCAGACACTTAGTTAAGGTCCGAAAGTGTCTCTTAGTGTCAGTTGGTCCCAAAGGTGTCCATATTAGACAGGTTGTTAATAATGTATAAAGGTAAATTGGTCTTGTTCAACCTTAATCCTTGTTTGCTCTTTGATATTGAGTCCTTCTGGTGAGAGTGATTCCTTCAGACAGAATATTTTCTTAATTAAGTTATGACATTGGCAAACCACTGTGTACATAAGGAACACAGGGGGGGGGGGGGGTTGTGTTGCTAGTTTGTATTCTGCTTTGTTTTGGGCTATGTTCAACCTGTTACACGCATTACATATGAAGAGTACTACGAGAAGGACCTCTGCTATCAGTTCGAAACAGGATGGCATAGGGAAGCCATCATACGGTGTTATCTTGAATCGCCACCTTGTGCTGTCAGCAAAGATAAATGAGACACAAAGGAGGGCACAGGAAAGTTCATGAAGTATGCATTGTATGTACTGTGGTAATGCCAAGAGGCATCTGTCGGGCTAAAGCGATGTCCGCAATGACAAAATCAAGCCTGTAGCCTTAGCCGTTATTGAGTTATGCTTGTCTGAAGGCATCAGTCAGTCAGTAGAATATTTCTTTTAAAAATTATTGTAAGCATTTTAGGTTGTACTGAAGGCATTTTTGGGCTTTGTTATACCTAAACAATGTTTCCATGTAGGTATTGTAGGCTGGTTTCAGGTCAATATATTTTTGTGACAAGGTACAAACCTCCATGATCCCTAGTATACAGTACTACCATACTGTATGGTATAGGGTTGACTGGTACAGAGAGAATGCAGCATGACAAGTATTCACCAAAGTATTTCTATCTAGAGTTAAATTGTCTCTCACCAATAAGTTGTATTGTATGGTAGTCTGTCTACATACTCGTAGTCAATCTGACTGCCCTACTGTTTGGATAAGAGTTCATCTGGAGCTATTCAATTTTATTATCAGCACCAAATCTGTGTTAGTACAGTACTTTATATAGCATTGTGTACTAACTTGTGTATACTGCTTAACGTGGGAGTATGTGAAATGACAACAACGAAATGCTGATCTCAGTCATATCACACAGTCACACCACTTGCTTGTGACTATACCCCTACACCCATACATGTAAGGTTTCACAATACAAGACTGTCAGACTCCAGTCACTGTGTGTTTCCATGGTGTTTGGTGGTAAACACCTCAGCTTTTTGCTCAATGTGTGTAACTGGCCAAGGTATTGACTCATATAATATGACCCTCTGTTCTATGCTACTCTTCTGTGAAGTTCCTCCAAGTTTATCATTGCTAAAATAACTATTGCAGCCACTTATCTGCTAAGGTCAATGGTGGCTGGATTGAACAGGTTTCTCACACTGCACAAGATGACAACTACTGTATAAGGAAATCATTAAGCATTTCTTGAGAATAAGAAAAAAGTTTTTGTTGGCCAGAGCAATGTATACCAAACCTTGGTCTCATCTATATATGGTGTCTTTGGTGTGGTGCGGTGTGAACTTGTTTACCGTTGCATACGTGCGGGTATCCGCATTCTGGTGAAATTTTCCTTGATGTGTGAATTGGCACATTCCAGTGATGTTGTGTAATGGCGGTCATTCCCAGCAGTCAGCTGAGTGTTGGGAGACCTTTTCATTCTGTGGATGTTGTGCACTGATTAATTATATTTTTGATTTCCTGTAGATACACAAGAGAATCCTGAATTGATTTGGAATGATGATGCTCGTGAGAAAGTGTCAGAAATAGTAGAAACTATGACTAACAAGTATGTCTGTATGTCTGTCTGTCCATTGTTGTGTTTTGTGTGCGTGCACATCCAAGTGGTTAGACTACCATCCTGGTAATCATAAATCTGTAGGCTCAATGCCCAGTTGCTGTTGTTTCCTTGAGCAAGAAACTTTACTCACATTGCTCCAGTTTACCCAGTTTCTTGAATGCTTGAGGATCCAGTTAACAAACAGCTTACATAACTGTCCATGTCTCACATAACAGGTGAGGCTCAGGTGGGATGTAGGTTGAGAGCCTCCTTCAACTTGTAAGTATCTGAGTAGTGCAAGGTGGCCCAGCCAACTGAGTAGGTGCGACTGAGCTTATGATAGTCAAAGACTTCATTTTTTTCTTCCTTTGTTTGTTCTGTGTTTGTGTGTAGGTAAATGCTATGTACATTTTTGTGAACACACAGCCACTTTCAAAAGCAGAAGGAAGACCCATCAGTGTCATGGAAACTACCTGATGACTTCACAGTAGCATATGCACAAGTTGAAGGAGAGGTTGAAGTGGGCGGGGTCTATCTTCGTCTTTTCATCCAGCAGCCATCTTGGGTATGACCCTGTGTTTGTCATAATAAATGTTTATGGTTTGTGTTTGTAGGTGTTGAGGAAACCAAAAGAATTCCTTGTTGCAATATTGGACAAGTTTGGTCAAATAACACAGTCATCCAGCCCTAATGTAAGCCAGTGTGGCTTATAATTTGGTACTTTTATTGACTTCTGGTATCTAGGCTGAAGTTTTGGAAACGGTTACCACGGCAATAGTGTGTCTGTTTACTGCCCAACCGTCTCTAGCTGATCAAGTAAGTTGTTTGGGTGATTTATATGTACTGTATGGGTTCAATGTTGTTCTTAACAGGTTCCACCAATGGGACACATTCCTCGTATCTTTGCTTGTATGAAGTCCAAAAATGATGCGATCCCCAAGAGCTGCGTACAAGTGGCATTAGTACTAGCTGATTCCACTGTGAGTTGTTTGTCAGTGTTTGTGTTGCTGTCTACATGTGTGCGGTGTGCAATTTTGTGTGTACAGCATGTTGGGTGAGTGAGTGATCGAGTGAGTGCATGACCCATGCATTGCAGCCATTGTGTTGCAGCCATTGTGTGTCATCATTTTTGTTGTACTCATCCGTGTGACTGTCATGCTGTATCACTCTTTTGAGTTGTTACACATTTCTATCCTTTATCCATGGCAATGACATATCTACCATAATATTATTTCCTCTTACTGATAATTCTCACAAGAAATGGATAATGGACTACAATACAATTAAGTATCTTACCTGCCTAATGGATTGGATGTGTGGGGTAGCCAGTGTTTCTGGCTGTGGTGGAGGAAGTAAGCAAATACACTTGACTGGCTTTAATTTCCATGTGTATATGATGGACCATGTAGGAGGCTGGCAGACACTTGGCTGTAAATGCTTTGACAAGATAGCCACTCAACTGTCCTGGTTACTACATTAAATTCTCACTTAGCACATGCTTTTTTTATAGTGACCTTGCCAAGATGTACTGTATCACTTCATACATAAATAATAATACTTCCTTAGCTATTTGCCATAATATGCTTACTGTATGATAATCTTTGGTGTGACATTAGATAGCAGAGACTCTGTATTAGGCAGGTCACTGATAAACACTCTGTGTATGTGTGTGTGTGTGTGGGGGGGGGGGGGGAGGGGGGATGACCTTATCACACCGTTATCCCGTTATCCCCCAAAATGTGACTTGTGGTCATGTCCTTGACTTAATTTGTGGGTACTGTTATAACTATGTGTCACAACTAGCTTGCCTCCCATAATTCTTTACTAAACTTGTCAAGTTTTGTCCAACATTCTTTGTCTATTTGTGTGTTGTTCCACAGGTGTGCGTTCGGACTATGGCTAAGTGTGATAGTATTCTGCCTCTTATTGCTGCCATGAAGATTAGACCTGACTGTGTTGGCATGGCAGCAGAGGCACTGCATAAGATGTTTGACCTGAATATCCCTGAACTGGTAGTGCAGGTATAATACTATGTGTGGTGTAATGTGTATATTGCATTATGTAGTTTTCAACAACAACAAACACGTACTCACATTATACTTACATACATGTACACTGTACGGCACACTACACTCAACACACACTACACTCAACACACACTACACTCAACACACACACTACATAGCATCTTCTCCTCACAGGCTCTCAATGCTGACCTAGTCCAGTTCCTACTGTCCTTGTTAGAAAGCAATCTTGAGTCATGTGAGCATCCGTCGGCTGCCAAGGCACAGATCGTGAAAGTACTCAAAGCAATGGGCAAAGATTTAGCCAATGGTGATCGAGTAAGTGACATTTGGTTATCATCCTAAGCCTGGGATGGTTTCTGGTGGTTTGCGACATGTTTGATATTCATAACCCTAACCTTTTAATTTTTTATGTCCTTTGGTTAGTTTGTTGGGTCTGCTGGTTCTCCTACATATTGATTTGCACTTGCAGCAATTAATTTCACACCACTGGCTTCAATACTTGTGTGTGATTGGCAGTACTGATGGTACTGTTGGCTTGGTGAGCTCATAGTGTCCTCTTTAGGGTCATGCTCTGGTCTAAAGTGTACATATGGTGTATGGGAAATACTGAACCTAGATTAGATATGTGCGGTGTGCATTTATTTAAGTGACATCTGTACAGAACTGTAGTACACGTTACAAAATTTAATGTCTTTGTCTAACTGTTTGGAGGCAAATCAAACTGATTTGAAAGCTATTCCACCTTTGTGCTAGTGACACGTTTGTTTCTTGCTGCAGGTAAACACCTTGCTGGAGGAGAGCTCCATTTGGAAGGAATACAAGGAGCAGAAACACGACCTCTTCCTCACCAGCACACAGACAGCTGGCTACCTTACCGGGCCAGTTGGAGTAGCAGGGTACCTCACAGCAGGACCCTCTACCACTGCTAGTTCAATGTCTGGACTACCTCCACCACTGGAGCCTCCAGATCATACGGATATTGATAACACTGACGATAAATGACGTTTATTTGTTTAGAATATTAATCTAAATTTATGTTTTAAAAATAGTAACACATTACGTAATTTGTTTTGGAAATGTGAGTTTAAGACATTGTTCTTTGAGCGGTTTATTTACTTTTTCCGGTGTTCCATAAGAGTTAGGTTTAGCAGCGAAGACTTATACGATGAGTGTTCAACGATTGCCACAGTATTTTGAGAACTGGGAGTCCGGGCATTTCAACCCATGCCCACTTCACAAAACATTGCAAGGGTTCCATCAGTTCTATAACAACAACAGGAGAGCTTTGTTAGGAGTCACAGCTGCAATTTGTATCTTCTATCTGATGTACATTAGTACGGATATGTCCGCGTCGATTATTGAGAGATCGTCGAAATCGAAAGGTGAGGAAAGAGAGGTGCAGGGTTTGTTTTGTGACTGGATAGTCTTCGTTGGTAGTATTGTGTGATAGTGATTTTGCTTGATCATTGTGGCTTGCGAAATTTAAGGGACTTACCCTGGGAATTTGCGGTCACGCAAAGGGGAATTTTAAGACATGACGTCATCTCTGCGAAATATTTCCTCGTGATCGCCCAAGGGGTACGACACTTCTCCAAATCACGTACGCCCTTCAGCTACCAAATCACAAATCAACAAAATCTCGAGCGGTTTCACCCACGCAAATAATTAAAACTGCTTGAAATTACTCTCGAAAACATATTTCTAAACAATACAAGCTCACAGTGATACCATAGATAATAGACACCCCTACCTGGATTGGAAGCACACGTATAGTGCCCATACAAAACTACTGTTCTATCCGCGTTTCGCGCCTGAAGTTTTCAAACACTCTTTTTCATTCGAAGATTCTGTTTTACTGTCTGGATACAGCTCGGTTGCTTTAACTAGTAAGTTTAGTAGATTGTTTCTTGGGTGGCGATTGGCCTACTACTGGTATAGGCGCTTTCCGTATAAAAAGTATTTGAACATGTTTGTGAAAATGGCGGGGTGAACAAGTTTAGTGTAAGGCTGATGCTTATTACTAACTAATGCTACGTGTACTGGTATGTGTTTCATGGTATATTCGCTCCAGTTTAGTCAAGTATCACCTTTCGCGCTTGTCAAACTTCTAGCTAATACACATCAGTACACCCACTATGAATAGGCCAAACCTTATATTCCATAGCGGTAGGTTTACTACTCACCAGTAAGCAAAACATGTTCTTATAAAATATACTCCCGGTACTGTGTACAGTATAAGGGGCGCGAAGCGCGGATAGATTAGGTGGCGCTTAGAAGTTTCCAATCCAGTATGGGGTGTCTATTATCTATGGTGATACGATACTAGTTATAATCATGAACTACTGTCCTTCAGAGCACAGTAATAACATCACAAATCACACTACGGCAATCACAAGTGAAGTTTCAAATCACAAATCAGGTTTCAAATCACGTACAGATTTGCAAAGGTGTCGAACCCCTTGTGACCGCCCGAAGACGGTTTTACTGTACAGCGTGCAACATAGATATACAGATGTTAAGGACAATTGGCATGTCACCAACTGACATTTGTGTAAACCTTTATTTCATGCTAGTGTTAAAGCCATAGATCATTTACTTAGTGCTAATTAACTTGGGTCTGGTTTTGGCACAATGACAAACTTGAGTTTGCTTTTCCACCATTCCATACATTTCTTTTTACCTCTTTGGTTCATGCAGCTAAATGCATTGTACAAGCTCTATGAGTGGTAAACTTGATAATTCACTGTCTTAATTTACTGCAGGTCATAGTGAGGCCCCGAGTGATGGTGCCTCTGGTGGCAGTAGTGGTGGTGGTTGTAGTAATGATGACAGAGGGGAGTCTGATCCTGGAGGTGGTGGGTCACACGATGCTCCACAAGCCACACCCCCTGGTGGTAGTGGCTCCAGCAGTGGAAGTGGCAATGGGGATGACGACGATCCAAATAAAAAGCCTCGCAAACCTGAAGACAGAAAGAGTATGTCTGACGATGTTCCATATGCAGAAGAGATTGAGAACAAGGAAGATGATGGGAAACTAGCCACTAGTAATTTGAAACCATCACCAGGATTTAACAAGGGAATGATGGTCACTCCCAAGTTTTCACCATCACTGGAATATAGTGATCCACTATCAGATCCAACAAGAGAACAAGGTGGTGGTCCTGTGCATAGCCTAGAGATGAGTCATTGGGCCTCTACACATTTGTCATCATTCAAAAGTTATGATCAGTGTGTTCTGGAAGGAAATGTGCCAAAGTTATCTGTAATGGACCAGCCTACACCAGATGACCACCAACAAGTGTTCTCAACAGCTAGTATTGGAGAAGAACATCTCACTCTGTTATCAACCAGCGATGTAGACTCTGACACGATGGCTGATACATCAGCTGGTGGAACTCCATTAAACTCGGTAGGTATTTAGTATGTCTAGAGGTTGAATGGTACCATTCCATTGAGAATTTTGAAGGGCAACTTAGGTGAATAGATAATGGAAGGTTTAGAATCAATTATATTTCATGACCAAATTTTCTCTAATATTTTTGTGTAGGTGACAACAAATTATAGGCCATTTCTTGTATTGCAGTTTATACTAAGCCAAAAATAAAAGTTAGTGTTATGTGAACTGACCTAATTGAATCCTATAAGGATTCTAATTTCACTGAATATAGCATATAATTTGAATGGCACAGTTCCAATCTGCTAGTGTTATCTGTACTTTGTTACCGATGGTTGCTTGTAATCCTTTTAATAGTTGACTTTCTGGACGATCATTGATCACACATTATACGCCCACCCGGACGGTATTGTTGATTATCCGACAGACCTGGTATCACGAGAGTCAATTCTAGCCAATCAGATTCAGACATTCTACCATTTGGCATATCTAGAAGATGTTCAGAAGCAGGTGTGCATAAGCCCCACCCACATTTGTGGTTGTTCATAATGCTTTGTTTATTTTAGGTGTTAGAGGCTGCAGGGGCTACAGAACCATTTGAGTTCACATTGGCTTATATGTTTGGGGACCCGGATTCTGCTACCCTTCTGCCTCTCCAGCCTGATACACCCTTTGACCCTACCATTGAAGCTGTCATAGTAGCCGTACCTGTTGACTCTGTGTTAGCTAACTTTGCTGTCCGTGTGAACCCATATCTGCGTCAATAAAATTGTTTATATATATTTGTAATTTTGTGACTGAGTTTTGTATAGGTATATGCTATTTTACTGTAGCAAGTAACTCTCATAAATAATTTTATTTGATCATGATTACCTGTAAAGCATCTATAATTGTACATGTGTATTGTATTCAAACAAAATCATGAGCCCATAAACACTGCATAGAATTGCAACAATCTTCTGAATGAGCACTGGTGTTTCACCATGGTCACTAGCATCTTGACTGCTGTAGGGATTGATATCACATGATGTTATAGACACACAAATGATACTCAGTTTGTCAATAGCTATAGCATCCTGGTCAAACATGATGAATTTATTGTGGCATATGCATGTGCCCGTGATGGATAAAACACCCACACATCATCAGTGAACTCAGATCAGGTGAGCAGCTGTGATGATGTCACACACTGTCATGATGACACTTCAATTGGCAGATGATTGAACAATGTACCATCTCTATGGGTATTGTGGGCTAACTACTGGTGTGACCAGTTAACACAATACTATTGGTGATTTATGTAAAAGACCAACAGTAAAATTTAGTATCAACTGGTCACCAGTAGTTACCCATAAAAATTTATGAAGAAAGCCGGTATAGTCCAACATTGTTTATCACCTGCCAATTGAAGTACAGTATGTGACATCATCATTGCTGCTCAGAGTTCACTCATCAAACAACTTCACAGCTATCCATGCTCTCCTAGTGGGAGTTGGTGGTAGCGGAAATTTGTGATGAAAGAAATTTGACAAAAGGAATAAATTCATCAACTTTTAGTTTGTCAAACCTCAATTAGCACCTTCCACTGGTGAAAAGCAGCCTAAGCAAATCAGAGGCATGGCTGTGGTGTGAATGTGTAGTGTATTGGTGTGGCTATCCATTCATTGTGAAAAGTGATTTAATATCATGCACTACTCCAGCTTGTTTCAGTACTTTTATCGATGTAGAATTGTATCCTACTCTAGTTGAAAATTAGCCAGGTGGAAATGGGTAAAGGCTAAGTGTTCTTGTTCAGAGGTACTCAGATCAAGGAGGAATCATTTTTGTAGCAATTTACTAAACTCTGGAGAGGTGCCTAACGTGTTTGCCATAGATGATTTAAATAAGATATGTTCAAAGATGAGACAAAACTAATTGACAAGTTAGATACTGCTGTGTTGACTACAGGCTGGTAGCTAACATATTGTGGTGATTATACGGCTAGAAAGAAGTCCAAACAAACTGATGGAACTCCATTGGCTTTGTTCAACATGTGAGCGAGAGATCAACTTCATGTGGCAGTAGCAATAAGTCCAGTTGAGTTGAACTGATGCATCCACTACGTATTAATGGACTATCACATCTCTTAAACACTTACTATATAGTGTATACCATTGAAATCAAGGGAGGATCTAGGATTTCGTGCTAAGCTAGGGGCTAAGAAAAGTTGCAGCTGGTTAATACATCTAGTAGCTAGAGCTAGTACAGTGTGTAACACACTGTCTAGGGGGTCTGGGGGCATGCCCCCATAAGTAAATTTTGTAAATTTAGCGTTATTCTGAGATTGAATTTGGTAATAAGTTTGACTGACATTTAATAAGCTTAAGCATTGTGGGCAGCTTTAACTTAGTGAAATCATTATTCTGTAGCACTGGCAAAGGGCTCAGCATCAGAGAAATCAGGGAACTGGGGTAGTAAGAACACCCCAACCTACTCTTGTACAGTATCTGTGTTCAGAAATTAGAATTCACAGGTGGGTAGCCAATAGTGTGCAGTACGCATGCTATTCTCTCTCTGAAGTTTACTAATGCAGATATGCAACCTAAAGGTATTGAATTTAGTTGTCTATCACACTGCTTAAAGTGCACATCAAGTCAACCAGACGTAGTATATGGTATTTACAACAATTACAGTCATGCTGGTCTATAGAAAAAATCAGTTATACTGCATTATATTTCAATTTTGCTATGTAGTACTAATACGCTTAATCTATTAATTAAATTAAATATTTTACAGCTTGTGGAGATTGCACACCTAGACCTTTCAAAAGTTGGAATTCAAACCACACTGCAACATTTCTGCTGTACAGGGCTGCCAAGAAGAAGGGAGAAACTGGGGTACTTTGTTCTAGGCCACCCCAGTAGGCCTGAGTCAAACATGATATGCTCAAAATTTGCCCAAAATGCTTTCAGGAATTTTCCAACATTTAATTTCATCTATTATGCTCTTCAGTGTTCCCATTATGCTTGCATTATGCTCCTAGGTTAACAACACTTCTTACAATTATTTTGGAACATTTCAATCAGTAAATGTTCTATTAGAGTATTTTACTACAAAGTGACTGTTCTATTAGAGAGTATCGATCTAAGGAGCTCTGTACAATGCATTTGAGTGCTCTAATTTGTAGTCTGCTTTATTGGGGAAAATCTATCTAATTTCGCTTCATAGTTTGGCCAGCATACAGCTTCTGGAGTTACACCCCCAACCCTCCTGAAATTCTACTCTAATCTATGATTCTACAGATATACCAGATTTTTATGTTGTGCACCTGTATTATCAGCTCTAGATCCTGCTATGCTGAACTGTTACTGCTTATTTTTCGTTTTTTAATAAGTATTTGTGAAAATGACAAGTTAATGCAGTCACTGATGTGACCAACTATAAGACTAGATCACTTGTGTGGTCAAATCACTAAGTTAATGTTATTATAGCATTTTAATACTCCTTGCTTTAAATAACACTGAACTATATAGGAGTAGGTTATGCAATGTACAAAATATTGGTTCACAAATTAAACAAGTCTGCTGAAGGAGTAGATTGCTTTATTAGATTCACTTACTGTTGTACTAGAGTATGCATGCTGAATAATTTACAATACTTTCAGGTGTCTATTATGTGCAGTGGATCCCTGATAATAATGTGTTTAACAAAACCACATATACATGCAGGCACACCCAAGGATGTAGTTCATTGAATGTGTCAGCCACAACAATACACAGCCCAACTATTGCACATATGTACTGCATGATCTATAACTAAAGCACCTATTATGATTTGGACACTGTTAAATTGACAAATAGAACATGTACGTGGACAATATAATACAATAATACATTAGTCATCCAATTGACAGAGTAAGGCAACACCCCTCTGTATCCAGTGTTCCTCTGGTTGATCTGATGGTATCTTCATAGCTACAACATAGTTAGTAGAGTGGCCAGTGGTGGAGAGGATACCCCTTCGATCACTGGTCTTGTATACTGGAGCAGTGTAAGTCTGCTTCACTGGTATATCATCTCTCTTGCATGGTTTCAACCATATCTATGTGAGCAATAAATCAGTAATTTAAAGGTACAGCTTATTAGCACCACTTACAACTCATAATACAAGATCAAGATTAACTACATAAATATACATGTCACTGTGTTAGGTATGTCAACTGACCACTGGCATTAAGTCATTTAATTGTTTAGGTTGAGATTCACCAATCAGTTTGGTTTTGCGGTCCCAGCAGGCTCCCTCAATAAACAGACCATTGATGTACACTCCTAAAAGAAAAATGGATGATCTTTTGTGTGTGTGTGTGCGTGCGTGCGTGCGTGCGTGCGTGCGTGCGTGCGTGCGTGCGTGCGTGCGTGCGTGCGTGCGTGCGTGCGTGCGTGCGTGCGTGCGTGCGTGCGTGCGTGCGTGCGTGCGTGCGTGCGTGCGTGCGTGCGTGCGTGCGTGCGTGCGTGCGTGCGTGCGTGCGTGCGTGCGTGCGTGCGTGCGTGCGTGCGTGAGTGTGTGTGCGTGTGTGTGTGTGCGTGAGTGTGTGTGAGTGTGATTGTGTGCGTAGTGTGTGCGTGATAAAGATTTTTTTTAAATTCACCAATTAAAATATGACCGTTTTTTCCACAGGTTTACATGCTGGAGAACTGCAAACAGCCAACTTGAAACTTTTATAATGACCATTTTTAAAAAAAATATTTATTTGATTACATGTACAAAATACAAAGTTGGATCACGTGATCAAAATAGTTTAACGTGTTATTAGCATGATTTAAAAGGCCTATTTAACATTGAAAAGTTGATGAATTAAGGTTACGGTATAGTCACGGGCAATCATTCAAAATTTTGAATGCCTATCGATACTTTTTGAGAAGCCCATAAAACCAGTCTAGCAGCGTGAAAAGTTTTAAATGAAGATGAAGCCCTTCATATTTAATGTTTTTATGTAGCTACAGTGTAGTTTGAGGCAGGTGGAACACTACAATGTAGTAACACAAGTAAGCCAGCCCGTACATCGCTCAGCTCCAGCTGTCACTACCATGTTTTTCCGCCGCCAAATACAGCAAAAGCTGTAGGCTCTATTGGCTTTTCTGGGGCATAGTGATACTGTATATTAAATTTGTTAGGTCCTGTGGAAGCGTTTTTGGCGTGTTTCTCCCAAGTGACTCGGATACAAGCCTTCAAAGAGCTTGTTTCACCCGAAAAAACTACTAAAAGTTCAATAAAACGTCTATACTACCAGTAACTTAAAAAATCGCTTCCACAGGACCTAGATATTTTAGTTGTTTAGCCACTTGTGTTGAAATTATAAGGATTCAGTAATCTGTTAGTCTGGTTTTTGGCGGCGCGTTTTTATAAAACATCGCTCTATTGTAGACCACACACCCAAGAACAGTCATTGTTCTGTAGTAAAAACAAACAAGCACAATTAGTTGTATTGCTAACATAACACAGTTGTTGAAATTATTTATCCCTGCTTGGTTTAAAGCAGGTTTTGTAATTTGTTCCGCCCACGCATTTTAAACTATTCCGTAACCAACTCGCCCACGCAATATAGCGCGCGCGTCACTAATAATCAGTGCTCAGCCGGGGTATGCGACTATTGGATTGAGATGGTGATTTTTATAAAATTATTTGTATCATCTAAAACGTTCGTCACGAACGGTATAACTAGCTGAAGTATTCAAGCAAGGAGCGATCTAGCCTTGTATAACCGGGATTCGTTAAAAAGTTCGCGCCTGGATTGTTGGGGTGAGCCAATATTTTCATTGCCAATGGTTTTATTTGTAATGTTAAACCCCCTACTTTGTACCATGAAAAAGGCCGTATTAAGCTGTTACATTTTACGTGAAAGTAGATGTCATGCTGGCCATTCCTGCTAGAACTGGGGAAAGGTTTGACGCTCCATGACAGAGCCTTGAAAACCTGCTTCCAGTGTAGACGCGTGTATCTTGTGAATAAAAAATATTTTTAAGTCGCTTAATTGTTGGGTATGTATTGTATTGTATTGTTTACTTCATTGATGTATTCTTTCCAAGTTCCATACCTAGGTACCTTGCTGATTTGTTTTACTGGATTTGCTGACCATAAATTTAATAACGTTTTATGTAACTGTTTTTCCTTGATATAGCAAGGTGTACACATTTAGTAATCCATTTGCCATCAGTTTTTGAGAACGAGAAGATCATTTTGAAGGCATATGGTGTCAATTTCTGTGTTAATACCATACCTGTTTCACTGCCCATACAAAAGTCTCAATAGTAGCAGTGAAATTTATCCCGTATTTCACTGACAGCAGTGAAAAAGTTGTAATTGCAATTTCATTGGCTAGAATTTATGTTAACAATGTAGTGCCAATTAGTGTTGACGCGTGTTTAGTACATAGTGACAAATTTGACATGGCAATGCTAATGCACAGCATGCTATATGCAGTGAGTATGGTATTAACTGGGAATAGCATGGGTAGCAGTGAAATTTGGGATAAATACCACTCTTGTTGTATTGGAAATGGTAAATTTCCGATACAACACTCGTGGTATTTATCCCAAATTTCACTGCTACCCATGCTATTACTAGTACTAATACCATACCTGTTTCACTGCCCATACAAAAGTCCCAATAGCAGCAGTAAAATTTATCCCAAATTTCACTGGTAGCAGTGGAAAGTTGCAATTGCCATTTCATTGGCTAGATTATGTAGTGCAGTTGCTATGGCCCAAAATGTTTATTACATTAGAAATGGTTTCCATGGCAACGGTTGCTAAGGTTACCACGGTTATGGTTGCATAGTGACAGTTGCTATGAGCTATTTTGATTCTCCATTTGAGCCATAGCAACCAGACCCTAACAACTGTTGCTTGGCAACCAAAGTACGAGTATGGTATTAACTCGGAATAGCATGGGTAGCAGTGAAATTTGGGATAAATACCACTCTTGTTGCATTGAAAATGGAAATTTCACTTGGCTTTTTCTATATATCAATATGTCATCCTCATAAAGTACTTGTGATGGACTTATTAAAAATTGTTAATTTAAAAATGAAGTAGGGATCTATACAATAAAAAGTAGTGAAACAAGAGATGAATAATGGTATTACAGCATAGCTTGCTGGGAAAGTCCCTACTTTGGCTTTGAGCTAATGTGGGACTTTCCCACCGAGCTATGCTGTAACACCATCATTCATCTCTTGTTTCACTACTTTTTATTGCATAGATCCCTACTTCATTTTTAAATTAACAATTTTTAAAATACTAGTTTTTTGTTGTAGTACAGCTAGTTACAGTGTAACTTGTGACTTCTATTAAAATATCTAGAGTGACTGTTCTATTAGAGTATCTTGAGTCAACAAAGGGGTGTGCAGCTAGCTAGACAGGTGAGGTCATCTTGTTTATTGTTAAGTAAATAGCTAGATTATTAAGAGGTGTGGTCTCCACACTCGATCGCCATTAGTCCACCTAGATCTTTATTAATTTTGATGGTTGTGGTAGAGAACCTATGGCTCCCAATCACGAAGTTGCAGGTATTTAGCTAGCTAGTATACTTCTTATAGTAGCGTCAGGACTCTGAAATCCACTAGAGTTCTGAAATAATTCTGTGGCATCTAAATATGCTGCTGAAAGAAAGTGTTGATACGGAAATTAACACCTCAATATGGTTTCATTGGATGAAGAAGAAGACAAGCAGCCTGATTGAAGATGAAAGAAACGACAAGGCACAGATCGTCTGAACCCCAAAAGACACATCCCACTGGTGAGTTTATTATTGTGGCGTAAAATGGTGGCCGTGCACTGCTTTGTTTGGTCTCTATGCTTGCGACTGCGGTCAGTGAGTGAGTGAGGCAGATGGAATTTCAAGTTTTGGCGATTTAAAAAAATTCTATATCCGGTCACCGGTAAGTGTTTTCTTGTTATTTCATGTTAGATTGACTAATATTATTCCGTAAAGGTGATTTTCATGGCGTAAGATGTCTCTAGGATGATTTTTGAAGGCGGCATTTTAGGTGGCATGCGTCATTTTCGGAGGGATCCCTACTTAAGCAGTACTACCGTACTGTTTGATATTTAGTGATGTCATTGATATAGAAGAGGTGTTAGTAGAAAAGCATGGGCACATAGACTATGCTTCTAATGACATTAAATTTTGGATATGGTGCCGGTGCATGTTCAGTAATTGGTTGCTACCTCGATGTAGTACACTGGTAAGAGTATAAAGTCCCAGTTTTCCATTAGTTAATACAGTCCTTATTCTTCAGTTTTCTGGCACTTTATTTTATTGAAAGACAGTCTATCAAACCCAGAAAAGAGCAGCAAAAAAATTATCTACTGTCACTATTCAAACACCAGACTCTACGTTGAACCTCACCTCTCCTCTAAGACATCAGACTTCTCAGAGTTATCAATAGAATTAACAAACAGGTTGATGAACCACGGTAGTGAGTATTGGTACATTGGCTCAATGTTTGCCAGATCTGCTATGGAAAAGAACAACACTGACGAGTGTTGTGCTATTGGCTTGTAGCCCATTCTAGTAGTGTCTATCTTATGTTCTGTAACTTCAGCAACTGCCTATAGCAATTATACATGTAACTTAGACGATAGTCTCTCAGTATGCTGACCTGTTTCTCCTGGATCTCATTAGCAAGAACTTTTGAGGAAGACAGAATCTCAATGGCACATTCATCTTCTAAAATGCTTCCTTCTGATGAGGATAACACCTCTAGAATCTTATCCTCAATTTCTTTAAGTTTCCTACATTGAATTGTAGCAATGATGTTGTCACTAAATCAGCCCCACCCACTTTTTGTTCTCTGCACTCTGCAAGATCAACTGACTCTTTTCTTCCTCCAGTTCTGGTCTTTCTTGGGACACTACAATACCAAGTAACTGGTCAAGCAGTCCTTCCATTGTGATCATAAAGTTGATTAGTGTCACTTTGACTGATGTCTCTGGCAGGTAGTGAGGATTACGTAACTTTGTGGTCATGTAAAACCGAAAATCTTTGGAATACTCAATAGAATTGTCACCCAACTTGATGCAAATACTGCCAGCCTGTTTAAAGGTCTGTTTGAGCAACAAAGGCTCTAAGATGGGATCAAGCTCTTCTCCAATATTCTCTAGCAAAATCTACACAAACACAACAAATACACACAAATAGGCTAATAGACAAACGCACTGGAGTTCCAAACTGTATACAGTTCTCAAGTGTTCGCACAAAGTCTGAATCAGACTGCTTGATGACATGTAGGTTGTTAGCCTTCTCCATGTTCTTTACCCATTTGTTGGCTTGACCCTGAGGATCAATCATGAGAGGCCATCGACGAGCATTGCTACAAGAACAGTTTAGTCACTACAGCATGAGATACTAGCTAACTGACCTGATGATTATACCATTCTCAACAGAGAATGTGTCAGTAGGTAATCCAAAGATGTTCCACTCACGAATTTTCACCTGTTCTCCTAATGTTGAGAACAGGTGAAAATTCAATTATTACTGAGATAGTGAAGTGGCCATTACGCTTTGTTTTTAACTATGTTCAACCTGACACAGCATTACATATGAAGAGCACTATGAGAAGGACCTCTACTATCAGTTCAAAACAGGATGACATAACCAAGTCTGTAGCCTTAGCTGTTATTACGTTATGCTTGTCTGAAGGCGTTAGCCAGTCAGTAGAATATTTCTTTTAAAAAATTATTGTGAGCATTTCAGGTCATATGCTGAAGGCGCTTTTGGGCTTTGTTATACCTAAACAATACTGCCATGGTGCCATGAAGGTATTGTACTGTAGGCTGGTTTCAGGTCAATATAAAGGTACAAACCTCCATGATCCCTAGTATACAGTACTACCATACTGTATGGTATAGGGTTGACTGGTACAGAGAGAATACAGCATGACAAGTATTCACCAAGGTATTTCTATCTAGAGTTAAATTGTCTCCCACCAATAAGTTGTATTGTATGGTAGTGTGTCTACATACTCGTAGTCAATCTGACTGCTCTATTGTATGCATGAGAGTTCATCTGGAGCTATTCAATTTTATTATCAACACCAAATCTGTGTTAGTACAGTACTTTATATAGCATTGTGTACTAACTTGTGTATACTGCTTAACGTGGGAGTATGTGAAATGACAACAACGAAATGCTGATCTCAGTCATATCACACAGTCACACCACTTGCTTGTGAGCACCCCTACACCCTTACATGTAAGGTTTCACAATACAAGACTGTCAGACTCCAGTCACTGTGTGTATCCATGGTGTTTGGTGGTAAACACCTCAGCTTTTTGCTCAATGTATGTAACTGTCAAGGCATTTATTCATATAGTATGACCCTCTGTTCTATGCTACTCTTCCTCCAAGCTTATCATTGCTAAAATAACTATTGCAGCCATTTATCTGCTAAAGTCAATGGTGACTGGATTGAACAGGTTTCACGCTACACAAGATGACAACTACTGTATAAGGAAATCATTAAGCATTTCTTGAGAATAAGAAAAAAGTTTTTGTTGGCTTGAGCAATGTATACCAAACCTTGGTCTCATCTATATATGGTGTCTTTGGTGTGGTGCGGTGTGAACTTGTTTACCGCAGCATACAGCATACATGCGGGTATCCGCATTCTGGTGAAAATTCCCTTGATGTGTGAATTTGCACATTCCAGTGATGTTGTGTAATGGCGGTCATTCCCAGCAGTCAGCTGAGTGTTGGGAGACCTTTTCATTTTGTGGATGTTGTGCGCTGATTAATTATATTTTTGATTTCCTGTAGGTACACTGAATTGATTTGGAATGATGATGCTCGTGAGAAAGTGTCAGAAATAGCAGAAACTATGACTAACAAGTATGTCTGTCTGTCTGTCTGTCCATTGTTGTGTTTTGTGTGCGTGCACATCCAAGTGGTTAGACTACCATCCTGGTAATCATAAATGCCTAGTTGCTGTTGTTTCCTTGAGCAAGAAACTTTACCCACATTGCTCCAGTTTACCCAGTTTACCTTGAATGCTTGAGGATCTCAACAGCTTACATAACTGTCCATGTCTCGCATAACAGGTGAGGCTCAGGTGGGATGTAGGTTGAGAGCCTCCTTCAACCAAGGAGGACTTGTAAGTATCTGAGTAGTGCAAGGTGGCCCAGCCAACTGAGTAGGTGCGACTGAGCTTATGATAGTCAAAGACTTCATTTTTTCTTCCTTTGTTTGTTCTGTGTTTGTGTGTAGGTAAATGCTATGTATATTTTTTGTGAACACACAGCCACTTTAAAAAGTAGAAGGAAGACCCATCACTGTCATGGAAACTACCTGATGACTTCACAGTACCCTCTCCTTCACAAGTTGAAGGAGAGGTTGAAGTGGGCGGGGTCTATCTTCGTCTTTTCATCCAACAGCCATCTTGGGTATGACCCTTTGTTTGTCATAATAATGTTTATGGTTTGTGTTTGTAGGTGTTGAGGAAACCAAAAGAATTCCTTGTTGCAATACTGGACAAGTTTGGTCAAATAACACAGTCATCCAGCCCAAATGTAAGCCAGTGTGGCTTATAATTTGGTACTTTATTGACTGTTTTTGTCTGGCTGGTTGATATCTAGGCTGAAGTTTTGGAAACAGTTACCACGGCGATAGTGTGTCTGTTTATTGCCCAACCATCCCTGGCTGATCAAGTAAGTTGTTTGGGTGATTTGTATATACTGTATGGGTTCAATGTTGTTCTTAACAGGTTCCACCAATGGGACACATTCCTTGTATCTTTGCTTGTATGAAGTCCAAAAATGATTCAATCCCCAAGAGTTGTGTACAAGTGGCATTAGTACCAGCTGATTCACTGTGAGTTGTTTGTCAGTGTTAGTGTTACTGTTTGCATGTGTGCGTACAGTTTGTGTGTGTATGTTGTGTGAGTGGGTGAGTGAGTGCGTACATGCATGTGACCCGTGTGTTGCAGCCATCATTTTTGTTGTACTCATCCCTGACATGTCCATGTGACTGTCACACTATATTACTCTGTGAGTCTGTTACACATTTTTATTCTATATCCATGGCAACTGCATATCTACCATAATATTATTTCCTCTTCCTGATAATTGTCACAAGAAATGGATAATGGGCTACAAGACAATTAAGTGTCATCTCTGCCTAATGGATTGGATGTGTGTGGTAGCCAGTGTTTCTGCATGGCTGCAGTTAATGATACTATAAGCAAACACACTGGCTGGTTTTAATTCTATTCTATGTGTATGCTATACATGTAGGAGGCTGGCAGACACTTGGCTGTAAATGTTTTGACAAGATAGCCACTCAACTGTTCTGGTTTCTACAGTAAAATTCTCACGCTTTATAAGACCACCTAAATAATACTTCTGTTTGTTAAATAGCCTAATGCTGTTGATAACACTTACTGTGATCATCTTAGATTGACCTTAGATAGCAGAGACTCTGTGATGTCACTTGGTATAACCCTGTGTGTAGTGCGTGCATGTGTGTAGTGTGCGCATGTGTGTGGGGTGGGGGGAGGGAAATGGGTTACCTTATCACACCATTATCCCTCAAAATGTCGCTTAAGGTCATATCCTTAACTTAATTTGTGGGTATTGTCATGATTATGTGTGCCACAACCAGCTAACCTCCCAAAATTCTTTATTAAACTATCCAACATTCTTTGTCTATTTATGTGTTGTTTCACAGGTATGTGTTCGGACTATGGCTAAGTGTGATAGCATCCTGCCTCTTATTGCTGCCATGAAGATTAGACCTGACTGTGTTGGCATGGCAGCAGAGGCACTACATAAGATGTTTGATCTGAATATCCCTGAACTGGTAGTGAAGGTATAATACTATGTGTGTGTGTGTGTGTGTGTGTGTGTGTGTGTGTGTGTGTGTGTGTGTGTGTGTGTGTGTGTGTGTGTGTATATATAGTATCGTTTACAACAACAACACACACACATACTCAACACTTACACACTTGTATGCATTTATGCACACACGCACACACAATGCGCATACACACTGCATAAAACACATACACTACATGGTATCTTCTCCTTCACAGGCTCTCAATGCTGACCTAGTCCAGTTCCTACTGTCCTTGTTAGAAAGCAATCTGGAGTCATGTGAGCATACTTCGGCTGCCAAGGCACAGATTGTGCCAAGATTTAGCCAATGGCAATCGAGTAAGTCAAACCATAGGTCAAACCAGTGAATGTTTGGCAAGCCTGCATGTGATGGTTTCCTGGTGGTTTGTGACATGTGATATTTACAGCCTTAACCTTTTTTGTACTATCCACATTCCTTTGGTTGTGGTGGTCTGGCCTTGACAAGGCACTGGAAGAGTGTGTTCACAACTACCTTGCTTGCCAATCGGTGCAGCAGTTGCACCACTTCAACCATACTCTTGGTTGGCTTTTGTATACACACATTATAATTAGTTGGTTTTTCACTTCAACACTTGCAGCAATTAATTGCCAACATTGTCTTCAGTTCTTAGAAACTGTAGTCTTTGATTGGACACCTTGTGCTGACAGTGCTGTTGGCTTGGTAACATCTTCAGGGTGTCCTTTGTAAGTGGCATTTCTTGGTCTAAAGTGTACATGTGATGTGTGGGACCATGGGAAGATTGTACCAGTCAGATATCTAGCAATGGCAGATCCGGGATAGTCTTGTCAGTCCACAATATAGTTATAGCTTATAAAAATATGTATAAATTACTACCATTTATTGCAAACTTACCTATAAGTCAAAACAGCTATCAGACTGTCACCCAGCACCTTCGTACGAACTAAGCGCCTCTAAAATGATTATCGTGTTGGTGGTTTTTTATTTTATTTATTAAGGCTTTACAGCACAAGTACTGAAGGTCTGTAGGACACCTGGTTCTACAGCCTGCTCAAAGACTTTAGCTACTTAGACTTTAACTACTTAAGGTGTGTTTGAAAAGTTGGAGAAAGGAGAAAAAATCCATGACTGGACCTAGGTAGCCTCGTATTTAAGACATTCTAGCCTTTAAAACAGCTTTTAATACTTCACAAAGGCCAAAATTGCAAGACAATGCTAAGAGGTGATTATTTGAAATACAAGAGAATCTGCTCTCCACAACCACCTACAACCTAGCCTTGTTTGTGCCCCCCCCCTTGCCACACATGAGCTCCTGGACCCCTGTTCAGGGTCCACCCTCTGATTCTAACTGATGCTGTAAAGCAGAAAAGTCATATATTTCATAGAAGTTTGCTTTGCATTGCTTAGTTTATTAGAAACTTGCAGTGTACATGTTTAAGTGATGCATTTACATGTATGACTAATGAAATCAATTTTAAAATTATTTTTGCCTCCCAGCCTGCTAGCATCACATTAACTCACAGGTCTGTTTTACACACATTTGTTTCTTGCTACAGGTGAACACCTTGCTGGAGGAGAGCTCCATTTGGAAGGAATACAAAGAGCAGAAACATGACCTCTTCCTCACTGACCAGTACACAGACAGCTGGCTACCTTACTGGGCCAGTTGGAGTGGCAGGGTACCTCGATATAAATTATGATCACAGCAGGACCCTCTACGACTGCTAGTTCAATGTCTGGACTACCTCCACCACTGGAGCCTCCAGACCATACGGATATTGACACTGACGATAAATGACGTTTAGTGATTAATCTAATTTTTGTTATGATGCTAATTGTTCTTAAAATAGCACAAATTGTATTACGTAATTCACATAAGCTATTAAGTTGATCGCAAGCAAGATTAACGCATAGATATTCTACTTACATATCTATGATTAACGTTTTCGGTTTAGTAAAGTTAGGTTGTAGCAGTAGTGGTGTAGTACGATTTAATAGTATGGAAGTGCAACAGCGATTGTCTCAGTATTTCGAGGAGTGCGATTCGAGACGCTTCTATCCATGTCCCATGGGTAAAGTTTTTGACGGATTTCTGCGTCAGTTTTGTAATAGAAAGGCGTTGCTACAACTAGTAGCCATCGCTTGTGTTTTCTACCTTTTGTACCTCAGCACTGGCAAGATACCTGAGTGGTTTCATCAAGGATTACTGGAGCTGGAAGGTGAGACTGACTTTGATAACTGTTTGGAAATTAAATCGCGCGTGTCGGGAAGCTAAGAAGTGCACAATCATTGTCTGTTTTCTTTTGTGTTAATTTGTTGATGCCAACAAAAGCAGGGGAAGTCCCAGGGAATTTTCGATGATATCACTGGAATTATAGTCATGTGGTTGACCACATATTATTTCAGCAACATATGTTTTGTTCATCACAGATCAACCCAGTGATGGTGCAACAGGTGGCAACAGTGGAAGTACTAGTGGTCACAGTAGTGGAAAGAGTCCTGATTCAGAAGGGAGTGGATCACATGGTGCTGCACAAGCCCCACCCGCAGGTGGGAGTGATTGCTCTAGTGGGAGCAGCAGTGGAGGAGATAATGGGGACGATGACCCGAGAAAATACCATAGACCAGAAGATCATAAGAGTGTCAGTGATTTTGAATGTGAGGAAGAGGAAAATGATGATGGGAGTGGAGATTTAGCCACAGGACATGAATACCTAAAATACAATCCTGAAAATATGGTCACATCTAAATTACCACCTGTACAACTGGCAGGTGATGCTCAACTTGCTCAAGTGAGACGAGTTGATGGACCAACATTGAGCAGTCAAGTTTCTTCTCAGTCTTCATCCTCAGCCCATTTTCCCATGTTTAACTTTGACCGATCTCAGGAACTAAAATTTTGTCGTTTGGAGAAGGAACCATCCGTTGACCAGCCAACCCCAGAATACTACCAGCAAGAAATATCAGCTGCAAGTATGGAGGAGGAATATATGACTCTTTCTGCTAGCAGCGAGACCATGCACCCAGGGGGCATACCAATGAATACGGTATGTATATAGTGAAGTACAGTATAAGGAGGTCAGTTGTGCATCATACCAATATCTCCATTATCAGATTCATGGATGAGTACAGCTGTTGTTTGTTCGTTGTTTAGGGAGGGTTGTGTAGTTTAGTATTAGATGTTTCTTAATATTCAAAGTAATATCCTATTACATGCCTTCTGATTAGTTAACCACACCATGTTATGTTGTAGCTGATGCATAACTGACTTCTCTAGTGGTTGCATTAGATGTTAGTACACTTGTCATTTGCAGTGCTCTTTTCCTTCTTAGCTACCTTTTTGGACAGTCATTAATCACATGTTATTTGTCCATCCTAATGATGTGCCAGATTATCCGACAGACCTGGTGTCACGAGAGTCCATCTTGGCTAATCAAGTTCAGACCTTCACCGATTTAGCACAATTGGAGGATGTTCAAATACAGGTGTGGAACAAGCCCTACATGGCTCTAATGTTATGCGTTCTTTACTGTAGGTGTTAGAAGCAGCTGGAGCTACAGAGCCTTTCGGATTCACTCTTGCATTTATGTTGGGAGATGAGCATGCTGCTACCCTTGTGCCTCTCCCATCCAACATGCCATTTGATCCTAGTATTGATGCCATCATTGTAGCTATACCAGCTGACTGTGTATTAGCTAACTTTACTATACGTGTGAACCCCCTACTTCGACAACGTTTATAAAATTGTTTGTTGTACACTGTGACATAGTGTTGTAATTAATAACTCCTTTCGCGATCGTTATAATTGTTGTATCAGACTGATCTACGTCTTGTTACACTATGCACAATACAACCCGCTGTACTGTTGTGTGCATGCTGCAGGCCATGCGAAGGGTCCTCAGTTCATACTTGTCTTGTATTATTGTTCAATAATATTATTAAAGCTGTGGTCATTACTTCTTGTGAGTCCAAAGTTTACCTTATATAATTAATTAGATTTGTCTATTCAGAGCACCTGGCTAGGTGAAACCACTGTGTGTGGCAGTGCTGAAAGCTACCCATGCTTTATTGTTACAGCATGAATGTGTGGGACCATAGATATATACCTCCGGACACTATGGTGGAACACATAGCCTTTATCTGGTGTGTTTACTTACTGCAACCACTTTATATACTCAAGCACACAATTATAGCTGCTGGAGGCAAGGATCCAGTAAAATTAATTCTTGCCATGACTACGATAATATTAATTTTGTGTACCTTATGTCAAGTCAACTTTTGCGGCCAGCTGCAATGAGGGGAAAGTAGAGAAGAATCATGTACAGTTATATTAATTTGTTACAGCTACATACACATCAGTGTGTGGTTTCTTAAAATGTCAGGATACAATCCTATGTGGTTTAGTAGTGTATATGAGCTCATATTCCTGTATTGAAATGTATTCGTAGTCCCATTGTTTTGGTGGCCTGGAGCAAAGCAAGCACAGCATCACAGCACAAAATGAAAATTTTAAAATCAGTATATGCTTACATCATAGGGAATAGTGATGAGGCTTGAAATTGTGTTTAAGATCCCCTTCCCAAATTGCTATGTCCCAGCGACTAAATTTAGTCGTTGTTATGTCATCACTTCACCCATAGATAATATATACCTCTGGAGGTATATTATCTATGCTTCACCATCTCATTGTTGTATAAACTAACTACATAGCTATGCACAGTAGAAACCAGGCTAGACTGGCTGAAGGTCTACCTCCTCCACATCAGGGAAGGGAGCTGTAGTCCTTTCTCTTCTTAAGAAGTCAGGCAGTGAATAATAGATTGAAACTCTCCAGAACATCCAACTACCTCTAATAAAACAGTAGGGTGCATGTAAGGCTGTAATGAATAATGAACTACCTGGTTTTACTGATCTGAAATATAAAAGTAAACAACAATAAAATTGTTGTTGTCACTGATTCAGACCTGTACTGATTAAATATACCATAGCAACTAGCACTCTTCGGCTTTGCCTAAATCATCAACAAACTACAATACAGTCAAGTCTTAGACAATACAGTACTACAAGGGCGGATTTAGGGGGAGTGATTGAGGTGCTGAAGCACAGTTTTACCATGTGCAAGCTAGGAAGCTTCTAGAAGTTGCAGTATAGATGCAATTGCATCTTATACATATGCATGGGAAATGAAAGGATGGAAAGAGAAAGGGGAATGGCTAATCTTTACTTAGAATTACTAATAGGGTTCAAACTATACTTTTGGTGCGAGACTTAACCTAAAAGCTGCTAAAAATCGAAATACTCTAATAGAACAGTCAACTACTCTAATAGAACATCCATCATAATGTTTTTCAAAAAGTTGCCAGTGTGTCTGCTATCTTACCAATGCTCCAAACATCCTGCCATATACTAATCACTTTCTGAGAGCAACTTCTGTCAAATAGTTTAATATTATAGTGAGTATATATTTGCAGTTGTTGCTACATTGATGCTTGGGTTGACAGACACGCTTAAGTAAAACAGTTAATTTCTTGGCATGTATACAGTTAACAAGGCTGTAGTATCTGAGAACTGTTGTTTTTGTTTTATCAGTACCAAAGTTTCATGCTGCATTTATCTGAATCTAGCATCAATTGAAGCTAATAAAATTTAATGTCATACAGGATTTGCACTCCCAAACCCCTTGAAAGTCAACTTTATAAGCTCAAATGATACCACAGCATTTACGCTGTCACGTTATAAGGGGGTTAGTTGTGTAGTTGTATATGTAAGTGACTTTGGACTCTGGTTGTAAAAAATGGTGATTGGGCCATATAGTTGTAAAAGTCAGATTGAAATAGTAACAGAACAGTCTGTGGCTATATATACTATGCATTCATTGTAAAGTTGCTTGCTTGAATTACCAACTTGTTTATAACCTCATCTTGTTTCCAAGGTAAATAGTACACAGCTGCACCATGTCCTTCATATTGACTATTGTACAATTATTATTATTATTATTATCAATTTTGTCAAAATGACAGGGTCGTACAGAAGGACAAGCCTGCAAATGTACTCGCCACAATTAAACATACATACAGTAACATTAAATGCACACGAATACAATAACTAAGACGAGACAGATAGCTAATAACAGAGCAATACACAACAGGAAAAAAAAGAGAAAGTTATTTGAATAGAAATCGGCGAAGGGCAGCACGGAATAGATTTGACTTCTTAATCTGTAGGATGGAATGTGGTATGGTGTTCCAAAGAAAAGGGCCGTTTACAAAAAAAGAGAAGCGATATGAATTAATAGTAGATACAACTGGTCGGATTGATAGAGGATGAGATCTAGTTGAGGTTTCGGGTAACTGAAAATGATTGTGAAAAGGTAAAGAGCTTCTGTGGTGCAGACTATCATGTACATGGAAAATGGAGAAATACTTGTGGTGCTGCTTGGTGGTAGGCCAGTGTAACTCTTGCATACAGTCATCAGAAGATTTACTCCAGCAATATGATAATGGATGGAGTAAATCTTCTGATGACTGTATACAAAAATGTACATTTGTGAATGTGTACATCTCCTGACACATTTGACAATAAAACAGCTTACTTTTGTGTTAAATCTCTACAATGACCTCAAGATCCAATCCTGTGTATGTCTTTGACAATCCACTATTATGTATTGCCTTATAATCCAATAGCATTTAAAAGTGTGGTTCTGTTTTTCTAAAATTGCTTACAACTGAACTCATCCATCTTGTACCCCCACAATCTTTCAGTACAATAGAGTATTTGGTTAAAAATAGCTTCCAGATTCAATCTTGTGATAGCTAGCTATATTCCAAAAATTTCCAAAGGGAGCATCACCCCAGACACCCCTAGCTGGAAAATTCTATGTATGCATACTCTATACACTGCATGGTGAGCGTATACTTGCCCTCTCTTCATTGGTACTGTTTGGACGTTATAGTTTGAACCATGAGACTGTAAAGCACACTAGCTATACCTTAAACCAAGCAATACACTAAATTTAGCGATCTTGTATATTTATGGACTTACCATATAAATTTTATTAATTTATAATTTATTGATGCAATCAATTAGCAAAAACCAAACTCTAAAATTGCTAAATTAAAAAAAAAACAACTCTATAATGGCTAAATTTAATGTACCGCTAAATTAAGGTATTTCAAACACAAAATTAATGGCAAGTATTGATCATGTGTAGCTGCATCCTTCTCCTTCCTGTTCTTTATGTAAAGAAAACATTTTTAGTTTCCTAGCTGTGCCCTTATATGACAGCTAGCTAGTAGCTATTACAACTGTTCTGGAATAATAGTGTCATTTCATCATTATTACACTTAGATGACTCACAATGCTTTACAGCCATTGTGAAATCATTTTTCAGTCAAAAATATTGCATTTTAATACTGGATAGGCTATTAAAATTTGCAAAAATTTTCTGTGGGGGAATTCCCCCAGACCCCCCTAGATAGAGCATGCTGCGCATGCTGAGCTAGTTGTATTAACCGGTTGTCACTTTTCTTAGCCAACCAACCATTATGTTAGCACTCCCCCTTCTGAAATCCTAGATCCGCCCCTGTTAAGGAATACTAGTGATAAATGCAAGACTATTAGACTAGCTTGAAACGCTAAAATTGATTTGAATTTTTAAACTGGATAATTTGATATAGCTATTTGGGTCACTACAATACCCCTGACCAGCCTGGCAGCCATATTAAAAAGGATAGGACTTATATATAGGGAGCTAAGCAACTAAGCATATATTGTTATAGAGAATAAACTAGTAAATTTTGAAGATTTGATGCTCAAACTCTGTCAGTGCACTTGGCTGGGGGCTGTGCCCTATATACCAAATCTGGAAGCTCCCCTACCCCTTGGAAAAATCCTGGGTATGCCCTTGCCCTTATGACAAGGCTGATGTTTATTCTATGAGTGAGTTATGATGCCATGCCGCCATACGGTGGCAGTGGCCATTAATGGGTTGATTAAAAATTGCACAATGGCAAAAAAAGTTTTTTTATATGTCCACAAATAAAGATAGTTAATGGGTGGTCTGACATTTTCTCCACCACATTAGGCCATCATTAGTCCCTCATGAGAACATGTAGTAATTTTTGTTGTCTACTGATCACTACAGGTGCCAGGTGTATTGGTGAGCTACTACAAGTGAATAATATACTACAAGAGCTTTGGATGGGAATTCGAAGTAGCAACATTTGTGATGATGGCATCACTGTCATTGCAGGAGCTGTTAGTAAGAGCAGGATCAGGAAACTGAGTGTATACCAGTGTGGTATTATACTGTTACATGGAGCAGACGAACTAGCCACAGGATTATCACTCAACTCTAGTATTACAGTATTAAGTTTGTGGGGTAATCCCATCACTGTGTGGGGGGCTCGTCTGATATTGCAATGAGCTGTGAATGATGGGGTGTGTAAAAAATGATAATAGACGATAGACACTAGAGCTGAAACGAATATCAAATTTAGTATTCGAATAGTTTGAATAGTAAAACAAGCGAATAATTCGAATAGTTTAAATGTGCTATATTGATTGAATTCATGTGATTTGATTTGTAATTGCCTATTCCAAACCTTGTGGTAGCACTTCAAATGCATTAGAGTTAACGTTTTAAAGAAGGTTAATTAGAAATATTTGTATAAATACATTTAATTACTTGTAGAATTACTCAGAAATACTAAAATATTGCTAAAAGCTTAGTTGTTCAAGTTTGTATTCGAATACCTGTTTAGGTATTCGAATACTAACAATACCGAGCAAATATCCGAGCAAATCGAACATTTGTTTCAGCTCTAATAGACACCAGGGAGACAATGAAGTACAAAAGATGATGAATATCCTGGAAACCAGACAAAAGGTAGGAACTGATATAACATGGTATAACTGTTGTCATGGTTACGAGGCCAAGAAGAATAACAATTCTAGATCTACTGATGATGGACAAGATAAGGAGTGGGTGGCCGATACATTTAGTGATTTTTCCAGTGAATATCAAGTGAAACACAGGGTGATTAATCGATGATTTCTACAGCCATACACCAGAATTAATGCATACCTTTATTTATACAGTTAAATTATTTATACTATCTACTGTACATGGAGGTTTCTGTATACAGTAAAAAGTAATACTAATAATATTATGTTACTATTCTCACTTTTGTGATAAGGTCTAAATGCACCTATCAATATTATGCCCCACCACCCCCCTCCCGGGCAAGGGTGGGGGGAAGGTGGGGATTTGACTTTTTCAAAAATCAAATTCCCCACCCGTGGGGCATGACAAGTAGTCAAATCCCCACGTAGTGTACTTTGGGAAAGTAGGTTATTCTTGCAGGAGGTACATAGCTTATAAAGTCAAGCAAATGCTAAAAAATTTAAACAGTCAAATTCCCCACTAGTGGCAGGGGCGGATCTAGGATTTATAAAAGGGGGGGGCTAACTCAAGGTACTTATCTCTTGGGTTCGCATGCTGGAACTAGGGGGGTCTGGGGGCATGCCCCCCCAGGAAAATTTTGAAAAATATATCCTAAAATAGTGCAATTTGGGGACATTTCCACATAAAATTCATAATATTTTCTGCCTGTAGATATTTTATATACTACATTTAGATTATAGGTATGGCTCTCTGAAGCATTTTGTTAATGGAAAAGTTTGGGTAGGTACAGACAATCAAGTACATGATGCACCCCTCTCACAATTGCACAACAGTGAATAAGTGCATGTTAGAATAATAATGTTGAAAGTGGAAAATTTTGAAATTTGAACAATACAAGATTGAATCTGAGAGCATTTTCAATGGAATTTGTGTACCTGAATTGAGTATTACCATACATATTAACTACACAGGTAGATGAATGAAGCCCTTTAAACAGACCAATACACTTTATTGTATGTATAGGCGCAGACAGATTTGGAAAAATTCCATAACAGAATCAACACTATGATGTTTCCAGTGAATGTTCTATTAGAGTAGTTAGCTGACTGCTCTATTAGAGTATCTCGATCTTGTACACCTCCAATGCTGGTCCGGGTCCTTATTGCATAAACTTTAGCATAAATCCACTGATAATACCTTGGAAAGATGTTTATAAGGTGGTTTTATGAGTATTTGTATTATTAGTGATCATATAATTATGCTAAGACAAAATTTCATTATAATACTCAGCATATTGATCAAGTAAAGCCTAAATATGAAGGGGGGGGCTTCAGCCCCAAAAGCCCCCCCCCCCCCCCCGGATCCGCCCCTGAGTGGGGCGATTTTTAAAGGTTAAATTTCCCATGTACGCCCGGGAGGGGGGTAATGGGGCTTAATATTGATAGGTGCATAAGCATAACTGACATAACCTTTCTGGATTAGGTGAGCAACTAGTACTGTTATGTTTTGCATGACTACTAAATTACTAATATGTTCTCTTATATATGAAACTTATATAAATGCCTACAAAAACACAAAGCAATCCTTGAACACAACTTTTATGACATTAAATTAAGTGTATACATTATGTAATTTTAAATTGTTTGGGGGATGAAGTGCTCTGGCTTTGGATTAATGTAGCTTCCTGTAATAACTGCTGAAGGATGCGTGACATAATGAGCACAACTAGTCCCATACAACTCTTACTTACATATGAATGCAACAATGTCGATTACTAGGCCTGCGTCAAATATGCCAGCATAATAAAAAAAGCATAATAGGCTGGAGTGCTATACCAGCATAATGCTAGTATATTAGGTGGGTATTTGGCTTAATTCCTATATATTCATCACTTGTGGAGAAGAGAGAACACACATCACATCTTGTCTTCACAACATGGTGGTTAATATTTCAGTAGGTGTTTACACAGGTTATTAGAGTGTCAGAGTAACATCTTTGGTGTTAGCCTTGTGCAGTAAAGAAAGAGTGGGGAGCATGACTGAGACTACTTTTGTGTCAACCAATTAGCCTCAGAGTAGGTAGACCTACTAGTGGCCGATATGACGGTAGGTTGTAGTTTCTCCTAGTACCAGTTGAGTTGAACTGACACATCCACTATGTATTAATTGACTATCACATCTCGTAAAACATTTACTATAAATTATAGCATTGAAATCAAGGGAAGATCCAGGATTTCCCAAGGGGGTGCTAAGCTAGGGGCATCTATAGTGGGGCTAAGAAAAGTTGCAGTTGGTTGATACATCTAGTAGCTAGAGCTAGTACAGTGTGTGAAGCATATATACTATATAGGAGGTCTAGGGGGCATGCCCCCCCATAAGAAAACTTGCAAATTTAGCCTCATTCTGAGATTGAATTTGGTAATAAGTTTGACTGAAATTTAATAAGCATAAGCCTTGTGGGCCACTTTAACTAAGTGAAATCATTTCAATTGGATTGAATTTATATATCACACTGCTTAAAGTGTACATCAAGTCAACCAGACATAGTATATTTTATTATATGGTAGTTACAACAATTACAGTCATGTTGATCTATAAAAGATCAGTTATAAAACGAAAAATAAGCAGAGCATAGTGGTGGCAATTCTAGAGCTGATTAAATACAGGTGAACACAATAAAAATCTTGTAGCAGGGGTGGTGAGCAGGCCAAAGAGTGAGGGGGCCAGCCGGCCAGGCCAGCTGTAAGATGAAGACAAAAAAAAAAAAGGTCACTGCCTGCTGATAATAGCTGCTCTCCACCAATTACTTATACGTAGCAAAGTAGCTTGCTACACTGCTTCTCTGAATACTGTGACTACTCTATTAGAGTATCTTGATCCTGACTGTTTTATTAGAGTATCTCGATCTTTTCTTGCAAACAGTGTCTCATAAAAATGGGGGGGGGGGGGGGATGGGGGATGGCCCCTCTACCCCCCTCCCCCCTCCTCCGCCTATATCTTGTAGTATGTCTGTAGAATAGAGTAGAATTTCAAGGGGGGTTGGGGGTGTAACTCCGGAAGCTGTAGCAATTTACGTCTTAAAATTGATGCCATATACACTGAAGTGACCTGAAGGTTGGACAATTTTTTAACAAGCTTTGAAGCCATGCACTTGCAGCCTGGGGTGGCTTAGAACAAAGTGCCCAGTTTCCCCCCTTCTTCTTGGCAGTCCTGCACAGCAGAAATGTTGCAGTGTGGTTTGAGTTCCAACTTTTGGAAGGTCTAGGTGTGCAATCTCTATAAGCTTTAATTCTATTAAGTTTATTATAGGAGTACTACATAGCAAAATTGAAATAATATATAATGCACTTTAATAAGTATTATTTTGTGAAAATGACAAGCTTATATGCAGTCATTGATGTGACTAAGTATAAGACTAGGTCACTTGTATTGTCAAATCACTAAGTTAACGTTGTTATAACGTTTCAATACTCCAGCTTAAATTGTACTGAACTATATATATATAGGAGTAGGTTATGCAATGTACAAAATATTGGTTCATGAATTAAACAAGTCTACTGAAAGAGTAGATTGCTTTATTAGATTCACTTACTGCTGTACTAGAGTATGCATGCTGAATAATTTACAATACTTTCATGTGCCTATTATGTGCAGTAGGTCCCTGATAATAATGTGTTTAACAAGACCACATATACATGCAGGCACTGCCAAGGATGTAGCTCATTGAATGCGTCAGCCACAACAATACACAGCTCAACTATTGTACATATGTACTGCATGATCTATAACTAAAGCACCTATTATGATTTGGACACTATTAAATTGACAAATAGAACATGTACATGGACAATATAATACAATAATACATTAGTCATCCAATTGACAGAGTAAGGCAACACCCCTCTGTATCCAGTGTTCCTCTGGTTGATCTGATGGTATCTTCATAGCTACAACATAGTTAGTAGAGTGGCCAGTGGTGGAGAGGGTACCCCTTCGATCACTGGTTTTGTATACTGGAGCAGTGTAAGTCTGCTTCACTGGTATATCATCTCTCTTGCATGGTTTCAACCATATCTATGTGAGCAATAAATCAGTAATTTAAGGGTACAGCTTATTAGCACCACTTCAACTCATAATACAAGATCAAGATTAAATACATAAATATACATGTCACTGTGTTAGGTATGTCAACTGACCACTGGCATTAAGTCGTTTAATTGTTTAGGTTGAGATTCACCGATCAGTTTGGTTTTGTGGTCCCAGCAGGCTCCCTCAATAAACAGACCATTGATGTACACTCCTAAAAGAAAAATGGATGATCTGTGTGTGTGTGTGTGTGTGTGTGTGTGTGTGTGTGTGTGTGTGTGTGTGTGTGTGTGTGTGTGTGTGTGTGTGTGTGTGTAATAGCTCCCCATACCATCATCTGGAGGAACTTTGTATTTCTTGTCTTCAAGCATTTCAAAGTCAAACCCCAGCAGATCAATTGGAATACGATAACGTCTAGCAAAATTCTGCTGCGCTCCTATATAGAAAGATAATATATAGCATTTGCATATAATGTATTGATGTTTCAGGTACCAGTAAGGAAAGCTTGTGTGAAAAAGAAGCCAGACACCCAGAATACTGGAGGAGGTCCTTGATCAAACCAGTCCTGTGTGAAAAAAATCAAGATAATAATCCAAATTGTGATAGTATATAGCTAACCTGTAAAAACTTCAGTCTAGTTAGCAGATCATTGACATAACTACCCAATGGCTTCAATGATGGGTAAGACTTTTTCTTCCACAATCCAGGGATTTTCCCCTTCAGAATGCTGTCAGCTACTTCTTCCAATTCTGAATTCATTACTACTAGACCCTGTGAGAAACAACTTTAGAAAAAGATTTGACATATTTCATTACCTTGATGGCTTTTTGTAAGTTGATAAGACTGCCACGAACCACAACAGTTAACCTGTTGAATCGTACCATCTCCTGTACTAGTACTGTGTTCATACTCTGTGGCAGACACACTTATCCACACACACACACACACCAAATAAATGACCTCACCTGAGTATATGTTGTAGGATACTTTCTTAGTCCCTCTTCTGTGTCAAACTGTTTCGGCAACTTCGCTAAAATATCTCCAGAAACCTCTTGAAGAATCTCATCATTTGATTTTCCCCCTCCAGAACTTGCTCTAGCCTAGTGACCAAAATAATTTTACATGCAGCAAAAGTAGCCCCACCCACTTGTGTTAGCAGGATGCTGTCAAATAGTTGATTGGTCTCCTGCTGGTCCTTGGTGATGTCAGCATTAGCATGCATCCCAAACACTTCAGGATGAGGTATAATAGGTAGGGATCTCATGTACTCCAAATAGTGATCATACTATATACACCACACCAGTTACCATCTAGGGCATGTTAAAGATGACAACTTACATCACCATCATCAGGAGAATAGTATATTCCACTACCAGAGAATGGGTATTGTGGAGTAGAGATGATCTCTGAGCAGTAGTACTTATTCAGGATACAGACAAGTGTACGACGATCCCAGTCATCAGTCACACGTCCACCGTAGTTACATTGACCAGTAAGGTAGCGTAGTGCATCAAATGGAACTTCCTGTAACAACCCAGTAAATTAGCCTCATAACTGATGTGAACTTTTATTCTACTTAATTGCACATTCCCTATCAATTTGATCCTTGCCAGTGATGTATTAGACGACCATACAACTATACTTAGCTATATACTGACCTCATATTCATTGAGAAACATTTGTAGTTGACGAACACTGATACGTAGATCAGTTTCATTGAATTCGTAAGGAATATTCCAACCCAGTGCTCCAAACTTTCTCCTCTCTTGGACAAGAGCATGGAAAAAGCACAGGCCAAACAACAATTTCTTCCACTCGTGCTATACAATGCCATACATCACATAAGCATGGTGAGTCTGTAACTTACGGGTTTCTTGCACCCATTAAAGAATTCTGGGTCAGAGACAGGATCACCTAGGTATGATCGTAAGATGTTGGCCTTCATCCCCTTCGGAGGTTCATTGGTCATCTTCACTCCATTCTGGAGTACAGAGACTGGGAAATTCTGTGATGGATAACTGGTTAACCATAGCCTAAAGTCAGGATGAGTAGTGTCAGGGTTGAATTCCTGCATGATGCGAATAAGCATACATTCTTCAAAAACATAACACACTCACCTCACACACTCTTTCTAGAGTAGACATCCATGAAGCAGCTAGATGACAGTTCTGGAGTACCACCCAAGTCCCCTCCTTTTGACCAGATTCTATCATAGAAAGAGCAATTGGTCCTTGACCTTGCCCAAGTGATAGTGAACTGAGCTTGGCACCTCCAAATCCCTATCATCATCTCATGGTCAACTGTTTATGGGCAACAATCACACCCTTACCTGGTCATCAGCAAATTTCAGCAGTGAGGCCATTGGATCAGCACCAGGGGACAACACAAAGATAAGAGGAGCACAACTGTGTGAGTCACCAAATGCCTTGCCCAGGTCAAATGGAGGTGGTTCTATAAATTTGTGACCTAATTTAGCAGTAACGAAGTCTTGTACTGCCGGTACAACCTAAGAACAATGCATGAACAACAACACAAAACCTTTTGGGTGCTAACTTTGTCAGGTCTTAGGCAACGCAGCAACAGTAGTTGTTGAAAGTGTTCAAGATGTCCCCAATCTTTTGGCAATGGCTCATTTTGTGGTTCCTATTGTGTCATACAGTAGTTACAGTACATGTGATGGGGTGGACAGTTCAAGACAAAAGCAAAATAGAGCAGTCAAATCGAGATACTCTAATAGAGCAGTCACAGTAGTCTTTCGAGGATCAGCGTAGCAAGGTATGTATCTAGTTATAAATAAGGAAATATAGTTGGTGAGGGCATCTATGGTGAGGGGCAGTTATTGTGAGCAGGTGATGACTTTTTTTTTTTTTTTTTTTTTTTTGGTCTTCAACTTACAGCTAGGCTGAAGTTGAATTCCAGAGTGGAACCTCCCTTTTTAAAAGTCTGGACCCGCCCCTGCTACATGGGCTTAATCATTCCTATACCTATATGCAGAAAATAAATTCCAATGGGATCAAACCTGTACTCTTACAGTTCACTAGGCCATGGATACTACCATTAGAAAACTGTGCCTTTCCAACAATCACTTACCACACTGTCATATATCTTTTGCCATTCACTTGTTTGGGATGCAAACTTTATTCGAAGATGCTTAAAGCTGAAATCAGTACATATAATTTGATGCTTGAAATAACATGAATTTCTACCTGGGAATATCATCAAGACGACAAATCTCATTCCATGACTTATCAGGCAACCATTTGGTAGGATTAACATGTGGATTATCTAGACCAATACCTCCAGTGAGAAGAAACCTCCATTCCTCCTCCTTTACTTCTTTCCTGTGCTTAAGTAGGTTGACACAGAGCAGGAAGGAAAAGAGTAACTACACACAACACAAATAAGTACAGAGCAGTATAACAGTAGTCTACCTTGTCTTTCTCAAACAGTGAACGACAAACATTAACATATAAACTGTAAGTGAAGTGATCCTGTAAGTGACGCAGTCTAAAAGGTAGAAAAAACAGTTAGATGGCTAAAAACTACATGTGTACAGTTTGTAACACAGTGTATAATGTATCTACTATTTAGGAAAAGATAGTATTAGGATGCAATAGCAGCACATTTCTTTAGCCACATACCTAACATACAGCATAAATTATACTTGTGACTAGCTTGACAATCTTGCCATGGCCATGAATGGCATTGCAGTACACAACACAGCATTTCAAATGTCATTTTTCTATGATCTTGTAGCACTGGATATTCTATGCAGTACACATGAATTGTTGTATGATACATGCATACAGTGTTAAAATTAAGTGTGAACATTGAATGTGCTCAGTTTGCACAATTACAGAATTTCATTGAGTGTGGGATAACTAAATCCTTCCTAACGTCTTAAGTGAAATACCTGGGAAGGTTTAATTGTGTACTGATCTGTATTGACTATTTACTGTTGTGTTCTGTGGGTTATCCTGCATTTATTTATTTATTTATAACTCACAGGATGAGTTATAAAGCACAGATAGCTATACAATCAGCTATGATCTATGGGGAAGAGGTGAGCAGATAAATCATCAAATTTTGTAAGGCTGTGTATTGACTGAGGTAATCCGTTCCATAAATTGATGGTTGAGGGTAAAAATGGATTCAGATAGGATTCAGTTATGAAGAAAAGAATTGAAATTTTCTCCTTTGTTCAAGTGATGGCCACTTGAGTTGTTCTAACATGTTGATTACAATGAAAACAATTCATAACAAAGCGAGCTGAACTTCGTTGCAATTTTGTTTATCTGTACATGTGGTAACCACACTTTAGCTGTGTATTCCAGTATAGGCCTCACTATAGATGTGTAAGCAACAATTGAATTTAGGGCATCTAAAAAGATTTCACTGTAAAAATGCTTTGTGTTAATGGCTATACTACATACTTCATTGATGTGTTCTTTCCAAGTTCCATACCTAGGTACCATGCTGATTTGTTTTACTGGATTTGCTGATCATAATTTAATAACAATGTTTTATGTAACTGTTTTTCTTTGATATAGCAAGGTGTATGCATTAGTAATCCATTTGCTATCAGTTTTTCAGAGCGAGAAGATCATTTTGAAGGCATATGGTGTCAGTTTCCGCGTTAATTACTTTATTTATCAATATGTCATCCGCATAAAGTACTTGAGTATTTTAAAAATTGTTAATGAAAAATGAAGTAGAGATCTATACAATAAAAAGTAGTGAAACAAGAGATGAATGATGGTATTACAGCATAGCTAGGTGAGCAAGTCCCTACTTTGGCATTGAACAAAATTATAGCTAATGTGCCAAAGTAGGGACATTCCCACCGAGCTATGCTGTAATACCATCATTCATCTCTTGTTTCACTACTTTTTATCCTATTTCATTTTTATTTAAAATACTAGTTTGTTTAGTTTTTTTTGTTGTGGCACAGCTAGTTACAGTGTAACTTGTGACTGTTCTATTAGAATATCTGTTGTATTAGAGTGACTGTTGTATTAGAGTATCTCGAGTCAACAAAGGGGTGTGCAGCTAGCGAGGTCATCTTGTTTATTGTTAAGTAAATAGCTAGATTATTAAGAGGTGTAGTCTCCGCACTCTATTGCCATCAGTCCACATAGATCTTTATTTGATGGTTGTGGTCGAGAACCTATCGCAAACGGGATCCTAATCACAAAGTTGCAGGTATCTAGCTAGCTTTGATACCTCTTATAGTAGCACCGGGACTGAAATGCTTCTGAAATCCACTAGAGCTCTGAAATAATTCTGTGGCATCTAAATATGAAAGTGTTGATATGGAAAATTAATGCCTCAATATGGTTTCGTTGGATGAAGAAGACAAGCAGCCTGATTGAAGATAAAAGAAACGACAAGGCACGGAGGGCCTACACTCGTTGGAACCTAAAAGGCACATCCCACTGGTGAGTTTATTATTGTGGCATAAAATGGTGGCTGTGCACTGCTTTGTTTGGCCTCTATGCATGCGACTGTAGTCAGTGAGTGAGTGAGTGAGGCAGATGGAATTTCAAGTTTTGGCGATTTAAAAAAAAAATTCTATATCCGGTCACCGGTAAGTGTTTTCTTGTTTTTAATGCTGTATTTCATGTTAGATGGACTAATATTATATCCGTAAAGGTGATTTTTGTGGCATAAGATGTCTCTAGGATGATTTTTGAAGGCAGCATTTTAGGTGGCGCACGTCATTTTCAGGGGGATCCCTACTTAAACAGTACTACTGTACTGTTTGATATTTAGTACTAGTGATGTCATTGATATAGAAGAGGTGTTAGTAGAAAAGCATGGGCACATAGACTATGCTTCTAATGACATTAAATTTTGGATATGGTGCTGGTGCATGTTCAGTAATTGGTTGCTACCTCGGTGTAGTACACTGGTAAGAGTATAAAGTCCCAGTTTTCCATTAGTTAATACAGTCCTTATTCTTCAATTTTATTTTATTGAAAAGACAGTCTATCCTATCAAACCCAGAAAAGAGCAGCAAAAAAAATCATCTACTGTCACTATTCAAACACCAGACTCTACGTTGAACCTCACCTCTCCTCTAAGACATCAGACTTCTCAGAGTTATCAATAGAATTAACAAACAGGTTGATGAACCACGGTAGTGAGTATTGGTACATTGGCTCAATGTTTGCCAGATCTGCTATGGAAAAGAACAACACTGACGAATGTTGTGCTATTGGCTTGTAGCCCATTCTAGTAGTGTCTATCTTATGTTCTGTAACTTCAGCAACTGCCTATAGCAACAATTATACATGTACCTTAGACGATAGTCTCTCAGTATGCTGACCTGTTTCTCCTGGATCTCATTAGCAAGAACTTTTGATGAAGACAGAACCTCAATGGCACGTTCATCTTCTAAAATGTTTCCTTCTGATGAGGATAACACCTCTAGAATCTTATCCTCAATTTCTTTAAGTTTCCTACATTGAATTGTAGCAATAATGCTGTCACTACATCAGCTCCACCCACTTTTTGTTCTCTGCACTCTGCAAGATCAACTGACTCTTTTCTTCCTCCAGTTCTGGTCTTTCTTGGGACACTACAATACCAAGTAACTGATCAAGCAGTCCTTCCATTGTAATCATAAAGTTGAGTAGTGTCACTTTGACTGATGTCTCTGGCAGGTAGTGAGGATTACGTAACTTTGTGGTCATGTAAAACCGAAAGTCTTTGGAATACTCAATAGTACTGTCACCCAACTTGATGCAAATACTGCCAGCCTGTTTAAACGTCTGTTTGAGCAGCAAAGGCTCTAAGATGGGATCAAGCTCTTCTCCAATATTTTCTAGCAAAATCTACACAAACACAACAAATACACACAAATAGGCTAATAGACAAACGCACTGGAGTTCCAAACTGTATACAGTTCTCAAGTGTTCGCACAAAGTCTGAATCAGACAGCTTGATGACATGTAGGTTGTTAGCCTTCTCCATGTTCTTTACCCATTTGTTGGCTTGACCCTGAGGATCAATCATGAGAGGCCATCGACGAGCATTGCTACAAGAACAGTTTAGTCACTACAGCATGAGATACTAGCTAACTGACCTGATGATTATACCATTCTCAACAGAGAATGTGTCAGTAGGTAATCCAAAGATGTTCCACTCACGAATTTTCACCTGTTCTCCTAATGTTGCACTGAGGCCAAAATCAGATGAAGAAGGAATGCTCCTTCGTTTGCATAACTTTAACCATTCCTCAGTTTGATGCTATACAGTCAACAATATGTGCAGGTGTCATACAGAGAGTGACACTGACTTGTCTAAATGCTGAAGTGAAAGCTCCCAAATATGCTACTACTCCAGCAGATATTAATACATCGCCTGTTAAACTATTATACTTTTCTCCTAGCTCTGTAGCAGCCTGACTCCAACTGTAGAGGTACTAGTTTATATCCACTCTACTGTGACCACATTATACTCACCGATCCTTCTCTCCTCCTAGACCACCAATCAGCTTCTCAGCACGGTCGAGTTTCTTGGAACACTGGTCTACTTGAAATTCTAGGTCAGCTTTTTTCTTAGTATTCACTTCAAACTGCTCCTGAAGTCTTGCTAGCTTCTCCTGTACCTGACGCAAGTTTGCACGCTTCTCTTCTAATGACTAAAACAGATAGGATGACAAAGTAAAATGTTTAGTTATTTACTGTACCTTCATTGCTACTGCCAATTCTCCTTCAGCTTCTTTCAATTTCTCCTTCTTAGGGGCTACCACTTTAGCTACCCTAAAGGAATGCCATGTTGTGTGTGCTGACCACAGATTGGGCAATGCTCACCTGTCA
Organism: Dysidea avara; assembly: GCF_963678975.1. Classification (NCBI taxonomy): domain Eukaryota; kingdom Metazoa; phylum Porifera; class Demospongiae; order Dictyoceratida; family Dysideidae; genus Dysidea; species Dysidea avara. The sequence goes on along the minus strand of NC_089283.1, from coordinate 4,905,980 downwards.
TACTGTTCCATGGCACACACCCACTTACACAACCCCTCGGCGGCTGTACTAGCAGACTTGATCTTCTCTGGATCAAACTCAGGGTTGGAAGAGTACGTCTTGCGAATTTTAGCGATGACAGCAACTGGTATATTATCCTACATTCAATACAGTAGCTTATTGCAATGTGTAGTACAGCTCTATACTAACTTTATCATATGCATGAAGTGATTTCAAGAATTGCATGTCTCCCAATATTTTCTTAGATGGTCCCCAAAAGTCCTCAATCTTCTTACCTATAAACATGAACACTAAAACTGAAATGTGTCAAAGTTTTAGCATACCAGATCCACTAGGGTCATTGATCCTATCTGGTTTGACTCCTTTCAATATACAAATAGCCTCCATAACTAGTTTAACTCCAGCTGGAGGGCTCTTCATTGTCTTCACTATTGTAATATCCTGAGGACATGTGTAACAATGTTGATAATGATAAGAGTGGCCCAATTGTACCTGTGGAGTTAATGTGTCCAGGGCAGCTAAGGCTGACTCAAGGATAGGAATAGCTTCAGCAAGATCAGCATCACATTCATCCTTAATGGCCTTAGCTGCTTTAGCTTGTTCATTAGCTACCGCTTCATCTTGCTTTACAATCTATTACCAGTCAGCCTTGTCATCAACAGCTACAATGTGGACATGTATACCTTTTCTGTGTCAGCAACTTCCTTTGATTCTTTCTCAATCACTATCATCATCTCGGCCACTTCTTTACCAGCCACTTTCAACTGGGGTTGTAGTTCCTCCAGTTCTTTTTGCATGGAAGCTACTTGTGATGCTGCTGATGCCAACTTCTCTAGCCCCACCTCATAACGTTTCTTTAGCTTCATCACCTCACTGTACAACATGTTATCACATGCTAGCCCAACCCATTTTTGCAACACACCTTCTTTTCTTTGCCAGCAATGTCTTGTAAGTGGAGATGAGCTCCAAATAAGAAGTGGGAGTAACATAGTTGTGCCTTTCAAGTTCATCCAAATAGCGTACAGACAATTGGATAGTAGACTGGTGAACCTCCTTACACATCTGTACACAACCAGATCTTGTGCTGTCATCCAATTCCACATCCTCCAGGAAACGCTGAGCTACAATTTCAAGTGCATCATCTGGCCAGTTCTAAGGAAAGATGTATGCAAGAGCATTATAACTAAATACATACCTGGAACCAGTTGATTGTACAGCAGTTTACTAAAGATGGGAACTTTCTCAGTCTAGTACGAAAGGCATCTCCGATAGGACTCATGGCTAGCACTACATGAAGTTGATCTCTCACTCGGTCCACAAACATGTTAAACAAAGCCAGTGGAGTTCCGTCAGTTTGTTTGGACTTCTCTCTAGCTCTATAATCACCATGATACGTTACCAGCCTGTAGTCAACAGAGAAATGACTAACTTGTCAATTTGTCTCATCTTTGAACAGATCTCATTCTTCTCATCAATAGGAAACATGTTAGGCACCTCTCCAGAGTTTAGTAAGTTGCTGATATCTTCCAAAAATGATTCCTCCTTGATCTGAGTGTCACTGAACAAGAACACAGCATTACTGGTACCCTCTGCACCCTTCCGCAAAATTTTCTTTAAATCTTCTCTCCACTCCACTGAAGTATAGCCTTTACCAATTTCCACCTGGTCTCAGTATACTAACAGGTAGGTTATTGCATGTTGTACTACTCACTTGAAACAGTTCATAATCTGCCATGTATGCAGCAAGTCTTGTGAGAGACTGGCGACCACTTCCACCAACTCCGACTAAGAGAGCATGGCTGCGAGGTTGTTTGACGATACGACTGATACGACAAATGTGCTCAATAGCAAATCTATTAACAACAAATGTATAAAAGCAATGACAGCTATAGTGAAACACTACAGACCTAAACAGCACTAAATTCATGGGCTTCTTGGAGATATTGTTAAACTCATCCAAATAGTTCTCTACTACTAGACGCAGCTTATCAACATCAATAACTTCAACATAAGGTTTGTTGTCAGCTTTGGGATCAACAAAATCACAGAACATCAAACTCCTCATGTCATCATCATCTACTTTACCTATGGATTACATGATATAAACAATGTGAGACACGATCCAGAACTTTACCATCTTTATTAGAGTCCAAGTGCTGGAATAGCTCATGAAAGTCTCGTGAAAACACTTCTGTCATAACTTGCTGAAGATAGTTAACCAGCCAGACACGATCAGAATTATCCACCAACCGATCATAGTAAACTCTAAACACCTCATGAGTCCAAAGTTTCAACAACATATCCACAGTTTGCACTGTATCAGCACTCCCCAGTAATACACCCTGAATAACACGAGCAAAGTCTCTGAGGTTAAACAGGTAGTGTGATTTAGCAGGGGTAGGCAGTAAGTTGATGGTGGCATTCTTATACACGGCCATAGTACCTTCTACTATTTGTTTACCGACAACTCGCAAATCAGCATTAAAGCCTCTGTAGGACATAGTATGCTAGGTCAATAGCAATTTGTACATCACTACTCACTTTGCAAGATGCCAGTCCATAATTCGGTTAAAGATATGACTCATGGTAGAGTCATCAAACTCATTGATAGTGATCGTATTAAAATGACGTAAGAAACGTGAAGTGACCGGGTTGCGTCCACCACCAGGAGGGCCCATGGCAGCTATCAGTTGAATATCAACCAGTTTCATGGCTGTGGTCTCCTTCAGATCATACCTGTACACTACCAATGAAACTAATAGTCATAATAACCTGTCCATACCAGTTCCAGTGGTCCAACCATTGTCGTAGTAATTCAATAGGAGGCTGAGCACCATATTCTTCTCTGGCTGGCATGTTGAGATCATCCACAAACACAACCTATCAATGATCATCATTGTTACTCCCACAAACATATGGTTTTCTTACAGTTCTCCAGCCAAGTGGAGGGCCAAATACTCCTTTACGACGTTTGTCCAATTTGGACAAAATAATGTTTTGTGTTTGTGTTGATGTTGTTTGAGCAGAAAAGTTGATCAGTACTGGCTTGTATGTATCCTTAGGTAACTTGTTCATCAAAAAATCCTTGAAGACATTATTAACAGTGATCAAACATAACAATGACAGAACTTACAGTGATATATACTGACTTTCCAGTACCAGTGGGACCAACAAACAGACAAGGTTTCTTATGGCTAATTAACACATCCATCAGGAAAGTATATCGGACTGTATCCACTGTTGGCACAATGATGGTATTAAACTTTGCATCCTGTAAGGAGAAACTATGTATGTGTGGGACGGGGGAAAACACTGGATAACCTTAGGGATGGCTGGAGCATCCTTAATAGCATCTGTCCAAGGAACCCACTGCCCAAAATCCTCCTTCACAAACCGGTAGCTATAAACTGACTGTTCTTCTGGAAATGGAACAGCAAATGGAATTTCTGGAGCAGCTACAGACTCCAAAATGTGAAGCTTGGTTTGCATATCCATTGACAGAGGACCCTATTACAATTACTCAGTACCCAATAGTACAATAACTACATGTGACTAATTACCAGAGATAATTCCCTGATAAGTGAATCAAATGCTTTTCTACTTTTCTCATCTCCAGTAGCTCCCATAGACCACACACATGAAAACAGGAACGTTCCCTGTAAAGTCAATCATATAGTATCTGCACAATGGGTGGATGGGGCTCACCATTATCCAAGCCTCCACTTGTTCTGGGGACAATTGTTTAAACTTAGTCTCATCTGTCAGTTCATCCATCATTGACTCGTGGATGTTCATCAGAGAATTAGTCAAGTTAGAATCAGATGTTGGTGACAATTCCTATTGTTCAACCAAAAATGATTTCAATCATTAGACCATCACTTTACCTTAAAGCCAGCCTTCTTTACAAAGTCAAGACATGGTGGTACCATTCTATTGTACAGTTGTGTGAGCAACTCATGTTGATCTTTCAAGTGTTCTGGTAAAGTTGCTAACCAAGACTGGAACAGTGGTTGCCATCCCAGCATGTGTGGTTCCATGTAGATCATACCACAACGTGATACCTTGTAGAATTATAATAACAAATAATGTAGCTACTAAAAGTGGGTGGGGCTCACTGTAGCTGGAGAGGCCACCTCCAAGTCCATTGGCTCAAATATCAGGTTAGTAGTGGAAGCCAACTGAATAATCTCACCACTCATCAAGCATAACTAGACAAGACATAACATAGAGAACTATATTGGCCAGTCAGTAAAGTAAACCTTCTTATTGTCATCCAACACAGTATTCATATTCTCAATCCAAATAGCATCTACTGGTCCATCAAATATTAACCATTTACGATCAGGAGTCTAGGTAGAGAACACAGGCTACAATGACTGCATGTTACTATACCATACATGGTGAACACTTACTGTTGAGCTGGCAAATGATCGATAGCTGACGGCCAATACTCCATCAGACCACTCGTGAGATACAGGGTCAAATGATCCATACAATTGTCCCATTGTGATGGCCTTGGGGTTGATGACTGTGATCTGTACTTTGTTTTCTTCCATCAAACCCTTCATAACATGATCATCACAAGCTATGCAAGATTGCAGCCACACCCACCTTTTCGTTAATGTCTCCTAGAGCATGTGCTAACACACGATAAGCTGATGTCTTGCCTCCAAATGGTTCACCAACAATCATGAACCCATGACGTACGATCATCATCTCGTAGATCTGTTGTACATTAATTGTGAAGAACAATTTTTTTTTACAAACAGCAACTTTGTATTTATTTATTTATTTATAAAGCGGTATAAGTGTTACTAACCTGTAGAATCTTTCCCTGGAACACCTCAGTACATTGCAGGTTTAGCTTCTTACAGTTTTCTGCAATTGCTGGGGCCAGTATAGAGTAGTCTGGTTCAGGTAGTTTCACTCCAGGAAACAAGTCACTTGTGATACCCTAATAATTATACAGCTGTATACCATATTGCAAAAAGTATAGATCTTAGAGAAACATAGATAGAGTTATCCGACCCTCGTTTATCCGAAATCAGAGTTGACTGTTCTATTAGAGTATTTTGAGTACAATTGTACGTTTTATTAGAGTATTTCAACAAAGCTCTGCATATAAAACTTCAGTTATCCAGAAAATTCACTTATCTGAACACTTTTACCATCACATTGGGGTTCAGATAAGCTAGGGTTCACTGTACCTGTCACTCTACATATAAGATCTATGAATGACTACTGACTCACATGAAACAGTGGAAGATCATGTGACAAGAACTTTGGGAGGTTTACATCTCTGATAGAACGTAACATCAGAATATCCTCATCTTCATTTGGATATGCCAACTATGTAGTTATATACAGGCCAAACCATGAAATACTGTTCAAATACGTTACAGACAAATACACACCTTTAAATTTCCAGCAGCAGTCAGTACAGACTTTACAGCTCTCATACCATAATCATAATGGTGTTGAGAAGACAACTGTTCTGAACACAGACGATAAGTGGCTACTATCTTGACTGACAAGGGACGAGCATTTACAAAGCCACAAGAGTATAACACAATTTCAGCAATCAAGGCATAATCCGGTACCATCATAGCTACTGTACGGAACAATGCTTTCAAGTTGTCAGGCAGTTCAGAACGACCAGCATAACCAGGGTTCATAGTAATGAATACACTACAAGTGGGATCCAACTTGATCTCTGTTCCTTCAAACAGCAGTGTTGCTGCTCCTGAATTAATACCTCTCTGAATGGTTAAGATTTGTTGGGCAACAACAGACAACACTTCAAGGTCAATACGATTGAACTCATCAAAACAGGACCAAGCTCCACAAGATGCAAGTCCCTTGAAGAACTTTCCAAGTGCAATATAGTCCAATCCATCAGAACAGTTGAACACTACACACTATTGCAAGAACATAAATAAAATAAAATATGTATTCATAAGTACCTGTTTAGCTACAGCTTTAGCCAAATCTTTCACAGTCTCTGTTTTACCAGTACCAGCAGGACCCTCCGGTGCCCCTCCCAAGTGAAGATGTAGTGCACCAAATAATGTACGATAACAACTGTGGTGGGTGTGGAAGATCAGTAAAAGGGTGGGGTTAACAAACACTGCACACTCACCGATCAGTTAAGGGAGTTATGACCAGTCGTGATGAGTTACCAAGATATTCATATCCATAAGCGAGATGTGAATTAATCATTCTAGTTACCATGTTATCTTCTTCCCAGTAGTAACGTAACTGACTCAGCCACTGGAAATCATTTTCACTGGTTACCTCTAGTATAGTAATGTGTAGTCACTAGGTCCTACTAGTATCAACCGATAACTCACTGTTCTTCACTAGCTTGTCCAGTACATCACGTGCATGTACATCCAACACCACCAGTGCACCAAGTGTTGTCCGATTCTGCTTGTTTAGCTTTCCTCTCACTAGTTCTACGATACTGTCAATCTGTGTGTTGTTTTGTGCTAGGTAGGTCTCTAATGCCTGTAATACATCACATGAACAAACCATCACTATACTTCAATATGTATGTACCTTTTGACCACTACGAATGGCTTTGTGTACTTCAACTGTCCAATATCTTTGTGAGACACACAGCACAGCTTGTCCTGGCCATGATACAACCCATTCCACTCTGACACTATCAGGATAAGCCTCCATGGCTCGCTGGGTAATATTGTGTACACTGGTCACCATATCTCCCTCTAGTTCAAGCAGCCACTTCTCTACTTGTCCTCTAGCTTTAGCTGTGGAGATGGTCTCCACTAATGGTACCACTTCTCCTTCTGAGCTCTTCATCTCTGTAATATCCAATTCTTCTGTAAACGTCAGTTTAGCAATACCCTCAAAACACTTCTTAAGATGAGGCTGAACACTACAAAATTACAAGTAAAGACAAGCATAGAGCAGCTGCTCTTACCGAGTTGGGTCTTTAGTTTCTGACAAGATTTCCAGCAACTCATCGTTGGAAAGGAAGAAGAAACGAGGAAAGTAAAGTCGTTTCTTCTCCAAGTATTCATTCAATCCTTTCAGAATGAGGTCAAGCAACTCATTAGATTTCTTCAGTCGTTCATACATCTTATCAATCAATGTAACTACTAGCACATGTCGATCCTAGGAATGTCATTTGTATAGAGCTTATACACACACAACACAAACTACTTACAATATCAGCAGCCTTTATAATATCCTTCCAATGTTTATCGACTTGCGTGAAACGACGTCCTTCTTCTGGCATTTGAGCCATGATATCGGGAGAGCTGAAGATGGGCTCCAAGTACAACCAGGTGGCTTGTACCTTCAACCATTCGTCAAGAATTTCTTGTAAACTGAGTAGCTTATGTTCCCATTCCCTGTAGTGATATTACCTCTGAAGTACATGAGGATTATAAGATTATGTGTAGCTAGCCTATAATAATGGCAGCTTTGTGATTCACTGGTTTATGACTACTGTGACTGTTATATTAGAATAAATGTGTGTTTTAGATTACTACACTAGAACAGCTTTGACTGCTATATTAGAGTATTTGTCTGATCTATCAATTTTACAATGATAATTAATTTGGCTTGACAGAATCTGTTGGGATTATTCTGCTACCCCTCAATTATCATAAAAGTAATGCTACAACTTGCACTTCTGAACACAATTTGCATGAACTGGAACTTACAAATTAAACACTTCAAACTATCATTGTTTTGTACTAACTGTTGCACACATACGCAGTACACCTGATAAGCAACCATACAAACAGCCTTTTATATATATGTACATAAAAACAGCCGCACACATCCACACAACAGACTTACTTGATTTGTGCTTCAAAAGGTTTAATGAAGGGTGACCCCATCATCGTCTGAGTTTTCACAATGTGATCATCCAACAAGTTTTGAATGTCATCAATAGCAGTCAATATCTTAGTACCAGTCTCACGGTATGGGATAAGGGTGAACTCCATCTGGAATTAAACAAATGAACTCCATGAACACATGCGTATGTACATCAACATGATCAATTATGAGCACTACACTATGTATCCGACTAAATTCTATTTTTTAATGCATAAAACACTATTAGTAGGTATAGTGAGTTTAATTAACCAATGTATTGTACATAACTTAAAGCTATTGCAAATAAAATTCTCACCACGTCTTCATTTTATTAGCCATCCCTGTGTGGGGTCTATATATGTTTCCAATGCCCAAAACATACCCTGTTTTTGGCAGGGTATATAGCATTACATGTGGTAGACATAAGAGCAGTAGGAGTGACCAAGGGAGTATAAAACGACAAGTGAAGGTCACTAGGCTAATACTAGTTTAACCAAGTAAATATGATATCTGAAAACACAAAAACATCTCATTGTGAATCAGTAGGACCATACTAACAGTGACATCCAATCTCCACATGGTGACATATATACCAACACACCTCATCCCATTCTGATACCATCTTTTCCATAGCCTTCTCCAAAGAAAATTCTTTGCTTGCTCCTTCACTGATTGACTCAAACTGCTCAAGGAATGGCTCAAGGTTCATTTCCACATATTGTGACAGGTTAGAGTTCTAGAGTATCACAGATAGGTTACATGTTAAATTATCTAATAGATACACAACCTCATTGGGTCTTAGGTCTTGTCCTGCTATCTCACTCATCTTCTCCCAATGACGATCACGTAAACCAGGATTAAACAGAGCTGCCAACAATGGAAGATGCTCCTTGAATTCGTCCACACGACTTTTAACCTAATAGGAATATAGTATCGGTGATAACCCTAATAGAACACACACTAAATTCAATCACTCTAGAACAATCAAGACAGCAGGTTGGGCACAAACAAACCATTTAGTGATACATAGATACATACAAATGTGCTGCAAGTTCTCAATAGTTGTAACATGGGTAGTTGACTGACCTTCTGAGCCATCTTTTGAGCATTAGGATAGTCACTAAATGTCTTCTCCAACTTGTAGAGACCACGCCAGAAACCACCAGCATCATTGTCTACCTGGTCAGGATCTACTGCACCCATTGGACCAAACATCCACATCCTAAAACATACCATGTTGTAGTGTAAATTAATTGTATTAAAAATTAATACAGGTGGGTAGTTTGTAATAATTGATAATTAGCAAGTAATTTGTTTACAAATTGTTAATCTGTTCACTAATTACTAAATTTGTTCACTAATTATTAAATTTGTTCACTATTTATACTACAGTGATATACAATCACACAAGCTGTGAAAAAATGGTGCAGCCTTCAAAAAGTCTGGATGAAAAAAGTTGTGAAATCAAAAGTGGCAGCCAAGAAATGACTCCAATGATGTTAATGGCAATCATTTTTGTGTGAGTATAACAATGCAATCTGGGGCCCACATTATGTTATGGACAAACAAAAAGTAGAGGCCATTCAATGATGAGCCCCCCCACCTGTTGAGATCTGCCATATTATGATTGACTGCATTATTTAAAATTACTGTCGTTACAGTATCGTAGGCTTAAATTCCCACACAAATTATTGATCAAGATAATTCCTTTAGAGTGATTAATGATTGGAATTCTCTATCAGGGGCGGATCTAGGATTTTCAGAAGGGGGTTTCCAGTGGTAGTAAGACTCAGCGCAAGGGTCTGGGGATGCAGCCCCCAGACGCTGGCAAAGTTTTAATAATTACAATATATTTAATAAAACTTTGATGTGTTATACTACTACACATTAGTTATTTTACATATCCGATATACTGATGTTCACTATCATCCAATATTCTAGTGAAATAGCTAGCTATTCTGCATCCACAGAATGACAAGATGGTTTTATGGGTATCCATAAATTTTATTCAGTTTGAACTTATTTGCATGGCAAATGTCAAGTTTTTAAAGCTGCTTATCAGCACTCTGCTGCTGTGATATCATTATTTTAATGAATTGTCAGACAAGTTAGCTGCACATTTAACCCTTTGGCCCCAAAGCCAATATTTTGGCTTTGGTTCCTAAAAACAAAAATTATTTTACGAAAAATACGCGTTTTGACATATAAATTTGGGCTCCTGTTACTCCATGTAGGCCTTCGTGGTTTGTGTTAAACTACTCATGAAGGATAGATCTACAACATCATTTAACTTTTACTAACCCTCTTTATTCCGTCTCTCCTTTATGACAGGTAGTATCGTAGAAATTATTATCTTAAAAATGGCTGAAAATTCTTTCAAACGTATATTGGCCTTACTTCACGCTTGATCATGCTACAATGTTTGGATAAAGCTTAGGGTATTACCCATTAACCACAGAGTAGCATGGTCCAAACTGTATATTCATAAGATATTTTGTTTACGAGATATGTGCGTTTGAACGCATGCGTGTAACAAATGCCAATATATTGGCTTTCGCGTTTAACGGAACAACTTTTTTTATTAACATAGGGCCAAGGGTTAAGTAGCTATGTTGATCTCTTTCTAAGTAGTTAGCTATCTATCTAATTGAAGTACCACCTTCTCAGTTCTGTTTGTTCTGTAGTCTTACTACTAACAACAAGAAATTTTCCTTAAAAATCAGTTGTTGGCCATGTACAAAATATAATAATTAAGTGATGGGTATCAATTAGAAATAGCATTTTTCACTTGGATATGATTCTTAAGTTTTACTGCAAGAACAGTGATAGCATTAGTTAGCAGATGGGTATTGGTGAGTATAATCAGGGGCAGTGGAGCAGGCCAAAAGGTGGGGGCCAACTTTGGCAATGAAGTTGAAACAGTGGAGATTAAAGTGTATAGCTAGCAGATTTGAATGGTATTCATCGGGCTTGCCTTCAAGAAAAGTTCACATTACAGAAGCTCTGATAGAGTATTTTATTATGTTTCTAAAGTAGTCACTTACAGTCTTCAAAAGATATTATACAAGTTACTGTTCTATTAGAGTGATTGACTGTTCTATTAGAATGGCTGACTGCTCTATTAGAGTATCTCGACCTTTTCTTACAAGCATTGTCCTTTAAAAGTGGGCCCCCTGCTCTCCCCCCTGTTTCCACCATCTATGATAATTCATGTGTTATATTCTATGGGGTGCTACAGTGAAGAATCAGTACAATATTAGCTAATAGATATATAGCTGCCAAATGGCTAGACAGCAGTTCTGAAGTCAGCCCAACACCAAAGGGGTTTCCGGAAACCCCAGAAATCCCCCTAAAATTGCCCCTGTCTATCCCAGTCAGTGATTGATGCCAATTCCCCAAATCAGTTAAGAACCTGCTGGACAGGTACCAATAAATGTAACGTATGATTTGAAATGGTTAAAATAAATTGTGTATGACTAGAGTGTATGGTTTGGATGTACAAGCTTACGCCTCTATCCAAAATTTACAATTAATTGCCTGGCCACCACCTTTGATTTCATGGCTAGGCTTTTGAAGGCCGCGCCATCTTTTCACAGCTTGGCTGTTTTTATATGGATTTCACTTCTTTTTGTACTTTATAAGGCCCCAAAACCAGCCTATGGTTGACTTTAGGGGTTGTTTTTACTCACATTTCTTCTTATCTATGCAGACACAACGAAGACAGGGTTATAAATGTATTGTATTGCATGATTTACTTCAATATTATTGCAATACTCTAATATAGCGCAATTTTTGAGGACTCTAATAGAACATACATAGAACAATCTTGAACTTTTATTGGATCAATGAAATTATAAACATTTACTAATAATAGCAGAATTTTCATTTATAAAGTAGAAATTAAGTGGAATAATTATAGTAGTGGTTCAGTAGTTAAGGATGCAGGTGTTAGGTATGGGGTCCACTAGTAAGAATATATTGAATGTTTTGACATTGTTTTGTAGCTTTTTTATCCCACAGTGACTGCTCTATTAGAGTATCTGTGACTTTACACTCGGTTTTTGCTTTGAAGCTCTGTTGTTGCTATTCATCAAACCATCAAAAGGTACTACTACGATGATCAGCCTGTGCACACACCAATTTTCAAATTATTCCCATACTCGGTTTACCCTGTAGCCGTGACAAAAGTTTGATGCAATGGAGTTACACATTTGCGTATAACAATTCTTGCAAAGTGAGTAAAAAGAAATCTAAGACCCTGTAGACTTAAGAAGAAAATACGAAGAAGAAAGTCTAAACTTTGAATGCCCATATTTCACAAATGGCTGGTGCAAATTTTGCTGTGTGTGTATGGCCTACCCTACCTGGTGGACAGCTATAATGCAAAAATGGTGTGCTTTGGAGAAAGGGCCATGGAACTATGCACTCATGAAAATGGTGTTTTTTCTTCTATTAATATATCCACAGTGACTTTCTTGGCCGCACAACACACTATCATGTATCTTGATTTGTGATAAAACATTACAGTATCCTTGCTTTGCTTGTGGCAACAACACAGGATATTATTGTAGAACCCTATGTTTCAAGTGTAGCTGTCACTTAAAAGAATAATAATATTGTCTTTGATGTACGGGGCCTTGAAGAGACTCACAGTGACAGTTAACCTGTTGGCATGTTCTAAGTATAGCTTAGCATACACATATAATTGTATCCAGTGCTTGTTTGCACATACGTAGACACTAGGCTTGTACCGATACCACATTTTGCATCTGATCCGAAAGTTTTTCAATGAACCGACATTACAAAAAACAGCCAATACTAACCAATATCCTTTTTTGAGATACAAGTGTTAAACTTTCAATCACTGTTGTGTGGCTAATTCAACAACCTCTTCAATTATCCAATACTGTAGCTAGTTACCAATGAAGCTCTTTGATGAAAATCTGTCAGTACAAATCAACTGTACAAAAAGAAGCTATAAAGATACCAAAAGTGAAGAAAAAAATAACCTGGCTACTCTGACATTTGAAACTTATAGTCTTGCAAGCCAGACTTTTTCCCATTATCCTTTGCAGTATAAGCACCCTTACAGGAGGGTCTGGGGAATCTGGACAAAATCCTCAGGAAGTAATGTATAAAATGACTACGTAACAGTGTTACAGTAGTCCCTTGGCCATCGATTTTCTGAATGTTCTGTTATCCAAACTGTGGAAGTGACTGTTCTATTAGTCTGTACTTTACCTAAGGTGTACGTTCTTTTAGAGTATCTGTATATAAATGTATGGGCTTCATTTATCCGAACTTTTCCATTATTCGAACACGCCTAGGGCCCAATGAGTTCGGATAATGGAGGAACCACTGTATTTTTATCATTGATGTTGCCTAAAGCCATGGTTTGAAAATGTTATGGTGCAACTAGTGCGGTTACATCAAGCAAATGCTGCGATCTGATTGGTCTACCTAAATTCCAATCAAGTTTGATTCAAGTAATGCAGTCAGACCCTTCCACACAGGTGCTTAAACTGAAAGTGATAACGCCCTGCGCAGAAAAGGGTCTGGCCTGCAAGACTAGGTTTATTGTACATAAATGAAATATCGACGATACACACCTCGTAATTGACTGATAACGATACTTGTGATATTGGTGCAGCACTAATAGACCTATCCACTTGATGCATGCATGCATACACACAGACAAACACACTTACTGGTACTTCTCCTCAAATTCCACAATGGTATCATATAACTTCACATAAGGTTCAAACTTATTAACAAGCTTGTTCCTCATTGGATATTGTGTACGATCCCACTCAAACAAATCTTCTTCACTATTGAATGTTTCAATCTTCTCCTGGGCAGCCTCAAGTTTCTTTCTCAAACTCTGTGCCTTCTTCTGGTAACGTGGCACCTCCTCTAGATCTCCAAATGCTTCAAATTCTTCAACTTGACGAGCATAACCCTCCAGTTCTTCATTAAACCGTTCACGACGTAACTACAACATTAAAGAGTCATCTATTCATCACATCACAATTCTATTATTACCTTAAGAGCCTCCTCAGCCTCTCGTCTTGTCTGTGTTATAATCTCTTTGTGTTCAGCAAAAATGGATGGCATTCTTGACAACCAGTCAAAAGTTTCTGCATTGAGTCTCATTTCAGACTGGGTCAGTGTCGTATGTTCTATTAGAAACTTTAGTCGGGTCATTGACTCAACCATCTGTTGTTCCAAATCAAAAATATCTTTCTCTTCCACCTTCTCAATGTATTCCTTTAATTCCATAAGATGGTCTGTGTTGGCAGGCGTAGTCAAAGCCTTTTCTGCTATCTTCTCGTACTCCTGTCTTAGCTGTTTGTTCTGTTCTTGGTTGTCTTTAATCATACGTTGTAGTAACTTGTTACAAATATTGTCAGTTCTCTTCACCAAAGCTCTGATCAGCTCATCACAGTGTAACTCATACAAACCCAATGGTACCAGCTATAGCACATATACAATAATAATATTACTAACTACCGTACATGAGGTCCCTACCTTGGTTACACTGTACTGTAACTCTCTACCCAGATTGTGGTACTTATCCACAAGCTAAATAGTCAATATACTTACTGTTAGACACACTGCAGGTGATCAACTTACACCACTGTATTCATCAAATAAATGTTCTTCAGATAAGAATTGGTCCAAATCAGCATCAGCCTGTATGTATGTGACACATTAACAGAACACTTCTGGGTCATGCTTACCTGTCTGGTAATAAGAGTCTCATATTTCTCAAAACTTTTAATGTAATCTTCAGGACCATCCATTGCAGAATGTATGATAGCTGATAACTGTTTAGGGACAAGCACAAAATGGTACTCATTTTTCTGCTAATGAATTGAAGGTGCTCACTTTTTCTTTAGCTCTGTCAATGATCTCCTCGGCAATGACTGGAGTAAGGTTGCCTTTATCTTTGTATGTCTGCAACAACATGTAGAGGTGTGGCTACACTGATCAGCCACACCCACCTCTTTTGAATAGAGCTTGCTTTCCACTCGAGGTACTGAACGAATTGCCTCCATCATCATGACAAACCCACTGAGAACAACACCCTGTAATAACACATATATGACAACCTGCTACATTGCTCATTATCAACAACTATACCTCAATGTCAGCGACGTTTGGTTCAAATGTAACCTTTGAGCCTTCCAATACAACTTCAACTACAAACCCTGGAAACTTACCAAGCTGTATTAAACAAAAAGTATATGATCAATGTACAAAAATCTCTGACCAATGTTACTAGAAAACACTGTACATACACGTTCATACATGCATGTACGCACACACACATGCACACAAACATACCTCATTACAGCTAAACAGTTCACTATAGTCTGCAATACTATCAAGAGCTAACTGACGTAATATATTGGACATCAAGACACTGACAGAGTCAAAGAACCGCTCCAAGTGGCTATCATCAAGTGGTACCATCTTACGCTTGTTGCCGAGATAAAATATATTCTGTACATCTTTAAACCACCTGTAAACATAATGTTCAGTATACTGCCCCCAAAACACTACACAGACACACTTCTTTAAAATAATCTTCTCAGCTTCTTCAATATGTAACACTAACATATTACGATACTCTCTCAAATGAAATGCCTTCTTGTTTGCCATAAGGTCTTTTATTCCAATCAACCTCAGTTGACTGTACAAGAAAATTGCAATACAAAATACGGGTGGGGCTATTGTTTATGTGTTGTACCTGTGGTAGTTATACCAAGCATTGAGAACAGCAGGCATGGTGGGGTTGGTGATGTACAACTGTTTGGATACTGACTGAACAGCTGCTACATAAGATTTATTCCATGGCTTGGGTACCACTGCTAGTCTATAACACACACTAAATGCCTCACCATTCCCTATATAAGACTGTCTTACTCTTTTCTGTGAGGTAGTGACACTTCACTTTTTTGCTCTTGTTTGAGACGTGGGTCCTTCAGCACAAAGTCCACTGCACATTAATAACTAAATATATCCATCACAAATATTGTATATTTTACCGATGGATTTCTTGACACTGAGAATATAGTCATCCTTCATTTCATCAGATAGTTGTTCAATACTGAGTACAAATGTAGTTCTCAAGTGTTTGGGTACCAGTTGTAGTACATGGTCCAGCCAGGAGTCCTCCATGGGAGCCACATGGTCTGTATCAATCCCATTGTGAATGTAGTAATAGTAACGCTGTGGTATACACCAGTATATCAGTAGCTGATAAAATAACACGTGTTTACCAGAAGATCTTTTTCTGCTGGAGTGGGAGATGGCGAACGCGCTAAATCTCCAGATGCTTCAGTTAATGTTGCATCAGCATCAGGGGGTCCATGTTCATTGCCATGTCTATAATACGGGGAGTAAAGATGACAGACAATGAAGAGTGACCAACTTACAATATAATATTAACTAAAGCACTCCTGAATTGTTCACGGTCCCTTTTTGGTTTAGTGAAGGAAGATTTCTTTGTCATCGGCCCAGAAGAACCTGGCTCCCATGAGTAACTTCGTGAACGCTTAGGTCTCTGGCCTAGGTTATATATTACAACAAACTTTCTACATTCTTGCACTAACCATTGGTAGGAATTTTTCCTAGAGGTGGGTGTGGTTCAACTTCTCTGTGTCCATTAGAAGGGCGTGGTGGCTCAGGTAGTAGTTTAAAATTTGGTGTAGTTTGTTGCCACGACGGCTTAGTACGATGCTACACAAACACTTACACATTAACTAATCTTGTGTAAAAAATGCTCACCTCTGGTAGCTTGGGAAGAAATCTTACAGGCTCTGGTTTCTTTCCAACCAGGGGCTGGAGATAAATATTTATAATTCCAGTATTTATTATGCCAACAGCAAATTACCTGCACTCTCGAATCCATTAGCTGCTAAACGCACTCCAACAGCAGTAACGAAGCTTTGTTATGTACAACGGCCATTTTGTCTTGTGAAAATTGTGTGTTGCCATGGCAATATAATCGACACATTTTTGCACTATGAATCTCCAACTAAATTACTTTGTTACAAAATGTGCAAATTCTTTTATACTATTGTGTACAAGTGTTCGTCTAAACAAACGGCAGATAAGCTCTAAACGGTTTCGGGCTTTCTTTTACCGTAAATTTCGAGTAACCGGAATGCCGCCTAAGAAAAAGGAGGAAGAAAAGTCGCCTATTTTCCTAGGAAGATTCGGCACTTCTCTCAAATGCGGAATAGTCGGCATACCCAACGTAGGGTAAGTTTTTTTTTTTGAAATTATCGATTTTACAAGAGCTTGTAACGGTGGCATTATTTAGAATATAAACTTAGCACGTGTGTTCTTGATCATTACAGAAAATCAACGTTTTTTAATGTACTCACGAAAAACAATGCACCAGCCGAGAACTTCCCATTCTGCACAATAGGTAATCACAATAGATCTTCTGATCATTCACTGATACAATGTGTCGTTAGACCCTAATGAGGCTCGTGTAGCGGTCCCTGATGCAAGATTTGATTTTCTGTGTGACTACCACAAACCTGCAAGGTTGGTATGCTGTGTTACATAGAAGGCCTGCGATACTCTAGTATGCTACTGTAGTAAGGTGCCGGCCTTCCTTCATGTGGTCGACATAGCAGGACTAGTTAAAGGGGCACATGAGGGACAAGGACTTGGTAATGCCTTTCTATCCCACATCGGGGCCTGTGATGCTATCTTCCATGTAATCCGTAAGTTATTTTTACATAGAGAGTATGTCAGTAATCGGTGCAATCTGATTGGTTATAAGGTGCATTTGAAGACACTGATGTGACACATGTTGATGGAGAGGTCAACCCTGTGAGGGACCTGGAGACCATACATGAGGAGTTGAGGAAGAAGGTGGGTCATTGTTGTTATGGACATGTGGTTAACATGTGTTGTGTTATTGTAGGATGAACAATATGTTGCTAATCAAATTAGTTCATTAGAGAAAGTGGTAGTCAGGGGAGGAGACAAGACAAGGAAGTTGGAATATGTTAGTGTTCTTAGTGTGTGTAATTATAAGAGATGTTGTGTAGTGTTAATGTTGTAGTTGTTTGTAGTGTAGTGTGAGTATCAAGTTTGTGTGTGTGGGTGTGTGTGTACGCATACATAAATTATGTCAAGAATATATATTTTGTCCATGTAGTCATTGTAGTATATAGTGTAGCTATGGTAGTGTAGTGAGTCTAGTCTCTTATGTCTATATGTGTCTAAAATCATGAACACTGATGCACACAGGAGACGATTGTCAAGGTGCAACACTGTCTTGTAGACAGCAAAAAAGATGTCAGATTTGAAGAGTGGAGTACTGCAGAGGTACACCCCACCAAATTCACGCACTATGCTACACCACACACGCACGCACGCACGCACACACACACACCAACTCTATATCCCTTTCAGATAGACGTCCTCAACAAACACTTATTCCTAACATCCAAACCAGTCATCTATTTGGTCAACTTATCAGAAAAGGACTACATTCGCAAGAAAAACAAATGGCTAGTAAAGATAAAGGAATGGGTGGATGCTAGGGAGCCAGGGTGTACCATTATCCCATTCAGTGGAGCATTAGAAGCCAAGGTGACACCAGCAACACACACAAACAACACTTCATTATCAATGCACCTCCTCGATAGCTAGTTGACATGGCAGATGATGAAGCACAAAGATACCTTGATGAAAAGAAAACAACCTGGTCAGCCTTTTGAATACGTTGTACATAGCCTATTTGAATGGGGTTTACCATATAGTGCTTTACCTAAGATAATATCTTATGGCTACAAGGCTCTTCACTTACAATATTTCTTCACATGTGGATCAGATGAAGTAAAGGCATGGACAATTATGGTGAGTGTAACTGTTAAGTCTGCACTAATCCACTGCCCCTCCCCTCTTTTTAGCAAGGAACAAAAGCACCTCAGGCAGCTGGAAAAATTCACACAGACTTTGAGAAAGGTTTCATCATGGCAGAGGTAAGCCAATCTTCTTTCCCACAATGGTAACTGGTTAATCACAAAGCTAAGCCCACCAGTGTAAGGTTACCAAATCAGTCAACTCCCTTCAGTGATCTAACTTTGTCAAATAATTAAGTGAACTTTTATACCCCATATTTTTGGTCCACTTTCCATAGTACAGAAATTCTTTTGCTTTCAGAGTTTTCTGAATGGAGCTAGACATATTGGTACCACAACATCACTCAAGGTTTTGTCTATTGGGCCCTTGATTGTGGGAGTTTTCAAGTTAAGTGAACAAGTTGTTTTCAGTTATAAGGAAGTGTGGCATTCCTCACATTGCCTGCTAGAATGTGTGGTTTAGTGTATAAGGAAAAACAGTCAAAATCATGAGGTGATCACAGTCTATAGGTGCTAAGCATTGCAGGGGGTGAGATAGTTGGTAATTCCTTACCAGGGTTGCCCATTAGCTTTGCTATATGAAGCATGATGGTACAAATTTATTTGTTTTCAGGTTATGAAGTATGAAGATTTTAAAGAGCTGGGTTCAGAGTCTGCTGCAAAGGTACACACCACGATAAAACCACACACACACACTGGCTTGTAAACAATACTGGGCTAACAATACAACCTACCTTAATAGGTGTTTCATTGTGATCAAAACAGTGGCTAAAGGTTTCTGGTTACTTCAATACCAACAAGACCAACAAGACCATTGTTTGGCCTTATGTGGTTAATTGTAGTTGGCATATACCTGGAGCCAAGACATGCCCACTGGCAAATAGGTTGTAATTGTTGGTGAAGAAAAGTAACTTTGGTTTTCTGGCGAGATGAAAGCCTTACCTTTATTGAAATAATAATAAAGGTGTGTTATATATCAGCTGATTTGTTGGTTAGCAAGCTTGAGTGACAAATTTGCTCTACCTGTGAAAGGCAATTTTCCATCTTGTATTTCTATAGCTTTTGGCGTAAACTAGTTTAATCCCACCCAAATTTTGCTAAACAAAGGAAATTTATTACTTGTGAGAAGTGTTACATACCCTGTACATTTACACATATTTGTGCGCTTTATATATTGCTAGGCAGCTGGTAAATACAGACAGCAAGGAAGGAATTATGTTGTGGATGATGGTGATATAATTTACTTTAAGTTCAATGCTGGGGCAGGCCTGACAAGTGGCAAGAAAAAGTGAGCCATGCGTTGACTGCTGCCTGAACTACATGCGTCTATGTGAAACTTGTGGAATTAAATTTAATCAAATAAATATCTTTCAACACACACAATACATCTTGTACAAAAGTTTTTTAAAAGTATACAAACAAAAAGGGTATTATAAGAGTTACAGTTGCCAAAAGGTTCACTTTCTGGGTATACCTGCTTAGAAACATAACAGTGTATTTACAGTTAGTGTATGTGTAGTATGTGACAGTCAGTTGTGTAGTAACAAAACAGGGAAGTAAAGAAAAAAACCTGGTCGGTCCACTATAAAAAAAAATTACAAAGTGGAGAGAAAATAAACGTGCCAATGTAATACAGATGATTCAAAAAACTGGAAAATAACTAAATAAAATAAGTGAGCGGTGAAAATCTTGACCTGTATATATGTATCCTTTTGACCAGCACAGTAAATTAAAGGGTAACTCAAGTTAGATCTCCTGGAGTTCAGGTACTGTGTGAACAACTATCGTCGCTACGTCGTCAGGTAACATGTCGTCGGTGATACTCTGAATCGATGGAATATCTGAATTGTTTGACTTTAAAGAATTGCTACTGCCACTGATGCTGCTAATGCTGTCTGCATCTAAGCTTGATGACTGTCCCCTTGATTTCACTGGTGACTTTTCTTTAGTTTTATTGTGAGTTTTTATGTGCTTGCTGAGGTGGTCACTCCGCATGAATCGCTTTGAGCACTCTGGACACACAAACTTCTTTTCACCGGTATGGGTACGTCTATGCCGCTGAAGCTCATCCGACCTTGTAAACCTTTTCCCACAGAAGAGCCAATTGCAAATAAACGGCCGTTCACCAGTGTGCCACCTCAAGTGTGCTCTAAGATGTGATGTCTTTCCATAGACCTTATTACATCCGGGATAGTGACACAGATGCTGCTTCTTCTTGGGAGTCCCATCAGCATTCTTCATACTGTTCATACCATTAACACAATTTGGACAAGTACATGCAACACGACGCACTTTACGTGACGCCAACACAGTAGTATCAGCTAGAAAGGAGACTGGGTGAATCGTAGTAATAGTAGTTGCCCCACTGGTCCACACAGTGTCCATTTGCTGTTGCTGTTGCTTCTGTTGCTCAATAGCTGGCTGCTCTACTGTTGAAGTAAAAGCTACTGTCCCAATGGATTGTGTGGACTGATTAGGAGAAGTAGGGCTCAATGGTTGAAAAGGACTACTGGTAGTCGGGTAAGGAAAGGCTGTACCATTAGTGGTAGCATGTGTAGCTGGGGCTGACCAGGGCCCCGAGTTACCACGTACATTATTCCCCCACCAGTTATTAGAATGCTGCTCGTCATGTACCTGCTGTTGATGGTAGTGATGCACGCATCCTGGAGACGTTGGCTCTGCTTTAGGGATTAGCCCAAATGGAGAAGCACTTTGCTCAGACGCTATACGCATCGGAGGTTGATAGTTGTCGGAGAAAACTTCAAACTTGGGAGTGGTGGACGGCAGGGCTGAGTATGGAGGCGAAGGAAACGGCATATTTTGATGATGATTCACTCTTTGCTGGAACACAGTTGGCCCGTTGTCTTGTGGCCATTGCAGTGCACAGATACTCTCAACCATAGCACAATCTGGGGAAGATGCTGGGATGAGCAGTCCAGCTGGCTTGTGCAGCATTCTATTTGCCGTTTCCTGCTCGTGTTCTTGCACCGAAGTACAAATATTAGCAAGTGTATCCAGCGATGAGTCCTGTGGGCGATAAACGTGTGTTAAAAGACAGGGGCAGGGCGGAGACTGAAAAGCAGTTCAAGTAAATAAGACGTCAAAATAAATTTAGCATAAGCGATAAATGTTGAATACAAACAAAGCAGCCTTACGTTATCCGACGGGCACCACGCTATTTGCTGGTACTGCTGCTGTTGCGGTTGTTGCTGCTGCTGATCTAGCTGTTGACCTTGGAAATAATCAGCGGGTAATAATAACTGCGTCAAAGACATCTTGAGTAAACAGTCCCAAACGTTATTCACTACGCCTGGGACGGAACAACACGCGCGCTTATTATAGGAAACCCTATTACCACCGCCCACGTCCAATTTTTATCGCGTGATCGATGTTAATATGCCTCTCCTACTTCCGATTCTTACACAAAATATTCGGTTGCCCAAACAAAAATTATTAAAATATAGTTACGTTCAAAAAGTGTATAAAAAAATAATGCTTTTTGTAATGCAATAAGTAATACAAACATTAGTCACATACAAATACTCAGCAACTATTCGCTGGTGGGTCAACTGTTACAGATGATGTGTGTAGATTGTCTTCTAGGATGTCTGTCTGATCTACTGGTGGTAAGTCATCTTCAGCATTCAAAAGATCTGATTCTGAGCTACTTGACTGCATGAAATTGCTGGCATCACGATAAATTGTTACCGTTAAGTGTTCGCTAGATTCGTCTACTTGTGTATCATCGATGGAATCATTTTCCGGAGGGGAATAAACTGGTAAGCCATCTTCCATGGTGTCTGAGGGTGTAAAATCTTCTTCAGTATGGGTTGTATACATTGGAATCACTTCTCCTACATTGTCAGGGGAAGGGTAAGATGGTAATTCTACTTTAGTGGCGGTTGATGGTAATTCACTCATTCCTGATGATTTCTGCATCTTCGCCGTATGCATTCGGTTGAAATGCTTCTTTAGGTGATCACTACGAGTAAACCGTTTATCACACTCGGTACACTGATATCTTCTCTCTCCAGTATGGATCCTGTAGTGTCGTTGTAACTCATCAGATCTTGAAAATCTTTTACCACAGATCTTCATAAAAGCTGTCGGCCACTCACACACATATGGCTTTTCACCTGTATGTGTCCTGACATGGGCCTTAAGGTGCGAAGACTTGTGATATGTCTTGCCACAACCTGGCCAATGACAGATATGAGTTCTTTTAGTTCCAGCTGGAGCGCCATTCTTTCTAATCTCTTGACAGTTGGGGCAAGTACAGCCAGTTCTTCTCCTAACCATACTCGTGTCTTGTTTGACACGTCGTAAGACTGCCTGCTTATCTTGGCCAGCAATTTGAACATACTGAACCACAGCACCATTGTTATTGGAATCATTCGGAGCCATATACACATGCTGACCTCCCATAGCTTGTGCCTGCTCAGGGCTGAAGTTGACAGTCGTAGGTTGAGCATTGTCTAATAGTAACTGGATTCCATCAGACGTCACAACAGTAGGCATAGTTTTAACATATCCTTGAGGTTGAGGAGGAGGTTGTTGCATCATGGCTGGGTGACCAGATTGTATCAGTTTTAGCTGCTTGCCATCAGCCGAGACTGGTATTAGCATTGATCCATTGTTACTTTCAACTGTGATCGGTGGCTGTTGTTGGAGTGAACAAGCGACGGAAGCTTGTAGCTGTATTCCAGCCTTCCCTGAGGAAGGGTCACAGGACAGATTTAGTTGTACTGCTGGCATACATGACACTGGGTTACCATTTGGTTGAGTAGCCATAGTAACCATTTGTGGTCCACCCCCTCCTGCTGGATTCTGAACAAATACAGGTGTGTCTTGTGGTAACAGTTCCTGGGTGACGAACGTGGGTGGAGTATAGGAATCTGCGGTGGCAGCTGAAGGACTAAGAACTTCTTTCTTCACCTCACTGACGACATCACTCTCCGTTGCGAGCTCCGTTGGCTCGGGCTGTGAAGAGGGAACGGCGGAGGTATAATACACAGGTATGATAGGTACGTATTGTACAAGTTTAGCAAACATCTGGCCATTAACCCTCTCCATAACGTCTTAAGTGAGCTATAATTAGAAATTCAAAATCTCTCTTTCTTCCTCAGCTAGGCACACTAATAGCTACACACCTAACTGCGATCACTCATCCGCTACAAACTGGCTATTGAAAGCAATAACTGGAGTAGCTACAAACCACCAATGCCGGGAGGCGGCCCATGACCGCAGCGTATATACTAACTAACCTCAAAAGACGTAGTGTAAACCACTTCCTCTGTACAATAATCATGATCCGTACTGGGCGTGGCTCCGGGGGATGACGTCATTGTAGACCACTTTCTGAAGCCGTACGCACACAGAGGATACGCCTTCCGAAACAACAAACTTTAGTCGCTGCTCTGAAACGGCGCACAATAGAGCGAATCCACTCAGCGAAGTTAACTGTAATCACGAAGTTTGACTGCTGGCTGTACTGGCACCACAACCACTGCACTCTCCAGGAGGCGTGCCGCTTAAATGTGATGGGTGTGTCTTACACGTGATTTTTTATAACGTCATACAAATTGTTTAGAATGGTTTAATATGGCTGTCCGATTAATGTCCAAACTATTGAATTTCTCCAATACTTGTTTGAAGTTAAAAAATGAATTCACTCCTTCACCAAGGCCTTCTCGACGAGTATACCTCCTAAAGTGTCCACCTTTACCCTTGGCTATCGGCCGGTGTGGTTCTTTTTGTGCTTGTTCAGCTAACTGTTCATAAAGTCTTCTTGTTGAGTGAATGTGACCACCAACACTAAACAACTCTAGGTGAATATTGGTGTCATAAAACGTATATGGTTTTTTACCTAATTGACACTTTGGTTGTTGGATTGTGGCTCTGCTTCCTGGCATCCTAGTTAGGGAAAGAACAAAAACATGATGAGCTAATCTAGTGGTAACAGTTAATTTGCAGGATGATGTGAGTGTTTCCACTTGTTAGTGGTGCCACCATCAATTTATGTGCTGATTCTGGTCACAACTAAAGCCAACCAATTCCTGGGGCTACAAGTCCAACTGTTGGGTACAGCCTTATATGGCTATTAACCACCTACCACTTTGTGGTCCTCCCTGTAAGAAAAGGAAGAGGTGGTACAGTTAATAACAACTAAATAGCTACCAACACAGCACACCTGATTTGATTGTGAGGGTGTTGCTTGAATGGCGTGGCACCTATAAAGATAGACAAGAGATGTACCAGTGTTACAGAGTCAATAGCCAGTGGTTATTATCTAAGATGTAGTGCTATTCAGTTATCCCAGCTCTGGTATGCAAGGACATATGGCACCTGAACAACTTAGCGTGGAGGAGTCAACCTAACTAATACGCTTTGGTAAACTAGCTGTCTACTTTACAAGCCTCAGAAATGTCGTTGTGGGGAAGCCCTATCTTGCAATGTACAGCACACATTAGCATCACATGAGACAGAAGGTGTGATAGAAGCCACACTAAAAGGAAAACGACCATCTGATGATCTGGCAAGTGTTGTAGGAGGCATAACCACTGACTATGTTGTCAATGGCTTCACAACACATCTTACTTCTTATGGCGTGTTCAGTGGTTTGTTGTAGTTGATAATAGTTGATTGATGAAGCGTTTACCTGTGACATTATGTGCAATTCAATTGTGCATGACAGATCGTGGTATATTTCTGACCTGTGAACAGAAAGAGTTTATTGACTCGCTCTCCTGTATAGATTTCTGCTTGAGATATCTGAAATGTCTTCGGGCTAGATTTCCTCTGATAGCTATTGCAATTATATAATGCAACACTTGAGATAATTGATGTAATTAGGTGATTTCATTTTTTGTAGTGGTACAAGGAGATTCTTAGAAAGACATGGGAACTTGATGTGGTTACCCCCCACACTCACCACCAATTAAACTATTCAAAATGTCCTGCCAACCAAAAATAGTAGATGAGCGGATTCATTCAAATTTTGTGATCCATAGAACAAGCAGAGGTCATGGTGAAGCCAACCCAACTCTTGAGAATGGAAGCCAGTTGTTATTTTATTAACCACAAGCTAACTGTTTATCTATGGTAGAACTATTAACACTCCACTTATCTAATTTACAATGAAGGGTCTATTTCATATAAAGTAATGCCACTTTGTTAGTTTCAATGCTACTGGCTAATCCCTGGGGGGAAAAGGAAAAGGGTCACTGTTATAGTATCTTATATCGGATGACGGCTAAAGTTACAATCAACAAGTTATACAGTTACATGGACACACACACATGGGCCGTACCAGACTGGAGCAAAACAATGCTGTTATGCGTCCTTTGTGTCTCTGTCTGTCTCATCCTAGTCTCTAATACTTTCACACTTGACATAACACTTTTGTGTAGTAATAGCCGCATACTGTTGTTGCGTGATACTGGGGTGAAAACATAGCATCAATGCATGTTGCTATAAATGAGACGTACATTTTTGTGCCACTTTTGTAGCAGCCCTCTTTGCACGTTCTTCCTTCATCCTTAGAATTTCGGCTCTAGTTCTCATACCCCTTATTGCTGTATGACATCATAAACAATGAAATACACATGAGCTGTAAAAATGGTATTCTTAAGGATTCACAAAAAGGAACCACAAGAAAATCCATGATTACCACAATAGAAAACATACATACCTCATTACAAGTATATTTTAATCTATTTACTAACCAGCTTGTAACTTTACTATGGTCTGTGTCATTTGTACTCTTCGTTGTTCTTTTAAATTTTCATATTTCTTTTTAGCTAGGTACCTTCGTATTACTATACATTATCAGCATGTTGAGTAAAGTGTGGGTAAAATAGTACTATCTTACCAGATTGTAGTTGGATTATTAAGGTAAGTCTCTTTGCTTGTGCTTGTTTTTCTGCTTTGAAGTGGTGGCGAGCAAGAAACCCACGAATTGCTACACCATATGGTAACAATTACACATACAGAAAACAAAACTAGCACCTGACTGTAATCTGGTGATAGCTAATTGTTGTTTGTGATGACTTCTCCTGACCAGCAAACCTCTCACCCTTGCCTGTAACTTGATAATCAGTTCTTCTCTTCTCTTTGCCATCAATTTCTTGTATGCTAGCCAGCGAGCAAATCCTATTTACCAATAGGTACTCCATCTAAATGATTTGAGATCTATATGATTGCTAACCATTCTGTATAACTCTGGCAGCTCTGTGGTACGTGTTTATAATCTGTGTTAGCCGTTCAACATGATAGTATTTCAGAAAAACCTATTAAACAATGTTTTGCTTTAATTTCTTTGAAACTTGGAGTTTTACCTTGGTGAGTCCCATTTTCCATCCCTCTAGTCCTGACTGCATCAACACTTGTATACAATTTGTAGGACAGGCTTCTACTGCTTCACTCAATTTGAAACTGATCAATTTGTATCGCTCCACAAAAGTATCAAATGGAATACGATGTGAGTAACCCTAATGAGAAGATTTCATGTTACAATGAACAGTGCAAGAATGAGAAAGTCTAAATGTCTACCAACAGTATGCATGTCTGGGGGAAATCTTAACTCAAGGGTGTGGAGGCATTTTTCCTTAATGACCACTACAATACTATGTCACAATCAGCCTACTTGTTTTCTAATGAGAGTGGTCTCAATCACACCAGTATAGCGTAGCTGGACAATGACTTTGTCAATTTGAAAGTGATTGCGACTCTTAAAGTCATTAGGTCTAATACACCTGTGTACAATAATAATTGATAATAGATGATGTAATGTTTTGTCCATCCCTACCTAACAAAGTGAGGTGTGCCAGCTAACATCTGTGATACCAGATCTCTCAATGAGTACTACAACACACAAACACAACAGTATTAAATTATCACTGTTGACAGCTACATGTGCTCACCACAAAATATGCCCCAACTGTGCGGGATTTTCTAGCGGTTAAAGTCCCGCTAGATGATAATGGTGACTTGGCCTTCATTTGAGGGGACCCAACCTAAAGTGTGTACCAGAGATACTGAAATAGTAGCATTCTAAATGTTTAGTTTAAAACCTGTGGAGCTCTGCGGCTAAATATTGGTGTAGCTGAAGGTTTTGGTTTCTTTCTCTGGTGAGGACTTCCAGTCTCCGCAACTTCAGTTGAAAGTGAGCTGACAAATAGTTCACTGACTAGTGTGTCATTAGAATCTTTTAGCAGATTCACTACATCAGAATGGAGAGTATCACGGTTCTTTTCCAAGAAGCCAGCTGTTTCATAGGTAACCTAGTGTGTGGACCACAACTATGTAAATAGGAGACAAGCCAGCATCTTGTGTCTATCTACCAAGCATGAATACACTTTACACTTGCACATTACAAACATACTGGGCCGGCATAATGTGTGAAGGTGAAACAAGGCCCTCTATCTTTGGGAGGAGTGTAGTAAGCAGAGCTTGAAAAGTGGTCATGAAATTTATCTAAAGGACAGATAGGTAAATTGTAGTACTGTATTAACATGTTGTATGTTACCTGCTAATGATCGGTCTGTTGCTCTAGGGAATCTACTTTCCTCATCCAATAAAGCCAGCATACCCATTGGTCTCTGGTATGGTACATCATATTTAAACTGATAAGCAGGTAAGTATCTTACATTGAGGAAAATATCCAAACGTGGCCGATTATCCTCATACATCACCGTGTCCACTTCAATCCCTTCCCTTTCATATTCCTCCTATTGTTCCACAGTAATAAGTCTGTAGTGACTACTCTTGAGCCCCACCTACCTGTTCCCATGCAAACACATGCTGGTTGAAGTAAAATTGAAGTTGTTCATTTGCAATGTTTATGCAGAGCTGCTCAAAGGAATTGTTCTTGAAATTTTCAAACCCAAAAATATCTAGTACTCCAATGGTATGAAGCTGGCGACTATAAAAATATATCACTATTTAAACTGTAACAATATCTGTATGCCTCACCTTTCCATTGGTGGCTTTAGTATAATGTTAATTTTACGTACAATCCAAGTGAATAGTCGTCCATATAACACCTAACGGAAATGACACAATCTTAGGCATGTGTTAAATTTATATACCTTAGCCATTGCATCTCTGAAGTCTACAGCCTTTTCAATAGACACAGGACGTCTTATTGTTTCTCCCATAGTGATAACATTTGATGAAGTAAGAGCTGCAGCAATCCTATTAGCCTGTACACCCAATAGAGTGGCAGCTAAGGGGGAAACAAACAAATTGAATATTGACCATAACATGTAGTTGGTTAGATACCATATGTTAACACTTCCATAGTAGATACATAGGTACCCTCCCCAGCATAAGCTACTGATGAATCAGCTTCTAATTTAATATCCCCAATGTGTAGTATGGCAGCCAAGATACTGTACATTGATTCCACTTCCTGTTGGTACCAATAATACAACTTGTACTGGTCAATTACCTGCTGACCTGTGGGGTGAACCCGATGACATGGAAACATCGTTCAATTGTCAGAAACATGTCGTAGAATTTCACTCTCTTTTGTGTACTTGTGCCACCATGGCCGAGATAGCTGTAACAGACGTGTCAACATTGAAAGTACAAGTTGGCGTACTAACCGATGTTGTTGCATTGGTCTGAGTTTGTATTTATCAAGAGCTTCGCGATACGTAAGCCCGGCCAGCAGATAGTAGAACACATGAAAATTCTTCTCTTTCCTTTAAATAAGTGTCAATATATGAAAAAATAATTATGACAAACTGGTATAGCTAATGATACCTTGCTTGCATAACAACACGTGATTTTTCAAGCAAATACTCAGACAATTTTGCTGATAATGAAAGTCAGTATTGAAATACAAGGTGATACTGAGTTACCAACCTCCCACTACATTCCCTGAAGGGGTAAAATGAAGCTCCAGGTATTTTCCAAATCGAGAAGAATTATTGTTGATAACTGTACGAGCATTTCCAAAAGACTCCAATAGCGGGTTAACCTACATATGAATTGTCACAACCCAATCATATCAATTTCATTTATAATTACTTGTAAAATTTGATCTTCTAAAGTTCTAGTTTCAGCCTGTGAAAGAAGCCATGTGGTTGATATACAACAAAATTAAACAATAAAGTTAACATGTACTTTCCCAAGTCTCATCAGCTGCTGAACAACAAAGTTAGACGCTTCAGTTTTACCAGCTCCACTTTCACCGGATATCACAATACACTAGACAATACCCTGTGTAAAACCCTATTAATAATATAGTGTTCATCGATCACCTGGCTTCTGTCCTCGCTGATCATACCCTGATAAGCACCATCAGATATTGCAAAGATGTGAGGGGGTAAATGTCCTCTAGAAACATTGATGTACTTCAAGGATTCCTAGAGGTAGCAAGAATAATACTGCCAGAATCACCCTGTTGAGTGGCTTCCCAAGATTAACCACGATTGTACATATCATTAGCCCTAACAGTCATTTTAGGTTACCTCTTCTGAGTATAAGTCTGGTAGCTCATGAAATGGGTTGACTGATATCAGGATATCTCCAACATAGGTATAAATGGTCCCCTTTAAGTAACGTCCCTTCAGCTGGGCTGCAATAACTCCCTAAGAACATAGAGAATAGATTGTCATCTCTCAAAGTTATGACTCACCTCATCAACGTATTCCAAAGTGGTCAAATCATCTACCAGTTTATTCTGTAGGTTTTTACGTCTAACAGTCGTACAGACATACTACTACAAATAAATGATTGTTATAGCTTACTTCATTGTTTCCTTATCATCCGAAGAACCAGTCCCATCAGAGAGGATCTGCTCATGTTGTCCTTCACTATCTTTATTGTAAAGGTCCACCAATGTCATTAGCTTCCTCCTCAACTAATTACCAATGCTAATAATGTTACGAACAATAGTCTTGTGCTTACTGATCGAGTGTTTTGGGGGACATGTTTAAGAAATGGAAGTAACAACAACTCAGACGAAGTCGGGCGTACTTCAAAATCCTTTATCAAACATCTTTAAATGCAGCAATAGTAACACCTTATATATAGTGAAAATAGTTGTACTTTGCAATGAATTCATTCAAGTGATTACTCCACTTGTCAGGCTTCTTCAAAGTGGGTGGCGGTGACCGAGGTATAGCCAGTAATGCCTTCATAGGGTGTTGTCCATACAATGGAGGTGTACCATCAGTAACTTCAATAGTAGTGATACCAAGTGACCACACATCAGCTCTCATATCATATTCATAGGCTTGATTCTCACAAGCTATCACCTGTAATGTCAACATGATAGCTAATAGTAAACAAGTCCTGTTAGCTGATATAGCAAATGGTCTTTTTGCACCTCATTAATTATTGAGATATCTCTGTTAAGAATCTAAAATCTAATTCATACCTTTCCTTCATGCATATGTCAGTTTTTATTACTTAATGTATTTAATGATATGCAAACCTGCCAATGACAATCTATACTGATTGTATTGCAAGTGTTTTAGTGAAATTCACGAGAACACATTGATGTTGGCTATACATGTGGAATACAATGATGTCATGAACCAGATTCAAAATATTTTTGGTTTGGATTTCCTCTTTTGCAATCTAAAGGTGTGTCAGTCATTGTGGTAAAGTATTGTGTAGTGATCAATTTCATGCAGAGAGAGGTGTCCGTATAGGTCTCACATGCTACATATCTATACCCAGTGGTATCATACTGGCGAAGCATGATGGAGTATAACTCTATCATAATTGAACCTTGCTTTTCTCTGAACTATAGCTAGTCATTGGGAGTTTTGGGAGGCACTTAGCAATATAGTTATGTTACCTAACAAGCACTCCAAGAACATCTATCCTTATTCTTACAAGATGGTCGCTCAACAGTATGGGTCATATACCCAGCTAGCTATCTCGGTATATTGAAGAGAACCCCAGGTGACCAACTATGCAGTCATGATTTTATACTGGTCAGCATTTTAGCAGAAAATTATATATGCCAGGACTTCCCTGGTTGCAAGTAATTGTCAACACATTTTCAATTTCATGCAGACACACGTGCATGTGTACAGATCAAAATGGTTCATTATTCCTGCTAACATATAGCTTGGGCAAAATAGAATACATAAAATTAATCACACCTTGTTGCTTTCAGAGAAACTTTTTTCTGATAAGCCACTGCAGTGGAGTATTGGGGCTAGCGGTTTATGCAACCATAGAACTGTCCATGCAGACATTTGAGGCTTGACCTTTGACCTAATTAATTGTATCATTTTATAAAACTATCATCCCACAATCCTTTTATTAGCATCACTGGAAAGTCAGTTACATAGTAAATTGTTTCATGAAGAATGCCAGGTTTTGTTGAACATCTATCACATAGCTTTTCATGCTATGTACCCACATTGTTCCTGTGTCTTGCTAAGTCAGCAGTGTAAGCTTGACAGGTCTATACCATAATTATGGACCAGCAACACTGACCTGGTTTCATATGTATCAACCATGCTCACCGTACAGGCCACATGTACCATGCCTATTAATTATTTATATTTACTTGCAAATTCAGTGTAAAACACAAACGGTGATTTAAAAATTATGGACCGTGTCTAACTAAAGTCTGTATTAATAATATTTCTAATCTGTAGTCTCCCTCGTTTATTTATTCATGCAGTGTACAATCACTGTCATATGATGTTACGTATATTCACTCATACCGTACCTCGGGTGCCATCCAATATGGTGTCCCAATAGATGTATGCCGATAACCAGTGGTCCGTTCCACCATAGCAGATACCCCTAACAACACAATATCGCAACATCATCATCATTAACAACTCCTTACCAAAGTCCACCAGTCTAATATGAGCTTGTCGGGTAAGCAACACATTTTGTCCCTTAATATCACGGTGCATGACATGTTCTTTGTGTAAGTACACTAGTCCTTCAGTGACCTCCCTCAAGATGTATGCAATAAGATCCTCTGGCAGAAACATTGTCTTGTCATTCATGTTCTTCACCAGATTGGTCACCGACCCTCCAGAACAATACTGTGTAGGTAATAGAAAATCTATAAACTATTATATTTAGCCACTATAGCTAATAGCTATACGTTATAGAAAATTGTGTGTAACCATAGTGTAGGTGGAGTATCTGTATGTAATGTGTATTCTACCTCCATTACGATCCAGAGTTGATCGTCTTCACGTTTGTCCCTCTTCACGAACGCTCCAAAGAACTTTACTATGTTTGGATGACTGGAGTGACTCTGAAACACGTTTAGTTCTGATCTGATGTCCTCTTCCTTATCCAGTACCGCCTCCATGATCTTCACAGCAGCTATTTCACCATTCTTGCAGTTCCTACTCTTAAACACCTCCCCGTAGTTGCCTCCACCGATCACTTCAAGCAACTCCCATTCACCACTCGGCTCTGGAAGGTTTTTGATTTGTGATAAACCATCCGACTCGCCGAAATACATCATAAATAATGGTCGTTTACACCTCTAGCATCTTTGAGGGAGCCCAGATATAGGGCGGGGCACATTTAAGCTACAGCTCTTCCGATTCGTTTTGCAGCACGTGATTGTTCTATCGAGCCCCTCCCACGTAACTTTCCGAAGTGCTAACAGTTTGAGTTTAAGGTGTGAAGTCGTCAACCATGTCTGGAGCGGATTGTTACCACTGGGAAGCGAAGCGAAAGCAAAGGACTATAGACCGACAAAGAGAGGCGGCCCGTACTGCCGCATTACTTTCCCGCGAAAGGCAAAGCCCAGCTGAGGTGAGCGAGACACCAAGTTATTCACATTGTTTTATACTGACTGAAACTGTATTGTTTTTTCTTTTATGTCTAGCGACCAAGATCATCAGAGTCACGACCTGGAACGTCAGCATCGCGACCAGGGACGGCAGAATCCGGAGAAATAGCTAACAATCCGGATAACAACCAGACCCGGGTTGAAAATGGAGTGCAAAGACGTGAACACACCACTGACATTAGTCCTGCTAAACTAAAACGAAGACTTTCTGTGAGTTGGTACTCTTCTAACATGTTTGACGTGTGACACTCCACAGGACTTGGATTACGAGATGCAGTGGTGACGACGACAGACTCAGACACATACACACACCCTTGTAAGAACACACAATGAAGAAATGAATTAAAATAATTACAATAACTACACAAGTCAAGATTCTGTCTTTTCCTTTTTCTTCTTTTTCTTTGGAGTGGTGACTTCAAGTACCTTAGTACAGACAGTAGTATATCACTACAACCCAATACAATCATAACTGGTACCTCTACTGCACTGCTTGATTCTGTGGTTTCTTCCTCAGTTTGATGATGCTTCTTCTTTTTCTTCTTTGGAGTTACCTCAGCGGTCTGTCCATACCACAACACATGTACAGTAACACACGTTGCTACACACCATATATATCATCACCATGTATGCAGTCCACAAGCACGCCCAACCACAAGTAAAGAAGGATCACAAATTATAATAATTTACTGTATAGTAAAAAAGTTTGGTGAAAACCCACTATTGCAAAATTAGCAAAAAAAACTTTGGCGAGTGGGGTTTTTCACCTGAATTTTTTTATAATCTACGATAGAACGTAGCTACCACGTACTGTACTAACATCGCTACACACAAGTGTGAATGATTAAACAACTTGCCAATTAAGGGGTGTGGCAGCCGTTTCAATCGTGACTCTTTATCCCTCACAGTAAGGGACGACTTGCAATGGAAATGGCTGCCACATCCCTTAATTGGCAAGTCTTAATCACTTGTAAGTAGCGATGTTGCATTCGATTGGTAGCTATTGTAAAAGTTTGCTGGTTCTTGTAATATCAAGAGCAACGTTTGGATTTTGTAGCATTATCGAGAGCAATGTAAGTAGCGTAGTATGGTAGTTAAGTAGTGTAGCTTTGTAGTTAAACAGTATTAATAGCTAGTTTTGGTTGTACCCCCTTGGTTTTGATTAGAAAAAATTTTATTTTATAGCACTCTTCTGGGACAATTGAACCTTGCGACAATTTAATCGAAGGGAATGCTTGGAAATACCCACAATACCTGTCATGATGTTTTGATACCCATCATTTCAGCAGGTGATTGCTAAAAATAATTAAAACTTTGGCGATTATAATGCTATTCGCCAAATTTTTTACTGCCAAAGTTTTTTTTTACAATACAGTAACATGTCTATTTCATCTTCTATGTCCATGCTACAAAAGAGTACATAATAATAATAAATATTATACACTCTTGATGCTACCGATACCAATTTCCTCTCTTTCTACTAATTGTTAGTTATATAATTATAATGATAAGTAAATCCATACAAGCTTTCAAGTAAACTTATAAATAGCTATATGTGACTGTCTCAGCGAAAACCCGTCTAGTTTGTACACAAGCACGCGTTTCAAGAAAAACGAAATTAAAAAAAAATTGGTGAAATTACACATTTACAAAGTAAATTGTATGCAAGTTTCAATCGAGCTATTACTCAGAGAAGGAAGACTCAAATCAATTAAACCTATATACCACCTTATTCGCCTACTCATGGAGAGTTCGAAACTCTTTGTTCAATGTCTGTAGTCCCAATGGCTTGCATGTCACATGCGTTTGTTTACGATGCGGTAGATGTAAACAAAATTGTTGCCATTTCTACAACAAAACCGCCTTCGTACGCCTATGCGCAAGTAACTGCTGGGCGAAAACTAAACCTTGGTCGATCTGCCAATCCATGGTGAACATTGTAAGCCAAATCCAACTATGTAGACTACTCCAAATGGAAGTTATGGCTGTGAATGCAAGCACCTGTAGTCTATTTTTAGTATAGTCACTGTACAAATTGATTTCCTTGCGCTTCCTACTGTCTAGTGCTGTAATTCCAAAACTACCCATCATAATCGACTGACTTTTAGCAAACCATTCGTTGAACAATGCAGATAATGCTGAGAACATAAAAAGAAATTCGGAAGTTGTGAGAACTAGATGGGTTTTCGCTGAGATGGTCACATATAGTCAATTATACTACATTTCTCTCTACAGACCTTTAATGCAGGCTCCCCTGCATTAAAAAGCAGTGACAATGTCAAGTCAATAACTCAATCTCACTTAACTGCAAAATGATACTAACAGGCAGTATTTACTCCCTTAACTAATAACAGGCTCTTTACAGGATCTGCACATCATGTGGACGCACAACACAATACAAACACATCATCTAGCTCTACCTCTACAGCACTGCTGGACTCCTCCACCTCAACTGCAGGTTCTTGTTCTTCCGTTTCTTGTTGTTGTCTTTTCTTCTTCTTTTTCTTCTTTTCTGAAAGCATGAAATGGTTCACCTTCAGAGGAGGGCAGACACGGTTTAAGCACTACATAAAATCATTGCTTTAATTTGCATAGCTCTGCTTGGTATATCACGTGAGCCTCAATAGTCTTAGTACAAAACTAGCAAACAGTAGGTTGGAGGGGGTTTGCTGGAAAATTGGATCAAGTTTCAAGTAAGCTTTACAATGGTACACTTGGTTTTTCAAAATTCCTGTTTTGTTTCTCATTTCTTAAACTTAGCGTCACTCAGCACATCATTCATGAATAAAACATCTGTGAAACTAAATGCGTCTGCCTTCCTCTGGTTCACATTCAAAACTGAAACTTCAGAGCATGTATTTGTGCAATCACATTATGCAGATAAATTACTCTAGCCAATTATCAATGAAGTATACAAAACAAGAAATGACCTACAAAACAGATGGGGTATTCTGAATAGGAAGTCATACACAACCTCCACAATAGGTCTTATCAGTCAATACAAAAAACATATGTCCTGAAAGCTTGTAAAGTTCCATGAACTGGTCACTGTACTGTGTACACTGTATGAACAACAATACGTTGTTACCTGATGGAGTATCAACAGTGGGTACTGATTCTGGGAACAAAAAATCTTGGGCTCCCTCGATAAGCTCTTCTTTCTTAGTTTTCTTGCTGGAACCTTCTGCCAGTGAGTCATCTAGCTTCCTCTTTTTGCCTTTCTTTGTTTCTAGTGTAGAATCTGCTGCAGGATTGTACTGGACTGCACTAGAGATATATAGTATATATATATATGAAGAGGGTAACAAAAATTATTAAACTTACGGTTTCATTTCAAACTTCTCAGCTTTAGCTAATGCTTTTCCAGTACCACTAATTCTCCTCATCTGAAATGCAGCCAATCATTGCAGCAGTTCTAGCCACACCCACTTACTTACCTGGCCCTGTTCCACCTGTCTAAGCCTGTCCTCAATTTTTGCTCTTCCTTGTATTCCAACATCTTGGGACCCATCTTCTCCTAATGCATCATACCGCACCGCCAGCGCTGTCTTGGCAGCCAGCATTCGTGAGATCTTCAAACAGAGTTTTGAAATAGTAATTTAACAGGTACTACTATGATAAAGATATTATGTGAGTACCTTTCCTTTGTTCTTTGCGGAAGTTTGGCCAACTAGAGAGGCATGGTAGATCAGTCCATATTTGGGAGTGTCGTGTTTTGTCTTGAGAGCTCTGGTGTCAAAGTAAATACAAAATGTCACATGTAATTCACAACCAAAGGTATTCTAATAATTTACTCCGCAGACTTTGCATCATACTTTGTGCCTTGTACTGTAAGAATGGTGGTGCTTGCAAAACCTTCGAATTAAGTTGTAACTACACACAATGGCAGCCATAACAGTTTAACATGCCAAAACACTGCTACAATGTACGTAATTCCAAAAATTCTGCCCAATAGGAATCAATGCTAATACCAACTGCATCATATTAGTACTATTAATGGCACTACACTCACCATTTTAGATTCAATGGAGTCTGAATGGACAAACACAACAAGCATAGAATAATATTACCTTTGCACGCACTACTAAATGACCTGAAACCTTATCCTTTAGCAGTCACTTCCTTGTAGGAAACGCAGCTAAAATGTACTTCATAACCTCACCAATTTTAACAACTATGTTAAGTAGGTCGCTAAGATATACTTTATGACCTCATTAATAAGACCACCTCATTATAGTGACCACATCAAGTCTACAGGTCCCAAACATAGCTAAGGTGTACTTCATGACCTCACTAAAAGACCACCTCATTATAGTGACCATGTCGAGTAGGTCCCTAACACAGTTACGGTGTACCACTTTAACCACCTCACTACTGAGGTAATGTTTTAATGGCCTGCCCAGATATATGTACATGTCCATACTACATTACAGTTAACAAACTCTCTGAAGTTGGAAAAACCTCCATAATAAAGACAAAAAATTTGGTCCCAATAGGTCTGGTCCATACCTCTGAAAGATGCACACTATAGCAAAAAGTGGTCTTGGTCCCAGGTTCCACTGTAGCCAATGCTACATGATCAATAATACTCACTTTACCAGACTAAAATCCATCCCATACTGATTACATATCAAAGTTTGAGAGATAAAATTCCTCATGGGTGACGTACTCCAAATTTGAGGCAGATTTGTACCAGAATTTTAAGTTCAATTAGTAGCAACCTATTGGAAGTGTTTTGAGTTGTCCTTTTGGGCTTGATATACATGCCAAAGTGCCATGAAAGGTATTGTGAGGTTGGTTTCTGGTCAATGCTTTTTGTGAGAAAGTTCAAACCTCCATGATCCCTAATATAGTACTACCATATTGTATGATACACTACACTGCACAGTACACACATGCATGCACATATGCTACATATACCACAAACCTAAACAATGCCTTCTCAGCCCCAAGAATCTGTACAGTTGATGATGGATGTTTAGCCAGATTCATCAGAGACCCTGTACATGCAATAACACTAGCAAACATCTCATTGGTAATAATCCAACCAACCAGCATGAGCGATGAGCCTTGCACCCACCAACTCCCCGACCATGATAGTCAGATTAGGGGCAATAGCCATCATACGATTCTTCAGGTAGTCATAAAGCTGGGTCCTGTATTCTGATATCTGAATGATCTGTAGGATCACATGATGCACATACAAGATCACATGATCCATCAATAACCTGGTCACATAAGTGGATAATGTTGCAGATATCTTCTTGTGAAATCTGTGATCATGGCAATGAGACAAGTATGTCTAAAATGAAAACATTGGTACCTCTGTTCCCATGGATACTTCAGCCATTTCTTTTACCTCGGCTTCTACTTCTTCCGGTAGAACAGATGATAGATCCATATCTGCACAGTTCTCCTTCATTCCAATCACCTTCACTGTCTTTGCATAGACAAGGTTGTCTGATACTAGTTTGCCCAGCTCAGGGAAGTGCCAACCATACCACTCCCTACACCTCATCACATAATTGTTCAGTTCCTTGTCTAGGTCGTCTAGTAAGCCTAACAAGCAATAAGATGTGTGCATCATTGAGTAGTGTGTGTGTGTGTGTGTGTGTGTGTGTGTGTGTGTGTGTGTGTGTGTGTGTGTGTGTGTGTGTGTGTGTGTGTGTGTGTGTGTGTGTGTGTGTGTGTGTGTGTGCACATATGCAAATGCTATAGAATCACACATTATGACA
The DNA here is from genome assembly GCF_963678975.1 of Dysidea avara. Lineage (NCBI taxonomy): Eukaryota > Metazoa > Porifera > Demospongiae > Dictyoceratida > Dysideidae > Dysidea > Dysidea avara. Next base: position 4,866,705 of record NC_089283.1, on the reverse strand, counting down.
TATGTACACTTACTGATGGCCTGTACTACCATGGTGTCCACCTTATCAGGACTAAACTTGAGTTTGTATCGTGACAAACTATGAAAAATGACACGTCAAGAGGTGCTTCACTCAAGTTAACTTACCTGTGTGCCAGTCCTAAAGACATAGCATTGATCTCTTCCTCAGGCAGCCCCGTGATCAAGTTACTACGTTGCAGGCGGATACATCTCATCAACTCATTTACAGCATTGTTGTGTAAACAACTGACATCAAATTTCTCCTGTGGGATCACATGAGCAATGGTGAGATCATGTGAGCAATATCAGGCACTTAACAAGGAAGGATTTATTGTAAAAGTCTAATTAATTTACTTGCCAAGCATACTAGCTCAACTTTTATTACCACCAACCACAGTGTGTGGGTTATGGACTTGCCTTTATCAAGTTTCCCAGTTTAGAGTCAGCCACTGCTAATGTATCATGTGCTCCTGAAGCAAACACCTTCTTCAGTAGTTTCTTCAGTCCTTTACCCATCTTGCCTTCCACAGTAGCCGTGGTAGCTAGTATGTGTGGTATGTGATATATATATATAAACCAAGGTGATTACATTTCCAATAATATCCTATAAGCAGAAATTTTGGTGAGCAGAATATTTGGCATTTGCTTAATAATTTGCACTTAATGAAAATTTTATTTGATGAGATGCATTTCCCATGTGGTAGCACAAATTGTTAGCTAGCTGCGTGGCTTCTCGTTTAAAAAGGAAGTAACTTACCTTATTAAACTCGTTCATGTGAAATGGAGATCCATAGCTAACCATCCAAAAATGATTCTCCATGCAAGATTTTCATAGAATATACCTTCACTTCCTTCCAACGAAACAGCAGGACAATATTACAGACAATCGTATAATTATTTGATTAATCACTGGCTGAGGTTCAGTACATCAATAGTAAAAAGTTAGTGTGTAATGTGCCTCCCATACAGTAAGTATTTATAGCTAGATATCTCATAACTATCTTAATTTGTATCAGCTCCATGCACTTGACCTTCAACATCACCGTACTTGATAACCTCGCCAGATACAACACCTTCCTTCTTGCTCGATCTTGTGCCTGTTCAATCGGTTAAAATATTAGAAACACTAATAATAAAATATGGGAGATTTTAATTTGGCGATTTTGTAAGTGCCCACCAAATTTAATTCTATGCCAAAATTTCTGCTCATAGGCCTTGACAACTAGTCAAAAATAAAAATGGCACTTAGATTTCCACAATCACGATTCTGAAATGGCATCGACTCAACCAGCATTTGACCTACTGCAATTGGAAACATCTTGTTCGTTTTTGACTTCATATGATGAATATCATAGTACAGGATGAGGGGTAGATAATGACCTGAAATTTCGTAGGTAACCTTCAAAAGTATATTTGAAAAATGAAATATTGTCTGAAATTTGAAAAGTTGGCGATTAAACAGATGGCAGTTTACACATATCAGATTTACTAATTACGGAGAAAGATATAAATTGACAAGGAGAAAACATCCTGACCGCCTGGAAGACTCCTGCAAGCGTTCAAGTGTTAATCGGATGGCTGCAGGTTCAGGTACAGTCATGGATTTTTTTCCCTTTCTTCACCTTTTCAAACACACTTTCTGTAACAACTTTAAACAGGCTGTAGGACCAGGTGTCAGACCTTCAGCACTTGTGCTGTAAAGCCTTAATAAATAAAAGATGAAGTGAAACATGCCTTGAAAGATGAAACATGGGCAGTCATCTTTGTCGTTGTAAGCCCATCGGAAATTTCAGCTCATTACCTACTCCTCAATACGGAATACACAAGTACAGTACCACCTCTAGAAGGTATTTGTAAGATGTTAATATTGTACCTGCCAGAGCATCTGTCATGTCCCCAAACTTGGAGAAATGCTTCAGTTTAACACTACGGGAGTACTACCACTCATGATACTGTTACACGTGACCATCCCTTACACTTTATTGGCACTCTCTGGTGACTCAAATTCCTTGTACAGGTCATCAACCTTCTCCAGCTTGCGCTCATCAAGCAGCTGAACAAGTGCCACCGATGCTAGCACAACCCACCATATATAGGTCGCTCACCTTGAAGATGGCATATCCACTAGATGTCTCGAACAACACCAGCATCTTCAGTTCTTCGTTTACACGTGGAAGCTCACGTGACACTGTATTCTAACTTTTTAGTTATAAATGCTGATCCTTCCTTCATCCGGTATTAGTAATCTACACGAGTCAAATGTGGCGTGTTTGGCGAGGTTATTGTCACATTAAAACATCTGGTTTGGTGCAGTTACGGCAAGTACCTCATCATGTTGCGTTGTTTAATGGAAAGCGTCAGTTGTGTAGACCATTTCGCACTAGTGCCCCATTACACATTGGCCCATGGATACTAGGCACGCCACTGGCCAGATTCGCCATTGCTGTAGCTGGGAGATACGCACGCCGCTGGTGGAAGAACCTCCCTGATGGAGAAAAGGCTAGTATGGTCAAGTATGTGCGAGAAAGAAAGGACACTGTGTTTCTAGTGTGTTTAGGTGGACTGGGGGCGCTAGTGACCTACCTAGCAATGCACATAGAAGAGGCACCTATTACAGGTAGAAGGAGGTTTATATGGGTGTCTAACGAAGACTTGGAAACGATGTCAATAGGTGAATTTGAAGGAGCAATACAGAAATATACTGAATTAAATGCAGTGCTGGAGCCATCACACCAAGCATATAAACTGATCAAAGAAGTTGTGGAAAAGTTATTAGCAGCTAACCAGTATAAAGAAGTACAGAATATCAACTGGAGATTGTTTGTTGTGTGTAATGAAGAAGCTAATGCAATGACATACCCAACAGGCGAAATTTTAGTTTATACCGGATTATTGAAACAATTGACAACTGTAGATGAATTAGCGATGATTCTCGGCCATGAGATGTCCCATGCCGTGTTACGACACGGTCAGGAGAAACTGAGTGTAACCACTTTCATTGATTCTTTATTGTTATTTCCAATTGCCATAATCTGGTTCATGGCTCCATTTGACTCACTGGCCTATTTGATGCACATGATTAGTAAACGTCTAGTAACAATGGCACTGCATCTTCCTTATTCTCGTAGTTTGGAAACTGAAGCCGATATGATTGGGATGATGTTTGCAGCCCGTGCCTGCTATAATCCGGCAGCAGGCCCAAGTCTTTGGAGCCATTTTGGTGCCAATAACAATTCCATAGGGCATTACAAATCAACCCACCCACCAAGTGAAGAGAGAAGCAAGAAACTTCAAGAATTGCTCCCCATAGCCAAGTCACTGTGGGAAAGCAATGAGTGTGAGAAAACACAAGCAGCTCACAAGAAGTTCAACAAAGCAACGGGACATCATTGGAAGCAGAAAACTTTGGCTGTATCATAATTTTGAAAAATGATGTAATAATTTATTTTTTTATTTATATTTATCTGAAATAGCACGATATTTTAAATAAATATATATATATATACAAAGGAATTTCATATGTACTACAGAAAAAGTTTTCTTGTTGTTTGTGTGTGTACTGATAGGTTTGAGTATGATGATCTAGACACCTCCGCCACTGCGATCCACTTCAATTCTCTTCTTGTGCCCACCAACTTTATCCATTATCTTAGCTATCCGATTGTGGGCTACAGCACCACTCTTCAAAGAGCTCATCAGCTACAGAAATACTCGATCATACGTGCCATATATAAATTCAACACTTACAATGAGAAATTCTTCCTCTTCAATGGTACTGTTCTGGTTCACATCCACTTCAGCAATGAGTTCTCTTAGCTGAGCCTCACTGACTTGCTCCCCGATTTCTTCTAGGGCCTTGCGTAAATCTTTCTTACTATAATAGAACAGCAAACACTACATTTACTTAACAGTATAACCTGTATAAGTAGGCCAACAATTTTCAGTCTTACTACGTATAAGGCAAGTTAGCATTGCTGTATTAATTTTCAGGTAGGGAATTTATAGTTGGCTGGTCAGAGGTGTCTAATTGTCTATTTGACTGTAGAAATTGTGGCCATCAATAAGTCATTGCTCTTACCTTATGTGGCCATCTCCGTCCTTGTCGAAGGCTTTAAATTTCTTGATGTAATTTTGTGCCTCGGTGTAGGACAAGTTTATTGGTAGTTCATAGAGATCTTGTCTTGCCTTGTGACCCATTCCTTGCAGGAACTGCTTGGCTGACTCCAACTGTGCCTGCAGAACAAGAGTAAGTGTTAAACCAATATACTGTGCTCAGAATTCCAAACCATTCTTTAGAAAACCTTATTATACAATACTTGATGTCTGAGGCAACAGAAACCTCGATGTCAGTACAGTTTGCCACTTGGAAGCTTACTTTCTGGACAAGATAAACGTCTCATTGGTGTACATCTAGGTGTTGCAATAGCCTTGATATTATACAATTGTTCCTTTAGAACATTAGGCAGGGTTGATGTTGGATTAGTACTACACAAGGTTCAACATTCGTTTAAGATCACAAGGCGAATATTGACACTGTGACCTTATTTATAAAGCCACCTACTGAACGGCACCAAATGTATGAATGAGATAGCCTTATTACCAACGCCATGAAGCTAATAGTGCATGTTTGGAACCTACTTGATTAGTCACTATAATGAGGTGGTCCACAAAAGGGTGGCAAGGCTCCACTGTATGACACTGATATGTACCATCATATCTACAAAAGTTCTGCAAGCTACAGGTTCCTGAACATATCAAAACTAAAAAGTGATAATTGGTATACAGCTCGCTAAAATCTACATACCAGATTTGATAAGGCTTGAAAATTGCCAGGCCTATATAACAAGTACTGTATAGCAGGATATGTTGAGCTAGGGGGGATTTTTTGCCAACCAAAATTTCGAGGAGGAAAATTTTTGTTTCTTCAGGATTTCATAATACTCTATTTTTATCAAGCTGCAAATTTTGAGAAGGGAAATTTTTGTGGATAGCTGCCAATCCATGAAAATCGCAAAACTTTCCCTCAAAAATTCCTGCTACAATAAGTAAGCCCATACATACACTGTAGTTATAAAGTGATTTTATGTACCAAGAGAAGGTATGATTGGCTGCATTTTGTAGTAACACATGCTATAACTTAATACACTATGTATAGATTGCACACTCCACTCATGGTGGCAGGTATTGATAAGGTATCGCTGTATACACACATTCACCTTTTTCTCGCTCTTGCTCCAGCCAAGATGGGTCCCCATAGTTTCAACGATCTTCGGCAAAGCATCTTCAGCAGCTTGGACATTCAAGAATGCCAACCTGATGACACATTGTACACTGTAACACTAGCATCTCTATTGGACTTATACAGTGTCCATTTTGTTAATCTAGATGTGATACAAGTCATCAGGATAGTGACCAAAGAATAATGTTTGGGTAATGTTTATGATGTCTGTAGGTCTAGGGTTATCTGAAATGTTTAAATATCCCTCCCCCATAACGCATGCTCATCCCTACCTGGTTCGACGGGCAATCAGATCGGTTGCGGTACGAGCGTATTCCTTCATAGCTTGCTGCACTTCAGCCTCAATGTAGGGATGATCTTGGACTAGTCTACGTCCCACTACTGGCCATCTCCGACCAGTCAATGTTGCCATCTCAGCAACAAATGGGGCCTGATCACCATATGTGCAGGCTAAGTGCTTAGCCACCTAAAAGAAAGAGGATATAACTGCAGTGGAACTTGTGACCATGGTATTTTTGTGTATATGTATTTTATTTTGTGAGCTTTAGTGTAGTATGAGTATTGCTTTGTAGCTCCTTTTTTAAAACTCTTGTAAGGAAGAACGGCTATAGCCGAGTCCAAATAATATATCAAATCAAATCAAATCATGGTATAATGTTTGGGAATCAGGGGTCCAAATGGGATTGTGGATGAGTGTTCTTGGAGCCCACATTTTAGGGTGATGGAGTTCCTCTTTACATGAAGCTGCTTACAAAAAGTGGCCCTTTTGGAACGAAAAATCAGTAAGGCTTATAAACCAACTCTGCATCTTCCAAAATCCTACACAGTTTAAGCCACTAACAGATTCTAAAGTTAAGCCTTCTAAGGCAGGTCTCTCCACTGCTTAAACATGCATACTACATGAGCTTTGAACTATACTTGAAGAAGTATAAAGTCTATAAAAAGTGGTGTGAATCAACTATATTACAACTTGCTTGCAAACCACATGGGTGGGTGCACTGTACAAGTGGTAAGTAATTTACACCATCCGTTAGAATGTGTAGTTATATCACAAGGACCCAAGTATAGCAAACACAAACACACACACACACACACACACACACACACACACACACACACACACACACACACACACACACACACACACACACACACAGACACACACCTCCTCATCCAGACCATAGTCTTGTATCAGAGATATGAACAGTGAGGAATAATAATTGTCTCCACCAACAAGCATTAGCCCGTCTGTTTGACACTTCTTGGCTTGTTCAAATCCACCGACACTCACTACAGTATCCACTGTTTCTTGGGCCATTGAACGATACGTGGTCCACTTGCCCCCAGCAATGGTGACCAGGTTACTGTCACTGACTTCAATGATGTGATTACGAGCGATAGACTGTGTGTCCTTTGAGTTTGGGTCATGCACTAGTGGTCTTATTCCACTCCATGCGGCCAAGACATCACCTCGACGAACTGCAAACAATAGCATGAAAACACAATTCTAACATAAATAGGACCATTTCTGGGTCTACTATAAGTCTAATCATGAAACGCCAAGAAGAGTGCAAGTTGACTGGGGATCAAGTCTAGTTTTTTTTTGTTTTTGTTTTTGTTATTGTTGTTTGTTTATTTGTTTAGTTAACACTTTCAGTCAAGTCCATAATGGGATAGTATAATGAGGTGGTCTTATTAGTGAAGTACACCTTAGCTATGTTTGGGACCTACTTGACATGGTCACTACAATGACGTGGTCTTATTACTGACGTGGCCACTAAGTAAAATAAACTACATAATCTACAATGGACTGCAACTGAAAGCCTACGTATGTAAAAACTTGCCAAACATACATACGTACCAGATATATCTGGACTAAGGTAGTCTCTGATTTCTTGAAGGATAAATTGAATATCAAACTCCTTAGGGTGAGGGTCAGCAGTCACTTCAGTAGGGGCATCAGTAGTACCAGCAACTGTAGCACCTGTGAGCATGTCATGACATCATGTAATGTAATATGACATCACACAGGACACACCTTCCCATGGCAGGAAAAAGATCACTCGACCATCACTAGTAGCTGGATCAAGTAATCCCATTGACTTTGGGCTAAATAAAAACAACATAAAACTTGCATAAATATTATGGACAACTGAGGCCAGCCAATAGTGTCCTGATTATCAAAGTGTCTGGTGTCCTCATTAACAAGTTCCAGTGTGTACAATGAAAGATGAAAAATATAACACAAATTGGTGGATAAAAGTTTTGTAAATTTACGATGCACCTAATTCAGATTTCACAAATTTGTGCACAAAAAATTGGCACTTTAATCTTGTCATGTTAACTCTCAATACAGTAGGTGAAGAAGACGTCACAGTACCTGTAATAGCTTGGCAGGACAATATGTACTCCAGCACTTGGCTGACATATTTTCACCACATCAGGATTATCCATTATCCTCACATGGTCGGTAAATGGTCCGGTAGCGTTCACTATCACACGAGATCGCACCTCCCACTCCTTGCCTGTGATCATGTCACGTAGTCGAGCTCCACACAAAACTTGTTTAGTCTCTTGTTCTCCGTTTTCTTTTGATACCATTTGTTGCTCCTTGAGTAACGAGGTTACTTCAACGTGATTGGCTACGGTGGCTCCTTCCCTTGCAGCAGTCAATGCTATAGCAACATTCATTCTGGCATCATCATGCTGACCTGGAATGGAACATGGAATGCAGTATAGAAATAAAACCATGCTTACAGTCTACTGTACAACTCACCATCATAGTACACTATGGCTCCTGCCAGGCTATCCTTCTTCAAGTGAGGGAATTGTTCCAATGCTTTAGTTTTACTGACAAAGTAGCTCCACTTAATCCGTTGTGATCCAGACACTATATCATACATCTTGATCCCAGCCCAGTAGTATGGTACCTGCCACCATCTGTCACCACAACAACCGCGTAAACATACAATTAGCAGAAAACATGATTTCAACATTATTTTCAAAACAGAATGGTTCAATGCTTGAATGTCTCAAAAACTCAAAAACATTTTTCACAAAAACTTTACAAAATATAATAAGGTAGTCACCTGTATACTGGTAGCATTATCTCCAATGGACCAGCTAGGTGGGGTGCAATGTCTAGCAAGTTTCGTCTCTCATGAAGTGCCTCGCGTACCATCTTATACTACAGAGCAATACAATATGTTAACACAATAAATTGTCTACAATAAGAAAATAGCCAAGGTGTATTTCATGACCTCATTAATAAGACCACTTTACTATAGTGATCATGTCAAGTAAGTTCTGAATAGCCAAAAGGTACACATTACAACCTCATTAATAAGACCACCACAGTTACCATGGTTGCATATATATACTGCACAAAATTTGGCATGGTCCCACAGTGTTACCATCGTAAATTCCATCTTGCATGTAACACATATGTTAACTAATCTGTATGTGCCTACAACACATGCTACCCTGTAATGTGTATCATGTCAACAGTGTTGGGAGTAACGCGTTACTTATGTAACGTGTTACGTAATATTATTACTTTTGTGGTAACAAAGTAATATAACGAAATATGCTATAAAAACAGGTAATATAACGCAAGCTACTTTACTTACAAATGTAACGCGTTACCTAAGTAATATAGTTACTGTAACGAGTCTAATATTACGTAATATTATTACTACAAGTAACGAAGTTACTAATCTCGTTAGTTGTCCTTTGAGAAACGGCTAGCCACAACGAAGTAACGAGGCCTACTGAATGAAGCTTATTCACCAGCTTCTTACTTATAACCAAAATTTGCATATTGTCCAACAACGCAATCATGTCACGTGATAAGGTGGTACTGTAGTTTCATACATGACAGCTTAAGGCTGTGGACACAAAGTAATATAATATGTAATATTATTACAGTTACTTTATTTTATGGGTAATATGTAACTGTAACTAAATAGTTCAGTTGCAAGTAATATGTAATATGTAACTAGTTACTTTTACAAAGTAACTTGCCCAACACTGCATGTCAATGGAACATGCACCTCACAGGTATACAATAACATTCATGATTGCATGTTGCATGCACAATAGATGCATACAAGCCAAATGCTTGCATACAGTTATGAAACAAAGTCATTGTATTAACAGTGTGTACAAGTTGAGCTTAGCCCTGAGAAAACAGCTAAAAAAGAAGTTTTTTCTCAAGAGAAATACCATTTCAGCCAACCAGATGAATAGTTGTGACAGTAAAGGTGTCAAAAGCAGACATGTGTGGTTTGGCTCCAATACAGGTTTGGGAAAGAGACGTATACAACACATTATGGCTTCCCCATAGGAAATGTACGTATGTTGAAATTTTTGGATCGGTCATAAATACTGTGTCAGGAATTTAAATGAAAAGATAGGGGTCAAGTTGACTCCAGCAGTAGCACAATTGCACAAATAAACCAAATTTAAAGAACTTGTACAATTCCATTAAATGTGTTTAAGGGCTCAGCTCAACACGTACATACTAGCAGAGCCACAAATTAATTGACTAAAAGAGATACCATACTGACTTGAATTGCGGCCAGTCTCATACAAATCCTAGTCCTGTTTAGTCACTGAGGGTATACAGAAATAAAAGCCATGCATTAATGATCTCTGACAATTCTGTGCAGTGTTATAAACGATGAAGTGAAGAAGAGCCCTTTTAAAGTTTGAATCTGTGAAAAACATGAAGGAGAGAACAACACTGAGGTATGAAGTCGATTCATGAATACTAGTCATGTACATAAAAACCAGTCTTGTATAGTTGCTTGCCTTGTTTAGTAGCTGGGACAAAAAGTTTCTCGAAAAAAAAATAAACACCTGGGCCATAGAGATAAGTGGTTTTGCATTTTCGAATAATGCATGATATTGAGATAAATCACAAATATACCTTTTAATATTTCATACTCACTAAACTATTGATACGTTATGATTTACACTTACACTCACATCTGTGTTGGTAGAAATGATCTTGTAAAGGAGTAACAACTGCACTACAAAGTAAGGCTTTAAGCACCCCAAAGTAAAGAAACCATTATAAAGGAGATGAATACTTCTTCTAAACAAGTCCTGACTGCAGTGTGTATGGCTCAATGTATGGACTATACCACCAAAAGTTAGTATTTAGACATTTTAGAAAACCACATCGGTATCTGAAATATATTTTAGTAACTATTAATAGCAAAATACCTATAGCAAGATTTACTGGTTAAGGATGCTCTGTACAGTTTGTACAAGGCTTCCCAAGACATAGTCTGTTTTGCACTAAAAGAAATAGTATGGTCACTTAATTAGCCTGTGACATGTTGACGCATTTTAGTACCTGTAAATTAGGTATCCCATAGCAACAAGCACACGCATCTTGCTATTCTACACCCTCTCACTTAAATTAGAACTACTCCGTCATTTTTAATCCAATAGACATGAAATTTTCACACAAGCTACTTTAGTAATTGCTACTTTAGTAATTTTGCCAAAGAAGAGCGTTTGCCATTTTGAAATAGCAAGTTCAGATGATGAATAACGTGGAAGTAAAGAAAAGGATTTCTGGGAGTGTCAACCCGAAAGATAAATATGTGATGATTGAGAAGCTAAAAGACAAAAATAAAAACACACAATGGTTTGTGCTGTTTAGCATAGTGTATCATAAAAGTATCAAGGCTCTTGTGGGTAAACTGTAGGACTAGTTCTAGTATAAAGGGAAAAACTGTAATTCATGTTCTAAAGCAAATTTAGCAGTTGGGTTTGGACTAAACTGTGTACTAGTGTTAGCTTATATCCAGTAAAAAGTACAGCTAAAACCATTTGTAAGTTATAGAACAAATTAAATTTCATGGGAAGCTATATAAGCGGACTGTACAGAGTACCCTTAAAGGAACATAACACTCATCAGCTTTTCTCCCCTCCTTTCCCCAACTTCTAGATTAATCCATTGCATGAACAATTCAATCCTTAAGACTTCAGTAAAAAAAATTTATTTATTTATTAATGCTTTACAGCACAAGTGCTGAAGGTCTGTAGGACACCTGGTCCTACAGCCTGCTCAAAGACTTTAGCTACTTAGACTTTAACTACTTAAGGTGTGTTTGAAAAGTTGAAGACAGGAGAAAAAATCCATGACTGGACCTAGGTAGCCTCGAACCTGCAGCCATCCGATTTACGCTCGAACGCTTACAGGAGTCTACCAGGTGGTCAGGATGTATTCTCCTTGTTATTTTCATGTAATTATATCCATAGGAATTCTAGAGAGTAACTCATTATCTCTAAGTACCCCAAGTAGAACCAAATGGACACTAGTTTATTTATTAAAATAATGAACATGTAAAAGTTAGCTAGTGTGAAGTGGCATATATCACCATAAAAATGATACAAACACAATTCCACTGTAATGTGATCTTCATATACTAGTCAAGGTTTCATGCAGAATTCACAACTTACATGGTATGCATCAAATATTCATTTACACAATGCCAGTCCCAGCAGACCCCTCATGAACAACATATGGACATTTTGTTGATACTAAGAATTTTGTCTCAGATATAATAATATATGCAGTCAGTCTGTTGTTGGAATTTTCTACTATGTTTGGAAGAGAAGTAGTACTACACATCATCGTACCTGTTGGTAGTCTAGTTTCATAATAGCCTTCTGTAGGTAGCGTACTCCACCGTGGATCAGTTTGGTGCTACGACTGCTGGTCCCTGCTGAGAAATCATCCCTTTCTACCATGGCCACGCTCAGCCCTAAATGCAAAGTATCAACAATACACTCAGTCTAACTGTCACTGTGTAATAAGATCATCTGTCTCTTAAAATCCCAAGAAAGTAACCTGCCTATTGTGGCCATCACTTACTAAGACCACTGTGTAATAAGGTCACCCATCTGAATCAGCCAACCGTGTAATCCAATAACTGGTCATTAGTACACACCTGCTCAAAAATTTTGTCCCATGGAACAAAATATTTGATAAATGTCTACGTAACATCCGAGCTTTGTTTTGTTGTGACCATGAAATTCGCCAAATTTAAAATATAATTTTCACAAAATATGCCCCACTACGGACAGGGAATCAAAATGTAGACACGGTCACATTCCACTTCAGTACATATTGATTGTATGTGTAGTACCTCTTGTAGCAGCATCCAGAGCCACACCTGTGCCAGTAGCCCCGCCCCCAATCACTAGCACATCATACTGATGTCCTGACTGTAACTTAGCAACCTGTTCTTCCCTGTAGCCATAGTAACTAATTATAATTACTTTCATGCAAAATAAAATTCCTACCGGGTTGGAATTGAGAGCTGTTTTGTGTGGTGAGGTATTGGGTCAGTGGCTTTGTTCTCACGTGCCTCTACTTGGGTTTTCTGCACGTAAAGACGTAAAAATGACTTAAGCGGTGTTTATAAATAGTTTGTCTCACTTTTAGCTTCCATCCGATTGCAGTAGCTGTCAGGCCAACTGCTGCGCTCCCCGCCACCACAGTACGAATTCTGTACATGATGAAATAGGAAAATAGCGCCTAGCAGCGCGTTAATAGCTGCATACCACAATCAAACCACGAAAAACACTTAGCATCCCGCGCTTATAATCAAATTCATTTTTTTAAATCACCCGTGATCACGTGATCACATCATACCCAATGCCACAATGAAAACTAACAGGTTTCAATTCATCTGGTCACGGGTATGCTTAGTAGAAAAACAGCGGGCAAGTTTTCGGTTAGAGCTAGACAGAAAGAGCGAATTATTGAAGAGGAGATATGGAGGACCCGGCTGGTCATGAAGAAGAGTTACCAAAAATTGACGTAGAGTTCAGAAAATTCGACGAAGAGGACTATATCAGTGAGTCGCTATTTTGTAGCTAACGTATTGGCTAGCTCGTGGCTTTACCCTGCTATTGTATGACTTGGCCGTTTGGTTTGTAAGGACACCCTGTACTAATGTAATTAGTAAAGCTAAAGTTTTTATGCTTTACCACCAATGGCTTATTTTAGCTCCTGTGGCATAGCAAGTCATTCTAGGTGGTCAGCTAACTATGAATTAAGTGTGTCCATGTGAAATAAGTTGAAAGTAAATATAAATTCCTATTCTTTACACCTTGCACTCCCTCATAGCTGTTTATGTTTTTTTTTCCCTTATCTGCATCACCATAGATGTGTGCTGTAAGCCTTTTATATATGACTACACATATTCAATGGGTGTTACGTTTAAGGGGTGGTACTATACAGAGCCACAATTGTCAAAACGCAAACATTTCAACCACCATTAGACTTGCCATCAACACCATCTGTGAGGCTTAACTACCTGTTGACTGGTTCTCTCATTGTTGTAATGTTATTCATATCTAGCTTATATGTGGTGTCTTCATCATAAGGTTCATTTAATCCATGTCCTTACTGGGCTCTTGTCTAGCACAAAGGTGTTCTGAGAATCTATGATAATGCTTTTGCCTTTTAACACAAGTGTTGGGGGAGAATACACTTGTAATGGATGACATCTAGTGTATTCCTTTGTGGGATATTGACATATAGTACAGTATAGGATGTGATCACATCTCTATCTTATTGCAGTGGAATGGCATGTACAACTATATAATCAGGATATCCCATGTAACAGATGACTGTATATATATGTTATAATTTATGATAAAACTCTCCGTAGAAGAGAAGTAGAGATTGATTTCCTTGTGATAATGTTCCTGTGTGGTTAACTCATTTTGTGATATACGTAATGTATTTTGTTAACCTGGACACTTGAGGACACCTCCAAGCACTTTAGTTAAGGTTCCTGACAATCAGGACACTGTTGGTTGATTCCAAGGTGTTCTTGTTCACACTATATAATCATATTACTGGTAAACATAGCTAATGTTGTTTATTTATTTTGTGCAAGGTTCTTCAGAATTAGACTGAAATTAAAAGTTTATTACATAGTTAATGAATAACGAATAATTTAGGATTGTTCATGAAGACTTAGTGTCCAAGAATTCCCTCTCAGGTTATCGTAACCTCTTGAACTTCACTCACATGTCCATATATTTAGCTATCAGAGTACAGTTAGTTTAGCAGCTTGTATTGAACCTCAAACTGCTGACCACAGTGACATGAGGTATGTGTTGTGGGTAGTCATATGATTGAACATATGACCAGCATCATGAGCTACATGTGTTGTCAGGGGGACTGTTTGATTGGTGTGTTTATGTGTGATGTTAGTAGGTGCATTTGTGTGTAACGTGTGTGTAAACATAGTACATACAGGTACCTCTTCTGTGTACCACCGCGAAACCTTGCATAGTTTGCTCCAATATAAACAAAGCAATGGAGCATTAGTTTTAATTGTGTTGTTAGTAACTCAATGAAGCAAGTATTAAACCTATACACTATCTTATTTATCTGTCCATGAAGAGTTCTTGTTCCTGTAACATTAAGTGTTGCAAGTATATGTTGTGGACGTAAACAGTTTTGTCATCATTTTATCATTTGAAGTACTTTCATCTAAAACTATATACCTTGGAAGATTTGTTAATTGATTTTGAACCAATTCACTCTGTGAAGCCCAACGTTCACACATAATTTTAAGCGCCTGTAAATGTAGTTTATATTTCAGTATAGTACAAATCAATTTCTTTTCTCTTCCTACTGTCTAGTACTATAATTCCAAAACTACTAACTTCAATAGGCTGAAACTTTGGTAACCCAATCCTTGGTCGCTAGTACTATAAATATTATGTGAGGCAAAAAAATTTCTGTACATAAAACATTTTGCATATGTCTAGTTATTTTTTGTTTGTCGGGTAAATGTCACTTTGTAATTCTATCATCAACATATTAGGAATCTTTTCATGTATTGTGTTAACTATTATTTCACAAGTCTAGGTAGTGTGAAAAGCACAATGTAATGTGTTGTTTACAACACTGTTTAATAGTGTTTATTATGAAATTAAAGTTCTATTTCTGTTTTTACAGATCATAGAAATGTGTATGTCGGCGTCCACATGCCCTATGGTAAAAAGCATCACCATAGACACCATCACCATGGACACCATCGCCATAGACACCATAAAAAGAGACATCTCCACAGTAGCCCAGATACCACACCCACCTCTAATGATGTAACAGATCATCATCCTCAGCGGCAGCAGTCGCTATGCCAACCACCAGAATTGTTAGCACCTGGCACACCTATCAACCCTTGTGATCGTGTAAAATTTATCCTGGGTGAAGATGATGCTGGAGTAGGCGGGTCCCTCAGCAACAACAATAGTAGCAATGCAGTCACCTGCACCAGTCGTCAGTTGTTTACAGAAATGGATGAACTATGCTCTTACCCTGATCATCGCATGGAATGGAAGGAAACAGCAAGGTAGTGTGTGCTGTGTGCTGTGATCAAATCTGTGAAAACCTAATGCATTTTTGCTGGGTGTTTTCCCTATTCCTCCTTCTAATGAAATCATTGAAGCACCAACAGACAGTCCGTCTTTTTACAACAAGCACTCTTGCCTCAAACTTATTTCTTTGTGTAAAAGCACCTAACAAATCGGCAAACACAATTGATGTCAATGCTCAAGTTTATGATCTCCTTTTATGGAGAACCTGACGTTCAAGTTATTCAGTGGGAGTTCATGAATTCTTGATGTTATACTGAAATCTTATATCTCTCATTTGTATACTTACATACCTACTTAACACAGATCACTGCATACATAAGACTATAGGCTATGTGGTTTTTGTGCTGTAGAGTACACTTGCTAAATTTAACTTTGTTTTGTAAAGCTTGCTGTTAGAAACTTTTATTGCTTTCACGCCAGCAGTATTAAAGTCTTGTTGTCAATCAGCACAAGAGGGTAGACGTACCTGGTTAACTATTTTTGTTATGTATCAACAGGCGAGCTGGTTTGCAATAAAGAAGGAAAGTTTGCAGCTCCACAGTTTGCATTGTTGATCCTAGTGAGTCACAAAACCTTCTTGACTACCTTATGATAGTAGCTGTGTCATGCAGCTCCCAGGCTTGTATTTCATGACTTCATTGATAGTCCAACTAATGAAGTCTCCTGGCTTCTTCTATTCAAAGTGTATATTGTGAATATGAATACATTGTAGTATATAGTGTGGTGATAGCCTGTTGTATCAACACTGTTGTGTAGATGTGTTGGTTGAGTCATTTCTGAGAAGTCAAGTATGAGTGTAGAGTGTTTACCTGATAATGCCTGCTAGTGTGTTCGTATGTAATGTAATGCTGTGTGGCTGGGACTTGTAACTCCTATTCTGGCTTAGAAAATGTATGCAAAGCAAAACAGGCAAAGCCTGAATGGTCAAGTCGCATGACATTGTTGCTGCCCAGACTACCTAGTAGGATTTCTTGTCTGTGCACACACACACACACACACACACACACACATACACACACACACACACACACACACACACACACACACACACACACACACATACACCTCTTATTGGACTGTCAACTGACAATAGTAGGGTCCTGAATCTGAAGAACTGGACTTAAGCAGTATTGCTGGTGCCAAGTCCGGTCAAACATCTGCTAGAACTCTGTCTGTTTTGGTGGAGGAGGTTGACCAGCACAGAAGTTACTATGTCGAGTTAAGTCCCCAGATCATCTGAAAGTCCTCCCACAGCCGCAGGCAAAAGAGGCAGCAACCATAGGTCGACCTCATCCTTTGAATATTCCTCAAAACTACACTGCAACTTGTGTTGGTAAAATGGCCTAGTATCACCTGCTTGGGCAAACAATCATCTCACCATATGACCCAACCAGTGCATACAACACTGCACCAGTAACTATACAGTACCAACCCCATCAGACACACACACGTACACACTCACTCACTCACACACACCACATGCAGTATATACTGTAACACTATTATGAGCTCAATATGAAGTTAGTAGAATACACATAACTGCTTAAATAGAGGCCAACTGCAGTAAAGCCTTACAATGAAACTGGTGGAAGGAAATGACCTGGAACACTTTTCAATGGTTGACTGTGTATCTTATACAAATCTCATTCAATTATTGTCTAATGTAGCCAGTTGTCCAGTGAAGCCAACTGGTTAATAGTTCCATCATTTTGGCTACCTGCATGATTTCATCGTTCTTTGTGAGCTAGCTGTTAAGCTCATACAAGTACAAGTCACCCAAATGAAAGTATTTAAACATTACACTTCCTATAGTGGAATTTGTCTTGTGACATGAAACTTTAAGAAGTGTACATCTGCATACTGTATATATACGCAGCTTTCTTTGTGAAATCTCTCTGTTAAAGTTGCCTGAGTGCTAAGCAAATAAAACAGAAACGGAATCAGTCTTATAGTATGTATGCATTGAACTGGATCCTCTAAAACATTTAATAACCCATGGATACATTTGCACACGATCTTGAAATTTGCCTCATTTGTAGTACTGCTTGACCCACTAAAAAATATTTCAAAATCTTATCATTGAAATGCTTGACGCAATATTTACAGCCAATCAAAATTTCTACCATACGTTTCCTATAGGGAAGCCATAAAATACAATATCCTTTCCGAACTTGTAATGAAACACATGTACATGTCTGTTGTTGACACTTTTACTGTCACCACTAATCATCTGGTTGGCTGAAATGTTAATTCTTTTGAGAGAAAAAAATCCACTTTTCACTTTTAGGATTTTCAGGATCCAGCTTTTTCAGGATCCAGCTCAACTTGTACATACTATAAGGTCATACACTAATTATCCTGTTTGTTAGTATGTCTAGCTGTCGTAGTACTAAAACCAGGCTTGAATAAATGTACATCTTTATAAAAGGCTGGGGAGTACTGTGATAATGTACAGTCTTGTATTTGTACAAGAATGAAACAAATTGCTTATCAAAGGTACTGTAGCAGCAGCTGCTACAAGGTATAGCAGTTGATGGATCATTAAAAATTAATGCCCATTCTTTTTGCAAGATCTAGTGAGTGATTATTATCATCTGACTGTACTACAGGTGGATCAAGTTCGAAGAGGACTTAGAGGAAGATGCTGATCGATGGAGTAAACCTCATGTTGCCACACTGTCCCTGCGTAGCCTGTTTGAGCTGCGTAGTTGTGTGCTGCGAGGATCAGTACAATTGGACCTTGATGCTGAGAACTTATCCCAAGTCTGTGGTGAGTAGGGTAATCCCCTAGGGAATTAGAGGCCTATATTTAACTTGTCATAGCCTTGAGTGTGGAAAAGGCATATAGACTGTTTTGGTTAGATACAGAGTATGGTTGTGGACAAAAATGCTAATGCTTCATAAGGTTTGTGTAAGGTTCACTACCACGTGACTTGCATTTTGATGACCAGTACACTTTGA
Source organism: Dysidea avara (assembly GCF_963678975.1). NCBI lineage: Eukaryota > Metazoa > Porifera > Demospongiae > Dictyoceratida > Dysideidae > Dysidea > Dysidea avara. The sequence goes on along the minus strand of NC_089283.1, from coordinate 4,848,081 downwards.
AAATTACAAATCTGGTCACTGTACAGTATGTATTACACAGGCGAATAGTAACAGCTACCGCATACATGATACATATGTATGTACAGTATGTATAATGGCTGAATAAATTCAAATGTCAAAGAAACAGCCTAACTTGTTCATGAGCTGCATTTAATGGATGGTGATTGTAGCTTATTTGATTACACAAATTAGTGGTGATGTTCCTCACAATTACTTGATTGTTTAGTGGGAACTAGATGTGTAGTGATTTAGTTAAGTTGGCAAACGTTCAATTAGTGTATGTCATGATACCTGCCTGTCACAGTGAATGGAATTTACAACTTGAATGGAGTGGGCTTTTTTGTAGTCATTGTGTATCCACTCCCTTGGCATTGTAAACAGTTATTATTAGTTACGCAATTGCTTACTTGTACTGCATCATTGTGTAATAACTTACGTAGTTCACCTGTCTAGATCAGCGATCAACCAATCTTTTAATGTTCCATCTGTGTACAAAGAGACCTGCCTAGATCTAGCTACGTACTTGGTCACCTTTCTGTAAACCAGAAGAATCCCCACTGTGTCATATGGTAAATTTCCTGCATCATATAAAGTTGGTGAAAATATTCCTGGCCATTAACCAAGTGGCAGCAAACATATATATTAGACAAGTATACTGACTTATCAATTTGTTCTGGTTTTTGTATGCAGCCCTCAAGTTAAAATTGTACAAAAATGTTGTTGGCAGAAGTTAAGATTCTAATTATAGTTAATCAATTGATCATACATTGTTCTAAAATGGTGTGACTTGACATTGAGTGATTTCTCTACAATGTCTCTTTGCCAAATTTCAGAAAGTTCAAAGAGAATGGACTAAATTTTGTAATTTTTATGATGTAACAGTGAATCACTAAAATACTAGAATTTCCTGAGACGATATCCTAAATTGCTCAATGCTGACGAAGGACCAACAAGTGAGTTTGAGCACTTCATAATATGGAGAAACATTTTGTAGCATAAAATAAACTATAGGCCATACTGCAAGGTACACCTGAAAAGACCTCTCTAATTCACTAACCCGTGATATTAAGTCATATAAAAGTTGCAGGTGGGCTATGTGGCTGTGAAACTGATGTATCAAATATAATTAGCGTGCAATGCAAATAGAACAATTCTATAATTTCTAAGATATTATTAAACTCGTTTAGATGCTAAATGGTTTCATTGCCCACGTATCCCAGGTGGCCATAGCTTAATGTGGGTGATGTTAAAAAAGCAGCTCCTTTAATGGTACCATTTTGTACAATTCTTGCTGTGAATGGTGTAACAGTTAGCAACTCCTTGTAGCACTAATTGTGCACTGTGTAATGGTGTGGTCAACTTTCCCACTTGATATACTTGTTTATCACATGTGTGTTTGCATTGTGTGTTGGTGTACTGCCAATGTGTACTATTTCTATGGGGGCTTATTTGATTGTATCATTGCCCACTCAAAACTCACCCATATGTTTGTAGTGTCACTAATTTAGCAGAGCCCACCCATCCAATCTGTTACTTGTTAGGTTATTGTATTATAAAACATGTTGATTTGTTTGGAAGAAAATTGGCTGCTCTTAGAAACTGTTTGTTAAGCTTCCATAGCAATCATTTTATACACTGTGGAGTTAAGGCATATTGTATATTTGTCAGGTATTTATATATTTTTTATTCTATAGATTTAGTCCTTGACAACTTGGTTGCTAACAATCATTTGGAGGAAGAGTATCGCTCACTGGTCCGAGAAGCGTTGCTACAGCGACACTGTCACCATAACAACAGTGGTATACTACGTCGTAACAACTCTTCTGTACAATATGGTGATGAGAGTAAAGGCCCTAGCCCCTCCATGAGCCGACAAACTAGTTTCAACTCTGAAGCAAGAAGAAATTCCAGTTTTGCTCCACTGTTACCAATCAAGAATTTATTGTCTAGCTTGCAGTCACAGCAGCAAAGCATGGCTGAGGAGCTGGAAGAGGGCGTGGCTCCAAGTACTAGCAGACCCAACAAAGTATGGCATCAATAAAACACGGAACCGCTTTAGCAATGCCTCAAAATTAAGCACAGCTTCCACTTATTAAATTAGAAAGTTTAATTTATTCACAAAATTTTGTTGGAAGTAGTTCCGTTTGTATACAATAGTGTGTATTTGTTGTGCATGGTTGCCATGGTAACGTGTTGATAGGTTGACCAGCATTTAATGAAAAAATTGCCTAGCAATGCTGAAGCCTCAAATGTGTTGGTTGGAGAAGTTGAAACACTGCCACACACTGTGATTGCGTTTGTACGTCTCGCGTCAAGTGTGTTGCTAGGTGATCTGACAGAGGTGCCCATACCTACAAGATTCATCTTTGTACTACTTGGTCCCCTTGGCAATCGAGCTCGTTACCATGAAGTGGGCAGGTCCATATCAACACTAATGTCCGACCCTGTAAGTGTCAGGAGTGCCTCAATTATCCAGCAATCATATTATATTGTTCCGTCAGGTATTCCATGATGTAGCCTACAAGGCCAAGTCTAGGGAGGACTTGTTGGCTGGAATTGATGAGTTTCTTGATAAGGTGAGGGTGTGCTTTAGTTAGAATAATGATCACGTTTTGATTGGGGTGGATTCCAGAATGGCAAAAGTTTCGAATCTGTTGGTATTTGTGATAGAAACTGCAATGAAAAAGCTTACATTAAAGCACCTCAAAATGATAAAAGTTTCATTGGAACACACAAGGTTTTAATTAGATCTCTATGAGCAGTTTTAGTTTGATGAAATTTGTGAAAATTTCATCATTGTTGAGTTATGCTGTTCGAATGCATGCAGTGGAGTATGCGTGTTCTATTAGAGTATATTTAGTGTGTTGCTTAAAGTGGTGGTTGACATTACATTGTGTGCAGCAGTCAGTAAACAATGAACAATACAGTAGCATAAAAATTGTATCAATTGAGAGCACCTGAAATTCTATGTATGCTGTTTGCTTTCTGTGCAATACAGTACATTACTGTATGTTATTATGTTAAAAGCCAGGAAGGACATTAAATACTAATTAAAATTTTTTCATGAAGCTGATGGTAGAGTGGTAGTATGCATACAGTAAGAACAGCTGGCATGTTCTAAATGTTATTACAGCTGGAAATTGTGTGTTAAGTGTTGTGTGATGTTTGATTTATAAATGTTGTGATCTTCAGGTGACTGTGCTTCCTCCTGGAGAATGGGACCCACAAATTAGGATTGAGCCCCCTGAAAATCTACCCTCTCCCACAGCCCGGGTTTCCATGGCGACCGCTGGTGTTCGGGAAAGTCCTAAGGTGGCCAGGAAGAGCACAATCACTAAACAAAATGAAGAGCTTGTAAATTTTCAGTGCGAAAGAAGGTACACAAAACTTGTGGCCTAGTTACTATGTGTTAACAACATATTCTTGTAGACCCTTCTCTGGACTGATTCATGATGGTCGTCGTTGGAGATCACGTTTCCTTAGTGACATACGTGATGCCATCCACTGGCACAGCTTGGCAGCCATTTTATTGATGTTCTTAGTTACCTTGACACTGGCAGTTAGTCTGGGGAAAGAATTAGAAGATTTAACAAATAATACAATGGTTAGTGATATTATGTGATGTTTGTGATGTCATTGACTACACCGACCACTATATTAGGGTGTTCCAGAGAGTCTACTCATGGCATCTCTCGGCAACATGTTGTCACCTCTATTTAGTGGACAGCCTTTGGTTGTTATGGTAACTAGCAGATCCACGGTGGTATTGGACGCAGTATTGTATGATTTCACTTCTTCAAATTCTATTCCATTTTTTCCATTCCGATTCTGGGTTGGAATTTGGACTATGCTACTATTACTGTTGCTAGTAGCAACCAATGCTAGTGGGGTGTTGCTGGCTCTCACAAAATTTACACTAGAAATATTCTCTGTAGTTCTATCAATCAGTTTCATTGGCTACATAGCCATCAAGATGTGGGACATTTACGATGACTACCCACACTCTCATTATTTCTTCTATCCCATAGCTGAGAGATCATGTGACTGCAACTTCAGCACAAATTCTAGTTGGCAGCTAGTAAATATACCTCTGTCTAACTGTACTGGAGAAGATTATATGTTGATTGGGGATGGATGCCCAACCAACCAGAAGCCAGATGTGTTCTTTTTATCAATCATTTTATTAGCAGGCACTTTTCTGGTTGCTATGTATTTAAGAAAATTTGCAAGAACCCCGTATTTTACATCATTGGTAAGTGGCTGTGTTCTAAGTATTTAGTACATATTTCCTTGTATGTAGGTCAGAGACATTGTCTGCAGATTTGCTGTTCCTATCTCATTGTTTATTTGGGTTGTCGTGGATATCATCGCACATGAGGACACTCCATTGCTACCTATAAAATCAGACCACAAACCGGCTAATGATCGTAATTTGATTGTCAATCCTGTTGGTAGCCATGACGACAAGTTACCTGTATGGGCGATCATTGCTGCCCTCATCCCTGCTGTCATAGCAACACTGCTCATCAGTAGTCAACACTTGGTCTCCATCCATTGTGTAAACAAAAAGATGAAGGTAGTGTACGAGTGTTGTAGTGTGTATTGTTTGAATAGTAGATTATATAGTTAGCGTAAGTTTGTTATATGACTATTTTCTGTCCCAAATATCATTATATTGACATCTTGACTTTGATGTCTGTTTTATAATATGATTTTTGATGACAAGAGTTGACATATGTTATTGATTAAAATTGTTCAAGTTTAAAGCTTTTGCTGTGTGCGAGACATCATTTTAACTTATCTGTAATGATGTAGTTTTTTTTTCCATTGTAGAAGGGTCGTGGTTACCATTTGGACTTGATAGTGGCTGCCTTTATGGCCGGGGTGTCTGCTATACTGGGGTTTCCATGGATACTAGCAGCTTTAGTCCCTACACTAGCGCACATCGACATCTTATCAGTGATGTTGCCAGGGAAAAAGATGATAAGTATTAAGTGAGTTAGTGTTGTACTTTGAGTTGACTTATTCACCCCACCCTTACCCACTAGGGAACAGCGTGTCACTGGGCTAGCCGTAGGAATGCTATTGGCTATATCTGTTGCCGTGGAGCCAGTCCTCAGCCATCTTCCACTTCCTGTTCTATATGGAGTGCTCCTGTTGGTGGGCGTGTACTCCCTTTCCAATGTACAGGTAATTACAGTCTTGCAAATTATGTAGTTCTTTTTGTCATTTTGTATTTTAAAAGGCCATCAGTATAGTAGCCTTTTGTAAACTATCTACTGGCGCTGTTGACGTACTGTAGTTCAACGCAGCTAGAGTCAAACCAGTTTTACGTGTAACATGCACTGCCATCTATAAAACAACTGTTGTCCAGAAGACACTGTCATAAAACGTTATGCACAATGAAAAGGTTATGTTAGATAGCATATGATTGCAGATTTAGTTTTATCCCTTATGGTTACTGTTATGGTACCACCTGGCTTGGGAGACTTATTTGCTTGTTACAAGTGGTCGGTATAGTGCTGAGTATACTGCTGAGTATACTATTAAAGTAGATGATGAAAATTTTTGAGAGAGGTGTAAAATTTTTGAGGACAACTGATTAAATAATAAAACTTTGAATTTATTCTTGCATTATTGTATGTAAGTCTACATGTAGATGGATAATATTCCATAAACAATTCACCAAAACTTCAAACAGTACATATTTAATAGTGTGATTATGTAATTCAAAGTACGTACAAGCATGAAAACAGTATACAGATTGTAATTCTCCATGTTTTCAGCTTGTTTCTACTGTATGCTATGCAAGGGGTTCCCAAGAATTTGCTTTTAAAGTCTAAACATGTTATAATCCTAGTGATCTCTACATTGGTTCTCATTTTTGTTATTTAAAAACTATTGGATAGTTTCTGTAAAGTCATTACTTTGCATAATACTGGCACAAGTGACTGTTTCTGTTTGGGTATGGAAAACCACAGTCATGAGAAGTGTAGATACTGTACTATGTGAATGGAGATTGGAAAGCTATACACTGTTGTGTTAGGATGCTGAATAAAGGTTTGTGGGAGAGAAGAGGGTGGGGCTCTGGTACAGATCTGCACCTGGTGGATTGATATCATTTACATTGGTATCATATTACCGACCTTATTTGTGAGTAAAAAAAGGGAGAGTGTCTAACTACAGGCAAAATCACTGCATAACTTTGAGTTACTTGAGGCTTTACCTGATTTAGCACCTATGTCAACAATTATGTATCAACAGTTCTCTATCATTAAAAGTGTTGATTTGTTCAAAGATCATTGTCTATTCAGTGTTATCAAGAGTATTATGCAGTGATTTATACAGGCTGCATTGACAATTTCCCTCACTATTGAACTCTTGCTAGCTTGGCAGGTTCATAGTGTCTTGTCGAAAGATCAAAGTACTCTAATACTCTTTGAATCACCATATTAGTAGGTCATGACTCATGAGCTAAATTTACAGCCTACAAATGCAGAAAATGTGTTGACCTAGCTAAAGGTGCCTCAAAGCTTTGGGACTTCAATGGCCATGAATACCATCAAAACCATGAGTGTTGATTGTATTGAGGTGTGCCTGATGAACTGTATGGGCTGCACAGTGTGGTGGATTTTGTCTATTGTCATGATTACAGACAGAAGTCATAAACAGTTTGTAACAATCTAGTATGGTTTTCTTCAATACCATTTGTGCACTTAGTTATTCTATATAAACTGAATCAAGTTATCATAAAGTTTGTGGGATATAGTTTGCTATAAAGTTATTATGTGATTCAAATACAAATGATGGGAAACGTTTGAATGTTTTCCAATTAGTTCGAATAGAATTATACCAGCAGTTGCTGGACAAGGCATAAAATTGCATCAAAAAATAATAGGAATGTGAGATATAGTGTTTTGCACTTGTAACATATAATAGTGTTGAGTGTAAAAATTCAACCCATAGAAGAACAAGGAGGAGTGAATGTTTTGCTAATGTCATTGCACAAGCAATACACACGAGGAATGTGCTGATATTCTGATCACACATGTTGCAGTGTCATAGTACATGTTAAGGGCATGACAGTGCAAATATGTATTTTTTATGTGATCAAAGGTCGAATGTATTTCTGTGTACATACTATGTAAATTGTATGCATACTAAATAGTCTTATTCCCTGGATGTAGATATGTGCTATTGTTACTCAATAGCACTATTACTACACTAATATAATTCTGACATTTGCAGTAATGATCGAATCATGCAACATAGCGTTGTAGTAGCATGATATAAACTCAGCTTCTTGCGGTTATGATCAAATCATTAAAGCCTATGCTCACGCCCCACACAAGAGTTACATGCCACACTCTATGCCATGCAATTTGAACAAAGATGCAAATGTGAGTAGTACACGATGGACAGTCATCCAACATAAAACATAACATGTGATTACTATGAATGTATTTGATGGATGAGTGATCACGTTGACTTGTTTTCTTGTCTAGTTTGTACAGAGACTGGCATTACTCTTCATCACAGACAAACACAAGCCAGACCGTTGTTATGTCCGCAGTATTCCCAACCGACGCATCCACTTGTTCACATTGCTGCAGCTACTCCTGCTAGTACTGTTGTGTGTAGTGGTGTTCTCTCCGGCTATACTAGGACTACCTGTATTGGTAAGTGTAATAGGACCATATACACTAGAACCTGTTAATGTGGGACACTTGAGGTCACCTACGTAATCCAGACATTTAGTAAAGGTCCCAAAGTATTTCTTAGTACATAAACTGACCTGGAAAATCAGGACACCTCGATAATCAGGACCATATTGTACAGGCTCCACTGTGCATGATTTTAACATAATTTTGTGAGTTTGACCTGGCAGCTGGTATAAAAAAGCTAACACAGACACAAAGTGTATTTGATCATTGTTGTATATAACATGTGACTTATGGGTGACCTCTTCTGTTAAAGATTGCTGATTGAATTTATAGTTGATCAGCACAAACTAGATGTTTCCAAAAGGGGGAATTTTGGTGATGACCTCACAATGAGACTTTTATGTCATAAGTATAATGAAAAATGACCTAGTTGTAAACAGGATATTGATGTGGTTTGTTTACAATAATTTTGATATTTAATTTTTTGTTTCAGATTGTTGTGTTAGCACTAATTCGTTGGGCATTTCTTGGTTCACTGTTCTCAGCTAAGCAACTTGAGATCTTGGATGATCCGCTGATCAAGCTACGGTGTCCACGACAACAGCTGCAGCAACAGCCATCCATCACAGCAAACAGCCCCAGACAGTTAGAGTCACAAGATAATGTGGTAAGGCTTTTGGAATAGAAGGGGAAGTACAATGGTTTTTCAATGAAATGATAATTGACATAGTAAAAATTATTGTTTAAAAAAAAAACATCCTATTGTTACATGTCTATTCTAGGGCTCAAACAAATAGTGGTTTTTACTATTCGAATATTCTTTATTCACAACTATCGAATATTTGAATATTCTTTTTCAGTATTGGTATATGGACGAGATATCAATAATCCTGTTGTACAAGATGTCTCTTTAATACAATTCAGAATCAACATGATTTGATCATTTATGTCATAGATATGCTTATGTAGGATCAAGAATTCCAAGTGTTTACACACTGATGTTATGTATTTCCTTTGAAACAAAAATTCGAATACCAGAAATGGTATTCGAATATTCTCCGAATATATAATAGAATATTTGTTTGAGCCCTAGTCTATTCCATTCATTCTTGCAGGATGGAGTTGAAGTCTCCATTAACATTTCAGTAGAGATGGAAAAATGTGATTTATGGAGACACATGTCTTATGCAGAAAGGTCTCCACCTCCTCCAAGGAGATTGTCAACACTTAAGCTACCACCGACACAACATCAATGTACTGAAGTCTAGAAGTAGAATTGTGTATTTATACTTATTTATTAAGCTATTGTAAATAGTATACTTTTCACGTTATACTCCATTCATTATGCACACTGCATAATATTTTAAAATAAAAATTTTATAGTTAGACATTACACACATTTACGATGCTGCTGTATTATCATACTGTGTCACTGGTTTGCAAAATCAAAAGTGGCTCTTGAGCTCCTCTACCAGGAATAAGAGCAGGAGGTCCAGACATATACATGGAGCTGGTTGGTACGTGTATGCTGGACATGCCACTCTTAGTGATGCACTGATCATGTAGCTGTGTAAAAAAAAGATGATAGTAACATGCAAAATCAAGAGACTCTAACCTTATGCAATTGTAGGGTATCCAACATACTGTTGTCCATCGATGTTGATTGTTGCTGATTGGTGGGCTTAGGATGAACACTCCAAATGGACCATTGCATGGAGTCGTGATCAGTCATGGTGGGTTGATGAATATAGCTGTAGCTACTGGGGTGGATAGACAAGTAATTGAGTGATTCTTCTTCATTTATGTTTATGGAAGCTTCCAGGGATGTTTTCAGGTTGGAGATATAAGCAGCAGCATCTTCTGAGGGTTGCCATGTGGGGTGCCTCACTTGAAACTGTACCAAGGATAGTTCGGTTTTCCCTAATTCAGTTTGTTGATATTGTGTTGTGTTAGCACTGGTAGATAGCCAGTCAGGGGAGCCATGACGTTTAGGATTCATTTCAGCAAATGAGCACACATCTCCCACACCGGATACGTCAATTGTGAAGTCATGAAGGAAACTAACAATATCACCAGCCATCGGACGAAGCTTAAAGTACAGTACAAGTGGGGTAACAATTGGGCTCAATAATTCATCAATTAGAGTGACAACTTTGAACTGGAATAGTTGCGAGAAATGACTACGTACTTTCTCAGAATGAGGTTGTTCCTTCCATTCATTAGGCATATACTGAATATGTGTTAGTATCTGTAGCATCATGTCTTGGGGGCACAGAGGACGATTTTCATCAGGGAGACAAGCAGAACACACCAACAAAACAATACCAAGCAGGGACATCCACACAAGCACATTATCAGCAGTAAGCAACTGTTCCTGTAACACTGTTAGTACAGCCAACACAGCTAACAGTGAGCCAGCTACAAAAGCTATGTTCCTTGCTAATACTACAACAATGGGTGACACAAAGATGTCCATATATTTCGAGGCAGGAAGGTAGGCTTGGTTTAGACGCATTTCAAGTTCATGATCAAGTTCATTAAAGTGGCGTAGATAGTAATGGCCGTAGGTAGTCCAACGACGAACACCAAGTGCTCCTGGCTGTCTTTTAATCAACTCAGCGAAGTGGAAAATAAAATGGAAGACATTATAGAGGAATATAACTGGAAACAAAATAAAATTGACCAATGCATATATGGAAATGATTCCTTGAATACTTTTTGTTAATTCTTCACGTTTGTTTCGTTGCTTGTATTTTTCATTAAGGTGATAGGAGTTATCAAAAGGAGCATATGGACCCCAAAATAGAATCATTTCAAAGTTGTAACGTAATCCTGTTGAAAAGAATACTTTCTCTCCCAATAATGGAAGGTTTAATATGCAAGGCAATTTTGACTTGTTAATCATGGCCACCAGAAAATTGGTACGACGTAGGATACGATAATGAACATCGAGCTCCGTCAAATCTTGTTTACGAATGTTCATCTTATACTTCTTCTGTGCTATGTTCAACCTGACCAAAATATCTTTCCATGTGTAATTCCTTAACTCAGAGGGGGGTACTCCAAGACATTCAATGTAAAATGATCTGATTTCCCAAAATTTATAAGCTCGCCAAACAGTCCGAGAGAGTTGGTGCATCCAAAACACAATAGCAACCAGCAGAATAATTATAACCAAACCAGAAATATTCCAGAATTGAGAGGTATCAATTAAATCCTCTATTGAATTGATGTCAGCATTGTCATCAAACAACAAGTCATATTTTAAACAAACAACCAGGAAAACACCGAATGACACAACAAACATGAACTGACTATAGAAACAGAAAAAGTTTGTCATCACATTTTCACTATTAAAAAATAACTTACAGTAATTCAAGCACATCACTTAGCACAATGGCAAGAAAGCCGTTTTGTTGGTGATACTGATACACCTACACAAACAATGTACACAGTGAATCACGTACACGACCACATCATAGATGTTATATTCTCCTTACGGGGAATATACTACCTATGACCAGATATACTCACCCGAGTGAAAAAACCATCCAGGTCCTCAAGATGGTTCCATTTGTTTTCTATGCATAAACATACGTCTACAAGTTCAGCGAAATAAAGGGCTACACCCACCTGTGATTGTATCACGAATACTGTGTGTTACTAAGGGGGGAGAGTCGTCCTCTTCGCTCGAGTCTGTGCGCAGTTGATGATAAGGCAACTTACTCATATTGTAGCTACAACTATGTGAATAGGAAGATTACTTAATCGCGGTGGTTTTATTTTCGCACATTCACCCCCTTATATCACAACAGCACATAGACAGTATCTGTGAGATCACGCCATATCTTGGGTCACGTGATTCCAATGAAGTCGTTGGCAAAAATAGCATTTTATGGCGGAATCGCTACGTTCTCAAGTTGCTATTTCATGCATTTCAAAATTCAAAGTATGGAAACTTTTCATTCGTTGTGTTAACGTCATGTACTGTTTTACAGCTAAGCTGTGCTCTGGACTTTATTACACCTACGCAATTCAATCATTAATGAATCACCAGTCATCACGTGATGTACTAGGCAACCCAGTTCAAGCCCACAAAATAAACCTGTTCTACACCTATAATGTCATCACCCCAGAAACAGCCAAGGTTAGATCACAAATATACAATCACTAGACTCAGGTATTTTCACCAAATATTTGTGCAACTGGTGTTGTAACTGTTGCTAAAAATATTTTTTTTTTGCAGATTTGCAAACACTCCTAAAATGTATTAGACTATATGGAGGATTAAACATTTCAAGGATAAAATTTTCACTGATAATCCCCAAAACCACGAAATCAATGAAAAATTTCTCCTCAAAATATTTAGGCTATATGGTATGCTAGTCTCATGTAGTTAGATCACTTCCCTGCACATAAAGAAACACACACACACACACACACACACACATCAAGTCGTCCACAACTGACGTTGCGATAATGAAGCCTTTAGTAGGCTTTTGGAATGTGCAATTTTGCAGAACTTTTGATGCCTTGTCCGATCTCCAGCTGTTCTAAAGATTCTTCCACAAAGACAAGTAAATGTTCCATCCCGAAGGCTGGTTGTTGGCAGCACACAAGTTCTCTCCAATAGGGCACAGCTGAGATATCCCTTCTTGACAACGCTTATACCATGTGTCCCTGTCCAAACAGAGTTCCTGCCAGCTATCACTTAAATTAAGATTTTGTAGGTCAATAGAAACAAGATCCCTCCAACACTTTTTGGGTCCATGAGCAGGTCTCTTTTTCTTCATCTCACCATACAAAACAATCTGAGGTAGCCTATTCTCATCCATACGCCCAACATGGTCCAACCAGCATAAATGCCTCTCCATGATTATCTTAGATATTTGCTCAATGCCAAACTTGTCACACAAAGCGGCTGAACACAAAGCGGCTGAAGTAAGGTGTTGTTGTCACTGTTCATATCTGGAGACCCCTAAAATGGTTCTGATACAATGATTATGAAAAACAGTCAGACGCCTCACATGGGGAGCCTTAAGAGTCCACGTTTCAGCCCCATACAATAGCACAGCTAACACTGTTGTCTGATACACTGCTCTCTTAGTTCCCAATGACAAGTTTGAGTTTGCAAAAATTGAAAGTCTTAAGCAACCAAAAACACGGGAAGCCTTAGCCAGTCTACACTTAATATCCTCAAAAAAGTCACCATCATTAGACACCACTGAACCAAGGTAGGTAAACTTGTTCACCATTTCAATCTCCCCACCATTGGCTTGTAATGGAGCAGTATCAGCAACACTCAAATCATCACCAGAAGCCATCCCTTTGGTCTTAGGAACACTAACAGTCAGATCCCATCTCTCTGTCCTCCTTACAAACCCTGTAGTGACACTCTCTAACTTATCACGGCTGGAAGCATACAGTGCCAGGTCATCAGCAAACTGAGATCACACACACACACATACACTCACAAAAGAAAGGTATGATCATGCCAGACTTTTCACATTTTCCAGCTGCATCAATAGCAGGACAGTTAACTGTCACCAGTTAATTTAGCTGACTCGGTGGCTTGTATTTAGAATGTATGGTTACTACAACACTACATACACATGGTTTGTACTTCATGATAAGACAAGTGGTAGTCATACAATGGAAATTATGCCAAGAGAGATGTTATGCAAATTGCACACAATCCTAAGATGAACAGGCAGTACCAAGTAGACAGGTTTACCAGGCCGTCATTCAGTGGACTGGAGTACTGGACTGGCAAGTTTTTACACATTGTATTTACTGAGTCTTGCTAGTTAAGGTCCCTTAGGGAAGCTACCGCACACTGAATATGTGAGTGGAATATGTGAAACCGTCTCAGTCAAATCAGAATTTTGCTACTGTTTGTTATACCACTATACATCACTTACTCCTTACCCTGGTGTATAGTAATGCTTAAGGTAATCAGCAATGACACTCCTTCGAGATAGCTCGAGTAGCATGCTAATCTTGCATGGTGCCTGACTTCTATTTCAGCATGGGGGATGCCAGCCTGTATTTTTTCTTTTGTCGGTTGGTCAGGTTCAACTATAGTTATAAATTAGCCTAAAGAATGGCATACAAAGGACCATGCGCATTTTATCTGCAATTAATATTCTTAGCAGGATGTAAGACTATCTCACTTCTTCTCGAGCTAGCTCTAAGGCCTGAAGAATATCATCAACTAGTAAAGTCGATTGCTAGCTAATTATTGCAGTCTCGTTAATTCCCTGCAGCATTACACACCAGAGTAAGGAGTACATGCTGTCAGTATCAGAATAATTGCAGAACAAACAGTACACAGTGCCATGATTATTAAGACAGTTTTTTGCATATTCCAGTGCATGTATTCAGTGTTTAGTAGGTTTCCTAATAGCCCTAAACTAGTGAGACTCAGTAAATCTAATCACAGAATGTGTAAAAAACCAAAAAATATGTCAGTGTCCAGTGGTCCAGTCCACTGAATAGTCACAGCCAGGTTTCACCTGCATATTTTATATTCAATGTAGCAATAGATACAACCAGTTGCCCATATACGTTAGGAAGGATCATCCATTATTTCCAAGTTTTTTTTTTGCAGGCGTATGCTAGGGGGAGGGGGTAGTTCATCTGTATGCCACTTGAAAATGTTGATCTTTAATAGTAGCACCAACTTGCCCTCCCACTCTTGGTAGCACCATATATAATGAAATAATTCATAATAATAGTGTTGTTAAAGATAAGAAACTGAGTTGCAGCTGGAGTCTGGGAACTTGTTACATTGCCAAGTAAGGTTCCAAATCAATATTTTGTCAGTACCTACATTGTGACTCAAATCAGAGGATGAAGCAGGGAAATCTAGTGAGGAAAGAAAACAAAAATTGTAGTGTCAACATTACACTTTTGGAGGGAGGGGATAGGCTACTTAAAAAGAGCACTCTCTGTACACTTGCGAAAAGTTGTGGACGATCCCTTCCTAGGGGTTGGATAACCAACTGCATTTTGGGGAGCTTTGTATTAACAGATCGGCGTATGTGCCTTTTACTGGGCATTCCAGTATACTTCCTGGCGCAAAGCAACAAACACTACTGATTGATTGCAAAGAAGCAATAAACCTGGCTGTGCAACCATGACAAAAATGTGTGCCAGAATGTGTTACTTTAATATTTTTAAAATTTATTTCACTTCCAGCACTGGCTGTCAAGTGCTGGACAGCTAGATAACACCAGCAACTGTGGATTGGAGGTGTCAGCATGAATCTTTTAAACACCAGATCTCCTTCCTACCTTTCCTTTTTAGCCTTTACTCTAAGGGGTCCACAATGGACAAAAAATCACTGGTTACCAGGAACTGAAGGGAATTTCAGTTCCATTTGAAAATTGTGTGCTCTTTGCATGATGACATCAACAAGTTTAAACAATGTGATTGCATCACCACACAAAATGCCTGTTTTCAAACAGATGAAATCCCTGGTACTGGAATTTTTGTAGTTTTACTTACATAACTAAATATAATGTTCTTCATGATGTTAGTAAAAACTCCCTCCAATGTTTGCTGCACAGAGCCATGGTCAGACATCTGCCATTTTCTGAACACATTTTGAAATTTTTTGTACAATACTATTGAGTACGTCCGACCATTACCTAACACATTTGTCAGATCATTTCCAAAACATAATTTCAGGTTCTACGTACATCAAAAGGCACCTAAACACATGTATATACAGTGTGCATGTGGTCAACCCTGCCTAAGTTAAACCACTGTATTTTTCACACAGATTTGCATTCCAGTGAGTGGTTCCAAGGGACGTGGATACTTGTGGTGTGAGGCCAGTGTTGCTAATGGAACATGGCAACTTGATCGACTAGAATTAGAAGTGTCAAGACCAAGAACAAAACTAACTCTAGTACCCAATAATGACACTGATAATAAAAGATGATCATCTGTATGCATATTAGTGTATATATAAGTCAGACTAAACTTCATCTTCAAAATCTTTAGGGTTCTTTCGGTTTAGAGCAACATGTTTTTTATCCATCCACCAATACACACTCCCGAAGAATGCCACAGATGGTGCGATGTAGAATACCTGGTCGAAAAATCTACGCACTAGGTTTCCGACTCCTTCACTAAAGAAACCGGCAAATGGTCGAAGCTCATAAGGCGATTTGTTGTAGACAATTTGATGGCGCACTCCATTTAATATCTGACCAGCTAATTTGCCCATTCTGTGTAACAAGATATTCATTATAAATATACCGAGACGTACATAATGGCTACCTTGCGACAACAAAGAAGGGTTTGAGACGGTTGACAACCAAGTGAAATAATTAGAATAACACTCTCCGTGTTTGTCCGTATACTAGGTACACAGGTCAAGAGTCAATGCGATGTCGGACAAAGACGACCGCGAGCTAAAAGCTGGACATGCTCCCGCAGGTTAGTAGAATATCTACTGGGTTATTGACACTTATTATTATTATAGTTAAGGCGGGCGGGAAGAGGATTGTTTCTAAAGGACGGCCCCAAGAACAAGATGCTGATGCCTACGATGAAAAGTATTTAGAGCAACTACCAGAAACGTAAGCGACTAAAATACGGCATGCCACCTAACACCTTTTCCGTAGGCCATCGTTGATGATAGGGCAAAGCAGCGTAGGCGCTGTTACAACAGTAAGCTATTTTAACTACATAATTTCCCAAGTTATAACTGTTATTACAGGTGGATAGTTACCCAGCAGATAGCATAAAGGAGGTGAAAAGGACCCAAGCTCATAACAAGCCACTGCCGCAGCATGATAAACACCTACCAGTCAAAAAGCCGGTACAGATAAACCAACCACGTAAATGAACAATGACAGAATTTACAATGATTTGTTTTAAAAACAAAGCTTTCTACTTTTCTTGTTCACTGGTTATGACAGTTTAAACTTTCTACAGTACTTTTCTTGTTAACTGGTTACAACAGTTTAAACAATGACACAACAGCCTGATTTCATTTCTTCAGTTGGGGGGGTAGTATCAGTGGTATTCTTCAATGATTGGTGATGTCCACTGGTTTCAACCCTGTGCTCAATATCTTTATCTGGCTCATTTGTAGTGGTTGTCTCCTGGCTTTTAGGGGTCGGTTCTTCAGTTGCAGTTACCGGCTCTTCAGTAGTAGTAACTGGCTCCTCATTTTTAGACGCCGGCTCTTCAGTTGAAGCAGTTGGTTCCTCATTTTTAGACACCGGCTCTTCAGTGGTAGTGGTAACTGGCTCTTCAGTGGTTGTGGTAACTGGCTCTTCAGTGGTTGTGGTAACTGGCTCTTCAGTGGTTGTGGTAACTGGCTCTTCAGTGGTAGTGGTTGGCTCTCCAGGTTTGGCCACCTTCTGCATGTAGTCCTCTTCACCATTAAAAAACTTGAAGATAGAATCAAAAGAACACCAAGAGGTCTCTTCGTGTTTCTTAGTACCTAAAATAACAAGGTTTCCTTAACTGTTAAACAGTAGCTGACTAACTTACCAGCTGACAGCTTGCCAATATTGCCTTCTGCAGGTGTAACAAGAGAATCAAGGGGTGTCTCGCTACTCACCCAATTGATGGCATGCTATAACAACATCACATGGATATGTGCTACATGTCATAGACAGTTATGTCTATACCTCACTGAGCCATTGCATGACATCAGGGTGATCAGGTGACACGTGGTGTACAGAGTCAGTAAAGGCAATTTTATCCACTCTGCTCTTGACGTCAGCAAAACGTTGCACCAGCTTTTATATAACAAATTAGACAAAATTACCATCACAACATGTATCTGTCTGACTCACCAGATCCAATATTGCCACACCCCCATAGCTATGAGCAACAATATCAATCTTCTTAGCTTGACACTTAGTGATCACATTGTCCCACACATAATTTGTATGCTCCTCAGCTGACTCACTGCCCTACAGTGTGATAACAAACTAATACGATTAACACCCACACAGTGATTGACTTCAGTGTATCAAATCATGGGTAGCAAGGTCAGTGTTGCTATATTATTATTATTACTTTTAAGGAAAGTATATAGTACCAGTTGTGAGAACTATTGCAACATAATAATAATAGCCTACAAATATCCCACCTTTCAAACAGCCAGCTATTCTCAATAAAATAATCTAGCACTAGGAGAAATCTGAAATGATTATGAAGCATCATCTTACTCTTACTGAGCTTGCGTAGCAACTCAAGGACAACTCTACCTGTCGTTTTTCATAAAGATAAAGCGATTACATGCACGTATTGCACACACTGCTTTCAAGTGCAAATTTGGCAAGAACGCTATTTTGTAAGCAACGTATAGTATCGATTGTGGGATTAAATAAGTTCTGCGCATGCGTTAAAGAATCGCACGACAGCATGGACGGCGACAATAGGGAACAGGCGAGTAGCGAGAACGGCGATACTGAGGTACAGGAACAGTTCGAAGAAGAAAACGGTGACAATCTGGAAGAGGCGCCGCAGACAAACGTCGACCCGGAAAGCATGCAGAACTGTGACCTATTTGGAGAAGTAAAGGTGTCAGCAGGCGACGACGAAGTTCAGACAGAAGAAACAAATGAAACGGCGGAAGGTGACAACAACGAGCAAGAAGACACCACTGAATCTACCGAGAAGCCAGCGGAAGAAGCGGAAGAAAACGCAGAGGAAAACCAGGAGAAAAATGAGGCGGAAACGACAGGCGATTCTGGAGAGCCAACTGATGACAACAAGTTACAACCCGGCACGAAGACCAACAGTGACCGCCAACAAGACATATTTTCGCGAGTGTTTGTGGGCCACCTACCCACAGATAGATGTTCTCGTGAAGATGTAGAAAAACTGTTTTCTGAGTATGGAATAATCACTGGCTGTTCTGTACTCAATGGCTATGGGTTTGTACAATACAAGACACCAGACTGTGTGGATGAAGCCATCAAGCATCTTCATGGCCAGCATTTCTTTGGTGCAAATATAGGTACGTAGCTAAAATGAAGTAACTGTGTCAAATGTTGAAACCTTTTTACAGTTGTTGACAAAACTGATGCTGCAAGGCAAGCTTTAGGAGGTATGTTGAGGTATTTAATAGTACAGTTGTGGTTCATTACCTTTTGTGTTTCTTTTTTTAATATAGAAAAGCCCCAGAAGAGGCCTCCTGGCAGAAGAAATCCTGGTGGCTATGGAGGTCGTCAAGGTAACTTCCAACCCCCGCCACCACCACGATCCCATGGTTACAGAGACTATGGCCCACCACCCTACCATCCTCGTGGTTATGGACCACCCCCTCATCATTATGATCACCGTGAAAGCTACTATCAACCACCACCTCAAAGACGTGGACCACCCCAACATGGCTACGGATACCACAGACCAAGAGATGACTACTATGACAGCCGACCCTATGATTATCATGATTACTAAGAGTCACCTAGCCAGCCGCTTTGCTTTGTCTGCTTTTCTTTTTTAGCTTACGGCTTGGCTTAACTGCTAATGCTATTAACTATTTTATAGGGACATTAATTTAGTACACTCGACTGGCTTGAGTTTCATATTGTTATATAATTGTATCACATGGCTGGCTTGCTTTGTTCTTATTTTAATAAGGTTGACTTGGCTTAAAAGCTTGCTATTCCACTAGCTGGCTTATAAGCTTTATATAAATACTACTGGCTTGCCAGGCTTCAAGTGAACTGGCTTGACAGGATAATCAGGACAAACAGGTATGGGGAGTGATAAAAGGTTACTTACTCTGATGGTCAGAGATTCTTCTTTGCTATCAACAGTAGTAGTGTTTCTGTTGGTGTTAAGTACCATTACACCATAATTGTTCTAAAAATTAAATTTTTTAAAAAGGTCATAATATAAAAGTATTTTAAAAGAGAATATTGTTACCTCCAAAGATCGTTTGATGAAGGGTAGCTGGGTACCACTATCTAGACAATCGTTGATGATCAACCTTACAAGTGGATGGGGTTTAAACCTGTCCAAAGATGAATGGATCTTGTGACATACCTTCTTGCCCATTGTCCTGCTCTCACAACACCGCTGCCGTGAATCAATACCATCAACTTGTCTGCAGTTCGGGCATCATCACTCTCAAAGATGAAGGATGTAGCCTCGTTATCTTGCACATCAATCTGACCACGCATACATAACATGCATGATTAGAGAAGATGATGCAAGAATGTATAGACATGTTTTTAACATTTGTCACATGATGTAAATAAAGGGCACGTACTGGAATCACGGTCTTGTTTAGCTTCCCTTCAGATTCCAACAGTCCATAAACATGTTCAGTAATGGTCTACATAAAACATTACTGGTACTGTTTTTAACAGGTTATATATAGTTACCTCTCCTAGTGCCTCATAGTGTGCTTGATTATAAGCTTGATCAGACTCCTTCACATTGAAAACAAATGGCTCATCGTTTTCAATTTGTCGTAGTTGACCTCCTGCGTGATGTGATAGGCCTTTAATATTCCACTAATAGCACACGATACTTACTATCGTTGAATTTGTATCCGAACTCTTCCAGCGTCCTTGGAAACGATGGCTTGGCAGCCTCACTTGAAGTAGACCCTGTTAATATCGTCTTATGTGCATACACACTTGATAAATTTCAGCGAGTTCGCACCTTCCATTTTATCTTTGTCGATGTCTGCAGACTGATCTTGCCCTTCTACGTTCTGGGAGGCAGCTCCCTCGTTTTGTTCATTAGAAGTACTAGCAGCCGTATCGTCTTGTTTTTCAGTATCCTCGACTTTTTCGCTGGGTTGTTCAGCTTGTGTTTCAGTGGTATCTTCTTGAGTCAACTGTTCCTCTGTGTTAGCTGCGTCGTCAGCCATTTTTGGTGGGTGTGCGTGTAGGGAGACCCCGAAATTTAAATAAATAATGTCACGTGACTTGGTTGCCGACATGTGGATAGTGTTTAGTTTACTGGCGTGTTGTGCGGTGCTGCAATCGTCCGAATCACTTAACTCGGACGATCCAGCTAAGGACAGAATTGATGTTGAATGCGATTCTTGTATTCTGGTGGTAGAAACCATACAATTCCTATTTCGAGAGAACAGGTCGGAAGATGAAATTGTAGACGCTGCTATTGAATTGTGTACACGACTACACATTGAGGACAAGTATGTGTGCTCTGGAATTGTACCAGAGTTTAAGGTGAGAAATTTATAATATCTGGGGTAAATATTTTGTTTCTATAAAATATTATTCATTGCTAGCTATGTCGAGAGCTATGTCCAGCAAAAAACCTAAAGCTTGTAAAAGCAAGAGTCAATCTTTGCACTATAATTTTATTGATAAAATGTGCTGCAGTGCTTATCATTGATTTTTATTTTTAACTAGCATAATAATAGCAATAGGAAATACATACAGTCAGTCAGATACTTAAAGCCTGGCCTTGCTAACTGCCTGGGAAATATCACCAGCAATCAGCTGTGGTTCGCCAGACAAAGAACGTGCACCCCTCAAGCACATGATTAAGGATCGTAGTAATGAAAAACTGCAACAAAGCCAATGAATTATTTGACTATAGGACTGGTGCAACTTATCTGATAGCAAAGAAGCCAATCGTTTATAAAAAGTTGTGGCAGTCAGTCCCATGCCATTAGCAACAGAAAAAACAAGAGGTGTGAAAGTACCATGCTTGATATTGAGGACGTGCTCATCATATGTTCTCATTCTCATTCTTACAATAGCTTAACCACGGGTTGTGTACCCTCACGTTGACAAATGCTTGTTTATGAGAAGTGTTCCAATTTAAGCCTCTTGCAGATATATCTACTCTGGCATGATCATCAGAGTTGGAGGTACGGTGGGACAACGTTGATAGGGCACATTATGAAACTCATCAAAAGTTAAGCCCCACCCACCAATGTAGAGAAAATGTGGAGATCATCTCACTGGCCAGACTCATTTCTGCTTGTTTGAAAATTACCTTTGCTACTGGGGATGACAAATCGCCAATGACTGGGTGAATTGAGAAGTGTTGTTTGACAACATATGGTACAGGTTTAGCTTTTGATATTTCTAAAGGTTTAATTTCGTCTACGAGTACAGTAGATTTTTCTTTGTAGATAACATATCATGGAACCTGTCTGTTCTGGCCTTAATAGACAGGTGGCTTCGAAGTGTATTGGTGTATAAGCCCTCCCCCCTCCTTGAAATTTAAGGATTAATGGTGTTAAAATTGCTATAAAATTTTTTCCTAGTTTCAAGTCTCAAAGTCAGGGCTGAACAAATACTGCAAATACTCACCAATCAATTCTACAGTCTTCATTGTTTCATTTCATGATGACAAATACATCGTGTGAGCTGGGTCATGTGATCTTATTGGAGTACCAATTTTACTAGAATCAAAATCATTTGTACTGTGCGTATCATTGTTGTAACTTAAAGATCTGATATAAATGTGTCACATGGGTATGACTACAAGTAGCTAGTATTTGTGAGTGCTCAATCATAAACTCCAGAGAGTACTCGAATACTAAAACACCATGTTCAGCCCTACACAAAATCCGACCTTGTGATAGCTATTTTCAATCTTCAACAGTCCATCATTTGGTTTAAAATCACTTCCACATCCTGACAATTGTTTTTTTAAAACCACTGTTTTCTGAAGTTTTGTTTTTTTATGCTGTAATAAGTATTTGTTTAGAGAAACTTTCTTAAGCAGTCCACTGTATAGAAAGGCCGCCTATCCAATCTTTAAATCCCCTGAAGTGAGAAGTTTATATTATATACTGTACAACAGGAAATTTTGATAAAGAAAAAGTTAATGAGTTAGTTAAATTCATCAAATTTTAGTTTCCACATGCACCCTAAAAATATGATTTATGTTTCTTGATTTTCATTAATATTTATTTTCCTTCGTCAAAATTTCCTGTCATGTGTTACCCGCGTTTATTTTCTATAATACAGTCAAGATAATTTAGAAATCTAAAGCAGTCAGGGGTACATGAGGGGTTCTCATGAATCTCATGCCACACTGGCAGCATGCTGTAGCTAGAGGAATCTGAGAGCAAGACACCCTACTCCCAGGAATTTTTCAATAAAAAAAACCAGCTCCCAAAAGATTGGTTCCACTGCAACTGGAACTGATCTTTTGGCAGCTGTTTTCAAAAAGCTGCTAATAGGGATTGGTTTCAAAAAGTATGATGCATATTGCATCATATTTTTTGGTACATATTACAATATTTATTTTCCTGAACCAGTACCCTTCTCAGTTATTCACTGTATCCTGTGTAGGATGAAGTCCTCTACGTATTTACATCCATTGCTCTTGGACCTAAAGAAATTTGTGGTGTTATTGTTGGTGATGGGTGTGGACACCCCTACGACCCATGGAAACAAAACTGGACTGTGAGTTTCCCTGACAAACCAAAACCTCCTGTTGAACCACTGCCTCCACCAAAGGTCAGATATTACTAAGATGTACACCTTTTGCTATGGATTATGCCAGGAGTCCTATTGTACATAGAATTTGATGCTCTCCTGATTATGTGTGTAAACAACGCATAGTCAGGTCCTCACAATTTTAATGTCTACTTTATAATATATGTCCACAGTGAAACTGCTACTGTACGTGTAGTTTGCATTAGGAAGATGTTACAAAGCAGTGTTACAAGTCTTGTTTGAAACTTTATGTTCTTTTCAACTTCAGTTGACATATCATTAATATTTGTGATGCACAATCAAGTGGTGACTTTTACAATATAATTTTACTTCTTTCTGGCTAAGGATTTTCAGAAATTTTGTTGTAAGTATATATTTGAACTTGTACATATTTGCGTGTTTGACCATTTCTGTTATGTCACCCACAGCCAGACAATCCTATTAAAATACTTCATTTATCTGACATACACGTGGACCTGCTCTACACAGAGGGGTTGACTACAGAGTGTGGGGAGCCATTGTGTTGTCGTCCTCCTAACAAGCCAGTATCTCCAGCAGCTGGTCCTTGGGGTGATTACTATTGTGACGTACCCATGGTAACCCTCAGTGATTTATTTAAACATCTTGCTAATATCAAGGACCAGTTTGATTGGGTGTACTGGACTGGCGATTTGCCAGCACATAACATCTGGAACCAAACTAGAGAGGACCAAGTGGGAATACTCCATACAGTAACAACACTGATGGCATCTTATCTAGAGAATAAGATAGTGTACCCTACTTTAGGAAATCATGAGAGTGCACCAGTTAACAGGTAGAGCTCAGTTGTGTTCTGTTGGACACGCACGCATGCTCGCACACACACATGCACACACACAAACGCACACACACATACTACACAAACACATACAACATGTACACATTACACACGCCGGGGCCAGTGTAAGCTTGAAAAGTGTACATATATGTGTGTGTGTGTGTGTGTGTGTTTAATTGAACAGTCACCGTGTTGTTGCGATGTTGTTGAATAGTTTAATATGCTTTAGATACCCTGATCAGACATCACATAAACATTACTTTGCCTAACCTGCCATTTATAACTTCCACCAGCCGTGTACACACACACACACACACTCAAGCACAGATAGTAATTACTTATTTAATTATTTTTAGCTTTCCTCCACCATTTATCACTGGCAAAAATTCCAACCAATGGCTGTTGAATGCTTATCAAGCTGACTTTTCCCACTGGCTGCCTAGCAAAACAGCCAGTACAATAAAGAAGTAAGTTACCTTCACATGTTGATATCACATGATCTCATGTGATACAGGGGTGGGTACTACTCTACCAAACTTGTTCAAGGACTTAAACTGATATCACTGAATATGAACTATTGTAATACTGAGAATTGGTGAGTACAGTTGGTGTTACCCTGAAAGTGTGCATAATTCTGTTAAATATGAAATGCATAGAAGCTTGTATATCTTCATGCATGCACTATAAATCTCCCTTGAAATCACAGAAGTACAGACATACATTAAGAAGAATGTTTAGCAACTTCTGTAAGCTATGGACAGTTTCCTAGAAAATTCCTTAAAAATTGTGCTTATCATGGCTGGTGAGGCCTATCGTATATGGCATTGTGCAGTAGTGACATACTGAGCCAAAATGTGTACAGTGACTATACCACAAGTGCTCATTAAATGAGTGTAATAGTCTATGAAGTTGGGACATATCTCACTCTAGTTGACGTGAACTGGTGAATTCATCAAAGGCTTAGATTTTGGTCTATACCCACCCATGCTTACAAGCAAGAGGACTATTCAATTGAAGGGGTCAGTGGAAAAAGGGGACATTTAAAATTTTCCATTTTCTTTTAAACATTAGAATTGCCTGTTTTAGCCATGTGAGTAATCTTTGCACTAAGTAAACAAAAGAATTTAAAAGTTCATGACAGTCTCAAATTAATATTTAGCAAACATCACAATATTTCAATTATGTCTGTTTTATGCCCTCTATATGTTCACCTAAATTTTTAAATGGCATTTGTCCCCTTTTGCTGCTGGCCCCCTCAATTGAAGTGGTCACAATAAATTTACATTTTGCATCAATATAAACAAACACGCATACAGTAGCTCACATTTGCTTGATGGTACAGAATAGAAACAGAGATATTCTTACTTACCACAATAAGATGAATATTCCAATCAATCTTGCATAACCTTGGAATAAAGATAAAAAATAAACTTAGTTGTTGTGAAACAGTCAACATTGAAAGTGTAGATGTAAAGGTTGACTCTGGCAAGTTCTAGAACTTTCTTCAGAATTGTGTATAAATAGATAGTGTAGCATGTACATTTTCCTGGTGTTATTGTACTCCTGGTGTGCTGTTGTTATTTTGCTGTTGCTGCTGTATTTTTTACTGCTGTTAATTAAAGAGATTCTTAATCAGATAGACTGTGTATAGTTTCTCTGGAAATAGATTTGGGCTCAGTATCAAGGTTAAAAGCTGATGACTATGGAGACTAATAGTGAGATACTAGAGATGGAGAAAGGTTTAGAACAGCAGCAAGGTAATGAACAGCTTGAAGATAGCATATTAGAGTTAAGACAAGAAAAAGCTAAAGTAAAGACACTATTTACTAAGGCAAGGCGTAGAACACTAGTTTTGATACAAAAAAAAGATGTGACTGTAGAAGTTATTAAGGATGTTTGTGAAGATTTAGATGAGGCTTTGGCGAATGTTATGGACACAATGACTAGGTTAGCAGATGCTTTTAGAGAAAACAGAGATCGTAAAAATGGTGATAAGCTCAGCCAAGAAATATAAAAGGTTGAGTTAGAGTATAGTAATGTACAAGATCGTGTGCAAGACACCTTGGATGAACTGAATAAAGTAGCTAACCTCAACAAGTTTGTCAGGAGATTAGAAGAAGATAGTTTCAAACAGTCAGAGACAATAGCTGATTATAAGACTACAGCCTCAAGGGAAGTATCAAAGTCAGAGGATTTAATAGCACACCAGCAGTCTGAACATGTAAAAGATAATATAAAACACCAGCCGCGAGTTGTAAGAGAAGGCAGCATAGTAAAAAGTAAGATTCCCACTGTGTCACTTCACTCGGCAGTGGATCATCAGATTACAGTACCAGAAAGAAGGGCATATTATCCATTGGATGAAGGGACAAGCCAGAATATGGCTGATTCTGCACTGATTGGACAAGACCTGTGGAAACAGCTCAAGAGGGTTAGTATTCCTGTTTTCTCCGGTGATAAAAGAACATACTCAAATTGGAAAGCTGCCTTTTTGGCCTGTGTGGATCAGGCACCAGCCACCCCAGAATACAAACTCCTTCAATTACGACAGTGTTTGGCAGTTTTAAGCCGGTTCGACCTGGAAATTACAAAGATATTGAAAAGTTTGCAGACCTATTGGATGTTGCTATTGTAAATTTGAAGGAAACACATTATCCTGAAGAGTTAAGGGATGGTATGTTGTATATCAAATTACAAAAGAAATTACCAACTCAAATGCTGGCTGTTTACCATCGTTGGGTGTTTGAAAACTACAAGATTGAAAATGTTGAGGTGTTGCATGAATGGATAGTTCAGGAGGCAGAATTTCAGATGAGGGCTATAGAAACAGTCCAAGGTTTGTCTACTGGAAGGCACAGAAAGCCAGAGACTAGATCTCATGGTTTTAGAGAACCTCATCAGACCTTTTTTGGGAGGTCAAATGCCAAGCTGGAGTCTGGTGAATCCCGAGGTCAGAGGTCATGTAGAGTTTGTAATAAACAACATGGAACGTGGACATGTGATGAGTTCAAACAGCTGAATATCCAGAAAAGGTGGGAATGTACAAAAAGATTAAGACTATGTTTCCGTTGTCTGGGCGAGGGTCACCTGGGCCAATACTGTACACGTGCCAGAGTTTGTGGCTTGAATGGTTGCAAAGAGCTTCACCACCGACTGTTACATAGAGATCCAGTTACCTTACCTGATAACGTTGAGGAATCACAGAGAATAACAACAAACAAAAGATCAACAGTTAAGGTTGATCAGCCACTTACTACTGAGGCATCAAAGTGTACCCAAGAAGAGAGGGTCCCAGTGACAAGAGTGGATTCCCCCCAGGGAGGGGGACCAAGTGACATCAACTCAAAATACCAACATGGTTTCTGGAATCTCGAGTAATATTGCCTTAAGGACAATACCTGTTTTTGTGAGGAATGGGCATAGAAAGTTGATGGTTAATGCTCTCTTGGATGATGCTAGTACTAAGACTTACCTGAATACGGATGTAGCATCAGAGTTGGGATTGAAGGGTAAGCTTCAGAGAATAAATGTAAATGTGTTGAATAGCCAGGTTGAAACTTTTGAGACTTCACCAGTTGAGCTTTTGATAGAAAGTTTAGATGGAAATACTACTTTGAAAGTGACTGCACTTACAACAGGTAGAGTTACCGGGAACATGAAAGTTATTGACTGGGTCGAGTGTGCAGGAAGATGGCCACATTTAAGAAATATAGAGTTTCAAAAATTAGGACCTCAACCGATAGTTGATGTGTTAATAGGGCTGGATTGTTCTGAGTTACATTTTTCTTTTAGGGATGTACGTGGTGAACCAGGTCAGCCTGTGGCTAGACTTACACCACTTGGGTGTCTATGATGAGGGACAGGCTTGTATGACTAATTTTGCTAGAACTTACTTTACCACAGGGGACACTGATGTCAGCAAGATTGAAGCTGTATTACAGAAATTTTGGGAAGTCGACAGTTGTAGTGGAGAAGTGAGTTTCTTATCTCCTCAAGATAAACTGGTGTTAGAAAAGACAAAAAAATCAATTCAATTTGTTGATAGTCATTATAGAGTCTCCATACCATGGAAGGGAGATTCAGTGTATCTACCTGACAACTATTCTGTGGCGGTGAATCGTTTGAAGAACTTTGAGAAACGACTGGCAAAGAATCCTGAGGTGGCCAGGTCCTATCAAGAGACCATTAAACAACATTTGGAGAAGGGTTACATCAGGCAAGTTAATCCTTCGGAGAAATCCCACAGACAGTGGTACTTACCACACTTTGCGATAGTTAAGAAGTCAAGGTTGACAACTAAAACCCGCATTGTATTTGATGCTTCTGCTCAATGTGATGGAGTGTCTTTGAATGATGCTATACACCAAGGGCCAAAGTTACAGCAGGAATTATATCAAGTTCTGCTACGTTTTAGAAAGCTCCCAGTAGCTTTGATATGTGATATAGCTGAAATGTATTTACAGATCAAGCTTTATCCACAGGATCGGCCTAGTCACAGGTTCCTACGGAGAGATTTAAGTTTGGAGGAAGACATAAAGAAGTATGAGTTTGATCGGTTAGTATTTGGTTTAAATTGTTCTCCGTTTTTGGCACAATTGGTGACACAACATCATGCTAAGATTTATCAAGAAAGATACCCTATGGGTTCTGAAATTATATTAAAGTCAACCTATATGGATGATAGTATGACTTCAGTTGTGAGTGAAGATCAGGGAGTCCAACTTTATCAAGAGCTATCCGACCTTTGGGCGGGGGCAGGAATGCATGCCCATAAATGGCTATCAAATTCTGATGTGGTTCTTAGTCAGATTCCAGTAAAGGATAGAATTTATGAGTTTGACCTAAACAGTGACCCCTTACCTTCAGTCAAGACACTTGGAGTAATGTGGCTAGCTACGGAGGATGTGTTTATGTTTAATTCAAAAATGATGGAACAAAGATTTGAGTTAACAAAAGAGAAATTTTTTGAAGAAAATTGCAACCTTGTTCGACCCATTGGGCTTTTTGTCCCCTTTTGTAATACGGGCAAAAATGTTAATGCAAGAAGTGTGGGTACAAGGTGTAGATTGGGATGAAGAGTTACCACTGGATACATCTACACAAGTGACAACATGGTTCAGAGAATTATCAAGTTTACCAAGTGTTAGAATTCCAAGGTGTTTACAGTTGAGGAAGGAGGTGAGCTCAATTGCAGTGCATGTGTTTGTGGATGCTTCACTGGAGGCTTATGGTGCAGTAGTTTATGTAAGAGTCAAATATCAGGATGGAAGTTTATCAGTACGTTTAGTTTCATCCAAGACCAAGGTGGCTCCACTTCAGTCAGTGAGTGTACCACGTTTAGAGCTCATGGGAGCTGTGTTAGGGAGCAGGTTAGCGACATCAATTTCAGATGCTTTAGATATGGAGAAACAATCCTATACATTCTGGACTGATAGTGCAAATGTTCTATGGTGGATTAGGGGATACAGTAGAACATTTAAGTCATTTGTTGCAAACAGAGTAGGAGAAATACACTCATCCTCTTCTCCTGATCAGTGGCGATATGTTCCAACAAAGTTAAACCCAGCAGATTATTTGACACGTGTAGTTAAACTTATGGAGTTAGTAGAGTTGAGTTAGTAGAGTTGAGGATGTGGTGGGAAGGTCCAGAATATTTAAAAGAAGATGAATCCCAATGGCCAAGGAATGTTGTTGACAAGAGACCTGCATCAGCTGTAGAAGAAGTTAAACAGAAATATACAGTGAAAGAACCATCAGAAGAAAAATCAGCCTTTATGACTACCACAACAAAGATAATTTGGCGATTACAACCAGAACGTTTCTCCAGCTGGAATAAATTAACTAGATTACAAGCCTGGGTTATGAGATTTACAACAAATTGTCGTTCTCACCAGCATGAAAGATTGTTAGACAAAGGGATAAATTTGGAGGAAATAAGGGATGCAGAAAAACTAATTTTGAAGACAACACAGAAAGAATGTTTTAAAGAAGAGTATACAGCCATAGTCGAAAGAAAGAAATTATCTAAAAATAGTAAATTACTCAGTTTATGTCCACTACTGGATGATGATGGGGTGATGAGATCAGAGGGCCGACTCAAGTATGGTGAATTCCTTCCATATGATATAAGGTATCCTATTGTCCTGCCCAGGAAAAGTTGGATAACCAAACTTATTGTGAAGCATCACCATGAGCTGGGGAACCATAGTGTGGGTACTAACCAGATATTGTCCACTTTATCATCCAAATATTGGATTGTGGCTGCCAGGGAAGCAATCATTGAGTGGGAGAGAGAGTGTGCCATGTGTAAGAGGAAGAAAGCAAAGAGGACAGAGCAAATAATGGCACCTTTACCATTGAATAGGCTGACAACACCCTTGAGGGCTTTTGCAAGAGTGGGAGTAGATTTTGCTGGGCCATTTATCACGGTACAGGGTCGAGGAAAGCGAAGACAGAAATGCTACTTATGTATTTTCACGTGTCTCGCACGCAGAGCTGTTCACTTGGAAATTGCTTATGGCTTGGATGTTGATTCTTTTCTAACTGCTTTCAGCCGAATGATTAATAGGAGAGGACTACCAGAGGAAATAATATCAGATAACGGCACTAACTTTGTGGCAGCAGATAAAGAACTCAAGAAGATGACATGCCAAATAGTAAACGATTCGAAGTTCACTTCTGCAATGATTAAAAGAAAGATAAAGTGGTCTTTTAATCCTCCCCAAGCCCCACACTTTGGAGGAGTCTTCGAAACGATGATTAAAGCAGCAAAGAGGGCAATCACGGCTATTCTGAGTAACTCAGACATTACTGATGAGGAATTGATGACGGCTTTTACTGAAGCGGAGGCCTTGATTAATTGCAGACCTTTGACTTATCAATCTGCTAATCCACATGACGATGTACCCCTTACACCGAATCATTTGTTACATGGTCAAATGGGGGGAACTTTCGCTCCTGAAAGTACAAAAGAGGTAGCTTACCATCCACTGAGACGATGGAGAAGAATACAAGAACTTAGTAGACATTTTTGGCAACGATGGTTTCATGAATGGATACCAGGTCTGAGTCCGCGGAAGAAGTGGTTCGAGTTGTGGAACAATTTGAAAGTGGGTGATGTAGTTTTAATGATGACAACTGATAGTCCACGAGCTCACTGGCCTTTGGCAAGAGTTCTTGAAGTATATTCGGGCCAAGATGGGAATGTTCGCTCAGTTAAAGTTCAAGTAGCAGATAAGACCTTTGTTAGACCAATAGTTAAGCTTTGTCCACTAGAACTGGAATCAGCTAAATAAGAATATTTTGTACAGACAATTGAGAGATAATATACCTTCACCAAAAGATTACTTAAAGAGAACGATTCACTACTGATATTACACTAACTCCTATATCATCATGTAGAACATGAGGAGGGGGAAATGGAATAAAGATAAAAAATAAACTTAGTTGTTGTGAAACAGTCAACATTGAAAGTGTAGATGTAAAGGTTGACTCTGGCAAGTTCTAGAACTTTCTTCAGAATTGTGTATAAATAGATAGTGTAGCATGTACATTTTCCTGGTGTTATTGTACTCCTGGTGTGCTGTTGTTATTTTGCTGTTGCTGCTGTATTTTTTACTGCTGTTGATTAAAGAGATTCTTAATCAGATAGACTGTGTATAGTTTCTCTGGAAATAGATTTGGGCTCAGTATCGTGGTCTTTACACCAACCTTACACATGTTTTTAATCACTTTAGTAAACAGTGAAACAATATTGATATGGATATGACTTACACCATTGTATACTAGTGCTGGGAGAGACACTATAATAGAGCAGTTACCTAACTACTCTAATAGAACAGTCAGTGGGTTCTTCTATGCAATTTATTTAATCTTTTACCATTAACTTGTATCTATACATAATCAAGAACACGAGTCTATCTGAAATGCCTTCATCATTAACTGATGTATCTAATAGTACAGTATCTTAATGATAGTCATTGCCATAATATCATAGGAGTATCCTATTCAAGGACACGTGTACCATTGAAAGTACTCTCAGATTCAATCTAAAAATTTTCCTGTGCAGACATGCCCCCAGTATTGGCATGCTAGTATGCTTTGCTTACTAAGACACAGTTACTAAATTGGAATACTGTTCTCCACCCCTGAATAGAGACCATCATTTATTATCCCCTAATAAGGTAATTAAATTTTTATTGTATGCACACGGGATCCTTCATATATCACTGCTTCCCTGTTTTATACATAAATATTATCCCCCTACCCACAGGTGGTTACTGATCAACAGTACTGATCCAGCTGGACAGCTACAATGGTTGATCAATGAGTTACAAGAGTCAGAAGATGATGGAGAGAAGGTACACATTATCGGCCATATTGGACCTGGCAGTAAGGACTGCATGGAAGTATGGAGCTGGAATTACTACCGTATTGTGAACAGGTAATCTTGTAAAACTCTGTCTTAGACTCTTAGATACCATTTGTCAACAGCTACATCACAGAGGTGCATTTAGAGACCATGAGTTTGGTTATGAGTATAAAACTAAATTGTCATATAAGAATGACATACAAAAGACCAAGTAAGTAATGTCCTTGTAGGCTATATAGCTAAGTGTGCCAATGGTTGGTGCTACAGATGCAACTTTTCAAACTCGGTAGAGGATTCTTAATGGTGTTGCATATGGTGACTGTTCTATTAGAGTATTTGACTGGCTCTTGATCTTGTGTATAGAGTTTTTTGGTGGGTGTTTGGGGGTCACTCTGGATATGCTACTGCATGCATACACACCCTATACAGCAGTGGGAAGAGAAATTTGTTGACATAAGGGGAAGCTAAATGTAGGTTGTGTGCCCCCCAGAAGCTTTTAGAATATTGTTTCCATAGATTTTGCAAGAATTAATCCAATTTCTAACCCTTAGAGCAGAGTCACCTCAAGCAAAATTTGTTTGGTGTATTTTTTGTTTGTGTAGGTATGAAGCAACTATTGTGGGACAGTTCTTTGGTCACAGTCACTTTGATGAGTTTGAAATATTTTATGACATGGTTAATACCTCAAGAGCTATCAGGTACATATTATTATGGCACTGCAATGAGATCATGTGACCATTAATAAATGTTGTTTTTACAGCGTTGCTTACTTGGGTCCCAGTGTCACGCCTTACAAGTGTAACAATCCATCTTATCGTATTTACGAGATCGAAGGCCGCCACAAGAACTCCACATTTCAAGTGTTGGACCATCACACATACTTCACTAACTTAACAGAAGCTAATGCTAATAATAATTTGACCTGGCAGTTTGAGTACAGTGCTAAGGTGAGTGATGTGATCATGTGATCTGGAGTATGATGTCATATATTAGGAGGCATACAAGTTGGATAACTTACACCCTCAAGAGTGGTCAAGCTTTGTGGACAGGATGGAAACTGATGACAGTTTGTTTGATCTGTTTTTCAAGTAAAGTAACTGACTGTACTGTATAGCTAATATGGTATGGATGGCGTTGTTTTGTAGGTTATACTATCGTCGTGAAACAACTGATTGTACTGGAGACTGCAAGGAGAGTGTATTGTGTACATTGAAAACAGCCCAGTCCCATGACTATTCTCATTGTAATAATGGCACTAAACCTTATCAAGGCAGTGATGTCTGTTAATGTTGCTGCTGCCGGAGCCATGGCATAATACCAATAACTCTAGACCTTGCAATCATTTTTTACAACATTTTTCTTTTTGTATATTCTGTAGTATCACCGATGTCACCTACTTTTGTAGTATCACCAATGTTCCCAATGAGACAGTGTCAAATTTTGCGCCCGCAATTTGCAGAGATGCTGGGGGAGATCCCCAAACGTCCCCAAATAAACAAAATAGCACGTGATGTACAATATAATTTATTCGACAGTTTTACTGTTGTGTTGTTTAGTGCTGCAATCGTCCACATCACTGGTATCAGACAATCGCGATGCAGATGAACTGTACAAACAACTTCACGATCCAGCTAAGGCGAAAATTGACGTTGAATGCGATTCTTGTATTCTGGTGGTGGAAACCATACAATTTCTAACTCGAGAAAACAGGTCGGAAGATGAAATTGCTGACGCTATCCTTGAGCTGTGTATTTCGTTAAAAATTGAAGACCAAGTAGTATGTTCAGGAATTGTACCAGAATTTAAGGTAAGAGCCAACTAGTACATACAACCATAGATTCCCCTGACAGTTGCTATATATGCACCTACCCGATGTCGAGCAGAGGTAGAAATTTGCATTGTAACAAATTGCTTGCTCCTGGGGACAGCAGTATCCTACCTAGTGGATGGGGTTATGTCAACCAAAGTCATACTCAGGCTGGGTACGATTGGTTGACATAACTTCATCTGCTGTGCATCCTGGGAGTAACATTGATATATTTACTGTCTCCTGTTTTAATTATGGACTACTCTTTCCTCTGTAGAATGAAGTCCTCTACGTATTCACATCCATTGCTCTTGGACCTAAAGAAATTTGTGGTGCCATTATTGGTGGTAGCTGTGGACACTATTATAATCCATGGCAACAGAACTGGACTGTAACCTTACCTGATAAGCCAAAGCCTCCTGTTGAACCACTACCTGCACCCAAGGTCAGATATTACATAGCACCAGCCACCATTAATATTTGGGTGCCAAGATACAAAAAATTCTATCCAATGTAAGCCTACTGTAAGAAGTATAATCTATTGTTAAGTGGGTGGGGCTTACTGTTTGGGCTCATTGATCATTTAGTGCTCATAGTAGGGGTCCATCCAAAGAAAATTGAACCATTGCCAAAACTAGTTATAACACTAGTAGTGGATTAGTGCAGTGATACAATGAACATTAGAAGGTCTGAAACTCCCTAAGGTACCATTTGTTTAAAAGCAAGTTCTTAGTGCTGGTAGCTTATCATCAGATCGGTAAACCAAGTTATGAATCATAGCATGTTACTATGATTTATATTTGGAATTAGAATGTGCCATTTTGGGGAACCATACACCTAAAATAATGGTGATTTGCAATAGTTTGACAAACTGACAAGAGTGATAATGATCCTTATGATATTTAAATTTGGAGGATTTCTTCCCACTTAGTAAAGTCAATATCTCTTAAATTCTTAATTTGTCCTTGCTGTGAGTGCTTAGGACTGTTCTATTAGAGCATGGTCATCTTGATCTAATAGTATGGAAATAAAACAAATGTGTTTTGTGTCCAATTGAGTCCGTCCTTGTCAATAAGTGCAATTTCATCTTGTAAACTAATATTCTGCTATGCGCTGTTCTTGTATTGTCCTTTTGTGGCTGGTCTAATCTACTAGTGTGTGTTTTCCCTCACAGCCAGACAATCCTATTAGAATACTCCATTTATCTGACATACACGTGGACCTGCTCTACACAGAGGGGTTGACTACAGAGTGTAGGGAGCCATTGTGTTGTCGTCCCCCTAACAAGCCAGTATCCCCAGCAGCTGGTCCCTGGGGTGACTACTTATGTGATGTTCCCTTGGCAACCCTCAATGATTTATTTGAACACCTCAATACATCTAAAGACCAGTTTGACTGGGTCTACTGGACTGGTGATCTGCCGGCACATAATGTATGGAGTCAAACTAGGGAGGACCAGTTGGGTGTGATTGATTTACTGACAGATCAAATGAAGTTGTTCTTTGGGGATAAGAAAATGTACCCCACTTTGGGGAATCATGAGAGTGCACCAGTTAACAGGTTAGTGCACGCAGCCACACTACATTGCATAGAGTAATATGTTTACCATGCAGACATAAACTGTACATGCTTTTATGCTTGCTGCTTTTCTTCCTTTGTTCTTTTCTCTTGCTGTGGAACACCTCTATGATCATGTGGGAGAAGTTGCTACAAGGCTCTATACACCTTCATAGAATCCCCCTTAATATAAAACCTTTTGTCCCTATCACAGTAGAATGATGTATGAGACATTTTGTTTACAAATTGTTTACGTACTTCAACCTCCCAAGTATGTACACACACGCACGCACACACACAACACACGCACACACACGAAATCATAGGCGTAGCAACAATGAAGATCGAGATACTCTAATAGAGCAGTCGGTTACTCTTATAAAGCAGTCGCAGTATTCAGAGAAAGCTATGAAGTTGTGAATAAGGATTTTTATGTGCTTTATCAGTGATACAATTTAGTGGAGGACAGCCATTCTTAGAAAGTATTGACCTTTTTTTTGTGCTCTTCAACACCAAACTAGAGCCCCACTATTTAAAAATATCTTGCTACGCCTATGAAAATGCAAGTAATGCATTTGGCTACCACTATAAAACGGTCATGCCTACCCAATGAACCAGCACTGGGACACTTGTATGCTACTCAGGTGCTAGGAGCCAGCACAGGCAAATCCTCCTTTGATGTTTACAGCTGGTGGCTTCCCAAGTTGACACCAGGTCTTATTTAACAGCTGGAGCAATGTGAGTAAAGTTTCTTGCTCAAGGAAACAACAACACCAGCTTGGAATGACTGGGCATACACACACACACACACACACACACACACACACACACACACACACACACACACACATGCACACACACAATTCGTGCGCACGCGCGTGTGTGTGAAATAATTTATTCTATTAATAGTTTTCCTCCACCATTCATCACGGGGAAAAATTCCAACCAGTGGCTGTTGAATGGTTATCAGACTGACTTTTCCCACTGGCTTCCTAGTGACACGGCCAGTACAATAAAGAAGTAAGTTTACTTTCACATGTTGATATCACATGATGTCATGTGATACAGGGGTGGATACTACTCTACCAAACTTGTTCCAGGACTCAAACTAATATCACTGAATATGAACTATGGGAATAATCTGAACTGGTGAGTATAATATTGATAGTGGGAAATGTAGTCTACGGTGATTAACCATGAAAATGCAATTTCCATTAACAGTCTGCAGCAATGCAAATAAGTCTTTTCATTTGTGAATACAATCAGTGTCTGTTGTGGTTTAGAGTATGTGCATGGCTTGCTAAACATGTTGAATATACTGTATATGGTTCATGTTTTACTGTATTTTTAGTAATTGCAGCTGTTAGTCTAATTTTGTGAAAATCTGGATAGTGTTGTCTCTAATGCTGAGCACATGTATGTAGAAAATTCTTAGTCATCGACTTTTTTGATATTTGCCCTCCAAAATTTATGCTTTTACTTGAAGGAAAAATACCAAATTAATACAAGGATGAATCCAAGATAGTATATTTTAACAGTCAGTGCTCTAATAGAAGGGTCACCAAGTGCACTGCTTGATCCTGCATGTAATTCGGGCTGGGTGGTATAGAAGACTTGCACGCGTGAAGCAACGGTTGCTAGGCGGACATGTTTCATGACAACTTTCTATGGCACATATTGGGTCAGAATGAAGGTAACGAGATTTATTCACTAAGCACTGGGTATAGTGGTACTGGGAAGAGGGGCTGGTATTGAAATAGAAGATCTTATCATTGGCTCTGTGAAATGGGTGGCTAAATAGATTTCAATACATTACTCACCGATTCTAACTTCTTCGCCTTTTTTAACGAGCTGGGTGGTATTTACAACACAGCTCAACAATGATTCGCTTCATTTCAGCCTATACCAAATCCTGGGAAAGTGCTTTCAGTCACAACACTGTCCCGAAGCATGGCTGACTGCTACGGTTGCTTAGCAATTATGATGATTTATGTCGCGCTGCAAGTCCTCTATTAGAAGTGCCCAGTACATTGTGTAGAATAATATCACGATATTACTGATATTAAATATTTATGGATGACTGTTATATTGGAGTGGTTGACTGTTCTGTTAGGGTATCTTAATCTATTGAAATAATAACTAACTTGTAAATGTCCTGGACCAGCTTACATGATTCTATGTGGTACAGTATAATAATCTTCTGGTCTCCAAAGAGCTGTCACAAACACTTAACCATTGGTGATATTGCGATATTTATAGTTTACTGAAATCTAGATGATACAGCCAATATTACTATACTACTGAGATACTGCCCAGCCCTACATGTAATCCTAAGAAAAATTGTAGTAATTTCTAGGAAAATATTAGGCTAAAAATAAAAGAATTACTGGAAAGAAAATAGGAAGAAGGTACCCCCAGCAATTTCAGAACACTATTCTTGTTATAGATATTTTGAGTTTTAAGGTTAACAAATATAAAATAATGAAGGCAAAACAGGTTCATTTCTAGCTGTTGATTGAGTGAAGTTATGTCGATAATTTCTCAGGCTCACATAGTATTCCAGTATTCTCATAGCCGTAATTAGCTGAAATATTCTGACGGCTTGTAGTCAACAAGCAATATAGTACTGAACATGATATTGAATGGATTGAGCAAATGCCTACAACTATTGTGCTGGATGTACTGTCTAGTTATTAAGCTGTTATTGTGGGTTTGGATTTACTGTATCAGGTACCAGCAGTGAATTACTGATGTTACCCATTGCTACTGTACATGCAGCATAGATCAGTTGGTATTTGAGAGTGTTATCTCAACTGGAAGTTTGTAACTAGATACAATATGGGCATTGTGTGTAATACTTCATAGTGCTGTATAATGCTATTGATAGTTTTGATGTGTTGATTCTAATAGTACTGCTACATACTATTAAGACTCCGTAACAGAGCAGTCAAGCACTCTAATACAATGGTCATCACATGTAGCACTCAAGGACAAAAAGATGAAGTGAAATTAATGAATCCAGCAAGTGTGGTCCCTACACAAGATAGTCCTTATACTTATTTATTCTTATAGCATACTGCTGCAGTGAGCTACATTTGTTCAGAAATATTCACCACTGGTAGTACTGTACCCAATCATACAGTACCGCTCAAATGCAACATCATCTTGCGAGAGTGTGAGCAATTAAGAAACTTACTAATTAAGGGGCACAGCACCCATTTCACTTGCGAGTATTCATAATGGGATGAATACTTGTGAGTGAAACAGGTGCCAATCCCTTTAATAAGCAAGTTTTTAATCGTTTGCATTCTCGTGAAGTGACGTTGCGTTTGAGCGGTATGTACTGTATGTTAGAAGACCATTCAGAAGGCATTATAGTATTATACTGTATCTTAGTAGTTTTGAGTATTATAATGTCATGTAATGCTAGCTTAGTTGGTATCACATAGCTCTACCAATCCCTATTCCACCATCTCTAGTAGTCCCATTCTGCTCTCCAACACATTGTCATCCACTGTATGATTGTATTCATAATGAGGATTTCGGTATGCACATGTATCTACTGTTTGCACCAGAACACCCTTTTCATGACAGATTTTACAGCAATTTGAATAGATTATGAAATATTATGTTGTTGTCTTTATGAGCAGTGCATGTAGTTATAGCAGTCAATAATGACGAGTTGTGCTTTGATTGATAACAGTCAGTTATCATGGGTTGATCTGGTACATTACACAGAGGTGTAGTTATATAATTATGTGAATACAGTAGATCCTCAGTTATCCGAACACCTTTTTTCTTATAGATAGTCGAAAGTGTTCAGATAAGTGGAATTGTTTGGATAACTGATTTGTATATTCAATTAATAGAGTGTACACCAATCACAAAATACTCTAATAGAACAGTCACATTTGGCAATTGGGTAATGAAGGTGATAAGATAAGCGAGGATCCACTGTACTAGTGGAAAATCCTTTAGCATTTTGTACTTTATTTAAAGCAGATACTACCAGTTTAGTTAATTGGTTTGTATTCAACGAGGCTAGTATGCCTCCCTACCCACAGGTGGTTACTGATCAACAGTACTGATCCAGCTGGACAGCTACAATGGTTGATCAATGAGTTACAAGAGTCAGAAGATGATGGAGAGAAGGTACATATTATCGGCCATATTCCACCAGGAGGATGCATGGATGTGTTTAGGTGGAATTACTACCGTATCATCAACAGGTATCATCATGAATTGTACGTATATCATGTGTCTGCAGTGTATGGGAATTCAAAATTAAATTTAAAAGTCACACAATACGGTACTGTAGTACTCCATATTATAGATTACTACAAAAATTATATGAGTGGAATTTTCTGCTGCCTGCCTGATTGATTGGCTGACTGATACCTTTAGACAAACGTAACTCAATAACAGCTAAGACTACTGGCTTGATTTTTTTCACTGTTAGATATTGCAAGGTACCTTTTGGCATACTGCAGTACTGTACTTTGGCGAATTGCCTAGATTGTATTTGGCGAAATAAACTTTGGTGAATTCATGCTCAATGTTTACCTATAAATTAGATGCTAATCTCAGGTGCTGCGAGCAATTGGCAGGTTAAACTTTGACAAGTTTGTAGCAAATCGCCAAATTCACCTCTATACAGCACATGCAACACATTCATCGTGGACTTACCGTTGTCCTCCTTTATGTCTTTTTTTACTGGCAACACAAGGTGTCAACTCACGGTATTGTGAAATGGCTTCCCAGTGGCTTACGTAACAGGAATTGTTTCTATTTTCCATAGTGACTGGATGGAGTGCAGATGTGCTTCTCTTACTGTTCTTCTTTTATAACATTGTGTAACAGGCTGAACACATTATCCTGAACACATATCCTGAAAACAAAGAGTCATTGCAAATTACCATTTTGCACAACACACAATTACCGAAATAAAATCTATTTTATTCATTAATCGCACAGTAATACATCCTTCGATACTCTTCATTACTATTATATACTCTAGATATCATGAAATCAGTTTTGTGTCTGAATGTGTGCCCCAACCATTAACTACAGAAAAGTGAACATGGCGATGAGTCTAGTTTTTCATGTTATTCAACCAAGTAGTATTCAACAGTTATTACATGTAATAAAGACCTAAGATAACTCCAGAGAGCAGTGACAAATGAGTGTTTGCCATGCCTTCAGGATCTACTTGCCCTTTAACACTATTGTGTTTTCACTTGGTTTAGTGGCTGAATTGGACTAAATACAGCTACCATTAACAGCAACATAAACAAACAATTACTGAAATATCCTATGCTATCATTAATTATGGGGTAATATGCTGTTCAAATACTCTTAGTTATATATACTCTTAATGACGTGTTTGATGTCATTCTTTCTTTTGATGCAGCATGCACTGGTTCACCAGTCATAATTATGAAATAAATACAAGTAAAAATTAGCAAAATTAAGGATCATAGAAATAAAAGTATTGTAACTAGGGAGATCACAACACCTGCAGATATATACTAGTGGAGTACATATACAGGTGTAGGTATAACCTCCCTCGTTTCATTACTTTTTTTTTTTCTAAGATTGCTATAATTCCTAATTCTTTTGGTACTTTTAACTAATAAGGTTGCATATCAGCACTTTAAACTCTAATATAACATTCACTTTTATCTATTCTGGTACTAGAGATTTACCGATAATTGGATTGGCTGTTGGTCATCGGCTATATCAGCCTTGTTTGTGCATATCGGTATGGTAACATGTGTAAACAAGCAGCAGATACAGATATACACAAACATCTATTTATGGGCACTTGTACTTTGTTTCTCTAGCTGGCACGTATACATAAGTACATTGTGTTGGGTTTAGTCAGTGCAGTCAAGCAAAACATTTTATGGCAATCATGTAGGTATGAATCAACTATTGCAGGACAGTTCTTTGGCCACACTCACCACGATGAGTTTCAAATATTTTATGACATGGTAAATTCCTCAAGAGCCTTCAGGTAAGGCTATATGTACCATTACAACAAAGTTACTTGACCAAACAATGGCATCATATTTATAGTGTTGCTTACGTGGGTCCCAGTGTCACCCCATACCAGTGTAACAACCCAGGTTATCGTATTTATGAGGTTGAAGGCCAACATGATAATAGCAGCTTCCAGATGGTAGATCATCACACATACTTCACTAACTTAACAGAAGCTAATGCTAATAACAATTTGACCTGGCAGTTTGAGTATAGTGCTAAGGTGAGTGATGTGATCATGTGATCTGGAGTATGATGTCATATGTTAGGAGGCATACAAGCTGGATAACTTACACCCTCAAGAGTGGTCAAAATTGGTGGACAGGATGAAAACTGATGATAGCTTGTTTGATCTGTTTTACAAGTAAAATATCTCAATGTGGTTATAAAACAGTGGTAGATTTAGGCTTCCACATTATTCTCTCACTAGAAATGTTTCTGCATAGCTGCCTACCATAGTTTCTACAGTCATATCATTTCCAGATTAGAATGTTCATATTTCCTTTAAGTTTATCCATTAAATGACAGTGAAGCTTCTTGCCAATGGAGGCTTCATGGGTTTATGTACATAATAGATTCGTTGTTGATGTTATGTATTCGTGGTGTTCTTACACAGGTATTTTCACCGTCGTGAAACAACCAGTTGTACTGGGGGCTGCAAGAGTGGTATGCTGTGTATACTGAATTCATGCTGGTCCCACAACTCTTCATACCACAATGATATCTATGATCCATACCTTGGTGACGTTTGTACACAATAATAACTAAATGTTATTTCTAAAGACAATATTGTTTTAACAGTTTTTCTATTTATTACAGTTTTTCTATTTATTGAAAATTACAATGTCATCATGGTGACTCCTCACCTATACAATCAGGTGCTACAATATTAGTGTGACACAGTTACTTGGCCATACATATAAGTATATGTGTAATTTGTACAGTATAGTGCAAATTGTTGACACTCTCTAGCAAAATCATGTTGGTGATTAATAACACTTGAGTGGAACAAACAACAGTATAATTAGCCCAAGGATAGTGATCATGCAGTACCACATGTCTAACACTAAACACATTAAAAGTGGCTGCAGCATTTGCAGGAGTACATAAGTTTTACAGTGTCCAGGCTACCTCTGCACATTACTACATCAATTTGCACGTGTGATTGATATTAGCGATCCTAAAATTAAAGAATCTCATGTATTTTCTATCTGAATACATCTCACATAAGTTTGTTTACACTTTGTTGTTGTTTTTTTTTTTGTCTTTTTATCATACTACATACATTTATAAAGAAGTTCTTGAGATGCATTCTGATGTTCCAGTTGTATATGTTGTCCTCCACATGCAAATAACAATTTCAGAAAACCTTTGAAAACCCAGGCAAGCTATACCACAATAATAAAATTAGTGCATTACAACAATGTATTTCTGAAACTGGTGTGAGGCCTTATATATCAGTGTGTAGCTATCATTTACAACTAGATGACTGGTATACTAATGCAGAAAATGTAGTTATAACAGTGTAATTATTATATTCTTACATGATTTCATAATCAATGAAGTTCTGTTAGTTTTGTGATTGAATAGCTACCAATGTTCATCATCACAAGTTCATAGTTCGAAAGTTTATAAAACTCCTTTTGAGTTTATTATTATCATGCTAGGGACATGCAACTACAAAACTTAAGGCTATATAGAAAGCCTGTGTTCCAAGGAGTCAGAAATTTGACACCAAATTCTGTGGAATGCAAAAGGATCCCATGCAGGAATTAACTTGATCCTACAATAAGTCTAGGGACCCGCCGATTATGCTGGCATAATTATGAGCATAATAGATATCTGAAAGCATTGAGCATAATGCTAGCATAATAGGTAGAATATTTTGTAACAGTACGAATTCTTGCTTATAAAAATAGCTATCACAAAAAGATCGATATACTCTAATAGAACAGTCAGTAACTCTAATAGAACAATCACATAGCTGACTGTTCTATTAGAGTATATCGATCTTTTCTGTGATATGCATTTTGACAAGTAAGTTTGTGCTTCAGCCACTTATTATTTATGAAATTATTAGCAGAGCATGAGAACTGAGGCATAAATAATTGGGCATAATTTAAGCATAATAGGTAAGTATTGAGTATAAATTTAAGCATAATAGGTAAATTTTTGAGCAGTGCAGCATAGCATAATAGGTAAAATTATGAGCATAATCGGCGGGTCCCTAACAATAACAGCTTGCAGTCTATGGACAAGTTCCTGAGGAGCCACGTAGTCTACAATCCATGATCTCCTCTGCATTCAAACGTGTACGTGGCACTTTAACAGAATGGCTTCTCATACATGCAGGTTCCTAATGGAAATTACTAATAAATAGAAAATGGATCTTTAGAAATGTATAGCTATATGCACAAGTACAATGCTTATAATGTATACACGTACTCTAATCTGAAGCAGTTCTTTTATGCAATGAATAACAACACTTTATGCACAAACAGACACGCAACGTAGAGAATGGAGCAATTAAACTACTAAAAATGGAAGTTCTGTAATAATATATTCTGTATGCAGATAACATTTGATAGCTACATATTTTGTATAGACTATAGAGCAGTACAAGGAAAAAAGCCATTGGCACTAAAATAAGTTGTATGCATGTAGTACTAATGTTACATGCATTCCTGTGCTTAAGATACACCTGCCTGAAGATACATCAAGCATATATATGGCTAGCCCCGTCATCTTGATCAAGTTGAAAGCTAAATCCATGAGTAATAGAGCTTAATTTATCTTGCAGTTTTGAACAATCAAACTTCTGTAAAAGTACTTATTGTTGGGACCGTCCTTGGAAATGTTGGCTTAGCAAGTTCACTTGAAGTAGAGAGAAAAC
Organism: Dysidea avara; assembly: GCF_963678975.1. NCBI lineage: Eukaryota > Metazoa > Porifera > Demospongiae > Dictyoceratida > Dysideidae > Dysidea > Dysidea avara. The sequence goes on along the minus strand of NC_089283.1, from coordinate 4,803,511 downwards.
TAACCATCATTAATTAGCTATAGGAATGTTCAAAACACATAATTACAAATGCCACAGACACATATGCGGCTATACATGCAAAAATTTAATTTAATTTGGGGTAATGTACAGACCTCAATTACGGGTATAATGTACATATAAATTATTCTTAAAATCAGTTAAAGATTGTGAGTGTAACATGTAAGATGCTCTATGATGGTTTTTAAGGGCAGCAATTTTGGGACGTGTGTCGCTTTTGGTGCATGGGGTCCCTACTATACAGTAATATTTTAAAAAGAGATTACTGCTACCTCCAAAAGATCGTAGAAGTTGGGTACCACTCACTGATGATCAACCTATGGTGTCAAGGATTGACAGATCCTGTGTCTTGCCCTTTGCTCTGCTCTTGCAACGCCACTTCCGTGAATCAATACTTGTCTGCAGTTCAGGCATCATCACTTTCGAAGATAAAGGAAGTAGCATCATTATCTTGGATGTCAACCTGATCACACACGCATGATTAGAGAAATCATGACAAGGTACAAAATCAAGTTGATGTTGTGCTACTTCAAAAAATCTGTCAATACACACAGCATGCTATTAATTTATTTCCCACCTTGTTTTTGTAAGAATACATACACTCAATAAAATTAAATGTATTTCATAATTAATCAATTGTTTTGTAATTCATCAATTACGTTTGTGTATTGCAAAGGAAGCATAACTCGAGGAAACCACTTTAAGCCACAAATTTTGTAATTAAGCATCTTCTTAACTGTGTTTTATAGTTTGTCTATCATGTTTTCATATGCAAATTCTCTATAGAAAGGGCAACAAAGCCTCATGGCTACTCTGGTTCATTTGTGCTAATGACCATGCAAGAATGGAACAAGTGTACAAGATTAAGATGCTCTAATATAATAGAATCCTCTAATATAATACTCTTCACTTTTGTTTGGGCTTTCCGTTGCTTCAGTCTGTCATTTGATGTATTGGTGGAGCACATTCTTCCATTGGTGTCTTAGGGCTCGACCACCAATGGATTTAGTGAATGTGGAGTCCCACCTGTCTTATTAAGGATTTTGTCTTTTCCATGCTGGCCCTGTCCAGCACACACTTTCTTGTGCTGGGGGAGGTTGGCAAGGTGGGCACCACGTCTAACCTATTTGAAAAGTTGTTGCTTGGACTTTATCAACCCAATTTTGCACAGAGTTTAATTAAGATTGGGTTGCGTGACACCTAGAATTTATTTTTGTAATTGCTGAAAAATGATCGAGATACTCTAATAGAACAGTCAGTTGGTACAATTTTGATCTGAAAAAGTAATGCTAGCTTTCTGTAAGCATAAATTGCTTAAACCAAGGCTAACCTTAGCATCCAGCAAAATGAAATTGGTAGAAAACAATATACATGCACACTGGCTAAGTAGATGGTATTCATGCAAATTCTTAGAAGTGCTTACCATAACACTTCTAAGAATTTGCATGAATCATTATGGCTGCATCACACTTCTAAGAAATGCATCATTATGGCTGCATAAAAGGAAGTGTGAATGCAATTGGCTCTATATGAATAGCATTTTAACACATAAATTCATAGTCAGTCTAAAAGTTTGAGAGTGAGGCTCCTTTTGCCCTAAGGCCCTAGGCAGGCTGCCTACTCAGCCTATTGGTAAGGCCAGCTCTGGCTTAAACCAGTGTTCCACACCCCTGGCTAAGAAAATCACCAATACATCAATACCATCTAAGCTCATTGAGCTATGTATGTAACTACTAGCTATGTTTTATATCTGTTTATAAATGTTATGTGGCTTGTAACTAGAAGGATTTGACATGTCTACATAGAGTAGAATATAGTTAAACATTTCTTTATAATCTGAGTTAGCTACTGATCTATTTTGAAATAGCATAAATTACGGCTTGTAGCTAACCATCATAAACATCTAAAACTAGCTAGTTGGTTGTTTTGTTGTTTCTTTGCCTACCGACCGACCCATTTTGTTGTAAAATACTAGTCTGGCACCGCCGACCCTATTTTAGGCACCTATAAGCATAAAATACGGTAGGCAGCGCCAGACTAGTGAAATACATCCAAGCAACAACTTTTCATATAGGTATGGCCTAACGGGAAAAAAAAAGCTAAACGTATTGAAATGCATCTTTTGAAACACGATGTAATCAATAAGGTAATGTTGAAAAGCTTCTTTAATGCAAGTAGCGCACTTTGTCAACAATGCCTTCTCAAGTTTGTGGAAAGAAGACGAAATGTCAGGAACTGTACATGATACATACAGCCACCTACTAATTAAACCATGAGTGTAAGCGGCATGCGGCTGGGAGATTGCAACAGAGGACAGTTTGTTAATTTCAGAAATTCAGCAGTCAATCTTACCAACGGTAAACTTCTCCACATATACTTAGTGGTACCAACTGGAGCACCCAGATGAGGTCTACCATCAGATGTTACATTTACAGTAGTATCACTAAATATCTCCCTACCAATAGAACAATACTGTTGTTTAGGGTCTTATTTACATTAGGAAAATAACCAAAGGAAGGACCCAATGAAGACACTTGGTTCCACCATTCTCCCGGCAAAGATCAGAGATTTTACCACAAGCTGCAGCATCGTCTGCATACCACACCTGAGTAACATGAGCAGATATTTTCCGAATCAAGGGTATTGTGGCAAGAGCGTAGAATGGCATTGCAAGAGGGTCACCTTGAGTTGTCCCTTCCTCCAAGTAAAGAACATAACCATCAACATAAAGACAAGCTGGGCTTTGATAGGTATTTATCAGAATGGTAGAAAATGATGGATACAGATGTTGAATGTTATATAAAGCCACAGCTCTATTCAGAGAATTAAAAGCATTGGTAGCATCAATTAATAAAATGCCCTCAGTATCATCATTGTGAAAAGCTTCCCTCATTGCATGAACTGCAGCTTCACCTCCTGAAGGTTGGCCTGCACAGAGCAAACTGAATGTCTTCACCAATTACAGACAAGACGGCCTTAGCGATTATACCACGTACTGTTTCTCCAATACCAATAAGTCGAACACCTGGTTTTTTATCCAGAGCTATCAGCCGGCAAGCCATCAGAGGGGAAATTATCACAGGATCAACAAATGTAGAACACAAACGACGAGCCAGGATAGCAAGGGCAGAGCAAAGCTCATCTGAAGCAGAGCGGAAGGATGAACATAGTCTTCTCCAACCATGAGCATCAATGCCAGATGGACCAGCAGCACCTGAGGTTCGAAGTGCAGCAGCTCTTATGACTGATCCATCTAACATGTCAAAGATAACTGAATGTACTGGAGTTGTAAAACACCATCAGGTAGCAAAGCTTCAGAATTTAGTGGAGCAGCAGCTGGATACTTAGACTTCAGGATGACAAATACTTTACCAGAACCAGGTACAGTGTCATCTAAATGAAGAACTCCTCTCCCAGGTGCAGAGGACAAAAGCTGGAGAGCAGCAGCAGTCTTACCAGAAAACATCAACTATGCAAAGGACTATGACAAACAATCATTAGTAGAAGCTCCACCACTTGTGTGAAAACGACTTTGGATAGCTCTTCCTTCTAATAATAACTCATTTAAATTACCATCTGAGCAATCTTCTTTCTAGACAAGACATATGGTCCTTTGATTTTGAGGTACGAGTTGGCTTCTGAGTAATTAGGATACAGAATGTAAAAGCAGCCTTCAAAGCAATCCACTCCAAACTAGATTCTTCCCCAGCAGACCAAAAAAGCTGAGCTAGCTCCAACACAAAATTTCTTGCCAAGATTTCCAGATGGTATTTTAAAACTGTTAATTCTCCAATCATAGATAGTATACCACAGACAGTCTGTGGTATACTATCTATGCTCCAATGGACTACTTCTGTATAAGCTGCTTCAAGAGAATGACAAAATGTATCAGAATCAACAGAACCCCAAGTAAATACAGGGTTGGTTGAAGTAAAGGCACAAATCTGGCAAATAATGAGGAGGGTTTTGAAATGGATTATCAGTGTTATTCAAGGATTGGTCTTTAGTTGAATCATCAATGTGAATTGAGGATTGATCTTGTGACGAAATATCAGAGTTATTTGCGAGTTGTAAAGGATTAGTACACTGCAACAGCGTCATCCTGCTGAGTGACAACAGATTAGGAATCAGGCGGCATCCAGAAATGATGAACTGGCAGCGTTAACTTTCTTAACATCATGCACTGGTCCTGTGATATTATTATTGTTTGCTAACATACATAGTGGGTATTATGCACACATTGATTATGCATATGAAAAATGAGGTCAGGGTCTTCCAGTAGGTAGTATTAACAACAAATACACATGGCCAAAAAGAATAAAAATATCTCTGGATTGCACTTTCCTTTTAAAGGATTGAAGCATTCAGTGTATCATGTTTAATTGCAATTTGCAGTGCATTTACATCTTAATGCTGAGCTCTTTATTTCACCACTCTAGCTAACCATTGACATATATGGTGAAAGTGTATGTATGCAATACAGGAAGGTCTTGTGTATATAAGGTTAGTAGCTTGATAAAATCAACATGTGGTCTTAATAGCTTGAACATAAAGCATCCAATCAGATTTGATTCCGTGTTATTGTTAATGTAAGCATGTGTTATTCATGTTTCTGTTTTCTGAAGAAATTGTCACAAAAGTTCAGTTGTTATAACCATTTTTAGCCATACTGATTGTAAAGTATAATTATAGACAAACTGTAGCAAGGGGGCCCACCCAACGCATACAATGAGGTTTTGAGTCAGTATAATAGTGCATACCTACGAATACTCAGTTAATTTAAGTGGGATTTCAATACAATACAATGCTATGCATGGATTCAATGTGATCTGCTGGAGAAGCACTGTAGTTTACATGCTTTATGACTGCATGGTTAATATCATGTGACTATGCAGGCACAGTATAGACATACAAGACACTGATAAAATTTATACATGCATGACAACAAACTTTTTTAACACTTCATATAATATAACTTTTGATTGTATTCAGTTGGCTAGAAAAAATATATGAAGGGGCCAGGTGTAGTTTGTGCCCAGATAATACCCTGCTTTCACATAATGCTGTAGTCACTAAATCCTCTAATTATACCATGCATATAGTTGAAATAGAACTATTTATAATTTAACACAGTATATACATGAAGTGGTGTGCACTAAATGTTGCACTTGATCTTGAAGCTTCACAGTGGATGATGTTACCAAGAGACCGCTTCAACAACAATTAAAAAAAAGATTTCCTTGACTGTGATACAGGGAAGGTTTTGTGTGCATTAGGTTATTATAATAACTAGGTAAAATAAACAAGTGGTCTAGTAGTATAAACATAAAACATCCAATCAGATTTGGTTCTGTGTTATTGTTAGTGTAAAGTATTTTCAGGCATTTTCTCAAGAAATCATTGCTTCACCATGGAATCATTGGCAATATTAAGGAAAGCTCTTTGTCACTTTAGCAGCTGTTACTGACTGCATGGCTGATATAGTGTTAAAAAATGAATGCTGTAGAGATTTTACATTCTTGTATACATTTTTGGTTACCATGCATTAATATTAAATAATAACAATAATACTATGTTTTTAATATGGCATGAAACGACAGTTATAGCTATTATTTAGTGTAGTCTATTTGTTATTTGGTGTATTATATTTAGTACAACCTTTCCAAATTTTCAAGTTTGACTATAACCTCATGTTTCTACCTATCACCTTACCAAGCAATAGTATTATGTTAGGGTTTTATAATGTGACCAGATATGGGTTGCCAGGTACATACAATTGGGAAGGCTATGTATATAAGACCCTTTTGCAGATTTAATCGCATTTATTATTTTTGCATGTTTGTCACTAGCTTGCCAAATAGCAAACTGGGACAAACTGACGGGTGGACTGAGCAAGGGAGTTTCTCAGTGCATTACTGGAAAGCAGTTTATTTTTTATGACCAGGTAGCTAATCAAGGAAACTTCTTGTCTGCTTAAGTTAAGCTGCAATTAGATAAAATAAACAAATGGTCTAGTAGTTTAAACATAAAACATCCAATCAGATTTGGTTCTGTGTTATTGTTAGTGTTATTAGCTAATCAGTATGTTTTCATTTCAGTTCTGAAGAAATTATTTCATCACTATGCAAACACACATGAAAGAGATGATGCTGTTCCTAAAGCAACAGCAGGACTATGAATCAAACAAGTCACATACCAAAATCAGCCAAAGAGCAATAATAATATTTCCTGCTGGCCAACTTAAACACCTGTACATGCATACTGACGGCTGACCGACTGACTGACTGACTCACATTATCACACGCGTGCATTCACTCACATTACATGTATTCACTATACAGTTTTTCTTCTTGACCCAATAGCAAAAGACCAAAAACTGGTTTGGTTTTGTGAGGCTATCCAGACGCTTATATTCTAATGGAGTGAGGGTCTGGTCTGTATCAATACTAGCTAGCACTTGTGCAAACTGCAAGAATAGATGCGGTACCAATCCGATTGCAGCATATTCAAAATTGATAAGTTTCTCATACCAATCTTACAACAGTTTTAATCTTATTCATGAGTGAGGTCATGGTCTCATTGACCTGCATGTGTAGCAGTCTAATAATGCAGTTTTAACTATTTAGATTCCAGCTGCACAAGTGCTAGTATTGATACAGACCAGACTCTCACGGAGCTAGGATCTGGCTACACGAGACTAAAAATAGTCAAAGTCATCGTGTAAGGTTTTTGCTGATCAACACTATGCATTGTGTTGCTGTGTAAGGAATGCACTGCATCATTAATAAAAAACACTTCTGAAGCCCCCACATGTGTATTAGCTACATTGCACCCTTCATTTTTAAAAAGTGCTCTCATAACATTGTCATTGCCAACAAGCTGCGTAATAAAGTAAAGCATTGATCGTGAATGATTACTACATATGTAATCTATAATTAATTGTTAAGTAATGACTTGTTGATTATGAATGGAAGAGGCCAACTATTTCTATTGTTATAGTTGTATATGTATGTATTCCTTGGAGATAGTGTGTATAGGTGAGATTACATAGTTATAAAACTAGGTAGGGATTCTTAACAACTAATGTACACAATCATAAGATTTAGAAATGTACAATAATACACTACTCAGGGGATTCGTACAATTGATATATGATTGAATATAGCTAAGTTGTGCATTTATGATATCACAAACTACCACTTTACTTCACATACTGACACTTGCAACATTTTTGCACACATTGTCACTGCATGGGTAAAGCAAATTAACTTGTTCCACGTGTGGGTACACAAACTCCATGTTTTAGCATCACCACACCATGATGCGTGGCATACTACTGAGTCTACACATCATATAAATAATTACAAAAAATTATTGCCACACAAAATTGATGGTGTGTGCATGGTTGTGTGTCGCACACGCATTGTCACACTAAAGGCTGATGTCTGTTGAAACTATGAATACTTGAAACAGGCATTTATTGTGGCTATGATGTTATCTACTCTGGTGACTAATACGGTGGTGATGAGATTGGCCATAATTTGAGGTAATACAGTAGCCATAGGATGTAGCTAGCTATAATTATACAGTTGCTATATGTAGTACTCTAATGTAACAATGCTATGCTGTTCAATGCTACAAAATGCATAGTATTAGTGTTCTGTGCCAATATGGATTTTGATTGGTGATATGGTGGTACTAATTAATTGTACTTGTAATTAAGAGGCACCATCCATTGTATTAAGACTTGCAATACAACAGTTGTGTTTGGAAAGGAAGGAAAAATGGTTCTATAGGTTCTATATTGTCTTGTTTTGTTGACACTTTAGTGTACATAATGGAATGCAGCCTGTCTAATGTGTTAGGTAAGATTATTAGACAGTTTGTCTCCTGGTTGCCATGCTACCAAGTTTAATGTTTGTGGCGTCAAATTCTAACAATGTACCGGCTGATATTCCCCAATGAAACTTGATGAATATACATAATTATACAGTGGTGGATGGTTCATTTTTTTTTATGTCTGCTGTGATGTGCTGTTTATCAATTCCATTGCAACACACTTGTATGTATTGCATACTAAGCAACCACATGCAGTGCTCGAATTGAGGGTATATGGGGGTATACGAAGTATACCTTGATAACAATTTTTGTAAATTAGTATACCTTGATAGCCTAGCTAAGTATAAGGTAGCTACAGTACCCCTCAGCAAAGAACATCCATGAAACATTAGTTAGTACATAGTAATACATATTCTTACTTGGTGTAACATGATTCTCGAGCCAATTGATCTCCCAGAGGAAGCTAATCCCACTGTCCTCAAAAATTCCTTTAGTGAGGTGTGCATTAATTAGCAAGTGATAGTTGATTTTGCAAGTATGCAATCTCCTATAGCCAGATTTATATGTAGAACTATATTATCTACCCCCTCTACTGTAGACCGCATGTGTCTACCAAGGAAGTAATTGGTGATGAATCAGCTGATGATGATGAAAGGTAGCAAATTAAAGCAGTAAAGAAGAGTCATATAATGATGGTAGTGTATGTACAGAGTAAGTACCAATTAACAGTGACACATTTACTTAGTTGGAGCCGGAAATGTGGATGATAAAAAACTTTCCCACCTTGACTTATTTGTCTAAATCATAAATTGGGTTGTAAAGAGGTAATTATTATCTTTAGGTTTAGCTAGATGCTGCAAAGAGTATTCACGTTTCTCGTGAATGGCAGTCAAAATTACTACAATATCATTCCCAAAAAGTAAATTTTTCAAAATTTCCTTATACTGCATTGAATTAGCTATAGTTTCATAAACATTTATTCAAAATCACTACCAAATTCAATCTCAAAAAGTTAATTATTTAAAATTGAGTAACTGAAATGAGTAAGCAGTGTGACGGTGAGTAAGCAGTGTGACGGTGAGTAAGCAGTGTGACGGTGAGTAAGCAGTGTGACGGTCGGACGGACAGCATTTTAGCTTTATATAATAATAGATTGTTTGCTCAAAACTTTGGCAAAAGGCCACCTTGCTGTATATAGTGACTTCATGCATACTTAGGTCTACATTTTGTACTTCACATAATGTACATGTGGTCAGTGCTCGAATTGCAAATTTATATGAAGGTATACTATCAAGGGAAGACCCAGGATTTTACTAAGGGGAGGAGGGAAACAGGTAGAAGTCATTCCACAGTGTGCAAAAGCACACTCTGCGAAATGTGAAGCATGAGACAGTAATACAGTAAGTAATACAGTAATATATACAGTAATACTGTACAGTAATATACAGTAATACTGTACTGTAATATACAGTAATACTGTACTGTATTTTAAAAAGAGATTACTGCTACCTCCAAAAGATCGTAGAAGTTGGGTACCACTCACTGATGATCAACCTATGGTGTCAAGGATTGACAGATCCTGTGTCTTGCCCTTTGCTCTGCTCTTGCAACGCCACTTCCGTGAATCAATCAAATACACACAGCATGCTATTAATTTATTTCCCACCTTGTTTTTGTAAGAATACATACACTCAATAAAATTAAATGTATTTCATAATTAATCAATTATTTTGTAATTCATCAATTACGTTTGTGTATTGCAAAGGAAGCATAACTCAAGGAAACCACTTTAAGCCACAAATTTTGTAATTAAGCATCTTCTTAACTGTGTTTTATAGTTTGTCTATCGTGTTTTCATATGCAAATTCTCTATAGAAAGGGCAACAAAGCCTCATGGCTACTCTGGTTCATTTGTGCTAATGACCATGCAAGAATGGAACAAGTGTACAAGATTAAGATGCTCTAATATAATAGAATCCTCTAATATAATACTCTTCACTTTTGTTTCGGCTTTCCGTTGCTTCAGTCTGTCATTCGATGTATTGGTGGAGCACATTCTTCCATTGGTGTCTTAGGGCTCGACCACCAATGGATTTAGTGAATGTGGAGTCCCACCTGTCTTATTAAGGATTTTGTCTTTTCCATGCTGGCCCTGTCCAGCACACACTTTCTTGTGCTGGGGGAGGTTGACAAGGTGGGCACCACGTCTAACCTATTTGAAAAGTTGTTGCTTGGACTTTATCAACCCAATTTTGCACAGAGTTTATTTAAGATTGGGTTGCATGACACCTAGAATTTATTTTTGTAATTGCTGCAAAATGATCGAGATACTCTAATAGAACAGTCAGTTGGTACAATTTTGATCTGAAAAAGTAATGCTAGCTTTCTGTAAGCATAAATTGCTTAAACCAAGGCTAACCTTAGCATCCAGCAAAACGAAATTGGTAGAAAACAATATACATGCACACACTGGCTAAGTAGATGGTATTCATGCAAATTCTTAGAAGTGCTTACCATAACATACAGTATTATGGCTGCATAAAACGAAGTGTGAATGCAATTGGCTCTATATGAATAGCATTTTAACACATAAATTCATAGTCAGTCTAAAAGTTTGAGAGTGAGGCTCCTTTTGCCCTAAGGCCCTAGGCAGGCTGCCTACTCAGCCTATTGGTAAGGCCAGCTCTGGCTTAAACCAGTGTTCCACACCCCTGGCTAAGAAAATCACCAATACATCAATACCATCTAAGCTCGTTGAGCTATGTATGTAACTACTAGCTATGTTTTATATCTGTTTATAAAAGTTATGTGGCTTGTAACTAGAAGGATTTGACATGTCTACATAGAGTACAATATAGTTATACGTTTCTTTATAATCTGAGTTAGCTACTGATCTATTTTGAAATAGCATAAATTACGGCTTGTAGCTAACCATCATAAACATCTAAAACTAGCTAGTTGGTTGTTTTGTTGTTTCTTTGCCTACCGACCGACCCATTTTGTTGTAAAATACTAGTCTGGCACCACCGACCCTATTTTAGGCACCTATAAGCATAAAATACGGTAGGCAGCGCCAGACTAGTAAAATACATCCAAGCAACAACTTTTCATATATAGTATGTTCACGTTGAGCTGAATCCTCAAAAACATTTAATAACTCATGGATGCAATTACACACGATCCTGAAACTTGGCTCATTTGTAGTACTGCTTGACCCGCTACAAATATTTCAAAATCTTTATGTTCAAATGTTTGACATAATATTAATGGCCAATCAAAATTTTCACAATACATTTCCTATGGGGAAGCCATATAAATACAGTGTCCATTACAGCCCTTTCCCGAACTTGTAATGGAGCCAAACTGTACATGTCTGTTGTTGACACCTTTGCTGTTACCAATAATCATCCTGTTGACTAAAATGTTAACTCTGTTGAGAAAAAAATCCACTTTTAATTTTTAGCCGTTTTTCAGGATTCAGCTCAACGTGAACATACTATAGGTATGGCCTAACGGGAAAAAAAAGCTAAACGTATTGAAATGCATCTTTTGAAACACGATGTAATCAATAAGGTAATGTTGAAAAGCTTCTTTAATGCAAGTAGCGTGCTTTGTCAACAATGCCTTCTCAAGTTTGTGGAAAGAAGACGAAATGTCAGGAACTGTACATGATACATACAGCCACCTACTAATTAAACCATGAGTGTAAGCGGCATGTGGCTGGGAGATTGCAACAGAGGACAGTTTGTCAATTTCAGAAATTCAGCAGTCAATCTTTCCAAGGTAAACTTCTCCACATATACTTAGTGGCACCAACTGGAGCACCCAGATGAGGTCTACCATCAGATGTTACATTTACAGTAGTATCACTAAATATCTCCCTACCAATAGAACAATACTGTTGTTTAGGGTCTTATTTACATTAGGAAAATAACCAAAGGAAGGACCCAAAGACACTTGGTTCCACCATTCTCCCGGCAAAGATCAGAGATTTTACCACAAGCTGCAGCATCGTCTGCATACCACACCTGAGTAACATGAGCAGATAATTTCCGAATCAAGGGTATTGTGGCAAGAGCGTAGAATGGCATTGCAAGAGGTTCACCTTGAGTTGTCCCTTCCTCCAAGTAAAGAACATCACCATCAACATAAAGACAAGCTGGGTTTTGATAGGTATTTATCAGAATGGTAGAAAATGATGGATACAGATGTTGAATATTATATAAAGCTACAGCTCTATTCAGAGAATTAAAAGCATTGGTAGCATCAATTAATAAAATGCCCTCAGTATCATCATTGTGAAAAGCTTCCCTCATTGCATGAACTGCAGCTTCACCTCCTGAAGGTTGGCCTGCACAGAGCAAACTGAATGTCTTCACCAATTACAGACAAGACTGCCTTAGCGATTATACGACGTACTGTTTCTGCAATACCAATAAGTCAAACACCTGGTTTTTTATCCAGAGCTATCAGCCGGCAAGCCATCAGAGGGGAAATTATCACAGGATCAACAAATGTAGAACACAAACGACGAGCCAGGATAGCAAGGGCAGAGCAAAGCTCATCTGAAGCAGAGCGGAAGGATGAACATAGTCTTCTCCAACCATGAGCATCAATGCCAGATGGACCAGCAGCACCTGAGGTTCGAAGTGCAGCAGCTCTTATGACTGATCCATCTAACATGTCAAAGATAACTGAATGTACTGGAGTTGTAGGAACACTGTCAGGTAGCAAAGTTTCCGAATTTAGTGGAGCAGCGGCTGGATGTTTAGACTTCAGGATGTCAAATACTTTACCAGAACCAGGTACAGTGTCATCTAAATGAAGAACTCCTCTCCCAGGTGCAGAGGACAAAAGCTGGAGAGCAGCAGCAGTCTTACCAGAAAACATCAACTATGCAAAGGACTATGACAAACAATCATTAGTAGAAGTTCTACCACTTGTGTGAAGACGACTTTGGATAGCTCTTCCTACTAATAATAACTCATTTAAATTACCATCTGTCCATAACAGCAATCTTCTTTCTAGACAAGACATATTGTCCTTTGATTTTGAGGTACGAGTTGGCTTCTGAGTAACTAGGATACAGAATGTAAAAGCAGCCTTCAAAGCAATCCACTCCAAACTAGATCCTTCCCCAGCAGACCGAAAAAGCCGAGCTAGCTCCAACACAAAATTTCTTGCCAAGATTTCCAGATGGTATTTTAAAACTGTTAATTCTCCAATGGACTACTTCTGTATAAGCTGCTTCAAGAGAATGACAAAATGTATCAGAATCAACAGAACCCCAAGTAAATACAGGGTTGGTTGAAGTAAAGGCAAAAATTTGGCAAATAATGAGAAGGGTTTTGAAATGGATTATCAGTGTTATTCGAGGATTGGTCTTTAGTTGAATTATCAATGTGAATTGAGGATTGATCTTGTGACGAAATATCAGAGTTATTTGCGAGTTGTAAAGAATCAGTACACTGTAACAGTGTCATCCTGCTGAGTGACAACAGATTAGGAATCAGGCGAAACAAAACGGCATCCAGAAATGATGAACTGGCAGCGTTAAGGTAGGGGCGGGTGTTTCCGGACAAAGTTTGCACACGCATCAGAAATTTGTTCATTCCTCCTAGAAAGAAAAACGGATTTTAAAATGCTTAGTGCCGAACTGTAGCTATTGAACTAGGCTATCGGTGGTATAAATTGTGGGTGGTGAAGTATAGAGTACTAGGCAATTTAAACTTGCAGTTTGAGAAATTGTCAAAAATTTATGTGGCTGGGGTTTCCGGACACCACTAAAAAGACGTACCTGCCATTGTTATGGGAAATGCTACACTGTATTGAGTGTCAAAGCCCAGCAGAGACTGATAGCATTCTGTTTGTGTGGTTACTTTGTTGGTGACAGCGATTTTTAAGAAGCAGCCAGAACTGCTGCCAGCCTTACCGGCTCGGACCGTGCGTATGTCTTGCAGCACTTTCGAAGATGCGACATTTGATCTACTGCTTGGAAATCTGTATCAGTCCTTGCCTTAATGCCGAAACAGCATAGTTAAGTAGTGTAGCCCCGCGGATCCTTGCTTGGGGCTTCTCTGGGCTGCTGGTTGTGTTGATTGTGCGTGCCAGTTAACACGTCGCAGGTAAGGTAAATGCGGGTATTTCCGGACAGCGCACAATTCCGGACACTTCGTGTATAGCACCCAAGAATGAATCAACTAGAACACACTTTTCGATTTTTATAATCCCTATAAGAATAGCTATTCACAGCAGAAATTTCAAGGCAATCCGTTGTTTCGTTCCTCGGCTAGCTTGATAAAGGTACCAAAGTGTCCGGAATTGTACGCTGTCCGGAAATACCCGCATTTACCTTAATGGGCTTGGATTCCAGTTGTACTATCTCTAAATCATATATCCGTTCACTGAATAGTGTGACTGATCATTTGTGTTGCCTATGGTTGCTTAGAATTATGAATGGTGCCCTCAATCTCCTGTTAACATGCGTAGTAAAAGTTTTTACACAAAAATATTCTACACGCGCAAGTGAATTGTGATGTATCTCGGCAATTCTTAAAGCTATCGAAACAAAACTTTAGTATTTTATAGTACACAAGTAGGGTACTTAGGTACTTAAACCATAGCCTGATTGGTTTCTATTCCATCTTTCAGTAGCAGATTAAAAACTAAGTGTCCGGAATACCCAGCTGTCCGGAAACCCCCTTACTTACCTTAACTTTCTTACCATCAGGAGACTGGTATGATTCAATAAAATTCAGGCTTTCCACAGTAACGAATCGATGCTTTCCATTCCTAGACGCGGATTTTCCGGCATGGCGCTCACATTCACAAGGTGTGAAAACCTTTCTGCCGAGGGCTAGAGCCACTAGACCAATTATCCTCAAACCGGAAATCGCGCCACTATAAATCAAGGATGCATTAGAAAATTTTATTGAAATCGTGAGATCAGCAAGCGGTCGTGACATCAAGGCTGAAATCGTGTCTCTCACGACCAATTTATCGTGAGAGTTGAGAGGTCTGACTTAGTATGGCTTACATAAGGATTGTGTTTAGCTTGCTGGCGTGTTGTGCGGTATTGAAATCGTCTGCGTCATTGATATCAGACAATCCTGATGTGGATGGACACTGTGACAAGCAACTTCGGCATCATCCACCGAGCCATCCAGCTAATTCGGAAGCTAACTCTGAATGCCAAGCCTGTATTCTGGTGGTGGTTACTGTAAAAACCCTAGTTGAACTGCACAGGTCGGAAGAGGAAATTATACAGGTTGCTATCAGAATTTGCGAATTGATAGAACATATGTACAAGTATGTGTGCTCTGCGCTTGTACCAGAGTTTAAGGTGAGGAGAACCTAAAGCTATAGTGGTGGGAAACATAGCTAAATATTTTGTCGTGATGTAATACAGGGGTGTAGGAAGATATTTAACTTATGGGTGCCCAGTGGTAAGGCTGAAGACCAGAGTCATTGACTGCTCTATTAGAGTATCTCGATCTTTTCAGTAATATGTAGTACAGTGTGCTGACACCTGTTAGTTACACAACTGGAAATATTTATGGGTGCCCAAGCACCCATGCTTCCTATGCCCCTGTAATACCCAAAGCTGGCCATAGGCTGGCTTTAGGTATGAAATTACAAAAAGAAGTGATATCTAATCAAGCTGTAAAAAAAGGACATGGCCTCCAAAAAGCCAGGGTGATTCCTTGTTTCCTGTCACCCACCCACATGGTAATTTTAGAACCGCATGCAAATTTATTATTGCGTTTGATAGTCACGTGATCTAAATATTAATACTGGCAGGGAGTTCAGTTGTGTGGTCATGTCATTGGGATGAAGACTAAGTTATTGGATAGGTAGACTCTTATGTGAGTTTCTGATGTTATTTAATACTAGCAGTGAATCTCTTCATGTGGTCATTGGTAAACTTGAGATGTAACACGAGTCCCATTCTCAATCTGTTACTAATGTGTGAAACATTCGGAAAATTTGTACTGTTGAAGTTGATGGTACAGAGTCAGGATACAGTACTATGTAGCTAGCACGTGTCACCACAAGCATGGCAAACCCAGCAGCTCTATACGTAAATGCTGCAACACTTCAAATCTAACCTTCTAGAGGTTTGAATCTTAGTAAAATCTTTCAAATTACTACTAATCTTGAATCTAGCTCTCCTGAATTTAAGAGAATAGAGTAATTTGGAGTTAATGAGCTCCCTTTAATATCCTTGATATTAAATAATAGAATTTAACAATATAATGAATAATAGCCGCCCGCCTGCCCGCCCACATGGTATTTTTTGTCTGACTAGGATGGGAAACAAGGAATTTACAATTGTTGGCTTTAGCTATGTTTTGAATATCATTCATTGCTATGGGGGGGACCACCAACAGACAGACGTCAATCTTTGCTTTATTGCCAAATGCAGTAGAAACGCACTGAAGTGTCCAAAAGTCACATAATTTGGTTGCACCAGAAGTTGACGTAAACGTTATGGTTATGTTTATGATGCGATTTGGGTTGAGGCTAAAAAGCCTGTACACCCATTCAATTACATACGTATACATACATAAATTAGTTGCAATAAACAAAACTTAACTATGAATATAATTATTATTAATACATTAACATAAATCTGAAGTCATAAAAGTAATTATCTATAGCTGATTTAAAATTAAAAATTTTCCACAATATCACTGTTTTTCCACAAAACACTAGAATTTTAAATTTTTCCAATACAAACAAATTTACTCAGACAGTTACAAAACTAAGGAGGTCAGTCCAGTTTCTGCCTGAACCAACCCAACTGAATTTGTCAAGACTGGTTGACAAAAACTTCCAGCAGAAGAGCAGGAGCCTCTTACACATCTGATAGCAGAATGTAACAATGAGAATGAAAGGTAGCAACGAAACCACCCCATTACAGCAGCATATGTGTCGGACCACTTCTCACATAGCAAGGATGCCAAACGTTTGTAGAATGCACAAGCCATCCCTCCTGTGGCAGAAAAAAACTAAAGGTGTGAATGTGGCATGTTCTATCTCATATTCTTGCTTCATATAGGTTCGTTTCTTCATATTTTCATGTCATCTGTAAATTCCCCTAGGAGTTGCAGAACGATTACTGGGGGCATAGGGGTTGAAAACCTTGACATCAAGAAATGTTCTCTCACAACTTCCTTCCCAGAAGCCATTAACAGAGATGTCCAAACGTGCACCATCTTCCACATTTGATGAAGCCAGAGGAAATTGCTCTCCTGTAAGATTGTTCCAGTCATTGAATTACTCTAGTACCAAAGTAGTTGACCCAACATGAATGGTGGGCAAGGGCTTACATAATTTATATGCGTGACCTCTAGTTTGTGTGTTGTGGGAAAGAGTGAAAATGTTGGAGTGATCTAGATCGAAGTAACCATGACGTTGTAGCACTGTGTAGTAGTATGGTTAAAATGGCGTTGCGGTATAGTACTGCTATGTGAAATCATGAAATATCGTTTAGGCCACTCCAAGAAATTTCATTGTTTCCTGACTTTCCCATTTCATTGACCTCAAAAATATATGCGGGTGGGCAGTTCATTATCCATTATTCATTATAGATATTTCCACTAATTTTCGAAATTCATAACAGGTAAGAATACAGCAGAAATATTAAACTAAGAACCTGAACAGTGAAAAGATAGTTCAAACAGAAAACTTTTAGATATAATGATTTACGAAGATGTTTTTATGCTTTGTTTATTGGAAGACCACAAAAGCTGCCGAAAGTGTCAGTCGGCTATTTAGTGAAATTTCTTGGCCAGAAATTTGACACAGGTGTGTAACCGCTAGCTATAGCTAGAAGTGTTCCAGATATATCTTCATTGAGGCAAAAGGACAACGAATGCACAAAATCTGAGTTAAGAAACTGAAAAAAAAATTGTGTGTTCTACTGACATTTGTAATTTATATGAAAGTGTAGCTATTGAGCTGTCAGCAAAGAGAAATGGGACACAAAGGAGGACAAAGGCAAGTGCTGATACATTGTATGTACTGCAACATGCCAAAAGGCACCTACTGGGCTGAAGTGATGATAAATAGAGAAAAAATCAGGCTTTGTAGCCTTAGTTGTTATTGAGTTACACTTGTTTCAGTTATTGTATTAGTGCTTTACAGTGACCAGCACCAGCGTTGAAACCGGGTCGGGTCATCCGGGTCTGACCCGGTTTACAAATTATCCGAGTATGACCCGGATTGGATCACGTGAGAAACGAAATTGATCGTTTGACGACGTGGAACCTATAAACGCTAGTCGCGTAGCTCTTTCGTGAGCCACGCCCACTTATCGCGTTACAAACATACGCTCAGCCACGCCCATTTATTAGTAAGTACAGTCTGTATCATGAAACTGTGTCCGTTTCTGTCTACAAGCTTACGTGGGGCCACGCCCACTAATCGATTAATGTATGAGTTGTATATAGTCTAGGTCTAGTCTTGCAGCAGGATAAGTACTTTTGTGAGCCACACCCATTTTAATATATTGGGAAATTGCAATACTAAGTATGTACGAAGCCACACCCAATTGCTGTCTGTAAACTCACAGTAGCTACGTGGAACCAAACCCACTGACTGATTTTAAATTATAAACTTACCGGCTTAGTTATCACATAACTACTCGTTTACTCAACACGAATCGAACGCTCAAAACGTAGTCTCGCCGCCTGAGTCGCTCGAGAAAACCCGAAACATAGCTCTTATCGCGCGCCTCGGCTTAATTTAATCCGGGTCTGACCCGGATTGCTATCCGGGTCAGTGGGTCATCCGGGTCAGCAGTAGTGACCCGGTTTCAACGCTGACCAGCACTGAAGGTCTGACAGCAACATGTGCTGCAGCCTTAGGATTACCTAAGTTAGTAGAAAATTCTACTAAATCAATCGTTTTTAATATTTCATAGCAACCTAGTTTTTGAAAACATGAGTTAGGTTGATTTTGTAATCATTGTAAGCTGAGTGCAGAGTATGCCTCCAATAGGCTTAGCTAGCTATATTACTATTCAGGATCTCAATTTAAAGAGTGAGCTTCTAGTAAATTTCAGGGATGTGTGGGTGGATGGGAGTGCAATAGGGCAGTATATACACTACTGACTGCGGGGCAACTGACTGCTACTGTTAATCAGCAGGTATGGCACTGAAAATCATTTCACTAATTATATCCTGCTGTTTAACGGTAGCAGTCAGTTGCCCCGCAGTCAGTAGTGTATCGCCGTATTGCACTCCCATCCACCCACACATCCCTGAAATTTACTAGAAGCTCACTCTTTAAATTGAGAGCTTGAAAAGTAATATAGCTATTGAAGGCATACACTGCACTCAGCTTACAATGATTACATAATCAACCTGACTCATGTTTTCAAAAGCTAGGTTGCTACGAAGTATTAAAAACAATTGATTTAGTGGAATTTTCTACTGACTGAGACAAGTGTAACTCAATAACAGCTAAGGCTACAAAGCCTGATTTTTTCTCTGTTTGACATCACTTCAGCCCAATAGGTGCCTTTTGGCATGTTGCAGTACATACAATGTATCAGCACTTGCCTTTGTCCTCCTTTGTGTCCCATTTCTTTTTGCTGACAGCTCAAGGTGCCAATTCACAGTAGCACCTTATACATTTGTAATGGCAATTGTCTGAGTTTTTTGTATATGGTGATTGAATTGGTTGCAGAGGTGCTTGTAATATTCTTCATTTATGTAATGGACTGAACATAGCTAGTTGAAAATGAAGCGTATAATGGCCACTTCACCACCAAATAGAGGGAAACACGAATTTGACGATTTGCTACAAATCCGTCAACCACCAATTACTTGTAGCACCTGAGATTAGCATCTTTATAGTTAAATATTGAGCTTGAATTTGTGAAAGTTTATTTCACCAAATGCAATTTAGCTGGTTATTCGCAAAGTTTACCCCCGCCAATGTTTCCCTCTATATCATATTCCAGTATTAGATAGTTGGTGTGTGTGTTCAGAATATGGTATGTCACCAGTGTTACAAAAAAGTAACAAGTAGCTACAAGGAAAAATAGGAATGTTAAGTTCGATTAGAGATCATAGAATATTAAATGAAAAAGTAGTGAAACAAGGGAGGTCACCTTCACCAGACATTAATCCCTACTTCAATCCAACATTGGTATAGACTGAAGTAGGTCCACTATTATATCTTCGGGCATAGGCGGCCTCCCTTGTTTCACTACTGCTGACTTCTTTCATTAATTTCTATAGTGACCCTAATTGAACTTAATTCCTTGTACTTGTGCTGTTGAAATTGCTCAGTACAATTTCCTTGTTTCATTTGACTAACAGCTAGTGCATTAAAAATCCAATCTTGTGATAATCTTCAACAGTTGATCATTTGGCTAAAAAATCTGATAATTGGGAGTTTATTGTCAGTTGCTTTTCTGAAGTTTTCTTTTATGTTGGAATATTAGAGTTGCCTCCGGTCCGGCTGCCTCTCTAAAAAGGCAATCTGTAAGTTATTTTCAACGTTTAAAAGAAATAATAATTTAGTAAACCTGAGTTGCAGCTGGGCTCTGAATATGATTGCTTCAGGAACTGGCTACATAGCCAAGCTGTGTACATTATGTATAAAGGATCAACATTTTTTCAATGCCTACATTTTGGCAAGTCAGAGAGGATTAGCAAGAAGATGTATTGAAAAAAATTAACACTGATCGTACAATAGCTACCACATCAACATTATAGTACACTTTTCAGTGAGTAGGAGGCCAGGGAGGGGGTAATACTCTCTGTACACTTGTGAAAATACTCAAAATCATAACCTAATTGAGAAATTTATACCAGTGTTTATTTTAGAAGCACAGTCAAGAGGGGACATATGAGGCAAAGTACTGGGAATTAATGCTGTTTTTTTTGCAGAATTTAGGGATATCTATAAGGTAAGTGGTATTCTCATCTTAGGGGTACATGGAAAGCTAGGGGGGTCTGAGGGGCATGCCCCCCCCCCCCCCCCCCCCCACACACACACACATTCACACACATCCCCCAAGTAAATTCTTCAAACACAGTTCCACTGTATACGTAGCCATGACATTATATTGTATCACATATTTTTGGTTTTTCTGAACCAGTACATACCCTCAGTTATGCACTGTCTCCGGTGTAGAATGAGGTCTTCTCTGTACTCATGTCCATTGAATCTGATGATATTTGTGGTGCTATTGTTCCTGGATGTGGACACTACAACCCATTGAATCAAAATTGGACTGTGAGTTTCCCTGACAAACCAAAACCTCCTGTTGAACCATTGCCTCCACCAAAGGTCAGATATCTCCTATTGTACATATAATTTTTTGTTTGCCACTTAAAAAATGTTACAAAGCAGTGTTGCACTAATTTTATTTTCTTCTGATTCAATATGGCATATCTTTTACAATAATGGTATATATCATAATATTTGTGGCATTAACAAGAAGATGGATTAGTAAACTGCAATGTGAACTTCCATTGGCCCATCACTAACTTTGTAACAATAATTATAGCTGTCATGATTTTGATACCAATCTTCTCACTGGCCAAGGATTTCCAGTAATTTTATGTGAATACATAATTAAGCTTGTACATATTTGTGTGTTTGGCTATTGCTGTTATTTCACCCACAGCAAGACAATCCTATTAGAATACTCCATTTATCTGACATACATGTGGACCTACTCTACAAAGAGGGGTTGACTACTACAGAGTGTGGGGCGCCATTGTGTTGTCGTCCTCCTAACGAGCCAATATCCCCGGCAGCTGGACCCTGGGGTGACTACCATTGTGATGTACCCATGGCGACCGTCAATGAATTATTTAAACATCTTGCTGATATCAAGGACCAGTTTGATGTGGTATACTGGACTGGTGATTTGCCAGCACATAACATCTGGGATCAAACTAGAGAGGACCAAATGGGAATACTCCATAATGTAACAACACTGATGGCATCTTATCTAGAGAATAAGAAAGTGTACCCTACTTTAGGAAATCATGAGAGTGCACCAGTTAACAGGTAGAGCTCAATTGTGTGTTGTGTTCTATTGAACATACACACATGCATGTACGCATACTCAACATACACGCGCACACACACACCACACATGCATACACACATCAGAGCCAGTGTAAGCAGAGCTGTAGTTTTTACTGCTTGAAAAGTGTATACTGATATAGAACAGTTGGGCTATCATAAAAATACTCTATTCATCATGGTTGTTGAATAGCATAAAAGTTTTAAGTTCTGTATGAAACCCTTACACATGCATGACCTGCCATCCAGTGGCCCTGCGCATACACACACACATATAATGCAGATGGTAATTATTTCTATCACTATTTTTAGCTTTCCTCCACCATTTATCACTGGCAAAAGTTCCAACCAATGGCTGTTGGATGCTTACCAAACTGACTTTTCTCGCTGGTTGCCTAGCAACACAGCCAGTACAATTAAGAAGTAAGTTACTCTAACATGTTGATATCACATAATCACATGTGATACAGGGGTGGGTACTACTCTACCAAACTTGTTCAAGGACTTAAACTGATATCACTGAATATGAACTATTGTAATACTCAGAATTGGTGAGTACAGATGATTTGTTTATTGTCACTACACCCTGAAAGTGTGCATAATTCTGCAAATTTTTAGTTGAAATGAAGTGCATAGAAAGAAGCTTGAATAGCTTCATACTCTAT